>NC_134354.1:517160665-517795665 GCF_048569485.1 Anomaloglossus baeobatrachus
AAAATGGAGAAAAGTGGAGAAAAAGTGGAGAAAAAGTGGAGAAAAATGGAGAAAAGGTGGAGAAAAAAGTGGAGAAAAAGTGGAGAAAAATGGAGAAAAAGTGGAGAAAAAGTGGAGAAAAAATGGAGAAAAAGTGGAGAAAAAAGTGGGAGAAAAAGTGGAGAAAAAGTGAAGAAAAAGTGGAGAAAAAATGGAGAAAAAGTGGAGAAAAAGTGGAGAAAAAGTGGAGAATAAGTGGAGAAAAAATGGAGAAAAAAATGGAGAAAAAGTGAGAAAAAGTGGAGAAAAAATGGAGAAAAAGTGGAGAAAAAGTGGAGAAAAAATGGAGAAAAAGTGGAGAAAAAGTGGAGAAAAAGTGGAGAAAAGTGAAGAAAAAGTGGAGAAAAAGTGGAGAAAAAGTGAAGAAACAGTGGAGAAAAAGTGGAGAATAAGTGGAGAAAAAGTGGAGAAAAAATGTAGAAAAAGTGGAGAAAAAGTGGAGAATAAGTGGAGAAAAAATGTAGAAAAAGTGGAGAAAAAGTGGATAAAAAGTGAGAATAAGTGGAGAAAAAATGGAGAAAAAAATGGAGAAAAAGTGGAGAAAAAGTGGAGAAAAATGGAGAAAAAGCTGGAGAAAAAGTGGAGAAAAGTGGAGAATAAGTGGAGAAAAAATGGAGAAAAAAATGGAGAAAAAGTGGAGAAAAAGTGGAGAAAAAATGGAGAAAAACTGGAGAAAAAGTGGAGAAAAAGTGGAGAAAAAGTGCGAGAAAAAATGCAGAAAAAGTGGAGAATAAGTGGAGAAAAAGTGGAGAAAAAGTGGAGAAAAAATGGAGAAAAAAATGGAGAAAAAGTGGAGAAAAAGTGGAGAAAAAGTGGAGAAAAAATTGATAAAAAGTGGAGAAAAAGTGAAGAAAGAGTGGAGAAAAAGTGGAGAATAAGTGGAGAAAAAGTGGAGAAAAAGTGGAGAATAAGTGGAGAAAAAATGGAGAAAAAAATGGAGAAAAAGTGGAGAAAAAGGGGAGAAAAAGTGGAGAAAAAATGGAGAAAAAGTGGAGAAAAAGTGGAGAAAAAGTGGAGAAAAGGTGGAGAATAAGTGGAGAAAAAATGGAGAAAAAAATGGAGAAAAAGTGGAGAAAAAGTGGAGAAAAAATGGAGAAAAGGTGGAGAAAAAGTGGAGAAAAAGTGGAGAAAAAAATGGAGAAAAAGTGGAGAAAAAGTGGAGAAAAAATGGAGAAAAAGTGGAGAAAAAGTGGAGAATAAGTGGAGAAAAAATGTAGAAAAAGTGGAGAAAAAGTGGAGAAAAAGTGGAGAAAAAGTGGAGAATAAGTGGAGAAAAAATGGAGAAAAAAATGGAGAAAAAGTGGAGAAAAAGTTGAGAAAAAATGGAGAAAAAGTGGAGAAAAAGTGGAGAAAAAGTGGAGAATAAGTGGAGAAAAAATGGAGAAAAAAATGGAGAAAGAGTGGAGAAAAAGTGGAGAAAAAGTGGAGAAAAAATGGAGAAAAAGTGGAGAAAAAGTGGAGAAAAAGTGGAGAAAAGGTGGAGAAAAAGTGGAGAAAAAGTGGAGAAAAAGTGGAGAAAAAATGGAGAAAAAAATGGAGAAAAAGTGGAGAAAAAGTGGAGAAAAAATGGAGAAAAAGTGGAGAAAAAGTGGAGAATAAGTGGAGAAAAAATGTATAAAAAGTGGAGAAAAAGTGGAGAAAAAGTGGAGAATAAGTGGAGAAAAAATGTATAAAAAAATGGAGAAAAAGTGGAGAAAAAGTGGAGAAAAAATGGAGAAAAAGTGGAGAAAAAGTGGAGAAAAAGTAGGGAATAAGTGGAGAAAAAATGGAGAAAAAAATGGAGAAAAAGTGGAGAAAAAGTGGAGAAAAAGTGGAGAAAAAGTGGAGAAAAAATGGAGAAAAAGTGGAGAAAAAGTGGAGAAAAAGTAGAGAAAAAGTGGAGAATAAGTGGAGAAAAAATGGAGAAAAAATGGAGAAAAAGTGGAGAAAAAGTGGAGAAAAAATGGAGAAAAAGTGGAGAAAAAGTGGAGAAAAAGTGGAGAATTAATTGAGAAAAAATGGAGAAAAAAATGGAGAAAAAGTGGAGAAAAAGTTGAGAAAAAGTGGAGAAAAAATGGAGAAAAAGTGGAGAAAAAGTGGAGAAAAAGTGGAGAATAAGTGGAGAAAAAATGGAGAAAAAAATGGAGAAAAAGTAGGGAAAAAGTGGAGAAAAAATGGAGAAAAAGTGCAGAAAAAGTGGAGAAAAAGTAGAGAAAAAGTGGAGAAAAAGTGGAGAAAAAATGGAGAAAAAGTGGAGAAAAAGTGGAGAAAAAGTGGAGAATAAGTGGAGAAAAAAATGCAGAAAAAAATGGAGAAAAAGTGGAGAAAAAGTGGAGAAAAAGTGAAGAAAAAGTGGAGAAAAAGTGGAGAAAAAGTGAAGAAACAGTGGAGAAAAAGTGGAGAATAAGTGGAGAAAAAATGGAGAAAAAAATGGAGAAAAAGTGGAGAAAAAGTGGAGAAAAAATGGAGAAAAAGTGGAGAAAAAGTGGAGAAAAAGTGGAGAAAAAGTGGAGAAAAAGTGGAGAAAAAATGGAGAAAAAGTGGAGAAAAAGTGGAGAAAAAATGGAGAAAAAGTGGAGAATAAGTGGAGAAAAAGTGGAGAAAAAGTGGAGAATAAGTGGAGAAAAAATGGAGAAAAAAATGGAGAAAAAGTGGAGAAAAAGTGGAGAAAAAGTGGAGAAAAAATGGAGAAAAAGTGGAGAAAAAGTGGAGAAAAAGTGGAGAAAAGGTGGAGAATAAGTGGAGAAAAAATGGAGAAAAAAATGGAGAAAAAGTGGAGAAAAAATGGAGAAAAAATGGAGAAAAGGTGGAGAAAAAGTGGAGAAAAAGTGGAGAAAAAATGGAGAAAAAGTGGAGAAAAAGTGGAGAAAAAATGGAGAAAAAGTGGAGAAAAAGTGGAGAAAAAGTGGAGAAAAAGTGAAGAAAAAGTGGAGAAAAAATGGAGAAAAAGTGGAGAAAAAGTGGAGAAAAAGTGGAGAATAAGTGGAGAAAAAATGGAGAAAAAAATGGAGAAAAAGTGGAGAAAAAGTGTAGAAAAAATGGAGAAAAAGTGGAGAAAAAGTGGAGAAAAAATGGAGAAAAAGTGGAGAAAAAGTGGAGAAAAAGTGGAGAAAAAGTGAAGAAAAAGTGGAGAAAAAGTGGAGAAAAAGTGAAGAAACAGTGGAGAAAAAGTGGAGAATAAGTGGAGAAAAAGTGGAGAAAAAATGTAGAAAAAGTGGAGAAAAAGTGGAGAATAAGTGGAGAAAAAATGTAGAAAAAGTGGAGAAAAAGTGGATAAAAAGTGGAGAATAAGTGGAGAAAAAATGGAGAAAAAAATGGAGAAAAAGTGGAGAAAAAGTGGAGAAAAAATGGAGAAAAAGTGGAGAAAAAGTGGAGAAAAAGTGGAGAATAAGTGGAGAAAAAATGGAGAAAAAAATGGAGAAAAAGTGGAGAAAAAGTGGAGAAAAAATGGAGAAAAACTGGAGAAAAAGTGGAGAAAAAGTGGAGAAAAAGTGGAGAAAAAATGCAGAAAAAGTGGAGAATAAGTGGAGAAAAAGTGGAGAAAAAGTGGAGAAAAAATGGAGAAAAAAATGGAGAAAAAGTGGAGAAAAAGTGGAGAAAAAGTGGAGAAAAAATTGATAAAAGTGGAGAAAAAGTGAAGAAAGAGTGGAGAAAAAGTGGAGAATAAGTGGAGAAAAAGTGGAGAAAAAGTGGAGAATAAGTGGAGAAAAAATGGAGAAAAAAATGGAGAAAAAGTGGAGAAAAAGGGGAGAAAAAGTGGAGAAAAAATGGAGAAAAAGTGGAGAAAAAGTGGAGAAAAAGTGGAGAAAAGGTGGAGAATAAGTGGAGAAAAAATGGAGAAAAAAATGGAGAAAAAGTGGAGAAAAAGTGGAGAAAAAATGGAGAAAAGGTGGAGAAAAAGTGGAGAAAAAGTGGAGAAAAAAATGGAGAAAAAGTGGAGAAAAAGTGGAGAAAAAATGGAGAAAAAGTGGAGAAAAAGTGGAGAATAAGTGGAGAAAAAATGTAGAAAAAGTGGAGAAAAAGTGGAGAAAAAGTGGAGAAAAAGTGGAGAATAAGTGGAGAAAAAATGGAGAAAAAAATGGAGAAAAAGTGGAGAAAAAGTTGAGAAAAAATGGAGAAAAAGTGGAGAAAAAGTGGAGAAAAAGTGGAGAATAAGTGGAGAAAAAATGGAGAAAAAAATGGAGAAAGAGTGGAGAAAAAGTGGAGAAAAAGTGGAGAATAAATGGAGAAAAAGTGGAGAAAAAGTGGAGAAAAAGTGGAGAAAAGGTGGAGAAAAAGTGGAGAAAAAGTGGAGAAAAAGTGGAGAAAAAATGGAGAAAAAAATGGAGAAAAAGTGGAGAAAAAGTGGAGAAAAAATGGAGAAAAAGTGGAGAAAAAGTGGAGAATAAGTGGAGAAAAAATGTATAAAAAGTGGAGAAAAAGTGGAGAAAAAGTGGAGAATAAGTGGAGAAAAAATGTATAAAAAAATGGAGAAAAAGTGGAGAAAAAGTGGAGAAAAAATGGAGAAAAAGTGGAGAAAAAGTGGAGAAAAAGTAGGGAATAAGTGGAGAAAAAATGGAGAAAAAAATGGAGAAAAAGTGGAGAAAAAGTGGAGAAAAAGTGGAGAAAAAGTGGAGAAAAAATGGAGAAAAAGTGGAGAAAAAGTGGAGAAAAAGTAGAGAAAAAGTGGAGAATAAGTGGAGAAAAAATGGAGAAAAAAATGGAGAAAAAGTGGAGAAAAAGTGGAGAAAAAATGGAGAAAAAGTGGAGAAAAAGTGAAGAAAAAGTGGAGAATTAATTGAGAAAAAATGGAGAAAAAAATGGAGAAAAAGTGGAGAAAAAGTTGAGAAAAAGTGGAGAAAAAATGGAGAAAAAGTGGAGAAAAAGTGAAGAAAAAGTAAAGAAAAAGTGGAGAATAAGTGGAGAAAAAATGGAGAAAAAGTGGAGAATAAATGGAGAAAAAATGGAGAAAAAATGTAGAAAAAGTGGAGAAAAAGTGGAGAAAAAATGTAGAAAAAGTGGAGAAAAAGTGGAGAATAAGTGGAGAAAAAATGTAGAAAAAGTGGAGAAAAAGTGGAGAATAAGTGGAGAAAAAATGGAGAAAAAAATGGAGAAAAAGTGGAGAAAAAGTGGAGAAAAAATGGAGAAAAAGTGGAGAAAAAGTGGAGAAAAAGTGGAGAATAAGTGGAGAAAAAATGGAGAAAAAAATGGAGAAAAAGTGGAGAAAAAGTGGAGAAAAAATGGAGAAAAAGTGGAGAAAAAGTGGAGAAAAAGTGGAGAAAAAGTGGAGAAAAAATGGAGAAAAAGTGGAGAATAAGTGGAGAAAAAGTGGAGAAAAAGTGGAGAAAAAGTGGAGAATAAGTGGAGAAAAAATGGAGAAAAAAATGGAGAAAAAGTGGAGAAAAAGTGGAGAAAAAATGGAGAAAAAGTGGAGAAAAAGTGGAGAAAAAGTAGAGAAAAAGTGGAGAAAAAGTGGAGAAAAAATGGAGAAAAAGTGGAGAAAAAGTGGAGAAAAAGTGGAGAATAAGTGGAGAAAAAAATGGAGAAAAAAATGGAGAAAAAGTGGAGAAAAAGTGGAGAAAAAGTGGAGAAAAAATGGATAAAAAGTGGAGAAAAAGTGAAGAAAGAGTGGAGAAAAAGTGGAGAATAAGTGGAGAAAAAATGGAGAAAAAGTGGAGAATAAGTGGAGAAAAAGTGGAGAAAAAGTGGAGAAAAAGTGGAGAAAAAATGGATAAAAAGTGGAGAAAAAGTGAAGAAAAAGTGGAGAAAAAATGGAGAAAAAAATGTAGAAAAAGTGGAGAAAAAATGGAGAAAAAGTGGAGAAAAAATGGAGAAAAAGTGGAGAAAAAGTGGAGCACCCTTTGGTGCCTTTCATTTGGCACTAAGGGGTGCTTAGCTTTGTATTTAGCCAAAAAAATGAAAAAAAAAAATGACGTAGGATTCCCCCTAGTTTTGTAGCCAGCTAGGGTAAAGCAGACGGCTGCAGCCTGCAGACCACAGCTGGCAACCTCACCTTGGCTGGTAATCCAAAACTGAGGGCACCTCACGCTGTTATTTTAAATTAAATAAATAATTTTTAAAAAAAACACGTAGGGGTCCCCCCAAAATTGGATCACCAGCCATGGTAAAGCAGACAGCTGGGGCCTGATATTCTCAGACTAGGGAGGTCCATGGTTATTGTATTCTCCCCAGCCTAAAAATAGCAGGCCGCAGCCGCCCCAGAAGTGGCGCATCCATTAGATGCGCCAATCCTGGTGCTTCGCCCCAGCTCATCCCGCGCCCTGGTGCGGTGGCAAACGGGGTAATATATGGGGTTAATACCAGATGTGTAAGTCACCTGGCATCAAGCCCTGAGGTTGGTGAGGTCAGGTGTCTATCAGATACCCGACATCACCAACCCAGTCAGTAATAAAAAAAAATAGACGACAAACACATTTTTATTTGAAAAAACACTCCCCAAAACATTCCCTCTTTATCCAATTTATTAGAATGAAAAACAAATGCAGGTCTGATGTAATCCAAGGGGTTGCCATGACGATCCACACTGTCCCAGTCAATGAAGAGCAGGATGTTCCCCATTGGCTGGGAGAGCAATGCAGTGACCTGAGCTAACATCAATGGGTCAGCCCAGGTCACTGCAGGGGATGACAAGTGCTGCTGTCAGCGAGGTACATTACCTGCGCTGATCTCCAGCACTGCCGACAGCCCCTGTCACTGAGCTCAATGACCGGCGCCTTCACACCAAGTATCGTGAGAGGCCCGTGACGTCACCGCTAGTCAGTCTCGGGTCGGAAGCGAGAGAAGGTGATGTGACAAGCGGCGGCCATGGAGGACAGTGACAGCACTGAGGTCGGGATGGTGGGACTTCATCACCGCAGGTAAGCCGAGCGGGACCATGTGTGTGTGTGTGTGTGTATGTGTATGTGTGTGTGTGTATGTGTGTGTGTGAGTGTGTGTGTGTGTGTGTGTACATGCCGCGGGCAGGAGGGGGCGGAGTGAGCTGAGCGGGGAAGTGTGGGCTTCCTGCACGTAACTAGGATAAACATCGGGTTACTAACCAAAGCGCTTTGGTTGGATACCCGATGTTTATCTTGGTTACCAGCTTCTGGCAGGCTGCCAGGATTGCTCCTGCACACTGTAGCTGTAAAAAGCCCTGCTTTTTGCTGCTAGAACCGTTCTCGAACGGATCTAGAACTATCGAGCTTTTGCAAAAAGCTCGAGTTCTAGTTCGATCTCGAACAGCCCCCAAAATCACTCGAGCTTAGAACTGGAGAACCTCGAACCGCTAACCGCGCTCAACTCTAATGGCCACCATGAATTTCTAGTACAGATAAAAATAAACACAACACACAGAAAAATATTTTTATTAGAAATAAAACACAACACAATTAGTGACTCCATTTTTATTGAAATAAAGAACCCCCCTCCGCAGTAATCCTGGGTCAAGGGTCCCGCGCCGTCCAATCCAGATGCAATATCATCTGATCGGTTTGCTGGAAGGCAAAGCGATCAGATGATGTGTCAGGTTCAAGGGTCTGAATCACATGACACAGCAGCTGTTTGTATAAACGGCTTTTATACAATCAACGGATGCATCAGTGCTAAAAAAAAAAAAAAACAATCTACACACTTCTGTGCAGACTCCTGTCCGACAGCAGCAGCTGATAGTTTAGCCGGTCGGGCGGTAAAAAGCCAGCCTCACCGCTCGACTTATAGTGTCAGCTGATTCCGTCAGGTGACCGCATCAGCTGATCATCACCAGGTCTGAGAGAAAGAAAAGGTAGAGAAAAGAGAGAAAATAGAGAGAGAAAAGAGACAGAAAAGAGAGAGAAAAGAGAATAGAGAGAGGGAGAGAAAAGAGAGAAAAGAGAGAGAAAAGAGAGAGAAAACAGAGAGAAAAGAGAAGAGAGAGAGGGAGAGCGAGAGAGAGAAGAGAGAGAGAAAAGAGAGGAGAGAGAGAAGAGGAGAGAAGAGAGAGAGAAGAGAGAGAGGAGAGAGAGAAGAGAGAGGAGAGAGAAGAGAGAAAAGAGAGAGAGGAGAGAGAAGAGAGAAAGGAGAGAGAGGAGAGAGAAAAGAGAGAGCAATGTAGCCTCATTCCGTGAACTGCTCCGATTTTAGAGGTGTGCTCACAGCTGATGTCCAGTGTGAAGACATGGACACTCACTGCCTAGCATGGGTAAAGTTTCTTAAAATTCAGCCAGACATATTGTTCTTCTATGTGTTAACTCATGTTTGCTAAACTATTGTTTGGGACCAGACCCTTCCAAGCGTTCATGTAATGTAGTTGTGTATTGCTAATCTAATGTAAATTACCTTAGTAGCCATTGTCTAGTCTGTGACTTGCAGACTACATGTAAATATCCTCAGTCTTTCTATCCACATCATGTAAATGAACATTATCCATGCAGCTTGAAATTCATCCAATAAGAGAAGCAATCTTGTACAACCAATCCGATAAGGACACAGTATATCCAAAGGGAAGGCTATGGCTATATAAGGGACTTCTTTAAGTCACCAGTGGTTGATGGATATGCATGATCCAGTCTAAGCTCTTAGGAGCTGGCTAGAGGATCATAACCAGGATACCTTGTGGCTTCAAACTAGGGACTTCGATTCCGATTGGAGACCATATCCACAGTCTAGGGATTTCGACTCCGGCTTCCAGGATTATATCATCAAACCAGAGACTACTTAAGGAGGAAACCCAGGTTAGGACAATCCAGTCACCTGGTACAGACTTTGCAGACCTCAACCAGCTTCCTAAATCTGGCATTATTCCAGTCTCGGTGGGTGCCCGCCGAAAGCGGGGTGCTGCTGGATTGGCGTAAATAGCCCTGGAAGCTCTGAGGCACGGACATTCTAATCCCTGGTGAGCCAGCAGAAGGGTGAGACCCTGTTGCCTGTTACATTTGTGTGTTTCGCTGGTTATGTGTTATGTGCTGTTAAAATTTTGGGGATCCAATAAAGTCTTAATATTGTGATTCCCTCACCCTGTGTTGTCTGAGTAGTGTTCCGCCTACGGTTAAGGAGGTCGTGCGTTCAGTTGGGAGGATCTGTCTTTCTAAAGGCAGCCGGGCCAGCAGACAAGATTACCCACTGAGCCCCGTGTCTCCACACCCGGCTCCTCCCCTCAGTACATAATTAAATTAAATTATAATTATAAATAAATAATAATTATAATTTAAAATTAAATATAAATTAAATTAAAATCTTTACCAGGACGGCCGGGACTTGAACTCATGAACTAATTCTCATTTGGCATTAGCTCCACCCATTGAGCCACTGCCTCTAATCAAAAGCATAGGAAGATTTGGGAACCTTGACCTCTGTATTGCAGTAGAGAATCCAGAAGTGGATTATTCAGCTACAAAGAGGAGAGAGAGAGGGAAAATGAGAGAAAAAGAGAGAAAAAGAAAAAAAAAAGAAGAGAGAAAAAGAGAACAAGAGAGAGAAAAAAGAGAGAGAGAGAGAAAGGAGAGAGAGGGAGAACGAGATAAAAAGAGAGAAAAAGAGAGAGAGAAAAAGAGAGAGAGGGAGAGAGAAAAAGAGAGAAAAAGAGAGAAAGAGAGAGAGAGAAAAAGAGAGGGAGAAAAAGAGAGAAAAAGAGAGAAAAATACAAAAGGAGAGGACAAGAGAGAACAAGAGAGAGAGAAAAAGAGAGAGAGAAAAAGAGAGAGAAAGAGGCGAGAGAAGAGAGAGAGGAGAGAGAAGGGAGAGAGAAGAGAGAGAAGAGAGAAGAGAGAGAGAAGAGAGAGAGAAGAGAGAGAGAAGAGAGAGAGGAGAAAGCAATGTTGCCTCATTCCGTGAACTGCTTCGATTTTAGAGGTGTGTCCTGCGGCTCACAGCTGATGTCTGGCTCCTCCCCTCAGTGCATAATTAAATTAAATTATAATTATAAATAAATTATAATTTAAAAATCAATTAAATTCTTTACCGGGACAGCCGGGACTCAAACTCATGAAGTCATTCTCTTTAGGCGGCAGCTCTACCCATTGAGCCACTGCCTGTAATGAAAAGCATAGGAAGATTTGGTCATCTTGACCTCTGTATTGCAGTAGAGATATATCACACGCAGGCACTACCTGAGTGAAGTCTCCGGTGACAGTGCGGCTCACTTGAGTTGCTACATGGACCTGTCACAGAGGGCTCGTGTTCTCGGCACTCCCTGTCAGCTTCATGTAGCAGAGCTGAAAGCGTCGTGTGGATTACTTCGGACCTGGATTGTTGTTTGGGGATTAATAAAGAGGTAAATGAGGGGTTTTTTTGTCTTTTATTCCAAATAAAGGATTTTCGTTGTGTGTGTTTATTTACTTTCACTTACACGTTGATCATAGAAGGTATCTCGGGGAGACGCCTGCCATGATTAACCCCTTATTACCCCGATTGCCACCGCACCAGGGCAATTCGGGATGAGCCGGGTAAAGTCCCGGAACTGTCGCATCTAATGGATGCGGCAATTCCGGGCGGCTGCTGGCTAATATTGTTAGAGTGGTGGGCTCCCCATAACGTGGCGCTCCCCATACTGACAATACCAGCCTCCAGCCGTGTGGCTTTATCTTGGCCGGTATAAAAATTGGGGGGAACTGCAGTTTTTGGGGGTTTTTTTTAATTATTTATTTATTTATTTTACTGCACGATATAGACACGCCCACCAGCGGCTGTGATTGGTTACAGTCAGACAGCTGTCACTCATCGTGGGGGCGTGTCTGACTGCAACCAATCATGGGCGCCGGTTGGCGGGGAAAGAAGGGAATACCAGATTGAATAATGAACGGCCTCCATTTTCAAAAGAGGAAAAGCTGCCGGAGCTTTGTGACAGCCGTGCAGCGCCGCGCCCGTGATCGGTGAGTAGGAAAGAGAGACGGACTGTGCTGGGGATGCAGGACGCATGCAGATACGCAACATGAGCACAAAGCCTTACTGTGAAAAGCCACGCTTTTGGTGATCGAACCATTATTGAACAGTAACTCGAACAGCAGAACTTGAAGCAAATTGTTCGAGTTTGTCGAATGACTCGAACACCGCCCAAAATCACTCGAATTTGAAATTGGCAAACAGTTCGAATCGAACATCGCTCAACTCTAGACAGGATGGCTCCTATAAAATTCAACAAGGCCTGGATTTCCCCAGATTTTGCCATCATTGGCACCTGCCAGCTGTAGCTGTTTGGAGTCTAGTGAGTTTAATTATGGGGGTCTGTCTTATAATTTTTGGGGCTGTCTTCTCTCTTTTGGGGTTGTCTGCTTTCTTTAAAGAAGTGTATTGCTGTATTCTTTAAATTTTTTAGCTGCATGGACACAACTAGGGCTTATTTTCACTGTATGGCTAATATTTAAGGCATATCTAAATTATTCCCCACGAATAATCTGAACCCGAATATTTAACTATTTGCCCATCTGTAGAGATTAGGCACAGAGAAACTGCTGCACAGTGGCCTAATAGAGCTTTTGATCGATTAGCCACACAAAGTCCGGTGGCATGCACTGGAAGATTTTTCAGAGATTGAGCCCACAAAAATCTGCGAAAAATGTACACACAGCTTTTTTATTGGCGATTAAGACCAAGGAAACTGGTCCACAGTGGTCAAATAGATCTTGTTATAGATTAACCACACACACCTGGTGCAGTGCACTAAATGCTTTTTCAGACATTAAGCCCAAAGAAACCTGGTGCACTATGTCCACTTAGAGCTTTTTGGAGAGTAAGCCCAAATATACTGCTGAACAGTGGCCAAATAGAGCTTGTTATAGATTAGCCACACAGGGCCTGGTGCAGTGCTCTTTTTCATGGATTAACCCTACAAAAATTGTGCGCTTTGTCCACACAGAGCTTTTTGGGGGATTAGGCTTAGAGAAATTTGGACACAGTGGCCAAATAGAGCTTGTTTTAGATTAGCCACACAGCCTGGTTCAGGACAATAAAAGCTTTTTCAGAGATTGAGTCCACAAATCCTGGTGCACAGTGTCCACACAGAGCTTATTGGGAGATTAAGTGCACAGAAACTGGTCACTTTGGCCAAATAAAGCTTTTTAGGGTAAGTTCACACAGTGCGTTTTTCGCAGCATTTTTTCGCGTTTTTCGGGCGCGTTTTTGCCCAGAAAACTGCATGAATTTCCTTCCCCAGCAAAGTCTATGAGTTTTCATTTTTGCTGTCTGCACACAGCGTTTTTTTTTTTATGCGCTTTTGTGGGCACCACAAAAACGCAGCCTGTCAATTATTTTTGCGTTTTCACTGCGTTTTCCACCCATTGAGTTCAATGAGATGTTCAAAAATGCACTGAAAGCCGCAAATTGCAAATATAGCTGCGTTTTAGTGCATTTTTATGACTAAAAACGCAGCTATAAACGCAAGGGGTGGGTAGTAAAGTGACATGTACAGGAAGAGGATTCCTTTTGTTGGTAAACACAGAAGCGTGAATCCTCCCGGTACCGCCACCTCTGTTTCCCTTTCCCGCCCGGTGCCATGTCCGCTCCCGTGCAGGAGGTGGAAGCGGCTGCTAAATCAAAAGTGAACAGTAGAAAAATCTCATACTCACCTGTCTGCAGACTCCCAGTGCCATGCTCCCAGCTCCTCTTCCCGGTACTGCCACACCCACTCTGGCTGTGTGCCAGCTCCCAGGCACGTACGATAGCTGCAGGACCTGGCGGTGATCACCTGATGCGGTCACCTGATGCATCAGCTGATCGTAAGTCTCGCGGTGACGGATTCCCCGGCGCTTGCAGTCAGTTAATGACAGCTTCAGACAGGCTGGGGTGTTCTCCGGAGTTCAGGTGAGAGCACTGGCGATCACCCCGGCCTGTCTGCAGCTGTCATGAACTGAACCGCAAGTGTCGGTGAACCAATCACTCGGCGCTCGCTGTAAAGTCCAGGCTGCACGCCGGGCATTACTGGAGTACTGGAGTTTCCTCCGGTAGCCAGTCCGACGCTGCACAGACGTGTGTAGTTTTTTATTTTTTTTGTTTTTTGCACTGATGCATCAGCTGATTGTATAAAAGCCATTTATACAATCAGCTGCTGTTTCATGTGATTCACATCCTTGAACCTGACACATCATCTGATTGCTTTGCCTTCCAGCAAACCGATCAGATGATATTGGATCCGGATTGGACGGCGCGGGACCCTTGACCCAGGATTACTGCGGAGGGGGGTTCTTTATTTCAATAAAGATGGAGTCACTAATTGTGTTGTGTTTTATTTCTAATAAAAATATTTTTCTGTGTGTTTTTTTTATCTTTACTAGAAATTCATGGTGGCCATGTCTAATATTGGCGTGACACCATGAATTTCGGGCTTAGGACCAGCTGATAATACACAGCTAGCCCTAACCCCATTATTACCCAGCGAGCCATCCGACAACAGGGCAGCTGGAAGAGTTGGATAGAGCGCCATAAGATGGCGCTTATATGAAAGCGCCATTTTCTGGGGTGGCTGCGGACTGCAATTCACAACGGGGGTGCCCAGAAAGCTTGGGCACCCTGCATTGCGGATTCCAATCCCCAGCTGCCTAGGTTACCTGGCTGGACACAAAAATTAGGCGAAGCCCACATCATTTTTTTTTTAATTATTTCATGAAATTCATGAAATAATTAAAAAAAAGGGCTTACCTATATTTTTGGTTCCCAGCCGGGTACAAATAGGCAGCTGGGTGTTGGAGGCAGCCCGTACCTGCCTGCTGTACCCGGCTAGCATACAAAAATATGGCGAAGCCCACGTCATTTTTTTAGGGGCAAAGAAATCCTGCATACAGTCCTGGAAGGAGGATGCTGATCCTTGTAGTTCGGCAGCTGCTGTCTGCTCTCCTGCATACACTATTGGATAGAGGAGGCTGAGCCTTGTAGTTCTGCAGATGCTGTCTGCTCTCCTGCATCCACTAGTGGATGGAGTATGCTGAGCCTTGTAGGTCTGCTTCCCCTGATTCTCCCTCCAGCATACAGTCCTGGATGGAGCATGCTGAGCCTTGTAGTTCTGCAGCTGTCTGCTCTCCTGCATACACCAGTGGAGAATGAAGAACATATTGAAGAAGGAAATAACATCAGACCTTTTTTTTTTTAACAATCTTTATTGGCAATGTTCACTGATAAAAAACGCATAAAAACGCAGTAAGCAAAAATGCAGCAAAACGCAGCAAAAAAACGCACCAAAATGCGGTAAAAACGCATGCGTTTTTGCTGCATTTTTTTACCGCGGGTGCGTTTTTGTGCGTTTTTTGCGTCAAAAACGCACAAAAACGCAGCGTTAAAGAAGTGCAGTGTGTGAACTTAGCCTTATAGTTTAGTCACACAGAGCTTGATGAAGTTCGCTAAAAGCTTTTTAGACACAAAATCTGGTGGACAGTGTCTACGTGGAGCTTTTTTGGAGATTAAACCATCATAATCTGGTGCACAATGGCCAAATTAAACCTGATATAGATTAGCCACACATAGCATGGTGCAGTGTACCAAAAGCTTCTTTAGAGATTGAACCCACAAAGCCTGGTGCATAGTCACCACATAGAGCCTTTTGTAGGAGTACATGACACTCAAACCTATCACTGTCCTTCACTCCTATCCATATTCACAGCAAAATAGCTTGGCAACTTGGTATGGCTGCGATGGCTCCATAAGTGCCCACAGCCTAAAAGCTTTTTCATTGGCTGCACTGCAGCCTTTCAACAAGCTTTGCTCAGATGGCAAACCTTGACTGGAAGACAGAAGTACAGTAAAACGACCCAGACACCCAGTGTTTGGTACAAACCCTGAACTTTACAGTTCAGGTTCACTAATCCATATCACATACAAACATTAGAATGGTAGAAATGTTGTATTTTTTATAAGTTCTAAATTTCATGATATAATACTTTGAATTTTGTGTTTATTGCTGATTATAACATGTAAAAAAAAGGAAAAGAAGTGCAAATCCAAATTCTTATTTTCTTAAATTGATATTCTTATTTTCCTTGCTTTTTTTCTTTTACAAATAATAAAGCAGAGAATTCAATTATTTATTGAAGTTATTTTTCATTATCTGACTCTATTCGAGAAAGTCTTTGAAGTTGATGGCCAATTTAAGCCTCAAAGAATTCCCTTCTTGATAGTTTGATATTTCTTTTCATCGTTGCATTACAAGTACCCCAACCATACCTCTAGCTACCTCCAAGTCATCATGTTAGCTTTTGTAATAAATTGTTTATTTTTTTTTTTTCTTTAAAATGTATTCTTTCAATTAAACTTTGTATAAAATTATGTCAATAATTTGTGAGATTAAAGGTTTTATTGGCTATTTTAATCATGTGACTCAATCACTATAGGCTAGTAAATAATTTTTAACCTGTCTTTATAAAGAATCAAATTCTAAGATTTACTTTACTAAGTCTACAAAACTGTTTTACTTAACTCTTATAAACTGAATAGATTTAAAAATAAAAGGCCAAATTAAATATCTATATTTTGTATATGAATTATTTTAGATTTCTAATCTTAATTAGAGTGTGTTACACTCACAGATATCTGTGTTCAGTGGACTCACCGAACTTAAAAAAAATAAGCGCTCAGGCCTGGAATTGATCCCAGATTTGTGGCCGGCTAACACTCCCTGTATAAGTCTATGGGGAACAGAATCCAGCACTTAAAATAGTGGTAGAAGGGATAGGGGGATTAAAACAAGTGTACTCTACTTACTGAGTCTCCAGAACGGCTATAACTGCTTTCGGGCCGCTCGCTCTTCTTATGGGGCAACTCATTTACCTTCAAGAATATTTACTGCTTCCCCCACCCATCGGCAGTCCTGGCATGTGTGATTGGTTGTAGTCAGTCATGCCCCCAGCCTGTGTGCCAGTGTTTGACTGTTTGCGATCAAAGACCCTGTCTGCATGTTACTATCGTGGTATAAAAATAAATAAATAAATTGGCATAGGGTTACCCCGTATTATGATACCCATCACAAATAAAGCATATGGCTACAGGCTGCAGCCCCCGACCATGCACTTATCTTGGCTGTGTATCAAAATAGGAAGTACATGTGGCTTTTTTTATTATTTACATAAATAAATGATTAAAAAAAATGGAGTGCAGTCCACATCAGTTTTCATACCCAGCCATGATAAAGCCCAATAGATGGAGATTGGTGCTTATTAAGCCCCAAAGCCTAAAAATAGTAGCCTACAGATTCCCAGGATTTTCCCATTCATTATATTAGACAATCCAGGAACTTTACCTGGCTCTTCCCGATTGCCCTATTGCACTTGTAATCGGGGTAATAAGGGGTTAATGACAGGTTAAAGCTGTCATTAAGCCCTAGATTATTAATGGGAGGCATTTATGAGATACCCCATTACCAATCTGTAAGTGAAAAGAATAAACTCAAACACCAATAAATCCGTTATTTGAAATAAAATACAAAAAACACCCTCTTTCACCAATTTATTAACCCCAAAACAATCAGGTCTGATGTAATCCACACAAGATGCCACAACGATTCTAGATCTGCTACAACTGAAGAGGTGGGGGCAGCCATATAACATGACTGCTGCTGTAGGCTTAAGGCAGATAATGAATGAGCCATGCGATCAGCAGTGTTGTTACTCAGGTTGATTGCAATCACAGCTGGAGGTTCCCATGGTAAAAGAAAACGCATCACTACCGCATGCAGTGATGCAATTTTTTTTTTCAGGAGGTGAATATTGGGTGCATGAATTTGGTGTAAAACTTTCATCTCTAAATTTCTCTCTCTTAACCCAAAAATTAAAAAAAAAATGGTTTTGATGCTGTTTCAGGGTGGTTGTCTGCCAGGAATTGCAAACTGGTGCTGAAATGTCCGAACCAGATTTCAGCACCAAATTTGCACCTCCTGTCAGGAAACCAGACCTAAATGGCGTGAAAACCATTTTTTTTGCATTCTTGAGCCAATAGACGCAAATTTAGTGATGACATTTTTACACATATTCCTGCACCCAATCTACAACTCCTGGCAAAAAACTTGCATCACTACCGCATCATACCACATGCGGTAGGTATGTATTTTTGCCAGGAAGTGTAGATTGGGTACAGGAATACGCTGTTGAAATTTCAGCACCAAATCTTCATCTCTTGGCAAAAAAACCCAAAGGTTTTCTGCCAGGAGATTCAGGTGTGTAAACTCACTGACCTCACTTAAGCTGATGTCACTGACTTTACTGAGGTCACCTGAGGTCAGGTTACCTGCGATCACAGGTGAAGGACCATGGGAACCTCCAGCTGTGACTGCAATTAACCTGAGTTATGTCACCGCTGATCGCTGACTCATTCATTCTCTGCCTGAAGCTCACAGTGGGTGGTCATGTTCTATAGCTGCCACCTGTTGCTTCAGATGTAGCAGAGCTGAAAATGTCGTGGGACCTCGTGTGAATTACATTGGACCTGGGTGTTTTGGGGGTTACTAAATTGGTGAAATAGGTTGTATTTTTGCCTCATAGATGCCTCCATTACTAATCTAAGGCTGTTATTAACCCTTATTACCCTGACTGCCACTTCACCAGTGCAATCAGGGATTGTGATATCTAATGGATGTGCCGATCCTCGGAAACTGGGGGCTGTTCTTTTTAGGCTATTGGGGGCCCAATAAGCATGGGTCTCTGCAGCCTTAGGAAACTAATGCCAGCTGTCAGGCTTTATCATGGTATGCAGTCCAATTCACATACAAAATAGATTTTTTATTATATTTTATAGCAGCATAACAAAAAACACCACACTATTAAAAGAGATGCATACAGAAAGAAGTAAAAATGAGACCAGCAGCATGCAAAAATTGGCATCAAAATTTCATTATCGCCGTTCAAAACTGACAAATGTGTTAAATATCAATTCAAGTAATGCAGGACAAAAACACCTACTCCTAACAAAGTGCATGTAGTGCCTAATTGCATATGCATCATAAATGAGGTAGATAGGTGAATAAAAACCAGCATCACTATGAGATAATCAACTTGTCATGTAAAGACTTAGACAATCATCAACTGCCACCTCCTGCTGGTGCTGCAAGCTAGTAAACAAAAAGAGTTATATGCGCTAGCATCCGCATGTCAGAATGAACAAGTGAGCCCATCCTACCATACACCATACCTTCCAGATTATAGGCAGATCACCATACCCCATATACGGACCCAGTGTATGGCTATGTACACACTGTCAACCTATGACACCCAGAATACTGCGCACCCTGATATTAAGTTGGAAATAGAAAGATGAAATTACCTGCACGGAGGATATGTAAGTGCCACGGTCCCAAAAGCAACCCGACGCGCGTTTCGCACCCGGCTTCGACGGGGGGCGTGCCGGGCAAGAGGGAGCATGGGAACTAAATACTAGTACTTCACCAATCGGAGGATAACCAGCGCTCACATGATCTTTCACCATCCGATTCAAAGCAACTTCCTGTCCGGCGGCTCTGGTACGCAACCTGCGTGTCAAGCACCGGAAGTTGTGCAGCGACGCAGGTTGGTCCCATCATATGCGCCGTTCATTTGGTTCCGGAGGAGTCAGACAATAAGAGCGCATACCCCCGATGGTGTATATAATCTACAGATGCAGTGATATAAATATTACAATATAAATAGGAGTAGACGGTCGGACTTTGAGCAGCTACAAGGCAACTTTCCCCCGCAGAATTACCCACATAATGCATACATTGAATCGTTAGAGAAGTGCGCACTGCCCACCACTATTATAATATACTACGAATAATGCCATTAAGAATACATCTACAGACGGTATAACAATGCACACCTCTCCAAGGACACATACATACAACTAGCAATACATAGTATCCATATGACCACAGCATTCAATAAATCCCGGTTTACCCTCATGATGAGGAGGACAATCAATCGCAAACCCTGTGTGGATGTACCATATAACACCAAAGCATCACATTAAATTGAACAATGCTGTGATCCAACAATTGTTGATAATCTAAACTATCACAAATCTCCTTGTTGTCATTCCTTTCTCCTAATGTCTCATCTTCGAGGAAAATTTTCTCCAAATTCAAAGGAATAGCCAGGATATCTGGAAAAAGCGTCACGTAGGTCGTGATTTTTTCAAACAACATGGATCGGGGTCTTTCAATATGCACCCCACATAGGTAGGAACCCAGTCCTCCTTCACTGGACATACAGGATACATGATGTTAGATAATCTACAAGAAAAGAAAAGGTTAGCCAAACAAAACAAATACACTATGAATAACTGACACCCCATCGACCATCCCTAATAGTTCCCAATTCCCCCCTGCTCGGCACACTACGTAAATTAAAAACTATAAAAACAATTTAAAAACACACTAACGGGAATTGACGAGCAAAAGCTGAAGGAACAGAAAGGAACCTCACAAAAAGGCCCCAAAACCCAGGGTCTCATTGAGACCCTGGGGACTGAGGGTACCCAGCCTGAAGATCCACCGGCTCTCCAACCTGGCCAATGTTTTTGCCAAGTCCCCCCCTCTAATGCCCAGGTCGACCTGGTCAATAGCTTTAATTTTAAGAATATGGGGGTTACATCCGTGAAACTCCTTGAAATGTCGTGGCAACGTTTTCAATGTAGTGTTATCTTCCACAGTTTTAGCTTTAGCTATATCTCTACAATGCTCCCGTACTCGGATCTTCAACTCCCGAGTGGTGAGACCTACATATAGTTTTTTACAGGGGCATTCTCCCAAATAAATAACCCCCTTTGAAGAGCATGTCAAATGCGTCCTGATGTTAAATTTGCAAGACCCATCAAAATTTGTGAAATTTTTTGATTTCGTCAAATTGGCACAAGCTTTGCAAAAAGTGCAGGGAAAGAAACCCTGGTCAGAGATGGGCACCAACCTTCTATCCTTCCGCTGAGGATCGAAGTGGCTATGCACCAACGTATCTCTCAAATTTCTTGACCTCCTAGCTGTTATAAGAGGTTTTTCAGGCAGAACTTTTTTCAATATGGGATCGGAACACAAAATCCCCCAGTGTTTAGATATAATATTTCTCATTTTACCCCAGTGACTATGGTACGTGGTGATATACCGTACCTGTTCTCCTTGGTTCTTCTGATTGCCACTTGTAGATATTCTGTCATTGGTAAATAACAAAGAACTCCTGGGGGTTTTGTGAGCCCGATAAAAGCCCCTTTTGATGATACCCTTGCTATATCCTCGACTCAAGAAGCGTTGTGCAAGTTCTCCTGCTTGTCTTTCAAATGACTCCGTACTTGAACAAATTCTTTTGGTTCGTAAAAATTGTCCTGTCGGTATCCCTGTAATGACCGACTTGGGATGAGAGGACGATGCATGCAAAATACTGTTGGTAGCGGTACTCTTCCTGAAAATAGATGTAGACAGAAAGCCATCATCAAGAGTCTTCACAAAGATGTCCAGAAAATCCAATTCCCTGCCATGTTTAAATGTCAACCTAATATTTTGATCGTTGTTGTTCAACATCAACATAACTTCCTGTAGTTCATTGGGGGAGCCATCCCAGATGAAAAGGATGTCATCTATGTAGCGCATCCAATTATGGATGCTGCCACATCCTGGGATGGCCTCCCCCAAGAAGATATCACGCTCCCAGGCACCTAAAAATAAATTTGCATATGAGGGCGCACATGCCGCCCCCATTGCAGTGCCTTGTGTTTGTAGGAAAATTTTCCCATCAAACGTAAACACGTTGTGGGTTAAAACAAATTCGATCAAAAGAAGTAATAGGTCAACCATGTCTCCATCAATTGTGCTGTTTCGTAAGAAAAAGGACACAGCTCGAAGTCCATCTGAGTGTTTTATAGATGTATACAAGGACTCGACATCGGCCGTGACTAAAGTCATGTCTGGATTCAGTTGAATATTGTCCAGACGACGCAAGGCCGATGTCGTGTCCTTGATAAAAGATGGTAACTCTGCAACCAACGGTTGCAAGTAATGATCGATCACATTACAAACAACCTCACATAGAGAGCCGTTACCTGCCACTATGGGTCTTCCAGGAGGGTCCATTAAGTTCTTGTGCACTTTTGGAATAAGATAAAAAGTCGCCAGTCGGGGATGTAGATTTTTGATGCTCTCCATCAATTTTTTTGGGATAATACCCTTTTCAAAGGCCGCCACAAGAATGGAAAGTAGTTCGTCCTGAAAAGCAGGTAAGGGATTACAAATCAATTTCTTATAGCACTGACGTACGTTTAGCAATTTATAAGCCTGTCGTACATACATGGTAATTGGCCAAATTACCATGTTCCCGCCTTTATCGGCGGGCTTAAACAATACGTCATCCCATGTTTGCAAATCCCTAAGCGCACTTTCTTCATTCCTCGTTAAATTTTTACAACCCATCATAGAGGGAAGCTGCTGCTGAAATTCCTGAGATACCATCCTCGTGAAAATTTCAAGGGCCGGACAAGAATTGAAAGAAGGAAACTTGTTAGATTTTTTTAACAGAAAATGAGGGAAATCACTCACCGTAGTGGGTTCATTCTCCTCTTCTAATGATTGGAGTGTTGCCAAAGCTTCCTTCTCTTGAGTAGTAGACAAATCTGCCAGATCCTCAGATCTACTGTACAATCTCTTAAAAAATAACTTTCTTGAAAACAAATGTAGGTCCTTTATGGACGTGAAAACATCTGCTGAACATGAAGGTGAGAAGGACAACCCTTTACTCAACAGGGACAAATGGGAGTCAGATAAATCATGTTCGGACAGATTAATTACCTTTAACTGCTGCTTGTCACCACCATTATCTTTACCAAAAATGTCATAGGCGCGCTTTCCTGGTTTTTGTTTGTTTCTGGAGCGCGTATTCACCACATGACTATGTTCGGTGGACGTGCTACTACCAGCCGCACTAGAGGTAAGAGACTGGACAGAAGAACTCCTAGCACGATGGAACCCTTGTTCTGTTCTCATCTGCCATCGAAAAATTTTTTTATTCTCAAAATCTCCTACATCCCGGAGATATTTCTTTTGTTTATCCGCACTTATGTCTTTCTCCCATTTTTCAAAGTCTTTTTCAAGCAATGTTAGCAAATTATGGAATACTTCCTCATTCATTTCCTTCTTGAGGGTCATTTGAATGGACTCGATTTCTTTTTCCATTGCAGCCAAGGTTATTAAATTTTTGTCAATGATAATACGAATAAATTCAAGAGAACAAGTAGTTGCAGCCGTTATCCACCTTTGTATAAGAATATCATCCTCTAAATCAAAGGCTGGGTATACTTGTACCCTCAATCCTCTAGGAACTATTTTCTGTTCCAAGTAGCTATCCAAGGACATACCAGTCCATACTAATTTGGTCTTTTTATGAAGCATATTTCTGTACCTTCTCGTCAACTCCCTGTGTGTGTCAACAGTACTTCCAGCTACTGCCGCATCTCGTCTAAAAATACCCGAGGCTTTGGACTGCCAGGCTGTAAGCTTGGCCTCAAAGTCCATGATTCAATTGCGACCAATCTGTAAAAAACAGAACACCATGTAATTATTTTCAAAAAACGGTCAATATATATACGGACACTCCCATACACATAGGTAATTATCCCAAGAAAAAATAATGATGTATTTTCTCCAAAATAAGAGAGTACACAGTCCAATTCACATACAAAATAGATTTTTTATTATATTTTATAGCAGCATAACAAAAAACACCACACTATTAAAAGAGATGCATACAGAAAGAAGTAAAAATGGGACCAGCAGCATGCAAAAATTGGCATCAAAATTTCATTATCGCCGTTCAAAACTGACAAATGTTTTAAATATCAATTCAAGTAATGCAGGACAAAAACACCTACTCCTAACAAAGTGCATGTAGTGCCTAATTGCATATGCATCATAAATGAGGTAGATAGGTGAATAAAAACCAGCATCACTATGAGATAATCAACTTGTCATGTAAAGACTTAGACAATCATCAACTGCCACCTCCTGCTGGTGCTGCAAGCTAGTAAACAAAAAGAGTTATATGCGCTAGCATCCGCATGTCAGAATGAACAAGTGAGCCCATCCTACCATACACCATACCTTCCAGATTATAGGCAGATCACCATACCCCATATACGGACCCAGTGTATGGCTATGTACACACTGTCAACCTATGACACCCAGAATACTGCGCACCCTGATATTAAGTTGGAAATAGAAAGATGAAATTACCTGCACGGAGGATATGTAAGTGCCACGGTCCCAAAAGCAACCCGACGCGCGTTTCGCACCCGGCTTCGACGGGGGGCGTGCCGGGCAAGAGGGAGCATGGGAACTAAATACTAGTACTTCACCAATCGGAGGATAACCAGCGCTCACATGATCTTTCACCATCCGATTCAAAGCAACTTCCTGTCCGGCGGCTCTGGTACGCAACCTGCGTGTCAAGCACCGGAAGTTGTGCAGCGACGCAGGTTGGTCCCATCATATGCGCCGTTCATTTGGTTCCGGAGGAGTCAGACAATAAGAGCGCATACCCCCGATGGTGTATATAATCTACAGATGCAGTGATATAAATATTACAATATAAATAGGAGTAGACGGTCGGACTTTGAGCAGCTACAAGGCAACTTTCCCCCGCAGAATTACCCACATAATGCATACATTGAATCGTTAGAGAAGTGCGCACTGCCCACCACTATTATAATATACTACGAATAATGCCATTAAGAATACATCTACAGACGGTATAACAATGCACACCTCTCCAAGGACACATACATACAACTAGCAATACATAGTATCCATATGACCACAGCATTCAATAAATCCCGGTTTACCCTCATGATGAGGAGGACAATCAATCGCAAACCCTGTGTGGATGTACCATATAACACCAAAGCATCACATTAAATTGAACAATGCTGTGATCCAACAATTGTTGATAATCTAAACTATCACAAATCTCCTTGTTGTCATTCCTTTCTCCTAATGTCTCATCTTCGAGGAAAATTTTCTCCAAATTCAAAGGAATAGCCAGGATATCTGGAAAAAGCGTCACGTAGGTCGTGATTTTTTCAAACAACATGGATCGGGGTCTTTCAATATGCACCCCACATAGGTAGGAACCCAGTCCTCCTTCACTGGACATACAGGATACATGATGTTAGATAATCTACAAGAAAAGAAAAAGTTAGCCAAACAAAACAAATACACTATGAATAACTGACACCCCATCGACCATCCCTAATAGTTGCCAATTCCCCCCTGCTCGGCACACTACGTAAATTAAAAACTATAAAAACAATTTAAAAACACACTAACGGGAATTGACGAGCAAAAGCTGAAGGAACAGAAAGGAACCTCACAAAAAGGCCCCAAAACCCAGGGTCTCATTGAGACCCTGGGGACTGAGGGTACCCAGCCTGAAGATCCACCGGCTCTCCAACCTGGCCAATGTTTTTGCCAAGTCCCCCCCTCTAATGCCCAGGTCGACCTGGTCAATAGCTTTAATTTTAAGAACATGGGGGTTACATCCGTGAAACTCCTTGAAATGTCATGGCAACGTTTTCAATGTAGTGTTATCTTCCACAGTTTTAGCTTTAGCTATATCTCTACAATGCTCCCGTACTCGGATCTTCAACTCCCGAGTGGTGAGACCTACATATAGTTTTTTACAGGGGCATTCTCCCAAATAAATAACCCCCTTTGAAGAGCATGTCAAATGCGTCCTGATGTTAAATTTGCAAGACCCATCAAAATTTGTGAAATTTTTTGATTTCGTCAAATTGGCACAAGCTTTGCAAAAAGTGCAGGGAAAGAAACCCTGGTCAGAGATGGGCACCAACCTTCTATCCTTCCGCTGAGGATCGAAGTGGCTATGCACCAACGTATCTCTCAAATTTCTTGACCTCCTAGCTGTTATAAGAGGTTTTTCAGGCAGAACTTTTTTCAATATGGGATCGGAACACAAAATCCCCCAGTGTTTAGATATAATATTTCTCATTTTACCCCAGTGACTATGGTACGTGGTGATATACCGTACCTGTTCTCCTTGGTTCTTCTGATTGCCACTTGTAGATATTCTGTCATTGGTAAATAACAAAGAACTCCTGGGGGTTTTGTGAGCCCGATAAAAGCCCCTTTTGATGATACCCTTGCTATATCCTCGACTCAAGAAGCGTTGTGCAAGTTCTCCTGCTTGTCTTTCAAATGACTCCGTACTTGAACAAATTCTTTTGGTTCGTAAAAATTGTCCTGTCGGTATCCCTGTAATGACCGACTTGGGATGAGAGGACGATGCATGCAAAATACTGTTGGTAGCGGTACTCTTCCTGAAAATAGATGTAGACAGAAAGCCATCATCAAGAGTCTTCACAAAGATGTCCAGAAAATCCAATTCCCTGCCATGTTTAAATGTCAACCTAATATTTTGATCGTTGTTGTTCAACATCAACATAACTTCCTGTAGTTCATTGGGGGAGCCATCCCAGATGAAAAGGATGTCATCTATGTAGCGCATCCAATTATGGATGCTGCCACATCCTGGGATGGCCTCCCCCAAGAAGATATCACGCTCCCAGGCACCTAAAAATAAATTTGCATATGAGGGTGCACATGCCGCCCCCATTGCAGTGCCTTGTGTTTGTAGGAAAATTTTCCCATCAAACGTAAACACGTTGTGGGTTAAAACAAATTCGATCAAAAGAAGTAATAGGTCAACCATGTCTCCATCAATTGTGCTGTTTCGTAAGAAAAAGGACACAGCTCGAAGTCCATCTGAGTGTTTTATAGATGTATACAAGGACTCGACATCGGCCGTGACTAAAGTCATGTCTGGATTCAGTTGAATATTGTCCAGACGACGCAAGGCCGATGTCGTGTCCTTGATAAAAGATGGTAACTCTGCAACCAACGGTTGCAAGTAATGATCGATCACATTACAAACAACCTCACATAGAGAGCCGTTACCTGCCACTATGGGTCTTCCAGGAGGGTCCATTAAGTTCTTGTGCACTTTTGGAATAAGATAAAAAGTCGCCAGTCGGGGATTTAGATTTTTGATGCTCTCCATCAATTTTTTTGGGATAATACCCTTTTCAAAGGCCGCCACAAGAATGGAAAGTAGTTCGTCCTGAAAAGCAGGTAAGGGATTACAAATCAATTTCTTATAGCACTGACGTACGTTTAGCAATTTATAAGCCTGTCGTACATACATGGTAATTGGCCAAATTACCATGTTCCCGCCTTTATCGGCGGGCTTAAACAATACGTCATCCCATGTTTGCAAATCCCTAAGCGCACTTTCTTCATTCCTCGTTAAATTTTTACAACCCATCATAGAGGGAAGCTGCTGCTGAAATTCCTGAGATACCATCCTCGTGAAAATTTCAAGGGCCGGACAAGAATTGAAAGAAGGAAACTTGTTAGATTTTTTTAACAGAAAATGAGGGAAATCACTCACCGTAGTGGGTTCATTCTCCTCTTCTAATGATTGGAGTGTTGCCAAAGCTTCCTTCTCTTGAGTAGTAGACAAATCTGCCAGATCCTCAGATCTACTGTACAATCTCTTAAAAAATAACTTTCTTGAAAACAAATGTAGGTCCTTTATGGACGTGAAAACATCTGCTGAACATGAAGGTGAGAAGGACAACCCTTTACTCAACAGGGACAAATGGGAGTCAGATAAATCATGTTCGGACAGATTAATTACCTTTAACTGCTGCTTGTCACCACCATTATCTTTACCAAAAATGTCATAGGCGCGCTTTCCTGGTTTTTGTTTGTTTCTGGAGCGCGTATTCACCACATGACTATGTTCGGTGGACGTGCTACTACCAGCCGCACTAGAGGTAAGAGACTGGACAGAAGAACTCCTAGCACGATGGAACCCTTGTTCTGTTCTCATCTGCCATCGAAAAATTTTTTTATTCTCAAAATCTCCTACATCCCGGAGATATTTCTTTTGTTTATCCGCACTTATGTCTTTCTCCCATTTTTCAATGTCTTTTTCAAGCAATGTTAGCAAATTATGGAATACTTCCTCATTAATTTCCTTCTTGAGGGTCATTTGAATGGACTCGATTTCTTTTTCCATTGCAGCCAAGGTCATTAAATTTTTGTCAATGATAATACGAATAAATTCAAGAGAACAAGTAGTTGCAGCCGTTATCCACCTTTGTATAAGAATATCATCCTCTAAATCAAAGGCTGGGTATACTTGTACCCTCAATCCTCTAGGAACTATTTTCTGTTCCAAGTAGCTATCCAAGGACATACCAGTCCATACTAATTTGGTCTTTTTATGAAGCATATTTCTGTACCTTCTCGTCAACTCCCTGTGTGTGTCAACAGTACTTCCAGCTACTGCCGCATCTCGTCTAAAAATACCCGAGGCTTTGGACTGCCAGGCTGTAAGCTTGGCCTCAAAGTCCATGATTCAATTGCGACCAATCTGTAAAAAACAGAACACCATGTAATTATTTTCAAAAAACGGTCAATATATATACGGACACTCCCATACACATAGGTAATTATCCCAAGAAAAAATAATGATGTATTTTCTCCAAAATAAGAGAGTACACAGTCCAATTCACATACAAAATAGATTTTTTATTATATTTTATAGCAGCATAACAAAAAACACCACACTATTAAAAGAGATGCATACAGAAAGAAGTAAAAATGGGACCAGCAGCATGCAAAAATTGGCATCAAAATTTCATTATCGCCGTTCAAAACTGACAAATGTTTTAAATATCAATTCAAGTAATGCAGGACAAAAACACCTACTCCTAACAAAGTGCATGTAGTGCCTAATTGCATATGCATCATAAATGAGGTAGATAGGTGAATAAAAACCAGCATCACTATGAGATAATCAACTTGTCATGTAAAGACTTAGACAATCATCAACTGCCACCTCCTGCTGGTGCTGCAAGCTAGTAAACAAAAAGAGTTATATGCGCTAGCATCCGCATGTCAGAATGAACAAGTGAGCCCATCCTACCATACACCATACCTTCCAGATTATAGGCAGATCACCATACCCCATATACGGACCCAGTGTATGGCTATGTACACACTGTCAACCTATAACACCCAGAATACTGCGCACCCTGATATTAAGTTGGAAATAGAAAGATGAAATTACCTGCACGGAGGATATGTAAGTGCCACGGTCCCAAAAGCAACCCGACGCGCGTTTCGCACCCGGCTTCGACGGGGGGCGTGCCGGGCAAGAGGGAGCATGGGAACTAAATACTAGTACTTCACCAATCGGAGGATAACCAGCGCTCACATGATCTTTCACCATCCGATTCAAAGCAACTTCCTGTCCGGCGGCTCTGGTACGCAACCTGCGTGTCAAGCACCGGAAGTTGTGCAGCGACGCAGGTTGGTCCCATCATATGCGCCGTTCATTTGGTTCCGGAGGAGTCAGACAATAAGAGCGCATACCCCCGATGGTGTATATAATCTACAGATGCAGTGATATAAATATTACAATATAAATAGGAGTAGACGGTCGGACTTTGAGCAGCTACAAGGCAACTTTCCCCCGCAGAATTACCCACATAATGCATACATTGAATCGTTAGAGAAGTGCGCACTGCCCACCACTATTATAATATACTACGAATAATGCCATTAAGAATACATCTACAGACGGTATAACAATGCACACCTCTCCAAGGACACATACATACAACTAGCAATACATAGTATTCATATGACCACAGCATTCAATAAATCCCGGTTTACCCTCATGATGAGGAGGACAATCAATCGCAAACCCTGTGTGGATGTACCATATAACACCAAAGCATCACATTAAATTGAACAATGCTGTGATCCAACAATTGTTGATAATCTAAACTATCACAAATCTCCTTGTTGTCATTCCTTTCTCCTAATGTCTCATCTTCGAGGAAAATTTTCTCCAAATTCAAAGGAATAGCCAGGATATCTGGAAAAAGCGTCACGTAGGTCGTGATTTTTTCAAACAACATGGATCGGGGTCTTTCAATATGCACCCCACATAGGTAGGAACCCAGTCCTCCTTCACTGGACATACAGGATACATGATGTTAGATAATCTACAAGAAAAGAAAAAGTTAGCCAAACAAAACAAATACACTATGAATAACTGACACCCCATCGACCATCCCTAATAGTTCCCAATTCCCCCCTGCTCGGCACACTACGTAAATTAAAAACTATAAAAACAATTTAAAAACACACTAACGGGAATTGACGAGCAAAAGCTGAAGGAACAGAAAGGAACCTCACAGAAAGGCCCCAAAACCCAGGGTCTCATTGAGACCCTGGGGACTGAGGGTACCCAGCCTGAAGATCCACCGGCTCTCCAACCTGGCCAATGTTTTTGCCAAGTCCCCCCCTCTAATGCCCAGGTCGACCTGCTCAAAGTCCGACCGTCTACTCCTATTTATATTGTAATATTTATATCACTGCATCTGTAGATTATATACACCATCGGGGGTATGCGCTCTTATTGTCTGACTCCTCCGGAACCAAATGAATGGCGCATATGATGGGACCAACCTGCGTCGCTGCACAACTTCCGGTGCTTGACACGCAGGTTGCGTACCAGAGCCGCCGGACAGGAAGTTGCTTTGAATCGGATGGTGAAAGATCATGTGAGCGCTGGTTATCCTCCGATTGGTGAAGTACTAGTATTTAGTTCCCATGCTCCCTCTTGCCCGGCACGCCCCCGTCGAAGCCGGGTGCGAAACGCGCGTCGGGTTGCTTTTGGGACCGTGGCACTTACATATCCTCCGTGCAGGTAATTTCATCTTTCTATTTCCAACTTAATATCAGGGTGCGCAGTATTCTGGGTGTCATAGGTTGACAGTGTGTACATAGCCATACACTGGGTCCGTATATGGGGTATGGTGATCTGCCTATAATCTGGAAGGTATGGTGTATGGTAGGATGGGCTCACTTGTTCATTCTGACATGCGGATGCTAGCGCATATAACTCTTTTTGTTTACTAGCTTGCAGCACCAGCAGGAGGTGGCAGTTGATGATTGTCTAAGTCTTTACATGACAAGTTGATTATCTCATAGTGATGCTGGTTTTTATTCACCTATCTACCTCATTTATGATGCATATGCAATTAGGCACTACATGCACTTTGTTAGGAGTAGGTGTTTTTGTCCTGCATTACTTGAATTGATATTTAAAACATTTGTCAGTTTTGAACGGCGATAATGAAATTTTGATGCCAATTTTTGCATGCTGCTGGTCCCATTTTTACTTCTTTCTGTATGCATCTCTTTTAATAGTGTGGTGTTTTTTGTTATGCTGCTATAAAATATAATAAAAAATCTATTTTGTATGTGAATTGGACTGTGTACTCTCTTATTTTGGAGAAAATACATCATTATTTTTTCTTGGGATAATTACCTATGTGTATGGGAGTGTCCGTATATATATTGACCGTTTTTTGAAAATAATTACATGGTGTTCTGTTTTTTACAGATTGGTCGCAATTGAATCATGGACTTTGAGGCCAAGCTTACAGCCTGGCAGTCCAAAGCCTCGGGTATTTTTAGACGAGATGGGGCAGTAGCTGGAAGTACTGTTGACACACACAGGGAGTTGACGAGAAGGTACAGAAATATGCTTCATAAAAAGACCAAATTAGTATGGACTGGTATGTCCTTGGATAGCTACTTGGAACAGAAAATAGTTCCTAGAGGATTGAGGGTACAAGTATACCCAGCCTTTGATTTAGAGGATGATATTCTTATACAAAGGTGGATAACGGCTGCAACTACTTGTTCTCTTGAATTTATTCGTATTATCATTGACAAAAATTTAATGACCTTGGCTGCAATGGAAAAAGAAATCGAGTCCATTCAAATGACCCTCAAGAAGGAAATTAATGAGGAAGTATTCCATAATTTGCTAACATTGCTTGAAAAAGACTTTGAAAAATGGGAGAAAGACATAAGTGCGGATAAACAAAAGAAATATCTCCGGGATGTAGGAGATTTTGAGAATAAAAAAATTTTTCGATGGCAGATGAGAACAGAACAAGGGTTCCATCGTGCTAGGAGTTCTTCTGTCCAGTCTCTTACCTCTAGTGCGGCTGGTAGTAGCACGTCCACCGAACATAGTCATGTGGTGAATACGCGCTCCAGAAACAAACAAAAACCAGGAAGCGCGCCTATGACATTTTTGGTAAAGATAATGGTGGTGACAAGCAGCAGTTAAAGGTAATTAATCTGTCCGAACATGATTTATCTGACTCCCATTTGTCCCTGTTGAGTAAAGGGTTGTCCTTCTCACCTTCATGTTCAGCAGATGTTTTCACGTCCATAAAGGACCTACATTTGTTTTCAAGAAAGTTATTTTTTAAGAGATTGTACAGTAGATCTGAGGATCTGGCAGATTTGTCTACTACTCAAGAGAAGGAAGCTTTGGCAACACTCCAATCATTAGAAGAGGAGAATGAACCCACTACGGTGAGTGATTTCCCTCATTTTCTGTTAAAAAAATCTAACAAGTTTCCTTCTTTCAATTCTTGTCCGGCCCTTGAAATTTTCACGAGGATGGTATCTCAGGAATTTCAGCAGCAGCTTCCCTCTATGATGGGTTGTAAAAATTTAACGAGGAATGAAGAAAGTGCGCTTAGGGATTTGCAAACATGGGATGACGTATTGTTTAAGCCCGCCGATAAAGGCGGGGGAACATGGTAATTTGGCCAATTACCATGTATGTACGACAGGCTTATAAATTGCTAAACGTACGTCAGTGCTATAAGAAATTGATTTGTAATCCCTTACCTGCTTTTCAGGACGAACTACTTTCCATTCTTGTGGCGGCCTTTGAAAAGGGTATTATCCCAAAAAAATTGATGGAGAGCATCAAAAATCTACATCCCCGACTGGCGACTTTTTATCTTATTCCAAAAGTGCACAAGAACTTAATGGACCCTCCTGGAAGACCCATAGTGGCAGGTAACGGCTCTCTATGTGAGGTTGTTTGTAATGTGATCGATCATTACTTGCAACCGTTGGTTGCAGAGTTACCATCTTTTATCAAGGACACGACATCGGCCTTGCGTCGTCTGGACAATATTCAACTGAATCCAGACATGACTTTAGTCACGGCCGATGTCGAGTCCTTGTATACATCTATAAAACACTCAGATGGACTTCGAGCTGTGTCCTTTTTCTTACGAAACAGCACAATTGATGGAGACATGGTTGACCTATTACTTCTTTTGATCGAATTTGTTTTAACCCACAACGTGTTTACGTTTGATGGGAAAATTTTCCTACAAACACAAGGCACTGCAATGGGGGCGGCATGTGCGCCCTCATATGCAAATTTATTTTTAGGTGCCTGGGAGCGTGATATCTTCTTGGGGGAGGCCATCCCAGGATGTGGCAGCATCCATAATTGGATGCGCTACATAGATGACATTCTTTTCATCTGGGATGGCTCCCCCAATGAACTACAGGAAGTTATGTTGATGTTGAACCACAACGATCAAAATATTAGGTTGACATTTAAACATGGCAGGGAATTGGATTTTCTGGACATCTTTGTGAAGACTCTTGATGATGGCTTTCTGTCTACATCTATTTTCAGGAAGAGTACCGCTACCAACAGTATTTTGCATGCATCGTCCTCTCATCCCAAGTCGGTCATTACAGGGATACCGACAGGACAATTTTTACGAACCAAAAGAATTTGTTCAAGTACGGAGTCATTTGAAAGACAAGCAGGAGAACTTGCACAACGCTTCTTGAGTCGAGGATATAGCAAGGGTATCATCAAAAGGGGCTTTTATCGGGCTCACAAAACCCCCAGGAGTTCTTTGTTATTTACCAATGACAGAATATCTACAAGTGGCAATCAGAAGAACCAAGGAGAACAGGTACGGTATATCACCACGTACCATAGTCACTGGGGTAAAATGAGAAATATTATATCTAAACACTGGGGGATTTTGTGTTCCGATCCCATATTGAAAAAAGTTCTGCCTGAAAAACCTCTTATAACAGCTAGGAGGTCAAGAAATTTGAGAGATACGTTGGTGCATAGCCACTTCGATCCTCAGCGGAAGGATAGAAGGTTGGTGCCCATCTCTGACCAGGGTTTCTTTCCCTGCACTTTTTGCAAAGCTTGTGCCAATTTGACGAAATCAAAAAATTTCACAAATTTTGATGGGTCTTGCAAATTTAACATCAGGACGCATTTGACATGCTCTTCAAAGGGGGTTATTTATTTGGGAGAATGCCCCTGTAAAAAACTATATGTAGGTCTCACCATTCGGGAGTTGAAGATCCGAGTACGGGAGCATTGTAGAGATATAGCTAAAGCTAAAACTGTGGAAGATAACACAACATTGAAAACGTTGCCACGACATTTCAAGGAGTTTCACGGATGTAACCCCCATGTTCTTAAAATTAAAGCTATTGACCAGGTCGACCTGGGCATTAGAGGGGGGGACTTGGCAAAAACATTGGCCAGGTTGGAGAGCCGGTGGATCTTCAGGCTGGGTACCCTCAGTCCCCAGGGTCTCAATGAGACCCTGGGTTTTGGGGCCTTTTTGTGAGGTTCCTTTCTGTTCCTTCAGCTTTTGCTCGTCAATTCCCGTTAGTGTGTTTTTAAATTGTTTTTATAGTTTTTAATTTACGTAGTGTGCCGAGCAGGGGGGAATTGGGAACTATTAGGGATGGTCGATGGGGTGTCAGTTATTCATAGTGTATTTGTTTTGTTTGGCTAACTTTTTCTTTTCTTGTAGATTATCTAACATCATGTATCCTGTATGTCCAGTGAAGGAGGACTGGGTTCTTACCTATGTGGGGTGCATATTGAAAGACCCCGATCCATGTTGTTTGAAAAAATCACGACCTACGTGACGCTTTTTCCAGATATCCTGGCTATTCCTTTGAATTTGGAGAAAATTTTCCTCGAAGATGAGACATTAGGAGAAAGGAATGACAACAAGGAGATTTGTGATAGTTTAGATTATCAACAATTGTTGGATCACAGCATTGTTCAATTTAATGTGATGCTTTGGTGTTATATGGTACATCCACACAGGGTTTGCGATTGATTGTCCTCCTCATCATGAGGGTAAACCGGGATTTATTGAATGCTGTGGTCATATGGATACTATGTATTGCTAGTTGTATGTATGTGTCCTTGGAGAGGTGTGCATTGTTATACCGTCTGTAGATGTATTCTTAATGGCATTATTCGTAGTATATTATAATAGTGGTGGGCAGTGCGCACTTCTCTAACGATTCAATGTATGCATTATGTGGGTAATTCTGCGGGGGAAAGTTGCCTTGTAGCTGCTCAAAGTCCGACCGTCTACTCCTATTTATATTGTAATATTTATATCACTGCATCTGTAGATTATATACACCATCGGGGGTATGCGCTCTTATTGTCTGACTCCTCCGGAACCAAATGAACGGCGCATATGATGGGACCAACCTGCGTCGCTGCACAACTTCCGGTGCTTGACACGCAGGTTGCGTACCAGAGCCGCCGGACAGGAAGTTGCTTTGAATCGGATGGTGAAAGATCATGTGAGCGCTGGTTATCCTCCGATTGGTGAAGTACTAGTATTTAGTTCCCATGCTCCCTCTTGCCCGGCATGCCCCCCGTCGAAGCCGGGTGCGAAACGCGCGTCGGGTTGCTTTTGGGACCGTGGCACTTGCATATCCTCCGTGCAGGTAATTTCATCTTTCTATTTCCAACTTAATATCAGGGTGCGCAGTATTCTGGGTGTCATAGGTTGACAGTGTGTACATAGCCATACACTGGGTCCGTATATGGGGTATGGTGATCTGCCTATAATCTGGAAGGTATGGTGTATGGTAGGATGGGCTCACTTGTTCATTCTGACATGCGGATGCTAGCGCATATAACTCTTTTTGTTTACTAGCTTGCAGCACCAGCAGGAGGTGGCAGTTGATGATTGTCTAAGTCTTTACATGACAAGTTGATTATCTCATAGTGATGCTGGTTTTTATTCACCTATCTACCTCATTTATGATGCATATGCAATTAGGCATTACATGCACTTTGTTAGGAGTAGGTGTTTTTGTCCTGCATTACTTGAATTGATATTTAAAACATTTGTCAGTTTTGAACGGCGATAATGAAATTTTGATGCCAATTTTTGCATGCTGCTGGTCCCATTTTTACTTCTTTCTGTATGCATCTCTTTTAATAGTGTGGTGTTTTTTGTTATGCTGCTATAAAATATAATAAAAAATCTATTTTGTATGTGAATTGGACTGTGTACTCTCTTATTTTGGAGAAAATACATCATTATTTTTTCTTGGGATAATTACCTATGTGTATGGGAGTGTCCGTATATATATTGACCGTTTTTTGAAAAAAATATTTATCATGGTATGGTATCATTTTTGGTGGGACCACACACAGGTTTTGTTTAATTATTTACATTTTTTTTAAAAAAAGTTGCATACAATTCTTATTTTGATACTCAGGCAAGATACGTACATGGTTGGGGGCTGCAGCCTGTAGCTGTATGCTTTATCTGTGCTGGGTATCATAACATGGGTGAACCCTACGCCAATTTAATTTTTTATTTATTTTTTTAAGACTATAGTGACATACAACAGTCTCTGTGATTGCAAGGAGTCAGACACTGTCACACAGGCTGGGGGCGAATCTGACTGCAACCAATCATAGACGCCAGGCCTGCCGGTGGGAGGGAGGAGCAGTGAATATGCATGAAGGTAAATGAGCAGCTCAAAAGCAGTAACAGCAGTGCCTGAGACTTGGTAAATAATGTGTTTTTCAAAAATAAGACAGGGTCTTATATTATTTTAGTTTCCCCAAAAAATTGCCAGGGCTTATTTCAGGGGGAGGGCTTATTTTTTCCATGAACAACAATCACATTTATGCCTCAATTTACCTTGAAAGTGTATAAGCAGCTGGAGTTTGAAAGTGTATGGCCAGCTTTAGGGTTAGTAACCTTAACGTACATTCAGAATTGCTGGTACAGTGTCAGTGTCTCTTCTGATAACACTTACTGGCACTCTCAAAACACCGTGTGGCGGTGACACTCTTCTCTATGCTCCTGGGAGGAGGTCAGAAGATGGGAGTCTGAAATGGGCCTCGGGAACAGTGGTTATGATGTCACACATGGCTACTCCTGCAGGAATGAGCAAGACCGGCTGGGATCTAAGAGGCGGCACTTGGGAGGCAGGTGGTGGGACCCTGGAGCAGCAGTCAAGCCCACACAAAAGCGCAGTAGTGGCCAGGAGTAGAGTTGAACGATGTTTGATTCGATCGAATGTCCATTTTTGCTACACAACTTTAATTGCAAAAAGTGCTGCCAGTTATAGGGCCATACTTTCATTGTCTGGGATAGTTAGTCAGTGAGGGTTCCTCTGCTGACAATTTTGCTATACCACCTCTGCATTGTACCCCACCTGTCCATTTTTACTACCCAATTTTAATTGCAAAAAGTGCTGACAATTTTAGGGCCATAGTTTCATTGCCTGGGATAGTTAATCAGTGAGAGTGCCTCTGCTGACAATTTTGCTATACCACCTGTGCATTGTACCCCACCTGTCCATTTTTGCTACACAATTTTAATTGCAAAAAATGCTGCCAGTTTGAGGGCCATAGTTTAATTGTCTGGGATAGTACGTGAGGGTTCCTCTGCTTACAATTTTGCTATACCACCTCTGCATTGTACCCCCCCTGTCCATTTTTGCTAAGCAATATTAATTGCAAAAGGTGCTGGCAGTTTTAGGGCCATAGATTCATAGTCTGGGATATTACGTGAAGGTTCCTCTGCTGACAATTTAGCTATACCACCTCTGCATTGTACCCCACCTGTCCTTTTTTGCTACGCAATTTTAATTGCAAAAAGTGCTGCCAGTTTTAAGGCCATAGTTTCATTGTCAGGGATGTTACCAGAGGGTTCCCTTGATGACAATTTTGCTATATGACCTGTGCATTGTACACCACCTGTCCATTTTTGCTAAGCAATATTAATTGCAAAAAGTGCTGCCAGTTTTAGGGCCATAGTTTCATTGTCTGGGATACTATGTTAGGGTTCCTCTGCTGATAATTTTGCTATACCACCTCTGCATTGTACACCACCTGTCTATTTTTGCTACGCAATTTTAATTGTAAAAAGTGCTGCCAGTTTTAGGGGCATACTTTCATTGTCTGGGATAGGGTTCCTCTGCTGACAATTTTGCTATACCACCTCTGCATTGTACCCCACCTGTCCATTTTTGCTATGCAATCTTAATTGCAAAAAGTGCTGCCAGTTTTAGGGCCACAGTTTCATTGTCAGGGATATTACGTGAGGGTTCCTCTGCTGATAATTTTGCATCACTGGAGATGGGCTTAGTTTTAGAGCCTACTCCAAAAATTCCTTAAAATCAAGCTAGGGCTTATTTTTGGGGTAGGGCTTATTTTTTGAAAAACAGGGTATAGTGTACTTGCTTTATTTTCATTTTTTCTTTATTATTTATTTCCCGATTTCCTGGACCCTGATTATTAGCTGGAGTTCCCTGAGAACAGTCTGGGTCCACCATCACCAATCTTTATAAATGCAACACAACTGTCTAAACAGATTTTGTTTCAGGCACATGAGACCTTGCAGGAAAACCCAGATGCTTATAAGAGAAAATAATATGATTTACCATTGGTTATTGTCTTGGTGGACTATGTTCTTTACTTCTAGAAGCATGTGAAAACTAAGTGATGGGAAAAAGATAACTAGATAAGTTCCTGTTATAAATATTTGTCTTTTAGGTTATACATTTTCTTCATGGTTCCTGCACGAATTAAACAAGTTAGGTCAAATGTTTTTTCATTGCACTTTTCGAGTGCATCTCGAGTTTTTAATGCTTTTTTCAAGTAGAATTGTTTTACCATGCATTTTCTGTTGCAGCTTTTGTCTCTCTTTGGTATGCCATGTTTTAACCCCTTCAGCCCAAAGGCTATATTCACCTTCCTAATCTGACCAATATTTTCAACTCTGCACAGTGTCACTTTATGAGATAATAACTGGAGAGCACTTCACCAGATCTCAGTGAGTCTAAGATAGTATTTTGATGACATATTTTGGTTCATGATATGGGGGAATTTTGGGCAATATAATTTACAATTATTTATGAAAATATCAAACATTTTACAACAAAATTAAAAATTTTGCAATTTTTTAACATTGAATATTTACATCTTTAAACAATATTGGTATATTGAACAAAACCATTAATAAACAACATTTGCTACATTACTGGTTTACAACAGCACCATTTTTAAAACATAACCATTTTTTGTTAGGGCATTATAAGGGTTTAAAATTTATCAGCAATTTCTCATTTTTCCAACAAAATGTAAAATTTTTTTTTAGGAACCACATCACATTTTGAGTGATTTTGAGGAGCTGAGGGATTGAAAATACTCTAAAGTGACAACATTTTAGAAATTGCACACCTCAAAGTGATCAAAACAACGAAGTTTATTAGCTTTTTAGGTGCTTCACAGCAGCTAAACAAATGTGGAAGAAAAAAATGAAGATTTTAACCACTTCACAACCTTAAATATACTTATGCATCTAAGAAGGGAAGTAGTTCCTGACCTAGGGCATATAGGTATGTCCTGGTGATTGTGGGAGCAAGCACGCTTTGTCTGGCTTGATCGCCGCCGAGGACTCGACTTTAGCGACAGCCAAGCCCCAACTCTCAAAGCAAGGGATGGTCCCAGGGGTGGGATGCAGCCGGTTCTGCCCAGTTCGGGTGAACTGGTTGTTAAAATACCAGCTGGTTCGCTGAACCGGCAAGAATCGGCAATCCACAACCCAGTTCCCTGTATTCATTTGTATCGGCGTCTTTAAGACACCGATACAAATGAATCCCCATACCTCCATGCACGCCGCACTTGTGGGTTCAGTGGAGCCAGTTTACTCTCTGACCCGGAGTGATGACGCTGCACAGGACACGTCAGCGTGGTGAGATTACCTTACCACACTGCCGCCTGTCAGTGTACTGAGTGCCACAGAAGATGGAGGAGGAGAGGCCACCGGCACTTGGAGCAGGTAAGCGGTCTGTGAGCTGAAGATGCGACTCTGCAGGGGAGAGGAGGCCACATGGGGTAGGAGCCCGCAGTGGAGAGGAATAGAGATGAGCGAACCGGTCCCGGTTCGGCTCGAGGTCGGCTCGACGAACGGGGTCCCGTTCGAGTTCAGTTCGTCGAACGTTCGACGAACCGAACTCGAACGTATAGGCTATAATGGGAGGCAATCACAAACACATAAAAATGCATTATAAATGTACACAAACAGTTAAACATTGCCATAACACTTACCGGTCCTCGCGATCCCTTCTGCACTCTGTCTCCTGCCGCTATTTTATCCGATGATCGCTGAATCCTCCCGGTGACCTGCACTGCCAGCAGAGAAGCAGGACCTATCGTGACGTCAAAATAGCCATGTGACCAGTCACGTGGCTATTATCTCATTGGCTACAGACTGGTCCCATGACTATGAAACGTCATGTAGGACCTGCGAGTGCATCTCTCCGGTACACGGTGCACATATGTGTATCGCCGTGTACCGGCGACATGCTCTAGCACACGGTCGACTCCCCGTTCCGTTAGGGACCGGCTGACACAGCCGGTCATTAACGGAGATCACCGTTGCCATAGCAACGCAGTTAGCGGTGACGTCACCGCTAACCGCGGCTCCGAGAGCACCGTTGCTATGGTAACGCGTCTGTCAGCGTTACCGCTAGCAGCCAGCACTGATCACTCACGGAGTGAAGGCTGTACGCTGCTTCCCGATTGTAGTGAGCATTGTAGTGAGGATGGAGGTTCCCCAGCCCCAAGTGATGAGCTGGTGAACCTCATCCTTCCTCACTACAATCGTCACTACTACTACACTAGAAAGAAAGAAGACAGAAGAGCAGGATCGTGGAGGGCTGACAGGGGGTAATAAAGATGGAGTCTCTAATGTGTCTGTGTATTTATTTCTATTAAAGTATTTTTTCTCTGTGTGGTGTCTTTTTTTTAACCCTTTATTGGAGATTCTTAATGGCCGGGTCAAACGTGCCTGACATTAAGAATCTCTGGCTTAATACTGGCTGGTAAAACAAAGCCAGTATTAACTCATGATTACCCAACAAGCCACCCGGCGCCAGGGCTGTTGGCAGAGTTGGATACAGCGCCAGATGATGGCGCTTCTATGAGAGCGCCATTTTCTGGGACGGCTGCGGACTGAAATCCGCAGCAGAGGCGCCCACAAACCTCGGGCTAACCTGTGCTGCGAATTCCAATCCCCAGCTGCCTAGTTGTACCCGGCTGGACACAAAAATAGGGCGAAGCCCACGTCATTTGTTTTTTAATTATTTCATGAAATAAGTGAAATAATTAAAAAAAACGGGCTTCCCTATATTTTTGGTTCCCAGCCGGGTACAAATAGGCAACTGGGGGTTGGAGGCAGCCCGTGGCTGCCAGCTGTACCTGGCTAGCATACAAAAATATGGCGAAGCCCACGTCATTTTTTTGGTGGGCAAGAAACTTCTGCATACAGTCCTGGATGGAGTATGCTGAGCCTTGTAGTTCTGCAGCTGCTGTCTGCTCTTCTCCATACAGACAGACAGCAGCTGCAGAACTACAAGGCTCAGCATACTCCATCCAGGACTGTATGCAGAAGTTTTTTGCCCCCTGAAAAAATTATGTGGCTTCGCCATATTTTTGTATGCTAGCCAGGTACAGCAGGCAGGTACGGCTGCCCCCAACCCCCAGTTGCCTATTTGTACCCGGCTGGGAACCAAAAATAAAGGGAAGCCCTTTTTTTATTATTTCATGAATTTCATGAAATAATTAGAAAACAAATGACGTAGGCTTTGCCCCATTTTTGTGTCCAGCCAGGTACAACTAGGCAGCTGGGGATTGGAATCCGCACCACCGGTTGGCCTGAGCTTTCTGGGCCCCACTGCTGCGAATTGCAGTCTGCAGCCACCTCAGAAAATGGCATTTTCATAGAAGCGCCATCTTCTGGCGCTGTATCCAACTCTTCCAGCACCTGCCTGCTATACCTGGCTAGCATACAAAAATATGGCGAAGCTCACGTCCTTTTTTTGTAGCTTTTTGGCAAAAAAAATAAAAAATGCTTCCCTGGATTTTCCATTGCCAGTGAAGGTAACACCAAGCAGTGGGGGTTAGCAGCCAGTAGCTGCTTGGATTACCCTTAGCTAGCAATACAAAAAATGCAGCGGGAGCCCATATATATTTTTTTTAATTATTTATTTAAATAACTAAAAATAAAATGGGCTTCCCTGTATTTTGATTGCTGGACATCACAGTGCTGTAAAAATAAATCTTTAAAAAAATGACGTAGCGCTCCGCGGTATTTTTGATTCTCAGCGCAGATAAAGCAGACAGCTATGGGTTGCCACCCCCATCTGCCTGCCGTTACCTTGGTTGTCAATCAAAATACAGGGAAGCCCATTAATTTTTTCTATTTAAAAAATAGTTAAAAAAAAAAAATTACGTTGGGTCCCCCCATTTTTGATAGCCAGCTAGGGTAAAGCAGACGGCTGTAGCCTGAAAACCACAGCTGGCAGCTTTACCGTGGTTGGGGATCCAATGTGGAGGTCCCCTCAGGCTCTTTTTTATAATTATTTTATAAATATTAATAATTACACAATAAAAGTAGGGTCCCCCCCAAATTGGATCACCAGCCAAGGTAAAGCGGACAGCTGTGGTCTGGTATTCTCAGGGTGGGAAGGTCCATAGTTATTGGGCCTTCACAGCCTAAAAATAGCAGGCCGCAGGCACCCCAGACGTGGCGCATCCACTAGATGCGCCAATCCTGGCGCTTCACCCCAGCTCATCCCGTGCCCTGGTGCAGTGGCAAACGGGGTAATAAATCGGGTTGATACTAGCTGTAAAGTCACCTGAGATCAAGCCCAGCAGTTTGTGATGTCATGGCGTCTATTAGATACCCAACATCATAAACTGTCAGTACTAACAAAAACAAAAAATCGACAAAAGAAATTTATTTGAAAAAACAGTCCCCAAAACATTTCCTCTTTCACCAATTTATTGTAAGAAAAAAAATAAAGGGGTCCCACGACGACTCTGGACCGTCTAGAATATGGGGGCGAGACACTCAGGGAACGTATCCCCCATTTTCTAGGAGTGCGGACCCTTCATGTGAGGAGTGTGGGTGCAATGAATCTGCACTCACTCTCCCCGGGTCCACAGCAGCAGAGTCCATGTCAGAATGGTTGCTACCAAAGCTGCAATGCCCTGCTCATGAGGTAAGGGCATGCCTAATCAGGAGAACTACTGTAGAGGAAGCTCTGCTCACTGGTATATAGGTGCTCAGAGGTAATAATAGATAAAATTAGTGAGTAACCTCGGCACTCTATATCTCCCAGACTAAGTCAGTAAGTCACAATGGATAGTAATGCAAAATCACTCTTTATTGGTCCGTATTAAGAAAATTTTTTTTTCATAAGCATATATGTTTTTGTCCAAAACAAGTTACAAATGACGTTTCGGCCTGAGCCTTCGTCAGATTGGACTTATCTGCATGTAATCATGAAAAATGACAATAATCAGTATCACATAAGAGTGAGAGAACAATAACATAAACTCGAACAATGTAGAGGTACAATTGGGATGCAGCAAAAAAATTGCAACACAGCAAGAAATGAAACACATGATACAAATGTCATAATACAGTACAAGGACAATATAGTAATGACAAATATGGGGTCAGAGTAGGCTTAGACAGCTCTGGTACGAAAGAGATGTCAATCATAAAGTAACATGTGCAGTAGGTGTAGAGCTACAGTATGCATGGCAGAGCTAATGGGTAGACCGACCATAGAAAAAGAACGGAGAAAAAGTGGAGAAAAAGTGGAGCATAAGAGGAGAAAAAGTGGAGAAAAAGTGGAGAAAAAAGTGGAGAAAAAGTGGAGAAAAAGTGGAGAAAAAGTGGAGAAAAAGTGGAGAAAAAGTGGAGATTAAGAGGAGAAAAAGTGGAGAAAAAAGTGGAGAAAAAGTGGAGCATAAGAGGAGAAAAAGTGGAGATTAAGAGGAGAAAAAGTGGAGAAAAAGTGGAGCATAAGAGGAGAAAAAGTGGAGAAAAAGTGGAGAAAAAGTGGAGAAAAAGTGGAGCATAAGAGGAGAAAAAGTGGAGAAAAAAGTGGAGAAAAAGTGGAGAAAAAGTGGAGAAAAAGTGGAGAAAAAGTGGAGATTAAGAGGAGAAAAAGTGGAGAAAAAGTGGAGCATAAGAGGAGAAAAAGTGGAGAAAAAAGTGGAGAAAAAGTGGAGAAAAAGTGGAGAAAAAAATGGAGAAAAAGTGGAGAAAAAGTGGAGAAAAAGTGGAGAATAAGAGGAGAAAAAGTGGAGAAAAAGTGGAGAATAAGAGGAGAAAAAGTGGAGAATAAGTGGAGAAAAAAATGGAGAAAAAGTGGAGAAAAAGTGGAGAGAAAGTGGAGAAAAAAATGGAGAAAAAGTGGAACACCCTTTGGTACCTTTCATGTGGCACTAAGGGGTGCTTAGCTTTGTATTTAGCCAAAAAAATGAAAAAAAAAATGACGTAGGGTTCCCCCTAGTTTTGTAGCCAGCTAGGGTAAAGCAGACGGCTGCAGCCTGCAGACCACAGCTGGCAACCTCACCTTGGCTGGTAATCCAAAACTGAGGGCACCCCACGCTGTTATTTTAAATTAAATAAATAATTAAAAAAAAAACACGTAGGGGTCCCCCAAAATTGGATCACCAGCCAAGGTAAAGCAGACAGCTGGGGCCTGATATTCTCAGACTAGGGAGGTCCATGGTTATTGGAATCTCCCCAGCCTAAAAATAGCAGGCCGCAGCCGCCCCAGAAGTGGCGCATCCATTAGATGCGCCAATCCTGGTGCTTCGCCCCAGCTCATCCCGCGCCCTGGTGCGGTGGCAAACGGGGTAATATATGGGGTTAATACCAGATGTGTAATGTCACCTGGCATCAAGCCCTGGGGTTGGTGAGGTCAGGCGTCTATCAGATACCCGACATCACCAACCCAGTCAGTAATAAAAAAAAATAGACGACAAACATATTTTTATTTGAAAAAACACTCCCCAAAACATTCCCTCTTTAACCAATTTATTAGATTGAAAAACAAATCCAGGTCTGGTGTAATCCAAGGGGTTGCCATGACGATCCACACTGTCTCAGTCAATGAAGAGCAGGATGTTCCCCATTGGCTGGGAGAGCAATGCAGTGACCTGAGCTAACATCAATGGGTCAGCCCAGGTCACTGCAGGGGGGTGACAAGTGCTGCTGTCAGCGAGGTACATTACCTGCGCTGATCTCCTGCACTGCCGACAGCCCCTGTCACTGAGGTCAATGACCGGCGCCTTCACATCAAGTATCGCGAGAGGTCCGTGACATCACCGCCAGTGTCAGTCTCGGGTCGGAAGCGAGAGGTGATGTGACAAGCGGCGGCCATGGAGGACAGTGACAGCGCTGAGGTCGGGATGGCGGGACTTCATCACCGCAGGTAAGCCGAGCGAGCGAGGGGGGGGGGGATGTTTGTGTGTGTGTGTGTGTGTGTGTGTATGTATGTGTACATGCCGCGGGCAGGAGGGGGCTGAGCGGGAAAGTGTGGGCTTCCTGCACGTAACTAAGATAAACATCGGGTTACTAACCAAAGCGCTTTGCTTGGATACCCGATGTTTATCTTGGTTACCAGCTTGTGGCAGGCTGCCAGCGATGGCTCCTGCTCACTGTAGCTGTAAAAAGCCCTGCTTTTTGCTGCTAGAACCGTTCTCGAACGTATCTAGAACTATCGAGCTTTTAGCAAAAAGCTCGAGTTCTAGTTCGATCTCGAACAGCCCAAAAATCACTCGAGCCTAGAACTGGAGAACCACGAACCGCGAACCGCGCTCAACTCTAGAGAGGAGGCTACATGGGACGGGGGCATTCAGGGGAGTGGAGGCCAGATGGGGTGGGAGCCTGCAGGGGAGTAAAGGCCACATGGGATGGGAGCCTGCAGAGGAGTGGAGGCCACATGGGATGGGAGCCTGCAGGGGAGTGGAGGCCGCATGGAATATGCATGGGAGCCTGCAGGAGAGTGGAGGCCGCATGGAATCTGCATGGGAGCCTGCAAGGGAGTGGAAGCCACAAGGTATCTGCATGGGAGCCTGCAGGGAAGTGGAGGCCACATAAGATGGAAACTATATGGGATAAGGAGCCACATATGGGACAAGATCTGCAGGGGAGGGGAGGCCGCATAAGATGGAAACTGTAAGGGAAAATGAGCCACATGGGAAGAGATCTGCAGGAGAGAGGAGGCCGCATAAAATGGGAACTGTATGGGAAAAGGAGCCATATGGGACGAGATCTGCAGGGGAAAAGGAGCACATAGGATGAGATCTGCTGGGGAAAGAGGCCATGATGAAATCTGCTGAGGAAAGAGGCCATGATGGGGGGGGAAAGAGGCCATAATTGGATGGGATTTGCAAGGGAAAGAGACAACATGGGATGGGATCTGTAGGGGGAAAGAAGCCACATGGGATGGGATCTGCAGGGGAAAGAGACCACATGGGATGGGATTTGTAGGGGGAAAGGAGCCACATGGTATGGGATCTGCACTGGAAAAGCAGCCACATGGGATGAGATCTGTATGGGGAAGGTCGTCCGTCCTAATTTTAGCAGGGCTCCTTTAGTAATAATTTTTAAAAATTGTAAAAAAAACGTTTAATACAATATGATTGACAGTGACTGGAACAACTGATGATGGACAGGAAAGGGAAGGTATAGGGGGGTAAGAAGGGGAAAGAGATTTTACTGGAAACTGCATGAAAATGGATGTGGTTAACAAAATGGGTGTGGTTTTCAAATGGGTGGGGTTTACAGAGAACCTGTTAAAAATTTTAATCCCACCTCTGGATGGTCCCCCATCCATCCCTGGCTGTTTAACCCTCTATATGCTGTGATCGATATTAATTAAAGATGAGCGAACCGGTCCCGGTTCGGCTCGAGTTCGGTTCGCCGAACAGAGGTCTCGTTCGAGTTCGGTTCGTCGAACATTCGACGAACCGAACTCGAACTGCATAGGAAACTATGGCAGGCAATCACAAACACATAAAAACACCTAGAAAACACCCTCAAAGGTGTCCAAAAGGTGACAAACAACTCACAACACAACACAAACACATGGGAAAGTGACAAGGACATATACTCATGCGAAAACAAAAGAGCTGGACAAGGAAAAAAAGGAGGACACACAGATATATGAGTATATGCAAGGAAACGTCGATGCCATTATTGTGCAACTTGAGCCCTGCTCATTTTAGGCTTCCAATCTGGATAAATTGCCTGAGCTTGCCACGTACGCCTTGGGGATCTTGTCTTGTCCTGCAGCCAGCGTTTTCTCGGAACCTGTCTTCAGTGCTGCTGGGAGTCTGCTGGCAGATAAGCACACGTGTCTGTCCACTGACAATGTGGACATGGCTCTCAGAGGACTTTTCTTCCCCTGGGTCAGCCAGGGAAGGCGAAAGGCACGCGTATTTTTGAGAGTGCTTCATGCAAAGCATCTGTTTCATTTTGAAAAGGGGGATCAAGTGATGCCAGTCAAGTGGGGTGTGTGTGGCCCAATTAGTGGAAACGAGGGAGACTGTGGTTGGAGTCCCCTCGCTTTTGAAAAAAGAAACAAGATGAACAAGTCATGGCTCTCAGAGGACTTTTCTTCCCCTGGGTCATCCAGGGGAGGTGAAAGGCGGCACGCATATTTTTGAGAGTGCTTCCTGCAAAGCATCTGTTTCATTTTGAAAAGGGGGATCAAGTGATGCCAGTCAAGTGGGGTGTGTGTGGCCCAATTAGTGGAAACGAGGGAGACTGTGGTTGGAGTCCCCTCGCTTTGGAAAAAAGAACCAAGATGAACAAGTCATGGCTCTCAGAGGACTTTTCTTCCCCTGGGTCATCCAGGGGAGGTGAAAGGCACGCGTATTTTTGAGAGTGCTTCATGCAAAGCATCTGTTTCATTTTGAAAAGGGGGATCAAGTGATGCCAGTCAAGTGGGGTGTGTGTGGCCCAATTAGTGGAAACGAGGGAGACTGTGGTTGGAGTCCCCTCGCTTTGGAAAAAAGAACCAAGATGAACAAGTCATGGCTCTCAGAGGACTTTTCTTCCCCTGGGTCATCCAGGGGAGGTGAAAGGCACGCGTATTTTTGAGAGTGCTTCATGCAAAGCATCTGTTTCATTTTGAAAAGGGGGATCAAGTGATGCCAGTCAAGTGGGGTGTGTGTGGCCCAATTAGTGGAAACGAGGGAGACTTTGGTTGGAGTCCCCTCGCTTTTGAAAAAAGAACCAAGATGAACAAGTCATGGCTCTCAGAGGACTTTTCTTCCCCTGGCTCATCCAGGGGAGGTGAAAGGCACGCGTATTTTTGAGAGTGCTTCATGCAAAGCATCTGTTTCATTTTGAAAAGGGGGATCAAGTGATGCCAGTCAAGTGGGGTGTGTGTGGCCCAATTAGTGGAAACGAGGGAGACTGTGGTTGGAGTCCCCTCGCTTTGGAAAAAAGAACCAAGATGAACAAGTCATGGCTCTCAGAGGACTTTTCTTCCCCTGGGTCATCCAGGGGAGGTGAAAGGCACGCGTATTTTTGAGAGTGCTTCATGCAAAGCATCTGTTTCATTTTGAAAAGGTAGATCAAGTGATGCCAGTCAAGTGGGGTGTGTGTGGCCCAATTAGTGGAAACGAGGGAGACTTTGGTTGGAGTCCCCTCGCTTTTGAAAAAAGAACCAAGATGAACAAGTCATGGCTCTCAGAGGACTTTTCTTCCCCTGGCTCATCCAGGGGAGGTGAAAGGCACGCGTATTTTTGAGAGTGCTTCATGCAAAGCATCTGTTTCATTTTGAAAAGGGGGATCAAGTGATGCCAGTCAAGTGGGGTGTGTGTGGCCCAATTAGTGGAAACAAGGGAGACTGTGGTTGGAGTCCCCTCGCTTTGGAAAAAAGAACCAAGATGAACAAGTCATGGCTCTCAGAGGACTTTTCTTCCCCTGGGTCATCCAGGGGAGGTGAAAGGCACGCGTATTTTTGAGAGTGCTTCATGCAAAGCATCTGTTTCATTTTGAAAAGGGGGATCAAGTGATGCCAGTCAAGTGGGGTGTGTGTGGCCCAATTAGTGGAAACGAGGGAGACTGTGGTTGGAGTCCCCTCGCTTTGGAAAAAAGAACCAAGATGAACAAGTCATGGCTCTCAGAGGACTTTTCTTCCCCTGGGTCATCCAGGGGAGGTGAAAGGCACGCGTATTTTGAGAGTGCTTCATGCAAAGCATCTGTTTCATTTTGAAAAGGGGGATCAAGTGATGCCAGTCAAGTGGGGTGTGTGTGGCCCAATTAGTGGAAACGAGGGAGACTTTGGTTGGAGTCCCCTCGCTTTTGAAAAAAGAACCAAGATGAACAAGTCATGGCTCTCAGAGGACTTTTCTTCCCCTGGCTCATCCAGGGGAGGTGAAAGGCACGCGTATTTTTGAGAGTGCTTCATGCAAAGCATCTGTTTCATTTTGAAAAGGGGGATCAAGTGATGCCAGTCAAGTGGGGTGTGTGTGGCCCAATTAGTGGAAACAAGGGAGACTGTGGTTGGAGTCCCCTCGCTTTTGAAAAAAGAACCAAGATGAACAATTCATGGCTCTCAGAGGACTTTTCTTCCCCTGGGTCATCCAGGGGAGGTGAAAGGCACGCGTATTTTTGAGAGTGCTTCATGCAGAGCATCTGTTTCATTTTGAAAAGGGGGATCAAGTGATGCCAGTCAAGTGGGGTGTGTGTATCCCAATTAGTGGAAACGAGGGAGACTGTGGTTGGAGTCCCCTCACTTTTGAAAAAAGAACCAAGATGAACAAGTCATGGCTCTCAGAGGACTTTTCTTCCCCTGGGTCATCCAGGGGAGGTGAAAGGCACGCGTATTTTTGAGAGTGCTTCATGCAAAGCATCTGTTTCATTTTGAAAAGGGGGATCAAGTGATGCCAGTCAAGTGGGGTGTGTGTGGCCCAATTAGTGGAAATGAGGGAGACTGTGGTTTGAGTCCCCTCGCTTTTGAAAAAAGAACCAAGATGAACAAGTCATGGCTCACAGAGGACTTTTCTTCCCCTAGGTCATCCAGGGGAGGTGAAAGGCACACGTATTTTTGAGAGTGCCTTATGCAAAGCATCTGTATCATTTTGAAAAGGGGGATCAAGTGATGCCAGTCAAGTGGGGTGTGTGTGGCCTAATTAGTGGAAACGAGGGAGACTGTGGTTGGAGTCCCCTCGCTTTTGAAAAAAGAACCAAGATGAACAAGTCATGGCTCTCAGAGGACTTTTCTTCCCCTGGGTCATCCAGGGGAGGTGAAAGGCACGCGTATTTTTGAAAGTGCTTCATGCAAAGCATCTGTTTCATTTTGAAAAGGGGGATCAAGTGATGCCAGTCAAGTGGGGTGTGTGTGGCCCAATTAGTGGAAACGAGGGAGACTGTGGTTGGAGTCCCCTCGCTCTTGAAAAAAGAACCAAGATGAACAAGTCATGGCTCTCAGAGGACTTTTCTTCCCCTGGCTCATCCAGGGGAGGTGAAAGGCACGCGTATTTTTGAGAGTGCTTCATGCAAAGCATCTGTTTCATTTTGAAAAGGGGGATCAAGTGATGCCAGTCAAGTGGGGTGTGTGTGGCCCAATTAGTGGAAACGAGGGAGACTGTGGTTGGAGTCCCCTCGCTTTGGAAAAAAGAACCAAGATGAACAAGTCATGGCTCTCAGAGGACTTTTCTTCCCCTGGGTCATCCAGGGGAGGTGAAAGGCACGCGTATTTTTGAGAGTGCTTCATGCAAAGCATCTGTTTCATTTTGAAAAGGGGGATCAAGTGATGCCAGTCAAGTGGGGTGTGTGTGGCCCAATTAGTGGAAACGAGGGAGACTTTGGTTGGAGTCCCCTCGCTTTTGAAAAAAGAACCAAGATGAACAAGTCATGGCTCTCAGAGGACTTTTCTTCCCCTGGCTCATCCAGGGGAGGTGAAAGGCATGCGTATTTTTGAGAGTGCTTCATGCAAAGCATCTGTTTCATTTTGAAAAGGGGGATCAAGTGATGCCAGTCAAGTGGGGTGTGTGTGGCCCAATTAGTGGAAACAAGGGAGACTGTGGTTGGAGTCCCCTCGCTTTTGAAAAAAGAACCCAGATGAACAATTCATGGCTCTCAGAGGACTTTTCTTCCCCTGGGTCATCCAGGGGAGGTGAAAGGCACGCGTATTTTTGAGAGTGCTTCATGCAAAGCATCTGTTTCATTTTGAAAAGGGGGATCAAGTGATGCCAGTCAAGTGGGGTGTGTGTGTCCCAATTAGTGGAAACGAGGGAGACTGTGGTTGGAGTCCCCTCACTTTTGAAAAAAGAACCAAGATGAACAAGTCATGGCTCTCAGAGGACTTTTCTTCCCCTGGGTCATCCAGGGGAGGTGAAAGGCACGCGTATTTTTGAGAGTGCTTCATGCAAAGCATCTGTTTCATTTTGAAAAGGGGGATCAAGTGATGCCAGTCAAGTGGGGTGTGTGTGGCCCAATTAGTGGAAATGAGGGAGACTGTGGTTTGAGTCCCCTCGCTTTTGAAAAAAGAACCAAGATGAACAAGTCATGGCTCACAGAGGACTTTTCTTCCCCTAGGTCATCCAGGGGAGGTGAAAGGCACACGTATTTTTGAGAGTGCCTTATGCAAAGCATCTGTATCATTTTGAAAAGGGGGATCAAGTGATGCCAGTCAAGTGGGGTGTGTGTGGCCTAATTAGTGGAAACGAGGGAGACTGTGGTTGGAGTCCCCTCGCTTTTGAAAAAAGAACCAAGATGAACAAGTCATGGCTCTCAGAGGACTTTTCTTCCCCTGGGTCATCCAGGGGAGGTGAAAGGCACGCGTATTTTTGAGAGTGCTTCATGCAAAGCATCTGTTTCATTTTGAAAAGGGGGATCAAGTGATGCCAGTCAAGTGGGGTGTGTGTGGCCCAATTAGTGGAAACGAGGGAGACTGTGGTTGGAGTCCCCTCGCTCTTGAAAAAAGAACCAAGATGAACAAGTCATGGCTCTCAGAGGACTTTTCTTCCCCTGGCTCACCCAGTTGAGGTGAAAGGCACACGTATTTTTGAGAGTGCTTCATGCAAAGCATCTGTTTCATTTTGAAAAGGGGGATCAAGTGATGCCAGTCAAGTGGGATGTGTGTGGCCCAATTAGTGGAAACGAGGGAGACTGTGGTTGGAGTCCCCTCGCTTTTGAAAAAAGAACCAAGATGAACAAGTCATGGCTCTCAGAGGACTTTTCTTCCCCTGGGTCATCCAGGGGAGGTGAAAGGCACGCGTATTTTTGAGAGTGCTTCATGCAAAGCATCTGTTTCATTTTGAAAAGGGGGCTCAAGTGATGCTAGTCAAGTGGGGTGTGTGTGGCCCAATTAGTGGAAACGAGGGAGACTGTGGTTGGAGTCCCCTCACTTTTGAAAAAAGAACCAAGATGAACAAGTCATGGCTCTCAGAGGACTTTTCTTCCCCTGGGTCATCCAGTGGAGGTGAAAGGCACGCGTATTTTTGAGAGTGCTTCATGCAAAGCATCTGTTTCATTTTGAAAAGGGGGATCAAGTGATGCCAGTCAAGTGGGGTGTGTGTGGCCCAATTAGTGGAAATGAGGGAGACTGTGGTTTGAGTCCCCTCGCTTTTGAAAAAAGAACCAAGATGAACAAGTCATGGCTCACAGAGGACTTTTCTTCCCCTAGGTCATCCAGGGGAGGTGAAAGGCACACGTATTTTTGAGAGTGCCTTATGCAAAGCATCTGTATCATTTTGAAAAGGGGGATCAAGTGATGCCAGTCAAGTGGGGTGTGTGTGGCCTAATTAGTGGAAACGAGGGAGACTGTGGTTGGAGTCCCCTCGCTTTTGAAAAAAGAACCAAGATGAACAAGTCATGGCTCTCAGAGGACTTTCTTCCCCTGGGTCATCCAGGGGAGGTGAAAGGCACGCGTATTTTTGAGAGTGCTTCATGCAAAGCATCTGTTTCATTTTGAAAAGGGGGATCAAGTGATGCCAGTCAAGTGGGGTGTGTGTGGCCCAATTAGTGGAAACGAGGGAGACTGTGGTTGGAGTCCCCTCGCTCTTGAAAAAAGAACCAAGATGAACAAGTCATGGCTCTCAGAGGACTTTTCTTCCCCTGGCTCACCCAGTTGAGGTGAAAGGCACACGTATTTTTGAGAGTGCTTCATGCAAAGCATCTGTTTCATTTTGAAAAGGGGGCTCAAGTGATGCTAGTCAAGTGGGGTGTGTGTGGCCCAATTAGTGGAAACGAGGGAGACTGTGGTTGGAGTCCCCTCGCTTTTGAAAAAAGAACCAAGATGAACAAGTCATGGCTCTCAGAGGACTTTTCTTCCCCTGGGTCATCCAGGGGAGGTGAAAGGCACGCGTATTTTTGAGAGTGCTTCATGCAAAGCATCTGTTTCATTTTGAAAAGGGGAATCAAGTGATGCCAGTCAAGTGGGGTGTGTGTGGCCCAATTAGTGGAAACGAGGGAGACTGTGGTTGGAGTCCCCTCGCTTTTGAAAAAAGAACCAAGATGAACAAGTCATGGCTCTCAGAGGACTTTTCTTCCCCTGGGTCATCCAGGGGAGGTGAAAGGCACGCGTATTTTTGAGAGTGCTTCATGCAAAGCATCTTTTTCTTTTTCCAAAGGGTGGTCAACTGATGCCAGTCAAGTGGGGTGTGTGTGGCCAAATTAGTGGAAACGAGGGAGACTGTGGTTGGAGTCCCCTCGCTGTGTTTTACATGATTTTCGAAGGGCATGACATGCCTAAGAGGTTGAGTTTCATCATCTGCAACTTGTTGGCAACAGAAAGGCTGCCTTTACACACCATTTGAGACCGAGGATTTTCGAGACCTTATGCCCATTGCAGTGCCCCAAGGGCCGATGGCCAGTCGTCACTCCTTCTCCAAGAAAGGCGTGCCCGCGCTACCACAGCAGGTCGCACACAACCTCACTGATTCCTTGAGAAACTCTGTGTGTGACAGGGTGCATTTCACCACAGATACTTGGACCAGTAAGCATGGACAGGGGAGTTACATGTTGCTGACTGGGCACTGGGTAACTATGGTGAGAGATGGAGAAGGGTTTGCTGTACAAGTCTTGCCGTCCCCACGACTTGTGTGTCAATCCTTCCTCTGTATGTACAAGTTCCTCCACTGCTTCTGCCTCCTCAACCTCGTGTGGGTCCTCCACCTCTTCCCAAACCCTGTGTGGTCAGGCCACCCTTCCTTGTAACTGCGCCCAAGGAATCCCACACACCTCCTTACTATGCTGGCAGCAGAGCTCAAGGCCATCAGGCGGTCAAATGTTTACTTTGAAATGTAGGGGAAATGTGAGACACCGCTGAGGAATTGTGGACGGTTAGCTCTTGAGAGTGAGACCGAGTTTCATCAATGGTTGTCTCCACTCAACCAGCAGTCAGGGAAGGTCGGGTGCGACAATGATGCAAACCAGTCTGCGACCCTTCTTCAGGGCAATGTGACACACGTGCCTTGTATGGCTCACGTGTTGAACCTGGTTGTCCAGCAATTTTTAAAACACTATCCCGGTCTACATGGCCTTCTGCAGAGGGCACGGTGTAATGCCTGCCTGGATCGACACACTCAGATGGGCTGTAAAGGATAGGCTAGAGGCAAGACACTCACCAAGCTGGACACCCAGAACCCTGAAACCCTTTAACCCCTATACAGTGATTTGGAATTACACAGGGCCCAAGTTGATCAATACCTGTGGAAGGCTGCAGTTCCAGAGAATAGTAGTCATGCAGGGTCAAAAACATTAATTGAGGAAGAGGAACAGAATGGGATGGCCAGGACTTAATCAGAAAACAAGCAGAGGTGAAATGCGGATCGGCCAACGAGGTACATAAACAGCAAGCAGGAAAAGTAGTCAGGTAACAAGCACACAAACTCATAAAACTGAACTGGGGGTAACAGTAACAAGAGGTTCACAGCTTTGTCTGGCAGTGGTCTGCAGACAGGAGGGGCCTAAAAAAGGGTGTGGTGTCTTCCCATTGGTTGTAGCTGAATGATGGTACTTCATCTGTGAGATACCCACCACCTACATTCAGCCTGTGGTTCTGTATCTGTCAAGGTAACGCAACCCAGTGGGTGACCATAACCTGCATCCACCTGCGCCGCAGGCATCGACTTCTTTCCCATTATCAGCACTATGCACGAAAGGAACACGTTGTCACCTGGCAAACCGGAGTACAAATTGATTGAGTGGACTACGTTGGTGACTTAACAGCCGTGTGCGGCAATGATGCAAACCTGTCTGCGGCCCTTCGTCAGGGCAATGTGACACACGTGCCTTGTATGGCTCACGTGTTGAATCTGATTCTCCAGCAATTTTTAAAATACCATCCCGGCCTACATGGCCTTGTGCAGCGGGCACGCTGCAAAGTGCTCACTTTCATCCTTCGCACCCAGCAGCTCAACAACTTTCATCGCTCCTGAAGTCTTAGGGTCTGGCAGTTAAACGCCGGAAATGCGATGTTCCGACACGCAGGAATTGGAATCTGCACATGTTGCAGCGTGTGTGGCAGCACCGCAGAGCCCTGCTGAAATACGGTATGACGTATACCCTGGGCTAACTTGATCCAGAGGTGGTGCAGATCACGCTGCTGGAGTGGTGTCAGATCAAGGACCTATGCACCCTTCTACACAGTTTACAAATGTCGACGAAGATGTTTAGCACTGGCGATGCCATTCTCAGCGTGACAATTCTGGTCATGTACAAGATGGAGCACACTGTAAGCATTATTCGGAGTCAGGTGTTGGTCCAAGAGGAAGGTGAGGAAGTACAGGAGGAGTCATATGCAGAAGGGATAATAAGATCTACAAGGTCCATACGGTGAGCGGCACCTAGGCGGCAGTCATGGTGGGGGATAGGGATTAACAAGGGCGCATAGTATCAGCAAAAAATGTTGAGGAAGGTGCAGGAGCTTATGAAGAAATGGAGGACGAACTTGCGATGGGCATGGAAGACTCAGCAGATGAGTGAGAGATTGCTCACATTTCGGTTGTGCGAGGTTGGGGGGAGAGGGCAGAGGAAGGAGGCACGATTCTCACCTCTCTGCCACCAACACACCAAGGACTTGGTCCTCCTGGATGCACAAGACACATGAGCGCCTTCTTGCTGCACTACCTACAACATGACCCTCGGATTGTACGAATTCCAAGTAATGCTAACTACTGGGTTGCTACACTGTTAGATCCCTAGTACAAGACAAAATTTGGCGAAATAATTCCTGCCATAGAAAGGGACGCACGTATACAGGAGTATCTGCAGAAGGTGGTACGGATTCTTAGATTTGCTTTTCCAGTAAACACCAGTGCTGCACAAAGTGAATCTCAACGCTTTGTCATGGATAGGAGGAAATGCTCTTTTACTTGTCCACATCTGAGGGACCGAGGGCTGGCTGCTGTGCTGAGATGGCAGTGAGTACGGTGTCCCTGCAGAGTTGCACTTTTGGTCATATACCAAATGAGTTGAAAAAGGACAAATGCTGGTGGAAAGGGGAACAGGGGTGTTGGAAAGAGGAAAAAAGTTTTTGTCCGTGGGTTTGTTGGTTAAGCAAAAGTAACATTTGATGAAGAAACACCATCTGTTACGGTGGGACTGGCAGATTTGGATAAGGTAGTATATACTATGTTACCGCTATATAACGAAAATTAATAAGAAAAGAAAGAGAAAGGTATATATCCCCATCAGCAGTCAATGTCCACCGTGCTCCCAGATGGAAAAGGAGAGGTTGGCAACTGGAAGGTTAGGTGGAGGATACAGATCTGTGTGGCTATGAAACTAATAGTTGCCTGAACCGAGTTAGACGCCACTCGGATCTTGAGACTGGGAGCCCTGTTAGCGTCACAGGGTCCACACGCCCACCCAGCCCAGGAACTCCCTGTTAACATCACAGGGGCCATTCAGTACGCTGACCGTGTGCATTGGGGCCACACCTGTGGACAGCAGGCGCTTCAGCAGCAGCAGGCCTGTTAATGCCACTGGGCTGCACAAGCAGGACTTGTAGGACAGGAGCTGGTCTTAACCGTTCTGCGTTACCAACTGTGGTGGCGGCCTGCATCGACGTCCTATCCCTGCCTACCTCTGGCCTAAAGCCGCAATGGGTTCAACAAATGGAGGTGTGCTCTTTCGGAGCATAATAGAAGACTGCGCACCTCCTTGTTGGCTCCAGCCCATTTTATAACCTGGGTCCGCCCCAAACCAGGGTGGACCACAATGCACCTCCTGGAGACAAAAGCAGAGTGACACGTCATGAGTGGCATAACTAGCGTCCTATTTGGAACCGCAACTTCAATAATGACCTCATGGCTGCCACAAGACAAACACCTCACCAGTCATCGTCTAACCATCAATAATGAGGTGACAAGTCATAGGGGCGGGCCTCTGCAAGCCATTTGGGAGTGGCCTGGCCACATCGTCAGGACACCTGATGCCCTGTGGTCTATATGGGTCCCCCACATCAGGGGCAGGGCCAAAGAGTTCATTACTGGACCTAGTCTCTGATGCAGTAAGTGCCTGAGCATGGTCAGTTGCATGAAATACAGTCTCTGAAAAAAGACTATCAGCTTTAGCATGGTGTCTAGGCACAAAACAGGACTTAGACCCGGCACGGAATGCAAGTACCTGTGCAAAGAGGCTTTTCGCACTAAGTGTGGGAGCATGCGCTGTATCCCGAAATGAAGACTTAGCCTCAGGAATGGCACAGTCAGGCTGAGCATACTTACTAGGCGAAACACTGTAGTTAGGCTGCAGCTGGGGTAAATCGGCACACGCATGCGCACTAGCTGCCTCTCCACACTTACACGTGGAGGAGAAATTGCTCTTCGTGTGTGGACTTGGAGATGCTGTCTATGAACAGAAGGAAAAGCTAAAGGAAGCCTCACTTTCTATCCCTCCGAATTATCAAATGCAGCAATGAATTCCCTGCGTTTGCTATAACATTAGCGTATCAAAATGTGCATGAGGGTGTCATGCAGAGGTGCTAGAAATAGCTTGGCACCAGTGGGACAATAATGAAATACAACAGCCAGTTCTATAATGCCACTAAATTGCAGCATTTTTTGCTATCATTATAGCTTATTAAAAACAGAGCAGGAGGGTGTCCTGCACAGGTGCTAGAAATAGCTTGGCACCAGTGGGACAATAATGAAATACAACAGCCAGTTCTATGATGCCACTAAATGGCAGTATTTTTTGCTATCATTATAGCTTATTAAAAACAGAGCAGGAGGGTGTCCTGCACAGGTGCTAGAAATAGCTTGGCACCAGTGGGACAATAATGAAATACAACAGCCAGTTCTATGATGCCACTAAATGGCAGTATTTTTTGCTATCATTATAGCTTATTAAAAACAGAGCAGCAGAGTGTCCTGCACAGGTGCTAGAAATAGCTTGGCACCAGTGGGACAATAATGAAATACAACAGCCAGTTCTATGATGCCACTAAATGGCAGTATTTTTTGCCATCATTATAGCTTATTAAAAACAGAGCAGGAGGGTGTCCTGCACAGGTGCTAGAAAAAGCTTGGCACCAGTGGGACAATAATGAAATACAACAACCAGTTCTTGTATGCCACTAAATGGCAGCATTTTTTGCTATCATTATAGCTTATTAAAAACAGAGCAGGAGGGTGTCCTGCACAGGTGCTAGAAATAGCTTGGCACCAGTGGGACAATACAGAAGTCCAACAGCCACGTTTAGGATGCCACTAAGTTCAATCAGTGTTTGCTAGTATAATGGCTTAGTAACAATGAGTTTGAGTGTGCAATGCAGGCAGACGTGCTGCAAATATCTTTGCACTAGTGGGACAATACAGAAGTCCAACAGCCACTTTTAGGATGCCACTAAGTTCACTCAGTGTTTGCTAGTATAATGGCTTAGTAACAATGAGTTTGAGTGTGCAATGCAGGCAGACGTGCTGCAAATATCTTTGCACTAGTGGGACAATACAGAAGTCCAACAGCCACGTTTAGGATGCCACTAAGTTCACTCAGTGCTTGCTAGTATAATGGCTTTGTAATGGGGTGCCAGGGGTGCCTCGGGGATTGTAGTCGTGGCCCCTTCTGTCAGGCTTACCCCTGGCTCCGCCGTCACTATCGGGACAGGAGATGTCTTGGTGGGGCAGAGTGTGGTGGTGTAAATGTCGTCCGATGTACAAACACTCTCCAGGCAGGATTCGGTGCAAATAAAAGACATTCTTTATTTTACAGTCCTTCTCACAACCGGCAGTTACAGATGACTTCACGTTTTCTTTAGCTGGGGAAAGCCTGCCCTGACGTCCCCTCCAGTGGGGATGTGCCCGGCTACTCTTCTTTACCTGGCTCCCACTTATGGCTATCCACAGCCCGAACCCACACCGGGACTGCTTCGCACTATGAGGTTCCGCCCGCTCCTTCTCTCTCCGGCTTCCCTGTTCTTCCAGCTCCCACACTCTGCCCCTTCTCTGCTTCCTCTCTCCCGTCCCGGACACAACTGCCTTCAGCACACACTTCCTTTCCTCCACAACACTTCTCCTCCCTCCCCTTGCTTCTGCCGGCCCCTCCTCTCCACTGTGGTGACAGCCGTCCCACCCGGCCACTAGGGGAACCCACTAACACAATATAATAGCAATAAAAACATTTTTATTAATAACAACGTTTCCGGGTAAACTGTGCTCATTTGTAAGGGGTCTGCCCACCCCTTACATACCTCCCCTCTTTAAGCCTGAGCCTCCCGGCAAGGCATGAATCTAAAACTACACATAAAAAGAAACAACATCATTTCAATGAAACTACAAGCAAGTTCACCTTTGGGCAACCGCAGGGGGTGCACCAGTCCAGTGCCCGGAGTTCCTCCTGGAAGCTCCTGGTCTTAGTGGAGTTTCTGCCCGAAGGCTTTTGCAGCACTCCCGGTCTTAGATGTTAGATGGCAGGAACACAACTCGAAAAGCTTCTTCTTCTTAATGACGCGGAGGGAGCCCCTGGCTCAGTCCAGCATTAGGCACTCTCCGGGCTCAGCAACTTTAACGGTTACAAAACAGCACACCTTCTTCCGGCTCAAAACAACGCCGGTGTTTAACAAAAACAGGCCCGCCATCTTCCGGTCTTGAAAAGTCACTCCGGATGATATGCACGTTGCCATTCGGCTCGTTGGGCCTGCACGTACTCTGACAGGGACTGCCCGGGCAACCGGCGCAGCCTCCGGAAGGGCTCGTAGTTGGCGGGTTGCTCCGACGTCTCGGTCTCCGGCTTGGTCTCTTCTGCCCCCGACGGGGGTGAGGGGGTCGCTGCACGGGACGGCTGGGGGCTGCCCATGACAATTACCGGATGCGTGGTTAGGTTTTGGTTAATAGCCAGCACCGCCGGGGTTCCCTTCTCCGGGTCAGTGCTCGATCCGGGCATCACTTCCGGAGCTATGGCCAATGTGCGTCTCGGGTGGGAGAGTTCAGCTAGCACCGGTCTTTGCTGCGACCGCCGCCGGTACTGGCATTCCTCCCACTCCAGTTCTTGCTGCCATTGAGCAGCCTCTTGTGAGGTAGGCATCCGGGTTACGCTGACTGCAAAGAGGCCTTGGCATCCCACCTCTCGCATAAACCGGACCTTTTCCCCCGGATATAACGTGTGCAAACGTTGCGGTAGGCCTTCAATGTCCAGGTTCACCCTGTTATAGAAGTAGTGGTCACCGGTTTCCTCATCTTCAATAAAGCCATACCCCTCCTTCTGATTAAATTTTACCACCGTTCCTGTGGTACACTGCTGCTAGAACTCCGCACTCCGGGGACCAGCCATCATTTCCCGGGCGATGGTCTCGGCAAGCAGCCTCTCCTGTACCGGGTCCGGTTCTGGGGATGGGGACTTTCTTTGAGGCAGGGGTGACGGCTGTACTGGGTCCCAAAAGAAGCCCCAACTGTCCCTTTCTAGCTTCCGGGCGTGTGCTTCTTCTGGAGCCTGAATTGGAACGGGTGTCGAGGGTCCCACCGCGACTGGCGGGGGTGTCTCCAGGTATGGGGTTCCTAGGAGCCGGTTTCCTGATGGCAGCTGAGCGGTGTACGTCGCTCGGACCTCGGTCGTGGTCTCTCCGGTCACAGCGTCCCACGTTGTAACCCAGGTCACTTTTGTGGCCCGTCCCGGTCCTCCGGGTACAGCCGGCAAGTGAGAGGGAAATCCCTCCGCAGACGCAGCCGCAATCTGCTTTTGGTAGCTTCTCTCCAGACCAGCCGCGGTCAGCGCAGTTTGTAGTTCCTCGGCGTTCTCCATCTTGCCTACAGTACGTGGCTCAGGTAAGGGCGTCAGGGTCAGTGGAGAAGCTGAAGGAAGTGGAGGCGGGCTTACTTTTCCCGCTCTTAGGCATACTCCACCCCCAGTCTCACACATCAGGTCGACCCCTCCGCGGCGGTACTTCTTTTTCTTTGGAACACCGCCCATTTCACATATATTCATCGGTGCCCTGGGACCGGCACCTCCCCTCTTTGGGCGGAGTACTCCGAACTTCTTTTTTGGCACCGGCCAGCCCCAGGCTCTTCTTTTGGCGCCAATTCTGCGCGCGCTTTCTGTGTCTTCACAGACGACGGCCATCTTGCCGCCATCTTGTGCCCGGTCCAACGCCTTAGGCACTTCTTCTTCTTCCCACCAAGGGATCGGGACTCTTCTCCAATAATCCGGATCCAGTGTCCTCGGCACCACTTGATCTCCGTCTTCTAGGGTCGGGTCCCCTTGCATACAATTCGGATCCTGCCGACTACGCCACATGTAACGGGGTGCCAGGGGTGCCTCGGGGATTGTAGTCGTGGCCCCTTCTGTCAGGCTTACCCCTGGCTCCGCCGTCACTATCGGGACAGGAGATGTCTTGGTGGGGCAGAGTGTGGTGGTGTAAATGTCGTCCAATGTACAAACACTCTCCAGGCAGGATTCGGTGCAAATAAAAGACATTCTTTATTTTACAGTCCTTCTCACAACCGGCAGTTACAGATGACTTCACGTTTTCTTTAGCTGGGGAAAGCCTGCCCTGACGTCCCCTCCAGTGGGGATTTGCCCGGCTACTCTTCTTCACCTGGCTCCCACTTATGGCTACCCACAGCCCGGACCCACACCGGGACTGCTTCGCACTATGAGGTTCCGCCCACTCCTTCTCTCTCCGGCTTCCCTGTTCTTCCAGCTCCCACACTCTGCCCCTTCTCTGCTTCCTCTCTCCCGTCCCGGACACAACTGCCTTCAGTAGACACTTCCTTTCCTCCACAACACTTCTCCTCCCTCCCCTTGCTTCTGCCGGCTCCTCCTCTCCACTGTGGTGACAGCCGTCCCACCCGGCCACTAGGGGAACCCACTAACACAATATAATAGCAATAAAAACATTTTCATTAATAACAACGTTTCCGGGTAAACTGTGCTCCTTTGTAAGGGGTCTGCCCACCCCTTACAGCTTAATAACAATGAGTTTGAGTGTGCAATGCAGGCAGACGTGCTGCAAATATCTTTGCACTAGTGGGACAATACAGAAGTCCAACAGCCACGTTTAGGATGCCACTAAGTTCACTCAGTGTTTGCTTGTATAATGGCTTAGTAACAATGAGTTTGAGTGTGCAATGCAGGCAGACGTGCTGCAAATATCTTTGCACTAGTGGGACAATACAGAAGAACAACAGACACTTTTAGGATGCCACTAAGTTCACTCAGTGTTTGCTAGTATAATGGCTTAGTAACAATGAGTTTGAGTGTGCAATGCAGGCAGACGTGCTGCAAATATCTTTGCACTAGTGGGACAATACAGAAGTCCAACAGCCACTTTTATGATGCCACTAAGTTCACTCAGTGTTTGCTAGTATAATGGCTTAGTAACAATGAGTTTGAGTGTGCAATGCAGGCAGACGTGCTGCAAATATCTTGACAATACAGAAGTCCAACAGCCACTTTTATGATTCCACTAAGTTCACTCAGTGTTTGCTAGAATAATGGCTTAGTAACAATAAGTTTGAGTGTGCAATGCAGGCAGACGTGCTGCAAATATCTTTGCACTAGTGGGACAATACAGAAGTCCAACAGCCACGTTTAGGATGCCACTAAGTTCACTCAGTGTTTGCTAGTATAATGGCTTAGTAACAATGAGTTTGAGTGTGCAATGCAGGCAGACGTGCTGCAAATATCTTTGCACTAGTGGGACAATACAGAAGTCCAACAGCCACTTTTATGATGCCACTAAGTTCACTCAGTGTTTGCTAGTATAATGGCTTAGTAACAATGAGTTTGAGTGTGCAATGCAGGCAGACGTGCTGCAAATGTCTTTGCATTAGTGGGACAATACAGAAGTCCAACAGCCACTTTTAAGATGCCACTAAGTTCACTCAGTGTTTGCTAGTATAATGGCTTAGTAACAATGAGTTTGAGTGTGCAATGCAGGCAGACGTGCTGCAAATATCTTTGCACTAGTGGGACAATACAGAAGTCCAACAGCCACGTTTAGGATGCCACTAAGTTCACTCAGTGTTTGCTAGTATAATGGCTTAGTAACAATGAGTTTGAGTGTGCAATGCAGGCAGACGTGCTGCAAATATCTTTGCACTAGTGGTACAATACAGAAGTCCAACAGCCACTTTTAGGATGCCACTAAGTTCACTCAGTGTTTGCTAGTATAATGGCTTAGTAACAATGAGTTTGAGTGTGCAATGCAGGCAGACGTGCTTCAAATATCTTTGCACTAGTGGGAAAATATAGAAGTCCAACAGCCACTTTTAGGATGCCACTAAGTTCACTCAGTGTTTGCTAGTATAATGGCTTAGTAACAATGAGTTTGAGTGTGCAATGCAGGCAGACATGCTGCAAATATCTTTGCACTAGTGGGACAATACAGAAGTCCAACAGCCACTTTTAGGATGCCACTAAGTTCACTCAGTGTTTGCTAGTATAATGGCTTAGTAACAATGAGTTTGAGTGTGCAATGCAGGCAAACGTGCTGCAAATATCTTTGCACTAGTGGGACAATATAGAAGTCCAACAGCCACTTTTATGATGCCACTAAGTTCACTCAGTGTTTGCTAGTATAATGGCTTAGTAACAGTGAGTTTGAGTGTGCAATGCAGGCAGACGTGCTGCAAATATCTTTGCACTAGTGGGACAATACAGAAGTCCAACAGCCACTTTTAGGATGCCACTAAGTTCACTCAGTGTTTGCTAGTATAATGGCTTAGTAACAATGAGTTTGAGTGTGCAATGCAGGCAGACATGCTGCAAATATCTTTGCACTAGTGGGACAATACATTAGTCCAACAGCCACTTTTAGGATGCCACTAAGTTCACTCAGTGTTTGCTAGTATAATGGCTTAGTAACAATGAGTTTGAGTGTGCAATGCAGGCAGACGTGCTGCAAATATTTTTGCACTAGTGGGACAATACAGAAGTCCAACAGCCACTTTTATGACGCCACTAAGTTCACTCAGTGTTTGCTAGTATAATGGCTTAGTAACAATGAGTTTGAGTGTGCAATGCAGGCAGACGTGCTGCAAATATCTTTGCACTAGTGGGACAATACAGAAGTCCAACAGCCACTTTTAGGATGCCACTAAGTTCACTCAGTGTTTGCTAGTATAATGGCTTAGTAACAATGAGTTTGAGTGTGCAATGCAGGCAGACGTGCTGCAAATATCTTTGCACTAGTGGGACAATACAGAAGTCCAACAGCCACATTTAAGATGCCACTAAGTTCACTCAGTGTTTGCTAGTATAATGGCTTAGTAACAATGAGTTTGAGTGTGCAAAGGGCAGGAGGGTACAGTGCCAGGGTTGTGGGTCTCTGGGTAGAGGAAAGGAAGCCTGCCTTTCTATCCCTCCTAATGGGGAAATGCAGTGAGGAAATCCCTGACCTTAGCTACACAGACGCTGTCATCTTGTGTAGCTGTTAAAATCTGTTTTCACGGACCTGTCACCTATGGCTCTGACCCTGCCGGTATTAGCCCTTAAAAGGACTGATAGAAACTTCTATCCCTATTCTGTACAGCGCTGTGTATGGAGCATACACAGCAGTATCGGCGATAGGAGCTGCGCCAGTGATGACTGACACCAAGGACGCAGAAGGCACATAATGGCATGCTGGAGGAAAATGTCCGTTTTTATAATGCAGGGACATGTGACATGGACATCCTATCACAGATGCCGTTGCTTCTCTGGCTAAAAGTCCACTTAGCTGTGTGTGTGTCTGGGATTGGCTGACATGCTGGCCCGCCCCACTACACGCGTGCGCTTAGGGAAAGAAGACAAGGAAAAAAAAAAAAAATGGCGATCGCCATTATACATACAGCAGTGATCTGAATGCGCTGTTCCCGCACACTATACGCTGTAATTTCATAATAGTGTGAGTCACAGAGTGACTTACACTATTACAGCGGAAAGCCAGCTAGGAATTAGCTGGTCTTTTTGCTGCTAGAACCGTTCTTGAACGTATCTAGAACTATCGAGCTTTAGCAAAAAGCTCGAGTTCTAGTTCGATCTAGAACAGCCCCCAAAATCACTCGAGCCGCGAACTGGAGAACCTCGAACCGCGAACCGCGCTCAACTCTAATATTAATTGAGGCACTTAGCAGATTGGGAGAAGGATCGCGCTCTATGTCTCCTCCAATCTGTTCCCCCAGATGTAATTGTGAGGACCTGATCGCCGCTGTAGGAACCCGAGATCATCATGAAGATGTCCAGGTCCCAATACTGTGGTAAGCCTCATGGATCATCCTTGCAGCATGATCACTGGAGCTTCAGACAGTGCAGCTCAGACAGCTGCACTGTATTGCAATCATCTATCATTGCAATTTAGCACAGCTGCGATCAGAGGTAATTTCCCATATAAAAAATTCTACCAATAAATAGTTATATATGTGTAAAAAAATTAAATAACAAAGTACACATATTTGGTATCGCTACTTCTGTAACAAACCAATCTACAAAACTGTCATGCTAGTTAACCAATTCAGTGAACACTGTAAAGAAAAAATAAAATCCGTAGCAAAAACTAAGTCTTCTCACCATACAGATGACAAAAAAGTGGAAAAAATGCGATCAAAAAGTTATGTATGAATTAAAATGGTACTGATGAAAACGTCATCCTGTCCTGCAAAAAGCTGCCATATAGCTCTATCAGTGAAACAAATAAAAAAATCTATAGCTCTCAGAAAACAACAATGTAAAAACTGTTTTAGTTCTCTAAAATAGTTTTATGGTGTAAAAGCAATAAAACAAAAAAACTATATAAATGTGGTATCACTGTAATTGTACTGAACCAAAGAATAAAGCGGTCCTAGGACTTTTACAACATGGTGAACTGTGTTAAAAAAATAAAAATTGTCTCTCCAGTAAAGGAGACAAACTCTAGCACAGCGCCACCTATTGGAAGTAGCGATCCTAAAAGTCACAAGTGGATTTTCAACAATCCTTTGCAATATGACTCAGGATATATAAGCCAGATCAGAATCCCAATTTGCAGACACGGTGTTTCGGGGTGCTTGCCCCTCGTCAGTGCAAAGTATGGGGGTGTCTGATCTGGCTCATGAGAAAGCTATGTGGGGACCACGGGGGAACACTATTCTCCTTAAGGAGACTTTGCAAGCCAGTCTGGCTGCCAGGTAAGGGGACTTATAGCTGCAATGCCCCTCTGGGAAATATTCAAATTGTCTCTCCAGTAAAGGAGACAAACTCTAGCACAGCGCCACCTATTGGAAGTAGCGATCCTAAAAGTCACAAGTGGATTTTCAACAATCCTTTGCAATATGACTCAGGATATATAAAAAAGGCCTGAATATTATTTCTTCTTGATTCATGATTCTGCCTCACAAAAAGAATAGAAAGTGATTAAAAATTATGATTCCCAAATTGTACCAATAAAAACTCCTAATCATCCCACAAAAAACAAGCTCTCACATGACTCTGTCAGCAGAAGGATAAAAAAACCATACAGCTTTCAAAATTCAGTAATGCAAAAACATTTATTTGATAAGAAAAGCATTTTTAGTTTGATAGTAGCAAAACCTAAAACAATTATTTAAACTTGGTATTGCTGGCTGTAACTGTGCTGACTGGAGGAATAAAGCTTCATATTCACAAGGTGAATGTCACAAAAAATAAATAAACAAAGCCAATTCTTAAACTGCTGTTGATTTATTTATTCTGCCTCCCAAAGATTGCAGTATGGCGCAGCTCATATTTATCATCTATTCTACGCTGAGTGCTTACACCAGAGTACCACCAGTACCTTTATTAACTGATTCCAGCATCCACCCTGCCTGTTATGATGATCCTGTTCTTCCACTTACTCAGATTCTGTGCCATCTTCCATGGGGTCAGTTGCTACAGAACATTTGACACCGTCCTGGGAGTTGTACCTGGTGGTTACCTTGGGATCAAGAATATCCACAACATCAGTGGCTATAGTAATGACTAGTGATGAGCGAGCATGCTTGTAACTACTCGGTACTCGCACGAGTATCACTGTACTCGGGCTACTCGGCGGGTACCGAGTAATTTTGCAATACTCGTGCTTTACTCGTGGTCGCCATCCCTGCATGTTGGCGCTCTTTTGAGAGCCAGCCCTCATGCAGGGATTGGCTGGCAGACCACTGCAATGCCACAGCCCTGTTAGTTGTGGAATTGCAGTGATTGGCCGGCCTGCACAGCGTGACCGAGCCTTTATACCGGCCGGCGCGCTGTGCTCTGTACACAGCCATCTCATATTCCCTGCTTTCCACGCCCACAGGCGCCTATGATTGGTTGCAGTGAGACACGCCCCCACGCTGAGTGACAGGTGTCACACTGCACCCAATCACAGCAGCCGGTGGGCGTGTCTATACTGTGCAGTAAAATAAATAAATAAATAATTAAAAAAAACGGCGTGCGGTCCCCCCAATTTTAATACCAGCCAGATAAAGCCATACAGCTGAAGGCTGGTATTCTCAGGATGGGGAGCCCCACGTTATGGGGAGCCCCCCACCCTAACAATATCAGTCAGCAGCTGGCCAGAATTGCCGCATACATTATATGCGACAGTTCTGGGACTGTACCCGGCTCTTCCCGATTTGCCCTGGTGCGTTGGCAAATCGGGGTAATAAGGAGTTATTGGCAGCCCATAGCTGCCAATAAGTCCTAGATTAATCATGTCAGGCGTCTATGAGACACCCTCCATGATTAATCTGTAAGTTACAGTAAATAAACACACACACCAGAAAAAATCCTTTATTAGAAATAAAAACACACACATATACCCTGGTTCACCACTTTAATCAGCCCGAAAAAGCCCTCCTTGTCCGGCGTAATCCAGGATGATCCAGCGTCGCATCCAGCGCTGCTGCATGGAGGTGACCGGAGCCGCAGCACACACAGCCGCTCCGGTCACCTCCACACAGCAAATGAACACAGCCACGCGATCAGCTGCTGTCACTGAGGTTACCCGCGGCCACCGCTGCATCCACCGGTGGCCGCGGGTAACCTCAGTGACAGCAGCTGATCGCGCGGCTGTGTTCATTTGCTGTGTGGAGGTGACCGGAGCGGCTGTGTGTGCTGCGGCTCCGGTCACCTCCATGCAGCAGCGCTGGATGCGACGCTGGATCATCCTGGATTACGCCGGACAAGGAGGGCTTTTTCGGGCTGATTAAAGTGGTGAACCAGGGTATATGTGTGTGTTTTTATTTCTAATAAAGGATTTTTTCTGGTGTGTGTGTTTATTTACTGTAACTTACAGATTAATCATGGAGGGTGTCTCATAGACGCCTGACATGATTAATCTAGGACTTATTGGCAGCTATGGGCTGCCAATAACTCCTTATTACCCCGATTTGCCAACGCACCAGGGCAAATCGGGAAGAGCCGGGTACAGTCCCAGAACTGTCGCATATAATGTATGCGGCAATTCTGGGCGGCTGTTGGCTGATATTGTTAGGGTGGGGGGCTCCCCATAACGTGGAGCTCCCCATCCTGAGAATACCAGCCTTCAGCCGTATGGCTTTATCTGGCTGGTTTTAAAAATGGGGGGAACCGCACGCCGTTTTTTTTAATTATTTATAATTAAAATAATTATAAATATTATTATTATTATTATTATTTATTATTAATAAATAATTAAAAAAAACGGCGTGCGGTTCCCCCCTTTTTTAAAACCAGCCAGATAAAGCCATACGGCTGAAGGCTGGTATTCTCAGGATGGGGAGCTCCACGTTATGGGGAGCCCCCCACCCTAACAATATCAGCCAACAGCCGCCCAGAATTGCCGCATACATTATATGCGACAGTTCTGGGACTGTACCCGGCTCTTCCCGATTTACCCTAGTGCGTTGGCAAATCGGGGTAATAAGGAGTTAATGGCAGCCCATAGCTGCCACTAAATCCTAGATTAATCATGTCAGGCGTCTCCCCGAGATTCCTTCCATGATTAATCTGTAAATTACAGTTAAAAAACACACACACCCGAAAAATCCTTTATTAGAAATAAAAAACACTAACAAAGTCCCTCATTACCAATTTATTAACCCCGACAAACCCTCCATGTCCGGCGTACTCCACGGACTCCGGCGTCGCGTCCAGCTCTGCTGCATGGAAGTGACAGGAGCTGCAGAATACACCGCCGCTCCGGTCACCTCTATTGGGTATGTGCCCTTAACATTTCCGCCATGAAAATTCATTTTGGTGTCATTTTGGAAGGTTTTCTGGTGAGTCCGTAAAAATGGCGTAAAACTTGGACAAAATTGTTCACAGCTGTGACTTTTGAGTGATAAATGCTTCAAGGGGTCTTCCCCATGCTGATGCCATGTCATTTGAGCACTCTTCTGAGACTTTTGTGACATTTTTAGGGTTTCTACATGCTGCCGGGGGGTCATTTCACAAAAATACTCGGGTCTCCCATAGGATAACATTGGGCTCGGTGCTCGGGCCGAGTACACGAGTATCTTGGGAGGCTCGGCCCGAGCTTCGAGCACCCGAGCTTTTTAGTACTCGCTCATCACTAGTAATGACTAGCTTACCGCTTAGATATGTTCCTCCCACTTTAGGGTAAGCCTGGGTCCTATGGTTCAGGGGGTCCACGTTTGCTCAACCACACGACTGTACGGAATGTACTGGCGCAGAACATGACACGTGGTAGTCATGGGAGAATTCCTTATCTTTCAAACTTTTTCCAACCCAAATAACAACTTTAAAATTTTCCCAAAATGTTGTCAGAGGCCCTCCTCTACATCTCTTGCTGCATGTATTGCAATCCCTCCTTGGAATTCTTGATAGGCTTTGCAGTAAGTGCATAGTCTTTACCAGGCTACAAGTACTACTTAAAAATGGTAAAAAAAATGTTGTCTGAGGCCTTCCTCTACATGTCTTCCAGGACGTATTGCCATCCCTTATTGAAGTTTTCACAGACCTTGCACAGGATTCATGCGTGTCTGACCATATCACACACATCGTATACCTAGATAAGGTAGTAAAATATTAAAATTGCATTTACCGGTGAATTGTTTTTTCACCATTTAAAGCAATGAAAAAGTCCAAAAATATAGCAAAAATACTATATATAAACATAGCATAAGGAGTAGAGTGGACTTTTAAAAAAAAATAAAAAAAAATTAAAATTACTTTTTCTTAATTTGCCTTATGTACAAGTAATTATAAAAGAAAAAATGTTTTCTAACATTGTGGGACTCAGAAGGAGGGGGTCGAATTTGCTGTATTTTCTATTAACCTTTTCACAACACATGACGTACTGGGTACGTCATGGATTGTGTCAGGTTAAATCCTGCCTGCTCCCACCGGCAGCCACCAGCGATCGCTGCACATGTCAGCTGCTTTGAACAGCTGACATGTGTGGCTATCTGGCACGAATGGATTCGCTCATGCCTGTTAACCCCTTACAGCGCGCTTTGAAAATGTCACAGCATGATGTAACAGCGGTCCACGATAAGCATTCACTTACCCGGCTCCATCAGAAGTCATGTGATGCGATCATGTGATGCCATGGTAGCACAGGGTGATGAGATGACTCCTGTGTCAGAGGAGAGCAGAATTTGTGCAGATTAGAGAAATGCTGCTCTGATCTACAAGAAAAAATGAGCGATCAGACTGCTGATCATTATATTCCCCTAGGGACACTGGCAAAATAGAAAAAAGTTAAAAAAAGCTTTAAAAAATGTAAAAAAATAAAAAACCTAAAGCTTCAAATCACTACCCATTCTCCCCATTGACAATTAAAGCGTTAAAAAATATACACATATTTGGTATCGCTGTGTTCAGAAATGTCCGCTCTATCAAAATATAAAACCAATTAATCTGATCGGTAAACGGCATAGCTGCAATACAAAATTCAAACTCCAAAGAAAGTTTTTTGGTCGCCGCAAATTTTGCGCAAGATGAGATAATAGGCGATCAAAACAGTGCTTATGCCCAATAATAGTACAATTAAAAGCGTCAGCTCGAGATTAAAAAAAAAAGCCATTGATGAGCCATAGATCCTAAAAAATGAGAACGCTACAGATTACGGAAGATGGCGCAAAAAGTGCGCTTTTTTGGACAAACCTCTGAATTTTTTACCCCTTAGATAAAAGTAAACCCATAAATGTTTCAATTCTACGAACTCATACTGACCTGAGGCATCACACCAACACAACAGTTTTACCATATAGTGAACACGGTGAATAAACTATCCCAAAAACAATCAAGCAATTGAACTTTTTTGCAATTTTTTTGCACTTGGAATTTTTTGCCATTTTCCAGTACACTACATGGTAAAACTTATGATTTAATTTAAAAGTAGAACTGGTCCCACAAAAAAATAAGCACTTATATGGCAAGATTGACAGAAAAATAAAAGCATTACGGCTCTAGGAAGAAGGGGAGCGAAAAAAAAAATGAAAAAACGGAAAATCGTCTGGGGTTGAAGGGGTTAAGGGCAAGGAACCATAGAGCCTATGCAGAGCCTTTGTGTTACAGGTACTGTGGAAACGCCATATAATTCCGTTAACAGATGATGGACCTTAATGGAGACTTGTTTTTTTGTGAATAAAGTTGAAACTTTTATGTCAAATGTTTTACATAAAATTTTGGATCACATTTATCATGTGCTCTGCACTGAGCACTTACAGCGGGGTATCCATCTAAATCTCCCAATAGCGTGATTCAGATGAAAACCCTGAGGGATTCATTCACTAAAATGAGGCAGCAGAATTACTCTGGACTCCATCTTGCCTGTTCAGCGGTGTCTTTTTTTTCAGAAGTGTACAAACCTGGCTGATCGTGAATTATGTGTTTGTATAAATACCGACAACATCGGATCATAGGCCAGAGACAGTCCACAATGTCTCCATCTGCCTTGTTATAGAGAATTTTCAATTGGGGGTTATGTCTGAATCACATATTTTGCAGAATTACTTGTAAACCGTGGTGTAAGCGCACAGCATAGAGCAAGATAAATGTGATGTGATCGTTACTATGATCTTTGGGTGGAAGAAGGGACAAATTGTAGGAATTGTTTTTTAATTTAATTTTTATGCAGTTTACTGTGTGGTCTAGGTGATTAGACAGCTTTATTTTATAGAGTCATTTGAGGGTTTGTGAGGGCGAATTGAAGATTTTTTTAGTACTATTTTTGGAAAGAACATATTTTCATCACTTTCTATTCCAAATTTTGTGACAAAGAATGAGCAAAAAATATCAATTCAGGAATTGTTGTTTGTTTTTATACTGTTCATCATGTAGTAAAATTGATGAGACAGCTTTATTCTTTGAATCAGTATGATTACAGTGATACCATATTTATGTTGTTCTTATAGTGTTGCTGATTTCACACAATAAAAACTATTTTATAAAAACAATTACTGAGCTAAGTTGGGCCTTGGGTTTTGCAGGACGAGATGTCAATTTTAGCAATACAATTCTTCTTATTTACATTTGACTTTCTGATTCATTTTCTTCTTTTTTTTCTCAGTATGATGAAAAAGCATAATTTTTTGCATACTTTTTTTTATTATATTTTTTTATAGTTTTCACTGAATGGGTTAACTAGTTGACATTATTATAGATCTGATTGGTATAACCAGGCACTTCAAAGTTGTTTAACAAACAAAATGTTTTATTTTTCATTTCTCAAGAAATGGTGAAATCTAGTTTGTTTATTCACAAATTGGATTTCCCCATTTCTTGAAAAATGAAAAATAAAAAATGTCGTTATTGACACAACTTTGGAGTGCCTGCTTATACTAATCACTGTTATCGTTTTGGAACCCACCAGTGCCCCCTAAAAGGGCTAGACTTGCCATTTGCTAGCTGCAAGTATAGATCTGGTATTTCCAGACTCAGGAATATCAAAAATGTGTAATTTAGTTGTCATTTTTTTTACATAAATATATGTATTCACTGGTATAATAAAAAATATATATAAATATATACAGTTTGGTCCAGAAATAGTTGGACAGTGACACAAGTTTTGTTATTTTAGCTGTTTACAAAAACTTGTTTAGAAATACAATTATATATATAATATGGGCTGAAAGTGCACACTCCCAGCTGCAATATGAGAGTTTTCACATCAAAATTGGAGAAAGGGTTTAGGAATCATAGCTCTGTAATGCATAGCCTCCTCTTTTTCAAGGGACCAAAAGTAATTGGACAAGGGACTCTAAGGGCTGCAATTAACTCTGAAGGCGTCTCCCTCGTTAACCTGTAATCAATGAAGTAGTTAAAAGGTCTGGGGTTGATTACAGGTGTGTGGTTTTGCATTTGGAAGCTGTTGCTGTGACCAGACAACATGCGGTCTAAGGAACTCTCAATTGAGGTGAAGCAGAACATCCTGAGGCTGAAAAAAAAGAAAAAATCCATCAGAGAGATAGCAGACATGCTTGGAGTAGCAAAATCAACAGTCGGGTACATTCTGAGAAAAAAGGAAATGACTGGTGAGCTTGGGAACTCAAAAAGGCCTGGGAGTCCACGGATGACAACAGTGGTGGATGATCGCCGCATACTTTCTTTGGTGAAGAAGAACCCGTTCACAACATCAACTGAAGTCCAGAACACTCTCAGTGAAGTAGGTGTATCTGTCTCTAAGTCAACAGTAAAGAGAAGACTCCATGAAAGTAAATACAAAGGGTTCACATCTAGATGCAAACCATTCATCAATTCCAAAAATAGACAGGCCAGAGTTAAATTTGCTGAAAAACACCTCATGAAGCCAGCTCAGTTCTGGAAAAGTATTCTATGGACAGATGAGACCAAGATCAACCTGTACCAGAATGATGGGAAGAAAAAAGTTTGGAGAAGAAAGGGTACGGCACATGATCCAAGGCACACCACATCCTCTGTAAAACATGGTGGAGGCAACGTGATGGCATAGGCATGCATGGCTTTCAATGGCACTGGGTCACTTGTGTTTATTGATGACATAACAGCAGACAAGTGTAGCCGGATGAATTCTGAAGTGTACCGGGATATACTTTCAGCCCAGATTCAGCCAAATGCCGCAAAGTTGATCGGACGGCGCTTCATAGTACAGATGGACAATGACCCCAAGCATACAGCCAAAGCTACCCAGGAGTTCATGAGTGCAAAAAAGTGGAACATTCTGCAATGGCCAAGTCAATCACCAGATCTTAACCCAATTGAGCATGCATTTAACTTGCTCAAATCCAGACTTAAGACGGAAAGACCCACAAACAAGCAAGACCTGAAGGCTGCGGCTGTAAAGGCCTGGCAAAGCATTAAGAAGGAGGAAACCCAGCGATTGGTGATGTCCATGGGTTCCAGACTTAAGGCAGTGATTGCCTCCAAAGGATTCGCAACAAAATATTGAAAATAAAAATTTTTTTTTGGGTTTGGTTTATTTGTCCAATTACTTTTGACCTCCTAAAATGTGGAGTGTTTGTAAAGAAATGTGTACAATTCCTACAATTTCTATCAGATATTTTTATTCAAACCTTCAAATTAAACGTTACAATCTGCACTTGAATTCTGTTGTAGAGGTTTCATTTCAAATCCAATGTGGTGGCATGCAGAGCCCAACTCGCGAACATTGTGTCACTGTCCAAATATTTCTGGACCTAACTGTATAAATATAATGATAACATTTTTTATTTAGTTTCAGAATACAGGCTTTACATTGCCGGGTATTAGATCACTAACTAGATCACAGACACAGGAAGGACCTTACATGCCTCAATAACGGATGACCCCACGGCCATTATTTGATGTTATGCTGATCAGAGCACAGGAGCTCCCTCTCTCTTGTAAGTAAATTGATGCCATTGTCAGTATTAACAACAAGATCATAGGGTTAAACGTCCTCAATTGGTGCTAGTACCAACCATGGCAGTACCCCAGGCTGTCAGCTATTATATATAGAGCTAACACCAGCTGATGAATTTGCTGCCTCCGCACGTGAGCCAGCATGATTATATAGCGGCGTCCATGTATGACAGTTTATGGGAACGCACATTCTGTGTTGCCATACATGTACAGCAGATGTCATGAAGAGATTAAATTCATATAAGCTGTTTTGTTTTTTAAACTTTTTGCTACATGGCTTTCATAAAACTTTATTGAAAAAGTAATATGTGGATTATACTTATGCATTTTTTATCTGCATATTTTCTTACTCTCATTAAGGTCAATAGCAAAAATCTGCAAATTAAAAGTATATTTACTACAAGATAAATTAACTTGCTGCAGATTTAACCCCTTCACAACCTAGCATGTATATATAATTCCTAGGTCACCTCCCTCTGAACATCGTGGGAATTCCTGCGCATGTGTGCTGCTCTGATCAGTAGATATGTGTGGCAAACAGGTTATCCACCCAAGCCTGTTAATCACTTAGATTGTGCTGTTAAAGCTCCGATGGGGATCATGCTGTTTCCTGCCACCACTGATGGCCATGTGATGATATCACGAGGCGCCAATGTTTTGGCATGACAGCACGGGGTTAGATGACGAACCCTGATGCTACAATGATGTGTTTCCTGTGAATGCCAGCAGAGCACCAACACTCACAGTTAGGGCTCAGTTCCACTTGCGATTAACATGGATGAGTGTGTGACGCCCTGGCAAAACCAGGTAGTCACAGATGACTGTACCCTCCACCGGGGTACAGGAATCGCCTCCTCCTTGGGAATTAACACCACACATCCCACACACAGGGGAACATCAGCCACAAATCCTAGTCGCCCCTCCATGAAACACAGGACACGCCAGTGGGCGGGACCAGGTGGATGGGAATGCCCACCTAGGGGTCTTGAGGTGTCAGGGGGCGGGAACCAGTCAGACAGAGTTTGGAGTGAAGTTGTAGTCTGAGTAGAGCGGAAATCGGAGTGCAGTGTGGTCAGGGTTGGAGCCCTGGGACCACGGGAGGACCGACTAGGTGGCAGACGGCTCTGTAGGGCCACAGGAGATGGCGACTCAGTCGCGGGAAACCCGAAGTGGACCAGGGCAGGGTCATAGCCTGCCGGTACCGATGGAGGGAATCCGGTCCAGAGACCATGCATGGGCGGGGTACCTGGACCCTAGAACGAGGCAAGCTTCAAGCCCCTTGTTAATTGACCAGCAAGACAAGGTACCAGGCCTTTTTCCCAAGGAGAGAAGCCCAGATAGAGCAGACCGGCAGCCCAAAGTAAGGTACAGGGTGTCCGCCAAGAACCCACTGAGGTTCCACGGGTCAGCGTCTGCGGGCAATGGCTCCCTCTGCGTCCAAAGCTGCATGGGAGCGGATTTCTCCCGTTCCAAGCGGGGTTAATCCACACACCAAAAGACACAAGTGCAGGAGAAAGGGGCCCTACAATGTCAACCCGTGTGCTGGACCAGCACACCCCTCCAGAGGCAACCATCATCCGGCCTTGGTTTACAGTATGGACTCTGTGTGGATTATTCATAATCGTGAGTACACTGGGGTCACCTGGTCCAACCTGCTGACAACACCCCAGCCCTTCTCCTTACCAACATCGGGGCCCCGGGATTACAACAAACCCCTACCCATGGAAAGGGAACCACCTTGCTGCTCCCCTACATCACCGTTCCCGAACCTCAGCCCCGAAAGGCAGCGGTGGTGTCACCATCCCATCACCGCAACCCACGGGTGGCATCACAGACAATCTCCCCTGTAAATACCCCCCTCTTTCACTGTGTGTGTGGATGGGCGGTTGCGCGAGCCCCAGGTCCGGTCCCCACTTGAGCCCCAAACACGATCCCGGACCCGAGTGCCACTCAAGCAGCCCCGGTTGCCATGGCGGAGGCGGCACCCTTCCGCGACAACACAAAAACTGGCATCACGAACAGGATTCTTAACCCATCAGTAGATGCCGTGCGCCTTGCCTTGAAATCCGTGAAATGCTTCAAAATCTTGAACTGCCGCTATCTTGCCCGCCATCTTTGGTGCCAAAACAACAACAGCGTCATCTTCTTCCCCGAAAAAGGTGCAAATCTGAAGCCCTGACCCCTAAGAACGCAGGCAGAACTCAGTGACTCCCAAAGCTTGAAGTTGCAAAGGACAGTGGGTCTCGCGAGACTGCTGTTGAAAACCAAGGGGGAGCGGCATGTAAACCAAGAAGATAAGAGGCAGGGAGACCAGGACTTTGCCAAATTCTGTTCCTGGACAAGCAAGCGGCATGATGTCTCAGGGGTCCGACAACCAGCAAGTAGAGAGGCCCGTTCCTGGGTCCGCCGACTGGATTGAAACACAGACGGAGAAGATGTGCCAAAGAATCCAGGCCCAGGCACATTTCATCATGACGCGGTGGACCACCGAAATGAAGGGCCTGGCTGCAGCTGTCCGGGCGCGCAAGATGGAGATGGCCTCGGAGGAGCAGGTAAGTGGTGACCCACGCCCCTATGTTCCCCAGGAACCGGCCTGCCCCTGTCCACCATGTCGCCTCCCTCGCCACCCGTGTCCGCGGCTAGTACCCTGATCGGCCTGCTGCCCCAAGCAACGACAGCGGAACCCATCTTGTCTAAAGAAGAGGACCCAGCAATGGGGACCTCGGGCCTTACCTGCACCACCGATCTGGCACCCGTCTCAGCCCCCAATCAGGCTGCAACCCTGAGGACATCTCATCCAGCCCCGAGCCAGGCCGCAACCCTGATGACATCATCCCTGGCCCCGGCAGTCCGCCCGGCCGCAACAGAGATAACAACAGCTCCGGCTGTCCGCCCGGCCGCAGCGGAGGCGGAACCCGACCAGAAGTCTGTCTGGTCCGTGGTGCCGGCTGCTCCCAAATACTTCGTCCCGGCTGTGGAGTAGCGGGCATGTACCTGCCAAGAGGAGAAGCAGGCCACTGAGTGATGGGGCCCACGGCAGAGAGAGAGTCCGGTTGTCGCCGACACCGACGGCATCCGAGTGGGCCTGGCTCCCGAGCAGGAGGCGGAGCACAAAACTCGTGCCTCGTACTGGGAGCGGCAGCAACAACAGCTGTAAAGGGAGATCACTGCCCGAGAAAAACAAAAAGCAGATGTGCTTGCCCGCACTTATAAAGAAAAGGCCAACCTGCGCCAAGCCACTTTCCAGGTAAGGGGCCCGACCTATAGAGGGCAGGTTCGCCATTTTGACCCCCAGAAAGGGTAGGGGTTCATCTACGACCCAGGACTGGATGCTGAAATACATCCGGAGGGATGTACCTCCGCATTTACCCATTGGCCATCGAGACCACAATCTGGAGCCCGGCGATATGGTCAGCAACACCCGACACTGTGAAGAGCAGGGTTGGTTCACCCTTTATTAAAAGAAGTGGGTGGTAGTAAACAAAAACCCCTGCCTCGCCTCCCACCGTTTCTTGTATGAAGAAAAGAAGTAGGGTTGCGATACCCAGCTGCCTCTTTCTATAGTTGTTATGAAAATTGTTTTACCCTCGGTTTAATAGTTAAAAATGGACCATGGTGTCAGGACTGGCGACACTGCCCCAAAAACTTTCTTGGGTCATGTAAATAACCCCCCATCTACCTTCTTGTTACTCACTGCCAGAAGGCGGCACCCACTGGAGAGGAAGATTGGAGATAGGGCCTGCGGTGGAGTCAGCCGAGGTCCAGTCACCACTGAAACCGGTGACTACATAGGAGGACCCTTTGGAGCGATAATGGGTGCAGAACTTTGACCCGGATACCAACAAGGACACCCACAAAAACCCAAGATGGTGTGACACCTGACTAGCAGTGGCACCAAGGAAGGGTACAGGTGTTTTGGGTGGGAAAAAGGGGTAGATGGCAACGGTTACCTAACGTTTAAGCACTGTGCCTCCCATAAAGAAAAAAAATGTTTTACATGTTTTAAATGTTGTTTTTACCTTTTTTCAGTTCCTAAAAAAAATAAACACCTACCGGTGTCGGACAGCCCGTGGATGGGCTCTGTTTTACCAAGGGGGAGTGTGATGCCCTGGCAAAACCAGGTAGTCACAGATGACTGTACCCTCCACCAGGGGTACAGAAATTGCCTCCTCCTTGGGAACTAACACCACACATCCCACACACAGGGGAACATCAGCCACAAATCCTAGTTGCCCCCCATGACACACAGGGCACACCAGTGGGCGGGACCAGGAGAATGGGAACGCCCACCTAGGGGTCTTGAGGTGACAGGGGGCGGGAACCAGTCAGACAGAGTTTGAAGTGCAGTTGAAGTCTGAGTAGAGTGGAAATCGGAGTGCAGTGTGGTCAGGGTTGGAGCCCTGGGACAACGGGAGGACCGACTAGGTGGCAGACAGCTCTGTAGGGCCACAGGAGACAGAGACTCGATCACTGGAAACCCGAAGTGCACCAGGGCAGGGTCGTAGCCCACCGGAGGGAATCAGGTCCAGAGACCGTGCACGGGCGGGGTACCTGGACCCTAGGACGAGGCAAGCTTCAAGCCCCTTGTTAATTGACCAGCGGGACAAGGTACCAGGCCTTGTTCCCGAGGAGAGAAGCCCAGAGAGAGCATACCAGCAGCCAAACGTTGGGGACAGGGTGTCCACCTAAAACCCACTGAAGTCCCACAGGTCAGCGTCTGTGGGCAACGGCTCCCTCTGTGTCCAAAGCTGCAGGGGAGCGGATTTCTCTCATTCCAAGTGGTGATAATCCACACACCAAAAGACACAAGTGCAGGAGAAAGGGGCCCTACATTGTCAACACGTGTGCTGGACCAGCACACCCCTCCAGAGGCAACCAGCATCCGGCCTTGGTTTACAGTATGGACTCTGTGTGGATTATTCATAATCGTGAGTACACTGGGGTCACCTGGTCCAACCTGCTGACAACACCCCAGCCCTTCTCCTTACCCATACCGGGGCCCCGGGACTACGACAAACCCCTACCTTTGGAGGGGGAACCACCTTGCTGCCCCCCTACATCACTGGTCCCGGACGTCGGCCCCAAAAGGCAGCGGCGGTGCCACCATCCCATCACCGAAACCCACAGGTGGTGTCACAGACAATCTCCCCTGTAAATACCCCCCTCTTTCACTGTGTGTGTGGAAGGGCGGTTGCGCGAGCCCCGAGTCCGGTTCCCACTCAAGCCCCAGACACGATCCCAGACCCGAGCGCCACTCGAGCAGCCCTGGTTGCCGTGGCGGAGGTGGCACCTGTCCGCAACAAATCTTTGTCTTTGTCTTTGTCTTTTCATGTAGCCGACGGGGCCACGGAGCCGGGTCAGGCCAGTCACAGCAGCAACCCCAAATACCACTGGCCCAGTGACGAGTAAAACTCCTAGGCTCCGTGTGGTGCTACATTAGATGGTAACACTAATGGTTTCATTCAAAAGTAAAACTCATCCCACAAAAAACAAGCCCTCATATGGCTATATTGATAGAAAAATTAAAGACGTTATGGCTCTTGGAAGAAAAGGGGATAAACCAAAAACGGAAAATCACCGAGGGAGCAGGAGTTAAAAACTCCACTGAAAACTCAGTGTCCACAGCATAAAAAACAGAACCATGAGCATGAAGTTTACACAATCATAGCCTTCAAGTTGTCTCCTTTTCTTTTCAATGTTTTATTTAAATTTTCAAATAAAAATACAGCCCATTAGAGTACTTTGAAAAAAAAACGTTATATATCACAAACAATAAAATCATGAATACAGGTAGCTATTACAGTAGTGTCACTCAAAAAGCAGAGTTCAGCCTTGTGGCAGCCCCACCTCGCTGCTTACATTGGACCATTTAACAAAACTTGGCCGATATAAAGTAGAGCTATAATTAAATGCCCTTTGGAAAAAAGGACTAAGCGAGAGGAGAGGTCACAGGCAGTCTGAGATAATTAAAAAAGGCACTTAGAGCATAATAGCCGATATTGAAGATATAAAATTAGAAAAACAAAGAAGACAAAGGAGACACAGGAAAGACAAGGTAGGAGAGGAGGGGAGGGTTGTGGGGATTTGATTGTGGGTGTTCGGCTCAGATGGCTCGAAACACATGTAAGTGTGCAGCAGTTTAGTTTACTGGTCAGCAGAACAGGCATCAGTTGTGAGTGTTAATGCCATTTCAGAGATATACTCTGTTGACAATCTATAGGTTATCTATGGGCTCCAGATGTTCTGGAAAGAGGTCAAATTGTGTCGAGTAAGTGAAGCTAGCTCCTCGGTACGATACAATAGGTCAATTTTACTTAGGAGATGTTTCTTAGATGGTATGGTGGTCGCTAGCCAATGAGTTGGAATCAGAAGTTTGCCCACTGCCACAATAAAAGCAGCCAGCTTAGGTAGGTTTTTGTTGGCCGGCCAGATGGGGAAGTTGAGTAGGGCCTCTTCTGGAGTTAACTGGACTTGAAAACTAGTAAGGTTCGAGATGAGTGATAAGATATCCAGCCAAAAGCTATGTAGGGAAGGGCATGTCCACTATAAGTGGAGATAAGTTCTCAGCTCAGTTCCGCACCTCCAACACATGGGAGAGGAGGATGGGTGCCATTGGTGTGATTGAAGTGGAGTTGTGTACCAGCGGGAGATTATTTTGTATGAGTTTTCTTGGAATCTTATGCAGTCTGAGGCACCATGTGAATGGTTATATATGAAGTTAATTTGAGAGTCCGAAAATGTAGTACCTAGGTCTTTCTCCCAGCAGGACACAAAAGCCCTTCTCGCTGTAGTATTCCGGGTGAGAAGCAAGATGTAAACTTGTGAGAGGACCTTCCTGGGGGAATTCAACTGAGAGTACATGGACTCATATTTTGTGGATGGTCTGAGCAGGCTACTGCTGGAATGAGAGCAAAGGATGACATTTTTTAACCTGTTATAATGTAGAAAAGTTAATTTTGCGAGAGCGGGAATTTCTCTCATCTCTTGGTAGGTCATTAACGAGCCCTCCATTAGTAAGCTGTTCACTGTAATATCTAAATTAGGAAATTGGCCTGTGGTCCTTTTGTTAGGGTTCAAAGTACGTATCTCGATTATGTCCAAGACACGGGTCAGGGGGATAGAGAAGGTGCTAGTGTAATAGATAGGGTTCTCCAGCCCGATACGGCAGCTCTAGTTAAGTGGCTGTTTATTTTCCTTTTAGGTCCGTAGCCAGGTGGTGAGCATGCTAAAGAGCGATTGGGGTAGGGGACAAATGATCCTTAATGACAACTCACTGCTTTCCTTTGGATTCCCGGAATGATTCAAGGATTGTAGATGCAAGGGCAGCCTGGTAGTATTTGTGTAGGCTCGGAGTGCCCATTCCCCCTTTATTTTTGGGTAGAGAGAGTGGGTGTGAGAATTAATATGTGACCTATTATTGTTCCAAATATAGTTATAGAGTAATGAGTTAGCTCTAGATAAAAAAGATTTTGGAACCAAGATGGGAAGCATCTGGAACAAGTAGATGAATTTTGGCAGGATTATACTCTTTACCAAGTTTTTCCTCCCAATCCTTGACAAGAATGGTGCTCTCCAAGACCTGATGCATTCAGAAATCTTGGGAAGGAGAGGTTTGAAATTAAATTCAAAAAGTTCTGTAGGGTTCCTTCCGATCTTGATGCCAGAGTAAGTAATGTATTTAGACGGCCAGCTAAATGGAAAGTTAGACTTGAGGTATTTAATTGAGTAGGTGGGAATGTTTAAACTGAGAGCTTCGGATTTCGAAAGATTGATTTTAAAATTGGACAGAGAACCATATTCTTCTAGAATGGACATGAGAGTGGGAAGACCTGCACTCGGTCGAGGCATGATTATCAAAAGGTCGTCAGTAAATACTGCAGTTTTTTGTGTGGTCTCCCCTATCTCAAACACTTGAATGATTTCACAGTTTCTGATTGCTTATATTAGGGGTTCCATCGCCAGAACAAACTGGAGGGGGGACAATGGGCACCCGTGTCTAGTTCCGTTCTGGATATCAAAAGAGTCACTTGAGAATTATTAAGTTTAACTCTTGCCGAGGGGTGCATGTACATTTAAAGTATGGCCTGAAAGAAGTGTAGTGGGAAGTGAAAATACGTAAGTACTTCTTGAAGAAAGGTCCAGTCCACCCTGTCAAATGCTTTTTCTGCATCAGTACCCAATAAAACCAGAGTTTTTTTGTGTATGTTAGCGTTTTGAATTAGGTATAGGATGCGGATGGCATTATCTTTTCCTTCTCTACCTTTAATAAACCCTGTTTGGTCAGGAGAAATAACATTAGGTAGGAGTTCTACTACTCGCTTGGCTAGCATACTAGCGAAGATTTTTAAGTGTACATTAAGAAGGGAAATCGGCCTATAATTACTACAGGATTCCAGATCTTTACTTTCCTTATGTATAAGCGAGATGTGCGCTTCCAGGGCGTGTTTTGGGAATGAGTGGCCTGCAAGGATGGCATTACACATATTAAGTAGATGTGGAGCCAGAGTTTTAGAGAAGGATTTGTAATAGATTGATGGCAAGCCATCCGGGCCTGGCGCGTTCCCTGTTGGGGTTTTAGACAGGATGGACTGGAGCTCCATGTAGGTGAATGGACTAGAAAGAGTTATTTGTTGGTCTGGTGACAGTTTAGGTAAATGTAGCTTAGAGAGGAATGCCTGAATTAAAGGGACTCTTTTTTTCTTTTGCCAAGGTGACTCCTGTGATCAAATTTGGTATAATGCCAAATAAAATTTTAGAAATTCTGCATTAATCTGAGACGGATCGGTGGTTCGGCAACCGTTTGTAGTTTTTATGGCATGTATATAGGTGCGGGCTTGATGTTTCTTGATTAGGGTAATCATCAATTTTGATGCCATTTCGCCATGCACAAATAGTTTGTTTTTCCAGTTCATGTATAGTATGGCCGACTGCTTGTTAAGCAAATCTTTTAAAAGCTGTCTTTCAGCAGTAAAGGCTGCTTTACACCAGACAATCTATCGTGCGATAGATCGTCGGGGTCACGGTTTTTGTGATGCACATCCGGCATCGCTGGCGATGCCGGCCTGTGTGACACCTTCTAGCGACGCAGTATCGCTCACAAATCGTGAGTCGTGTACTGCTCACTAGGTTCCATAATATCGTTTAATTTAGTTGATCATCGTTTCCGTGGTAGTACACGCCGCTCCGTGTGACACCATGGAAACGATGAGTAGCTCACCTGCCTCCTGCGGCCGCCGCCGGATCTATGTGGAAGGAAGGAGGTGGGCGGGATGTTTAAATCCTGCTCAACTCCGCCCCTCCGCTTCTATTGGCCGGCGGCCGTGTGACGTCGCTGTGACGCTGAACGTCCCTCCCACTCCAGGAAGTGGACGTTCGCCGCCCACAGCGTGGTCGCACGAGAGGAAAGTATGTGTGACGGGGGTTACCGACTTTGTGCGCCACGGGCATCGATTTTCCCGTGACGCAAAAAGGACGGGGGCGGGTACGATCGATTGTGAAATCGCACAATCGGTCGTACCATGTAAAGCAGCCTTTAGTGTCTCAATCACCAATTTCGCCCGCCGAGACTTCTTATGTGATAGCTTCAATTCAGCAACTTCTTTGCATAGGATGTAGAATGTTTGTTTCCATTCCTTATTTAGATATGAAGAAATAGAGATCAATTCCCCCACTTTGTGGGATTTCCAAAGTATGGGAAGTGAAACTTCTGGGGATTCATTAGTCTTAAAATAATTATCCAAGGCCGTTTGTATCTGTCTCTTAACATTCGGAGAGGACAAAATTGATTCATTAAGTCTCCATGATCTAAATGCAGAGTAAGGTTTTTGAATTGTTAAATTAACTGCGACTATTGAGTGATCTGAATGGAGCGTCGGAAAGATGTCTGCTTTAATTATTGCCGGGAATAGAGACCTAGGGACAAAAATATAATTGAGTCTATGATAGCAGTTATGAGTATGAGAGAAATAAGTATAGTCCGAGGGGAGGAGGTACCGCCATGCATCAATGAGAGAAATGGACTGTATGGAATTTTTGATGCGTGAAAGATCTATGGTATCTTTTAGAAGTAGAGTCAAAATGTGCTTCCAGGGCTAAATTTAAATCTCCACACAGGAAAGAAGTGCCTTCTGCAAAGAGGTTAAACTTTCTGAGTGTGGAAAGAATCCATTTGACTTATTTTATGTTAGGGGCATATATGCTTCCGACCGTAATCAAGGAGCCGGACATTAGTCCCCTAACAAATAAATATCTACCCTCAGGGTCCGCATCCAAACTATACATTGAAAAGGGGATGTTTTTACAAAAAGCAATGGATACCCCTTTAGAGCCCTTCTGTGGGGAAGGGGCGTGATACCATTGAATATAGTGATGTTTATCAAAATTGGGGAGTTTGTTTGGTTGGAAAAGTGTTTCCTGTAAGACTAAGATGCCAAAGCCTTCTTTGAATCTAGTGAGGGCTTGTGACTGTGGGATGAGAAAGTTGAAGCCATGTGCAGTAAAGCTTGCTATCTTAATTACCTTTTGTGTTTGAGCCATGATAGATGACACATTGGAAGTACCGAGAATCGTAGGTAGTAGCCATCTAAGCCAGGGGTGGAAGAAGGAAATGAAGGAGAGGCAGAAGTTGGGAGGTAAGACAACACAAATTAGAAGTATCTGAAACATAAAAAGAACAATATTAATGTCATGCATATACTGTATACACATGAGTAATGGGGTGACAAAACAGGTGTCAATAATAATCTGTCATTATCAAGTGGGAGACCAGCTGGTCGGCCACTCACAGAAAAGGGAAAAAATGGCAATACCAAACATTGAAAAAAGTTGAGTATTAAGGTATAGCAAACCCAGGATCAGTCCTTTCCCTTCCAGGAGGTATTTTTGGGTCTCGACTCTCGAGATCCATCAGAGGGATGAAGCAAAGGTCCCCTAGAGGAATGAGATCAACAATGCAAGTCAAGGATAACATTAGGAACCTTGGAGGCTGTTTCAATCTTAAGTAAAGAAACTTAGTGTGTAGGGTCAGTCTGGTTTATTTGCTGAGCTTAAAATAAGCATTTTTGCCACCTTCCGCTTTGCTTTTTGGGATTTGGGGGTAGTGGCAGTATTCCATGGTGTAGAAGGTGGAACGGGATGGATCAGAGATGCTTGGTGAATTGCTTCCAGGTCTGGGAGTTTTTCCAGTGTGATGTTTAGCTTGCCGTAGATCTTTCTTATTTCTTCAGAAGTTCTAGCTTGAAATTGTTTGTCCAGGGCAGTGATTGCAATACCAAATGGGTACCACCAGCGGTATTGGTATTGTTTTTGACTCAAGGCATCTGTGAAGGGTTTAAGCAGGCGTCTCTTTTTGAGAGTGGAAGTGGCAAGATCCTGAAAGATCAAGATGCTGGCTCCTTCGTATGTAATATCATCCGATTCTCTTGCCCTTTTTAGGATTAGTTCTTTGGTGCGAAAATCAAGGAAGCGACATATGACGTCCTGTGGAGGATCTGATTGCCTGGTTCTTGGTATAAGAGCCTGGTGGGCCCTGACCAATGCAATTAGGCTTGGGTCTTCTGGTAGGCGAATTCTGGGGAATATCTCTTGAAGAGCGGAGCCCACTGCTTCCAAGGCCATGGATTCAGGGAGGCCCTTGATACGTAGGTTATTTCTGCGCTCCCTGTTCTCGAGGTCTTCTAATATGTTATAAATTTGTTTGACATGGTTTTCTTGAGCCTACAGGCAGGACAAAGTAGAGTTAGCATGTAGAGCAATTGTCGAGTTAACCGACTCAAGGGCCACTACTCTGCTACCAATTTAGGCAACATCTTGTTTAATGTCCGTAAGGTCCTTCATGACGGGAGCCATCGCTTTAGCTAAGAGTCACTTCATAAATGACCTGGAAATTGGTTGCTCTTTTTGTAGACTTTTATCTTCAGGATTGCTCTCTTCCTCAGAATCAGAATTTTCCCTGGCCTGCTGCTTCGGAGGAGGGAGGGCCATTGTCTTCTGCACCTGCATTGAGCACCTGTTAAGTCCCCCCACCCCAATGGTGTTAGCTCATTTCATTCCCAACAGAATGAGGGGTTTTAAAGGAAACAGAGGACACTTCTAGGGGTCCCAGGCCAAGGGCACCAGCCAGTAGTTGTTATGACAGTCGTCAGATAATATACCTGTAGATCTGCTGAGAGGGGTGTATGTAATTACTTTTTTAATCCAGTAAGAGGAGGTAAGTGACTGGTCAGAAACTTGAGAGACAGTGGTGACCAGGGAGATAACAGTCAGTGCTGCATTAGAAGGAATATTATTTGCAATGCTCCCTTTTATTCAGAGGGAGAGTACTGTTGTGTTATCAGTTGAACCTGGCCCCCTGCCAGCGCCGTCACCACAGATCTTTCAAGCTGGAAGATTTCCCCCTCTCCTTCACCTCCCCCGCTTCAAGACTGTGGCCGTCTCTTACTTTCCCGTCCCCAGATCTCCAGCAGCACCAACAGCCCCGACCAAGGGACAGAGTCTCTATTGTATCTGTGAGCTGAATTGTAAAGGCCTGCAGCCTCCGAGGTCTGCCACTTTCAGCACCCTACCAGCTTGTCTAAAATGGCGGAGTATTCCAGTACCCATATGGAGACCAACTTGAGTCAGTACTCCTCACCTGCAACAGTTGATTGCCGCTCATCAGTCTGTCGGCCAGGTAGAGAGCGTCCCCCTTCAGGATGTGGGTCCTCGTCACCCTCCCACTCAATCTGGTGCAGGTATAATGCCCACGGGTCCGGTCACCCATCCTCCCAAGATGGTGGGGATTTTCTTTGGCTCCTGGGGAATGAGGGGGGGTGCACCACCACTGTTAACAGGCCCAGCAGGGGACAGGAGGGGACAGCTAACTGCCGAGGCTGTTTGCCTGTACGGTGATGACTCACCGGTCCCCAGTTGCTGTTCTATCTTCAGCTAGAGCTTCGTCTCCCAGGAGCCACGACGTTCAGAGCCTCAGCCCCCCTCCAGTGGAATCCGCTCTAAATTAGGCTCTGGACAGGGGTCCTTGTTAATGTGGAGAGCCCTTCAGCTGATGTTCGGAAGTGACAGAAAGCTTGATGACAGGCAGAGAAACAAGATGCCCTCGGATTGTAGAGGAGCTCCTTTATGTATGTCTGCCTCTCTCAGTGGCCATTTTGGACTCCACCTCAAGTTGTCTCCTGAGCAGCTCATAGCTATGCAGTATCCCTACAGTATCCTTACTTTCTGGTTGCTTGGGTGGTGGGTGTTTCTCCTTTAGTGACAGCACTAGTGAGTAGCTTTGGTCTTCTATGAGTGCTTCACATTAAAGGCCAGTTTGTTCTGAAGATTTTACTCATCATTATATTTGCATAATGAGATAACTGCATTTGAAGCAGCTCATGGCTCAGGAAAGTGAGAACTGTAGTTAGAAGTACTGCTATGCTGGATGCCGGGGGGGAAGTGGGGTGAGGGAGGTAGAAACATGACTGATAATAGCCATGTCAGGAGCTGAAAGGGAGGAGGATGGAGGTAAGCAGCTAAAGTGCTGTATAAAGATCAATATGCTAAAGAGAGCTAACTGGGATGTTAAGCGTTAACACAAGACATTATTATTATTATTATTATTATTATTATAGCGCCATCAATTCCATGGCACTTCACATGTGAAAGGGGTATACATAATAGAGACAAGTACAATAATCATAAACAATAGAAGGCACAGACTGGTACAGGAGGATAGAGGTCCCTGACCGCGAGGGCTCACAGTTTACAAGGGATAGGTGAGGACACAGGAGGGGAGGGTAGAGCTGATTGTGCGGCGCTGTATCAGACTGAGGGTTACGGCAGGTTGAGGATTGACATCCGTAGAATCAAGTTTCAGTCAGCTTTGCTGAAATTCCCATATTTATGAGCATTTGAACATTTTGAGATTTGATTTGTGGTTCACCTAAAAAAAAATCATAGTGAAATACTAAAGAGTAGGATAACATCATTTTACACCATTTAGATATACCCCCCTGTAATGCCCAGCAGCTATGACATCATAACTAGTACAGTAATAGTCAGTACCTGGGCCATCACAAATAAGCAGTTCCCAGTGAGGTACACTTTACATGGCAGAGTAGTTATCCATCTCCAGAGTAACTGAGTAAATCTCTTTCTACTGTAGAGTTTAAACTCTTAAGGTAAATGGATCCTCTCACACTCTCTCTTTCATTCCAGTAGAATGTAAGCTCTTATGGTCAGTAGAGTTCTTTCTCTGTCTCCTCTCCCATGCATGTATTTTTGAAGCCAGTTACAAGATTTACAATATGGAGATTTGCACAAATGTATTAATTGAAAATTTAATGTTTCTAGTAAACTTCAGTTGAGCCAGAACTTTAAAAGACATGCTCATATCTAGTAAACATCTCTTCCAAAATGTAACTACCACACTAGGCCAGACACTGATGGCCAAGCTCCATATCAACAAGTTGTTCACTATGTAAGGTAAAAGTTGTCACAGCAGGAGATTGACAATAAATAGAGGAGGTAAGTCAATTACAAACATATTTTTATGATGTCTAATTAACTAAAAGAACTTAATAACCCAATTTTGTGTATTTACACTGTATGATGCGTAGCATTTAATTAATCGCTGACAGCAACATACTTGTCTTTCAGTGGTTGTTTAGTAGCCTTTTTACACAGAAAGCCTGTTCTTCAGATCCATATTGAATGACCTATTATATTTGTTGCTTTAATTCTTTGCAGCCCATCTTCTGCTTGAATAGCATGATGCACTGCCAAAAATGATGTCAAACCAAAAGATTAAACCAAAGCATAATTTCACTCAAGTATAAGGCTTGTTCATCGGATGATTGGCTGCCTTTTAAGACTACCTGAATTTTGTACAATAAGCATTACTATTGACATTCATACAATGGAAAGGCACATGTTACGTCCGGGTGGTGGAAACACTGGACCGTACACCGGTTCCCCTGGTGAGGCAGCCAGGCCAGTCACGCCGCCATAGGGTCTTGATGCACGGCAGCCGAAGCACTATTGGTAGCAAGACAGTCCATAGGAAAGCTGGAAAGTAGATGTCGCTGAGAACACAGAGTTCTAGACGGTAGTCCGGGTGACGAGGCTCAGGGTCCGAGGCCGGGTTGTAGGGTCAGGCGGAATCCGGAGCCTGCTGAGCGAGGGGACGGGTCACCAAACGGAGCCAGGGACTGGAGACTGGCGGAGCTGCAGAGGTGGTGGAACTTCCGCCGAAGTCACCGTCAGTAGTACTGGAACGGACTTGGTCAGGACCGGCTGGCGTAACAGGACAGGCTCTGCGAGACAGACAGGGGTTAATACTGGACACAGCAATACGGGGACCTGAACTCCTAGCTTACTAAACACATAGAACAGGCCCCGCCCACCAGGAAAGAGAATCCTAATATACCCTGTACCTGTCTATGCAATTTCCTGTTTCTAGGTGCTGGCCCTTTAAGAGAGGGTCAATGACCGCGCGCGCGCCCTAATGCGCATGCGCGAGGCCCGTGTGCCAGAAGCCAGTCCAGGGAGCGGTGCAGAGGAAGCAGGAGTGCCCGGCTAAGTGTCCCACGTCGCAGAGGGGCGCCGGGAGCGGGGAGGAGGACACATGGAGGGTGCAGGCGAGGAAGAGGAGGCCGGGACTGGAGTGGTGAGCAGGGGACGCCGCCGGGAAGCGGGGAGCGGGCCACGGGGACCGGAGAGTGGGGCACGGGGACCGGGAAGCGTGACAGTACCCCCTCCCGCACGCCCCCCTCCCCGCAACCGGGACAGGAAGGCACGGATCAGAGGAGTGCCAACATTCTCCCGGGGCTCCCAGGACCTATCCTTGGGACCATAACCCGCCCAGTCCACCAGGAAGTATTGCCGACCTCGCACGGTCTTCATGGCCACGATATCCCTTACCGCATAGATGTCATCGTCAGCGATGGGAGGAGGAGCAGTACCGGCACCAGCGGAGAAGGGACCAAGGACAACAGGCTTGAGCAAGGAGACATGGAAGGAGTTGGGTATCCGCATCGTGGCCGGGAGCTGCAGCTTGTAGGAGACTGCATTAATCTTGCTGATGACTTTAAACGGCCCGATGTAACGAGGACCCAACTTGTACGATGGTAACTTCAATTGGATGTATCTGGATGCAAGCCAGACCAGATCACCTGGGGAGAAACACGGGGGATCCAGGCACCTCTTGTCCGCATGTGTCTTCATCCGCAAAGAAGCACGCTCTAGAGAAGTCTTGACAGAGTTCCAAATAGCTGAGAAGTCCCGGACCAGAGCATCTGCCGCGGGGACATCGGAAGCCGAGGATACTGGCAACGGGACAGAAAGCTGAAGTCCGTAAATGACCTGGAAGGGAGAGCTGGAGGTGGACTCGCTGATGTGTTGGTTGTGGGAGACTTCAGCCCAAGGAAGGAGCGTGGACCAATCGTCGTGATGGATGTTGACGTAGTGGCGCAGGAAGGAGGTCAGGATCTGATTGACCCGTTCCACTTGGCCATTCGACTGAGGGTGGTAGGCCGAAGAAAAGTCCAAGGATACTCCCAGATGTTTGCAGAGAGCCCTCCAGAAGCGCGAGGTAAACTGAGTTCCTCTGTCGGACACAATGGGTGCAGGAAAGCCATGCAATCGGAATATGTGTTGTATGAAGGAGTCAGCTAGCTCCTGGGCAGAGGGCAACCCGGCCATGGGAACGAAGTGAGCCATCTTTGAAAAACGGTCCACCACAACCCATATGACCGTGTGTCCGGAGGACAAAGGTAAGTCCGTAATGAAGTCCATTGCAATATGTCGCCACGGAACGGAAGGAGTGGGCAGAGGCAGAAGACGTCCATATGGTAGGTGCTTGGGTGTCTTGTTCCGGGCACAGGATGGGCAGGCTGAGACGAAGGTTGCGACGTCTTTACGGAGGGACGGCCACCAATAATGACGGACAATCATACTCCAAGTCTTCTTCTGACCAGCATGGCCGGCGATCTTCGAGGCATGACCCCAGTGCAGGACTCTCTGTCTGTCAGTATCTGAGACATAGGTTTTCCCTGGGGGTATCTGAGTCAGAGCAACAGGAGCCACCGGAATAACTTTACTGGGGCTGATGATGGGCTGGAATGTCTCCTCCTCCTGCTCCATGGGCACGAAGGACCTAGACAAGGCATCTGCCCGCACGTTCTTATCTGCGGGCCGAAAATGGAGTTGGAAATCAAATCGAGCAAAAAACAAGGACCAGCGGGCTTGTCGCGGGTTCAGTCTTTGGGCTGACCGTAGGTACTCCAGATTCTTGTGGTCTGTGTAGATGATCACGGGGTATACTGCTCCCTCCAAGAGGTAGCGCCATTCCTCCAAGGCCAGCTTGATGGCCAGTAACTCCCGATCACCGATGGTGTAGTTACGTTCGGGTGCCGAGAAGCTCTTGGAGAAGAATCCGCAAGTGACCATCTTCCCGGTGGAGGATTTCTGCATCAACACTGCCCCAGCCCCTGAGGAGGAGGCATCCACCTCCAAGGTGAACTGTTGGTTCAATTCAGGGCGATGGAGAACCGGGGAAGAAGCAAACACCTGTTTCAAAGAGCAGAACGCGGCATCAGCCGCCGGTGGCCAGTCCTTAGGATTAGCTCCCTTCTTGGTCAAGGCAGAGAGAGGCGCAGTCAGGGCAGAGAAGTGCGGGATGAATTGACGATAATAGTTTGCAAAGCCGAGGAAGCGTTGGATGGCCTTCAGTCCGGAAGGAGGAGGCCAGTTGAGGATGGAAGACACTTTCTCTGGGTCCATCTGCAGGCCAGTGTCCGAGATTACATAACCCAGGAAGGGAAGAGACATCTTTTCAAAGACGCACTTCTCGTACTTGGCGTACAGACGGTTCTATCTGAGCCTTTGGAGTACTAGCTGCACGTTCTCTCTTTGGGTCTGTAGGTCCGGAGAGAAGACCAGGATGTCGTCCAGATACACCACGACACAGACATAGAGGAGGTCTCTGAACACGTCGTTCACCAGTTCTTGGAAGACTGCCGGAGCATTACACAGACCAAAGGGCATGACACAATACTCGTAGTGCCCATCCCGAGTGTTGAATGCGGTCTTCCATTCGTCTCCAGAGCGAATGCGAACCAGGTTATAGGCCCCACGGAGGTCCAACTTGGTGAATATACGAGCTCCTCGGAGCCGATCGAATAGTTCGGGGATGAGTGGCAGAGGGTATTTGTTTTTTACGGTGATCTGGTTCAATCCCCGGTAGTCAATGCAAGGGCGCAGATCACCTTCCTTCTTCTTGACGAAGAAAAAACCTGCTCCGGCAGGGGACGAGGATCTCCGAATGAACCCCTTTGCCAGGCTCTCGGTGATATAGGCAGACATGGCCCGTGTTTCAGCAGGGGACAAGGGGTATATCCTTCCTCTAGGAGGCGTAGTTCCCGGCAGTAAGTCGATGGCACAGTCGTAGGAATGATGAGGCGGTAGTACCTCTGACTCCTTTTTTATCAAACACGTCTGTGAAGGACCAGTAGGCAGAAGGCAGTCCTGGTAGAGACTCTGGAACCGGAGGTCGTCGGATGGGCTGTATGGATTTCAGGCATCTCTCGCGACACGAGGAGCCCCATCGGGTAATTTCACCTGTACTCCAGCTGACCGACGGTTCGTGTGCCCGTAACCATGGGAGTCCCAGCAGGATCTGATGAGACATGCGCGGGAGGACGTAGAAGGTGATATTTTCGGTGTGCAGGGCACCGATCCGTAATTCCACAGGCTTGGTGATCAACGAGACGGTGTCAGAGAGGGGTCTCCCATCTACAGAGGCGATCACCAGCGGTTTTTCTAGTGGGAGAACAGGCACCTGGTACTTATCCACCGTGGCCTGCTGGATGAAGTTGCCTGCTGCTCCGGAATCGAGGTATGCCTCTGCCGTGAACCGGGTCTCTTCTGTAGTCACTTGAACAGTCCATGTAACGGAGTCTGAGAGAGTCCCAGCACCTAGGGTGGCCTCTCCTACCAAGCCTAGGCTTTGGAGTTTCCCGGCTTCTCGGGACAGGAGCGTAGCAGGTGTGTGCCATCTCCGCAGTAGAAGCAGAGACGCTTTGCTAGTCGTTCTGCTCTGCGTTGCTCAGACTGCCTCAGGCGGTCAATCTGCATGGGCTCGTAGGTAGAAGCGCCAGGTGATGCCGACTGGGGAGCGATGGACTTCAGTGGTGGGGAGGAGTGCCGTATCGGACACCTCTTTGGATCGTTCCTGGAAGCGAAGATCCACTCGTGTCGCTAGCGCGATCAGGGCATCCAGGGTGGAAGGCACGTCACGACCAGCCAGCTCATCCTTAATACGGCACGAGAGTCCCTCCCAGAAGGCGGCGGTTAGGGCCTCATTGTTCCACCCTAATTCTGAGGCCAAGGTGCGGAAGCGGATAGCATATTGGCCCACCGTCAAAGTCCCCTGACGTAGCCTGAGGAGCGATGAGGCGGACGCGGAGGCGCGTCCGGGCTCGTCAAAGGTAATACGAAAAGCCTGCAGGAATTCCTGGATGTTGGTGGTTACCGGATCCTCCTTCTCCCATAAAGGGTTCATCCAGGCCAGTGCTTCTCCCTCCAGAGGGGACATCACAAACGCCACCTTGGCTTGGTCGGAGGCAAACAGGTGCGGAAGCAGCTTAAAGTGGAGGGAGCACTGATTCAAGAATCCTCTGCAGGTCTTAGGATCTCCGGCATATCGGGGTGGAGAGGCCAAGCGGAGTTTAGAAGCTTCCGAGGAAGCCACCACGGGAACTGCGGCCGTGGACTGTGTTGTAGAAGCCTGAGATGCCAGGGACGTGGCAATTGCTTGCAGCGTGTTCAGACGGGCATCCACCGAGGACATGAAGGCCAGCATGCGGGACTGGGTCTCGCGCTGTCGCCCGAGTTCCTGCTGCAAGTTGCCCAGCTGGGCCGTTAGTGCTTCGGCGGGATCCATGGCCTGTTCTAGCTGTTACGTCCGGGTGGTGGAAACACTGGACCGTACACCGGTTCCCCTGGTGAGGCAGCCAGGCCGGTCACCCCGCCAGAGGGTCTTGATGCACGGCAGCCGAAGCACTATTGGTAGCAAGACAGTCCGTAGGAAAGCTGGAAAGTAGATGTCGCTGAGAACACGGAGTTCTAGACGGTAGTCCGGGTGACGAGGCTCAGGGTCCGAGGCCGGGTTGTAGGGTCAGGCGGAATCCGGAACCTGCTGAGCGAGGGGACGGGTCACCAAACGGAGCCAGGGACTGGAGACTGGCGGAGCTGCAGAGGTGGTGGAACTTCCGCCGAAGTCACCGTCAGTAGTACTGGAACGGACTTGGTCAGGACCGGCTGGCGTGACAGGACAGGCTCTGCGAGACAGACAGGGGTTAATACTGGACACAGCAATACGGGGACCTGAACTCCTAGCCTACTAAACACGTAGAACAGGCCCCGCCCACCAGGAAAGAGAATCCTAATATACCCTGTACCTGTCTATGCAATTTCCTGTTTCTAGGTGCTGGCCCTTTAAGAGAGGGTCAATGACCGCGCGCGCGCCCTAATGCGCATGCGCGAGGCCCGTGTGCCAGAAGCCAGTCCAGGGAGCGGTGCAGAGGAAGCAGGAGTGCCCGGCTGAGTGTCCCACGTCGCAGAGGGGCACCGGGAGCGGGGAGCAGGACACATGGAGGGCGCAGGCGAGGAAGAGGAGGCCAGGACCGGAGTGGTGAGCAGGGGATGCCGCCGGGAAGCGGGGAGCGGGCCACGGGGACCGGAGAGTGGGGCACGGGGACCGGGAAGCGTGACAGCACATAGAGTTTTATGGTAGTTGACAATTTCTTGAAAAATATTGGTTATCCATGGCGCACTGACCCTCTCACTGTTCCATTCACACAGGTATATTGGCATCTTGTAAAAACCCCTTGTGCCAGTGAGCATTTAAAATAAAATTTTGATAGAGATTTTCACAGTTTTAAGTCATAAAAGTAATTTTATACATAAGCTTTGTAAAATATCTATGTTGCAATTTAAAACTAGAGCTATTACCTTGCATAATTTATAAAAGTGACATCTTTATATCTTTTAAAACCACTTCCAGTTAAAATGTGATAATTTAGATCCTATTAGAGCTATCACTCGAACAAGAAAAGGCTTGCCAACACTTTTGTGAGTATAAATGAATGTTCACACACTTGTGTATTAGAATAACCTGGTCAATCTTCACTTTTAGAAATAAGCTCATAATTATATATTAAAAAGGGAAAAATATTACAAAAATGCTTTCTAAATTTACAATGCAATCACATTACCTACTATTTAAAGGGAACCTGTTACTAAATTTGTCCCCTAAACTGCATCCACCACCATTAAGCCCTTATATATAGCTTTCTAGAATACTGTATATAAGTGCTCAGGAGTCAGGACAATCTGTATAACATAAAAACAGCTTTTATTATACTCACCTGCGAGGAGATCGGGTCCACTGATACTGACCCGGCAACTCCTCTCTTTCTGCAATTGTTGTCCATTCTCCCTGCTTCTTGTGGATGACTCTTCTTACGTCATCCATGCAGTGTCCTCCATTATGCTCCTGCACACATACACTTCATTCTGTCCTGCTGATGGCAGATCAATGTACTGTTCTAGTTCTTTCACCTTTCTCTGCACCTGCACATTTCATTACTTTGCTCTGCCGCCAGCAATGGAGGACTCTGTGAGGATAACATAGGACGCGTCATCCACACGGAGCAAGGAAGGAGGATGGAGATCGCAAGAAGCTAGGAGGGGACACCCACTGGACTGGAATGCCCTGCAGGTGAGTATAATAAAAGCTCATTTTATTTTATACAGATCAGCTTTGGGAATTATATACAATATTCTAGAATGCTGTATATAAGTACTTACTGGTGGTGGCCGCAGCTTATAGGGGACACGTCTGGTGACAGGTTCCCTTTAAGAAACGATCGTCAACTATAGTCATTACTTACTAAAGCAAGTAATAAATCTTAAATTCCAATATACTCCATGTCTGATTCCTATTTATAGATGTGGGGAGGAGAATATTCAAACTTTCATTACGGTTCTACGTATGGAAATGAATTCCAATAAACAAAAACATCAGATATATTCACTTTCTCTATCCACAAAAATTAAAAACTGCATAACAATAAAAAGATTTTTATGTTCCTGTTTTGCACACTAAATTGTGTCATATTTTAGGCAAACTTTGTATCAAAAGATTTGTTAACAAACAACTTAGACAATCTTAACATAGTACTGTGCATCAAAAAAATGTGAAGACAAAAAAGGCCTAAAAATTATGATATGGTCGCCACAGAGCTCTAACCCTGACCCACTTTCTGTATGAAATAAAATGAAGGGACAAAAGCATCTGTGCAATCTTACATCCATAGGAGACCTAGTTTGTAAGAACCTCCCAGTTTCTTCAAAAACTGTGTGCAAGTATAAAGACTTGATGATTTGGTGGTGTTTAGATTTGAATGAAACCATTAATTTTGACACGCAGTTTACTAGAAAAATTCCAAATAGTGAAAAATTGTAAAAAAAGGAAAAAACGCCACAATTTCTGACATTGTGTTTCTGAATTATTTTTACTGTGTAAATTTTATGGTAAAAATGACCTGCAATATGATTCTTCTCATCAATACAGTTATGGTGATAGCAAACATGTCTAGTTTTTTGGAGGGGCTTTGTGGTGGAAAATTGGCAAAAAACATTGGGGGCTGTGTTGTCATTTCCAAGACCCGTAATGTTTTTATTTTAAGGTCAATAGAGCTTTGTGATGGCCTATTTTTTGATGAGCAAGACAACATTTTTATTGTTCCTATTTTGGGATCGATATAATATTTTTATCGCTTCTTACTGCATTTTTTGTAGTAATGCAAAGTCCCAAAACAGTAAGTTTGGCATTCTCAAATTTTGATAATGAAGATTTCTCAACAAAAGAGACACAATATCATCCAGCTCAATGACAGTGGTATCTCGGCCAAGAAAATTGCCAAACTGCATCAAGTGAGTGACCTGAAAGTTAGAAAAAGGTTTGTTTAAAAGAACTGAGAGTCCTCAGGGGTTGATACCTTTTAATGACTAACTGAAAAGATGGTAATAATAGCAAGCTTTCTAGACTACTCAGCTCTCTTAATCAGGCTCAGTATAACACAAAATCTGAAGAGTCACATATTTATACACAACAGGACATAGAATAGTGCAGTAAAAAAAACAAGTTATGTGAAGCAGAACTATCACTATGGCAAGGGGGCAAACTGTTGTGGCCATAAATATTGTTGTAGTTCATAGATAAGCAGGGTAAAAGTTTTATTGTCCTCTGATTGGGGTGTCTGGTCCTGGCTGTGATGCCCCCAGATGGTCTGAGGAAAACATTTCTTAATTGATGTAAAAAGACATAAATCCATGTGACACATTCATTCCTGCTCTGAATGTGTCAAAGGTCATCATAAGTTTGTATTCCCAGACGCTCCTGTCTCTTTGGGACTTGAAATTTCCTTTCATTACCAGCAATTTACAGTCCATGATGCTGTTGTCTGGGTTACAAAAATGTTTGTCCACAGGTAGATCCATCCTTTTTTCTCTAATTGTGTGGCAGTGAGAATTCATCTTTGTCCTGAGCTGTTGTCCGTTCTCCCCTACATACAGACCCCCAGTTGGACATTTGGTACATATAATCAAGTACACGACGTTAGTTGTGATGCGTCTGAAGGTACCTGGGATCTTGTAGTCCTGATCTTGTAGTTTTATTGTCCTCTGATTGGGGTGTCTGGTCCTGGCTGTGATGCCCCCAGATGGTCTGAGGAAAACATTTCTTAATTGATGTAAAAAGACATAAATCCATGTGACACATTCATTCCTGCTCTGAATGTGTCAAAGGTCATCATAAGTAAGACCTGTCCATTTATTTTGACAACACCCTCACTCAATAAGTCTCTGGATGGGTAGAGGGTATCCTTAAACCCTTGGTAAGGGATACAAGCAGCTACATCCAGGACACTACTGACCTATTGAAAAAACTATCAGCAATAGGTCCTCTACCAGAGGGAACCATCCTTGCTACCATGGATGTGGATTCCTTGTACTCAAATATTCCACACCAGGATGGATTAAATGCTTTCAAACTTTTCCTGGAAAATACAGGAATTGATGCTGATTCTGTGGTGAAACTTACAAAATTCACGAAGAGGAGGAAGAGGACACACATAATTTAGGCGCACATCAAAAAATTATAGGCAAGAAATAGCAATTCAATAACAATTTTATTGGGTCAATGGGAAACACACAGTTTAAAAACATTAAAAACACACACAAGTGCATAACACGGCCTCTGAAATTGTCATAATTAGCTCCAGACAAATAATCCAATCAATATAACGTTGGTATAACAATATCAACATTGACATGCGAAAATATCTATATCGTATGTTTGAATAAACAATTGCAATGTCCAAAAATTGCTAATGCCTGCAGGAGATGAACCAAAAACTGTATCAGTCAGTAAAGAGTATCAGCAGTACTATGTGTGCTGCCCTATAGAGCTGACAACCAGGTATAAAGCAACCATATATTGGGAAATTATCAACATTGACTCCGGGATAACGATCCGATCAATAAAAGATTGGTGTAACAATATCAATTGCTAGCATGCAAAAATATCCGTATCATAAGTTTGAATAGACAGTTACATTTATCCAATAATTGCTGAGGCATGCAATAATAACCAGAATTAGTGGAAGAGAATAAAGAATGTTGCACTGCTAGATGTGCTGCCCTATAGAGCTGATAACCAGGTGTAGACCAAGCACATATATAAGGAATGGTACAAAGTGCTCAGGATAAAATGCTAACATGCAAAAATATCCACATCATATATGAAAATAAACAATTGCAATATCCAAGGTTGCTGATGCCAGCAGGAGATAAACCAAAACCCATATCGGTCAATGAGAGGTAGTATTATCACTGCTATGTGTGCTGCCCTATAGAGCTAGCAAACAGATTTAAAGCAACCATATATAGGGAAATTATCAGTAATGACTTCAGGTTAATAGTCCGACCAATAAAAGGTTGATGTAACAATAGCAATGCTAACATATGTTTGAATAGACAGTTGCATTTATCCCTTGGTTACTAAAGCATGCAATGATAAACCACGGCTTGTGGAGATGAATAAAGAAAAACAGCACTGCTGGGTGTGCTGCCCTATAGAGCTAATAACCAGGTGTGGACCAAGCACATGTCAGCACAAGATTATGTGACTATGGAGCGCTGAGAAAAAAAAAAACCCTTTTCAGGAAAAAATTCTGTTTGTGAATCTGTCACAACAACACCATATTTACCAACATCCGGTATGGATGGATAAAAAGAATCACATGCAGTGGATGTGGAGAAAAAATACCAACATGGGAGCAGGGTAGCAAAGTTATGCTGTAAAAGAGGCCGTGGGGAGAGCCACTGACCCAATAAAATTGTTATTGAATTATTTCCTGCCTATAATTTTTTGATGTGTGCCTAATTTATGTGTGTCCTTTTCCTCCTCTTCGTACATTATTACTTTCACACATAAGGCTGCACTCATTATCCTATTTCAGGCTGTGCACCCCTCCATCTTGTTTAAACTTACAAAATTCATCCTCACCCATAATTACTTTGCATTTGACAATAACATATATCTACAGGAGACTAGGACTGCAATGGGAATCAAAATGGCACCACAATATGCAAATCTTTTCATGGCCAAGCTTAAGAGTGACTTTTTATCCTCTTGTCCTATCAGGCCTCTGGCCTACTACCGTTACATTGAAAGATATTTTAATCATCTGGACAGAGTCTGAGCAGCAGCTGAAGACCTTCCATGAACACTTTAATCAGTTTCATCCCACCATCAACCTAACACTCAACTACTCCTGCACTGAAATCAACTTTTTGGACACCATCATTAAACTACGGAACAATGAAATAGAGACATCCCTGTACAAGAAGCCAATTGACCGTCCAACATACCTGAAATGGGACAATTTTCATCCAAAACACATAAAAAACTCTATAGTGTACAGTCAGTAGAGACAATCACCTTGAGGGCCTCAGAAAGACCTTTTTGAATTAAGGCTACCACCCAAGAACAATTGAAAACCAGATTGCAAGAGCCACCAGAATATCAAGAAACCATCTCCTACATTATAAAATTAAAGAAGAAAACAACCGGGTCCCTCTTGTAATCACCTACAATCCAAATCTGGAGGTGTTAAGAGAAGCTGCATGGAAACTACAACCATTACTGCAAAAAGATGTCCGATTACAATCTATTTTTCCAGACCCCCCACTTCTGTGTTTTAGGCAGCCCCCGAATCTAAGAAGCATCATTGTCAGAAGCTCCCTGTCCTCTCCAACAACAACAGGAACATTTCCCTGCAACCAGAAAAAATGTACGACCTGTACATTTATTTTTACAACGGACAAGATAAAAATTTCCAGATCACATCAGGACTACAAGATCCCAGGTACCTTCAGACGCATCACAACTAACGTCGTGTACTTGATTATATGTACCAAATGTCCAACTGGGGGTCTGTATGTAGGGGAGAACGGACAACAGCTCAGGACAAAGATGAATTCTCACTGCCACACAATTAGAGAAAAAAGGATGGATCTACCTGTGGACAAACATTTTTGTAACCCAGACAACAGCATCATGGACTGTAAATTGCTGGTAATGAAAGGAAATTTCAAGTCCCAAAGAGACAGGAGCGTCTGAGAATACAAACTTATGATGACCTTTGACACATTCAGAGCAGGAATGAATGTGTCACATGGATTTATGTCTGTTTACATCAATTAAGAAATGTTTTCCTCAGACCATCTGGGGGCATCACAGCCCAGACCAGACACCCCAATCAGAGGACAATAAAACTTTCACACTGTTTATCTATGAACAACAATATTTATGGCCACAACAGTTTGCCCCTTTGCCATAGTAATAGTTCTGCTTCACATAACTTGTTCTTTTTTTTTTTTACTGCACTATTCTATGTCCTGTTGTGTATAAATATGTGACTCTTCAGATTTTGTGTTATACCATGCCTAATGAAGAGACCTGAGTAGTCTTGAAAGCTTGCTATTATTACCATCTTTTCAGTTAGCCATTAAAAGGTATCAACTACTGAGGACTCTCAGTTCTTTTATACAAACTTTTTTTATCTCTACTGGATAACACGGTACAAAGATATATTTTACCTGAAAGTAAAAAGAATGCAAAATGAAGTTTATGCATTCCAAAACCAAGAGGTGGAGGTCCAGGCAATATAGTTAAGGCAGCTCAGCACATGAGTTCTGGCATGATAAACACACTAGTGGAGGTAGATCATATGCTTTCTAATAGTGACATTACAGATGTTCATGCAAGCACCGTGCAATGTACATTACACAAGTCTGGAGTGGTGGCCTCAAACAAGGTGAATAAGCCTCGATTTCAAAATTGATAAATGGACAGTAGAATATTGGATACGGGTGATTTGGAGTGATGAGAAGAATGTCAATAGAATACGCTCTGATGCATGCTAATGGATCTGGAAGACACAAGGGAAAAGGGGCTATGGCTAATGGACCAAGAAATTAAAGGAATTGTCAAGTTCAGTGGAGGAAGCTTAATGAAATGGGGTTGTTTCATAGCCAAATACTCTGGATATTTGACCAGGATTAATGGTTTTCCTAATGCTGAGCTATATGTGAGTATCCTACAAGATGAGGTACTTTATATACTCAAACACTGGGGATATGAAAAGGATGACAGTTTTCCAGCAGGACATTGTCAAGAAGCATACGTCTAGATTAGAGATAACATTTTTCAATGACAGTGAAGTAAAAGTTGAGGATCGGCCCTCACAGTTCCCAGACCTCAACCAAATGGAACACTTAATATAAGATTCATAAAGCATTCAAATTTGACAAAGGTCAGGAACCATCTAAATTAGAATAGGTCCCTGAAAATCTCATATCCAGTGGGATACTCCACAGATCAACGAAACAACATATTTGGTAGGAGTAGTTGAATAAACCACCATAGAAAAAGGGATAGATAAAAATATCTTTTTACTGAAAATAATTTAAAATCAATGTAGGCACAATAACATCAAGTAAGTCAGAGGGCCACTATAAGGAGGATGCAAAAAAACCCAAATGGAGAGACATATTAATAAGGAGAGAGAAAAAGGCACCAACACCATCCGACGATGACAATTAATATATAGGCTGAATCAATAAGCCCATATTACCAAAGCATGTCAAAATGTATATCATATAATATGACATGCAAAATAGCATATAATGAATAACATCATCAAACTGGCTAGCCTGCTGCCTGTAATAACGTGCACAGTGCATCACTCACCCATATTGACATCCACCACACAGCCCCGACACGTGTTTCTCAAGATGCTTTCTCAAGGGGAGGTTGTTATGATTCAGAGACCGAGGAGGATCAAAAAATGCAGAATCCCAAAAAGGTAACAGAGTGGCTGGAAACTTAACGGACTGCAGACTTAATCCTGGCACACAACTAACAGTAGCCATGGGGCATGCCTACAATGACCTGGATGCCTCGACAAAGCCAGAAAACTAAATATTCTCACAGATAGAAATATAAGAAAGCTAATCTGCCTCAGAGTATTTCCCAAAGATAGATAGATAGATAGCCCCCCACATGTAAAGGCTACGGTGATACAGAAAAATACAATACAATGCCAAAAAAGACAGATTCAGCAAACGTGAGGCCCAAACTATCTTTATAGGTAAGGATAGAAAAGAGCAATTGTGTGCAGCCGTAAAAACCCTAATATATACCACCACTTCTGTTTTTGAAACATTCTGAGGTCACACAACCTCTCCCCCACTGTACCAGCACTCAGATGTTACTGGGATCCAAAAACACTAATGCAGATGAGGGACTGATTTAATACCAAGCATGACAAACACAAGCCTTGCAGAATCATGGAGCTAAGTATACAGACACTCCCAGCAGGAGTGTAGTGGAATGATCCCATTCCACCGCAAACTCCACACAGACAAAATAGGAATCATGCATTAGTATCAAAGCAGAGAAAGCAACAAGAAAGTGGAAAACAACAGCAGAGGGACAAAGACTACTTATCTGAGAGGAGTTCTGGAAGTGAGCAGAGCTGGTTACAGAATGTCCTTAACACACAGGAGCAATTGACCACTGGCAAGTAACCAGAGAAAACTACTCAGTGAAATAGCCCAATCTGACCCTGATTGCCAGTCCTCCACAGGTGTGTGGCTTTCGCTCAACTCATCAACTGCATCGCCAGCACTGACCACAAGAGGGAGCCCCAAACTGGAAAACATTTTCACAATAGTACTCAACCTTGAAGAGGGGTCACCGAACCCTCACCGAAACCCCCGGGTTTGTCAGGATTGGCTCAATGAAAAGCACGGATCAAATGATCAGCAAGTATGTTGGAAGCAACCACCCAAGAATTATCCTCTTTACCATAACCTTTCCATTGACCAGATACTGGAGCATATTCCAGATCCCCCTCGACCAACACAGGATCGGGAGGCACAACCATGGGCACTACCGGTTACACATATTTTTTCAATAAAGACTTGTGAAAGACATTGTGAATCTTGAAAGTCTCTGGAAGAGCCAAACGGAAAGAAACAGGATTAATTACCCTCGAAATTTTATAAGGTCCAATAAACCTTGGCTTAAATTTCGGAGAAGAAACGTTCATAGGAACATGTCTGGACGACAACCAGACCAAGTCCCCTAACTTAAACTAGGCACCCACAGTCCTACGTTGGTTGGCAAACCGTTGGGCATTTTCCTGGGAATGGGACAATTTATCCACCACTTGATCCCAAATATGCTGCATTTTCTCCACTGACGAATGAACACCCAGGCAGACGGAAGCCTCCATCTGCCCCGAAGAAATCCGAAGATGAAACCCAAAATTGCAAAAAAGGAGACATCAAAGTGTCCGAACTAGCTCTATTATTAAGAGCAAACTCAGCCAAAGACAAAAAAGAAACCCAGTCATCCTGATCAACCGACACAAAACATCACAAATAGGTTTCCAAAGTCTTATTCGTCCTTTCAGTCTGTCCATTGGTCTGAGGAGGAAACGCAGAGGAGAAGGACAACTCAACTCCCAGCCTAGAACAAAAAGCTCTCCAGAATCTAGACACAAACTGGACTCCCCTATCGGACACAGCATTCTCAGGAATACCTTGCAAATGAACCACCTGACGAAGAAACAAAGGTACCAACCACGAAGCTGATGGCAACTTAGGCAGTGGCCCCAAATAAATAATTTTGGAAAACCTATCACAGATTACTCAAATAACCGTCATCCCATGAGAAACAGGGAGATCAGAAATAAAATCCACAGAGATGTGAGTCTATGGTCTCTTAGGCACCAGCAATGGCAATAATAGTCCACTAGAACACGAAGAAGAAGACATGGATCTAGAACAGATCTCACAGGACTGCACAAAACTCCTCTCATCACGAGAAAGAGAAGGCAACCAAAAGGACCTAATCACCAAATCCCTGGTGCCAAAAATCCCAGGATGACCAGCCAACATAGAAAAATGAACTTCAGACATCCCTCTACTCCTCCATTGATCCGGAACATATTATTTCCCTGCAGGACATCTTTCAAGTTTGTGCTTCTGAAATTCCTCAAGCACAAGTCTCCAATCGGATGAAATCGCAGAGAGAATCACTCCCTCATGCAGGATGGTAACAGGCTCGGTTCCATCCAGAGAATCAGCAAAGAAACTCCTAGAAAGGGCACCCGCCTTAATATTCTTAGTACCAGGAATATAAGGGGCCACAAAACTAAAGCGCGTGAAAAACAAGACCCATCCAGCCTGCCTAGGATTCAACCTCCCGACATATTCAAGGTAGATCAAATTCTTATGATCAGTAAGTACTACAATTTGTTGTTTCGCCCCCTCCAGCCAATGTCACCATTCTTCAAAAGCTCACTTCATAGCCAATAATTCCCAATTCCCCACATCATAATTTCGTCTGGTGGAGAAAATGTCCGGGAAAAAAAAAGCACAGGGTCTAATTTTAGAAGTCACAGTGTCCCTTTGAGACAAGACAGCCCCAGCTCCAATCTCCGAGGCATCGATCTCCACCTGAAAAGGAATAGACACATCAGGCTGCTGCAAGAGCGGAGCAGAAGTAAACCTCCTTTTAAGCTCCTGAAAAGCCAAGACTGCCTCTGAGGACCAATTAACAACATCAGCTCCCTTCTTGGTCAAATCAGTCAATGGCTTGACAATACTGGTAAAATTGCATATGAATTTACGACAGAAATGAGCAAAACCCCAAAACTTCTGAAGGCTTTTCAAAGAAGTAGGTTGTACCCAATCATGAATGGCCTGAGCCTTCAATAGAAGATGGGGATAAAATAAACCCCAAAAAAGAGACCTTTTTTTACTCCAAACAGACATTTCGATCCCTTGACATATAACACATTGTCACTGAGAACCTGAAATACTGTCCGAACCTGTTAAACCTGAGAATCCCAGTCATGAGAAAAAAATCAAAATGTCATCCAAGTAGACAATCAAAAACTTGTCCACAAGGTCCCGGAAAATATCATTCATGAAAGATTCAAAGACGGAAGGGGCATTAGTGAGCCCAAAGGGCATCACAAGGTACTCAAAATGCCCCTCAGGGGTATTAAACGCCGTCTTCCATTCATCACCATGTTTAATGCGAATGAGATTATATGCTCCCCGAAGATCGAGTTTAGTAAACTAACTAGCACCCTTCAGTCTAGAAAACAGGTCAGAAATCAGAGGCAATGGATACTGATATTTAAGCGTCATTTTATTAAGGAGACGATAATCAATACAGGGCCGTAATGAACCATCCTTCTTGGCCACAAAAAAAAAAACCCGGCGCCCAAAAGGGAAGATGATGGTCTAATGTAACATTTTTCCAAAGACTCCTTAATGTAAGTCCGCATAGCAACATGTTCAGGCCCAGATAAATTGAAGAGCCATCCCTTAGGAAAATTACAACCAGGCACCAATTCAATAGTGCAATCACAGTCCCTATGAGGAGGCAAGGGCGCAGCCTCTGTCTCATTAAACACATCCATGAAACCCGCCAAATAGTCAGGGACCTCCCATGTCTGAGATGAAATAGACAAAACAATAGTATCACTATGCACACATTGGCAGCCCCAACTAGTCACAGATAAATATCGAAACAAAGAGCCTCATGGTTAAACCTTATGGTCTCAGTGCGGTCATGCTGGTAGAGGGTATGGTTTAACCCACCAGGATGTCCCAGAGACTGCACACTCCAAAATACTGATATAAACAAGCAAGGGACGGAGTAATAGGTGTGATTAATAGATATTTTTAATATAAATAGTTACAAAAATGAGACATAAAGAAGCATTAGTTAGGGAAAAAATACATACATAAAGTCCCCATGGACCAACCTCACTACTGGTATATAATTATAGCCAAGAATAGCTTCAGTGTGTGTGGGGGGGGGTGGTATAGCAACTGATTGTGGCTGGATAAGATTGTAAGCAAATATGGGTATCGCTATGGGGCTATATCCAAAATCGTCATAGATGTAATATTGTTAAGTCATGGAAAGCCACCCTTAGCTACGAGAGAGCTATAGCACCACCTAGAATGAATGTAAAATGAATAAAGGCACTAAGCCACACAGGGTAATGAATGTGAGAAGGGAGTTTGATATAAGTTGCACCCATAAGTTTGAGCCAGGCTCACCATGCCAGCAGAAAGTGCTTACCAGATAGAAGGAAGGTTCAGAGAGACTGACAGAGGGGGCCTCCGACGGCCGTTTCGCGGTGCAGGACCACTTCTTCCGGGAGGAGAGCAGTGTGTAGTGTCTGTGTGACGGACCTGCTCCTATATGCCCAGACACCCGGTCACGTGAAACATCACATGACCGGAAGTCAGAGGGAGGAGGGGACTTCCGGGCGCGCGCAGCACTGCATCATACAATGCAGATAGTGCGCATGTGCATTCCACGCTACACAGAGCATGGCGTCCCTGTCCCCCCGGCAATGGGAGGGATGCACGCAGCGCGATCAATCCAGCACGGCACGCCGCGCCCGCACAGCAGTGCGGATCGCAGCTACCAGCCAGAGAAAGCACTCCCGCGCCCCCCCCCGGTGACAGGCACAAAGAGCGGTACTGAGAAGGTAATAGTGTTTTATGAAGGACGGAACACAAGGGGGAGGGACACATAGGTCTCACATCACCAAGCAAAATCGGCTCAGATGGGGGACGCATCACCAGCCGACGAGCCAGGTAATGCTTAAAGTGGAAAGGGACCCATGTGGTGAACCCCAGGGACAATAATTCTGTACAGAAAAATATACATATATATATATACATACATATACATACATATATAAACATATATATATATATATATATATATATATATACATATATATATATATATATATATATATATATATATATATATATACATACACATACATGCACATAAATGAACTTCAAGTGTATCAGAAATGGTCAGGCTGGAGAGTGAAATGAGTTGAATGTATATAAAAGCTATGCAAACGTCACTAGAGAGGGGCCAGGAAGGAATTTAAATTTATATAAAGAGTTCCCACACAGAAAAAATGGAAAGTACGTTGAACATAGTAAAAATATGTATATTTTAGGTTAGCTTATATACTAGACATATTATACATCTTCTTCATGTAAGTACAAAAGTTTGACAAATAAGCTGTCCGTCTTCGCTGGTAGGGTGCTTCTCGTTCAAGTGGCCTCAGTCTCAGAAACAGACACCAAATTTCATCAAAAGGGATGACAGATAGTTAAGAACACTAAACAATGGAAAAAGGAGGGGGAAGTATTAGTGTTAGAACAATACACATAAAAAATAATGAATTAAAAACAAAAAGGAAGGATATCGATGATATACATTTTAGCTCAACTTTAAGTATATAACGGGCCAGAAAAAGGAAGGACTGGCCTCAAATAGATTGGTCAGGGCTTGAGTCCAGATCTATCGACTTGGAGAGGTGGATTCACAAGAAAGGTGCAAAGCTGATGGATTCATTCAATCCAGCAGGGGACAGTGTGCCGAGAACAGAAATCCACTGTGTTTCGCATTGTGCAAGACGTTTCTTTAGATTGACCCCGTGAACGACATCAATCCCCAGGACCCTCAGAGATCTCGGATTACAATTATGTGCGGTTTTAAAATGCCTTGGTAGGGTTTTTAAAGTTGAGATATCCATTGCAGTTTTAGCTCCACAGATATCTCTCACATGTTCTCTGATACATACCCTCAATTCACGACTCGTCGGTCCAATATAAATCAGAGGGCAGTCGCAGGTGGCATAGTACACAACGTGAGATGTTTGGCATGAAATGTATTCCTTAATGTGGTAAGTGCGAGACCCATCGGCAGAGGCAAAAGAGTTTCCCCTGCCAATGTTCACACATGCCACACAATGGCCACAGGAAAAACAACCCCTTCTTGGTATACCTTGACCGAGAAAATTAGAGGGGGCTGGAACGTAGTGACTGCATACTAAGAGATCTCTGAGGTATCTAGATCTTCTTGGCGTCATCGATGGGGCACAGGGGAGGCAATCCTTAAGTACTGGTTCTGCCTGCAATATAGGCCAGTGTTTTGTTAATATGCGGCGCATATTGTCCCACTGCTGGTTGAAGGTGGAAATGAAGTGAATAGTATCCTCAGTCTTTTTTGCTCTTGTTGGTAATAGCAGTTCGCCTCTAGTATTTTGAATGGCTCTCTTAAATCCATTTTTGATGGCCCTTCCACTGTATCTCCGATCCAAAAATCTGTCCCTAAGGTCATCGGCCTGACGGTGAAAACAGGCCTCAGTTGAACAAATCCACCTAACTCTTAGATATTGACATATCGGGACTGCCTTTATTGTAGCCTGACTGTGTGCCGATGAAGCGTGCAACAAAGAATTTACTGAGGTCGACTTCCTGAATACATCAGTCTGGATAACCCTGTCCTGGTCCAATTCCAGGCTGACGTCCCGGAAGTCGATTTTGCTGGAGTTGGATAGATATGTCAATTTAATGTTGAAAACAAAATATCGTCAATGTACCTCATCCAGCACATCACATGGTCGGTTGCCCGCGTGCCCCCGTCGCCAAACAATCCCCTCTCCCAAAAGCCCAGAAAGAGGTTGGCGTACGCGGGCGCGCAGGCCGCCCCCATGGCCGTGCCACAGGTCTGCAGGTAAAAAAGAACTTTAAAAACAAAAAAATTATGTGTCAGGATAAAGTGGAGGAGCTCGAGGATTAGTTCAGATAAGTGTGAGTCCAGATTAGTCATCTCCAAGAAAAAGCGGACTGCAGCGAGGCCATGATCATGAGAGATACAAGTATAAAGTGATTCCACGTCAGCCGTGTACAAGAGGACCCCAGGGTCCACAAAGATACCAACGACCCAGATAAAGAAGTCCAATCAAGAACTGGATTATGGTTTAGCAACCAAGGAAATCCCAGTACCAAAATATCATGCAAATTATGAAAGACCAAAAAATTACAAACCTCCTGATGGTCAGGTGCTACCCGCATTGTCACCTGGGTCCAAAACTGGGTCTTATTTTCATCTAAAGGAGTAGCATCAATTCCCTTCAAAGGGATAGGAGCATGCAAAGGCACCATAGGAAAACCACAACGCTTAGCAAACCCAAAATCCATGAAGTTCACGGCAGCTCCTGAATCAATAAAAGCCATAGCCGAAAATGATGATAGGGAACAGATCAAAGAAACCGACAAAAGAAACTTAGACTATAAACCGTCCAAAGTAAATGAATGGGCAAATCGTTTCTCACGCTTAAGGAAGACAGAAATAGTATGAGAGGCGTCTCCACAGAAGAAACATAGCTTATTACGTTGTCTAAAAACTTGCCATTCTGCCCTAGAAAGGACCCTATCACACTGCATAAGCTCCGGAGACCGCCCTGAGAGCGACAATGCAGTACACATTGTTTTACGTTCACGTAAATGACCCGCCCCAGGGCCGTGGGGTACTCGGTTCCGGGTGTTGGTTAATGGGATTATGTAACGGGGGCCTGTGCCCGGTTCCGTGGCCCTGGTGGTCGCTGAAAGTCAATAAATAATAAAAATTAAAAAAAATAAAATAAATAAAAAAAAAATAATAAAGAAAAAAATAAATAAATAAATAAATAAAAGTATTTCGTGACGCCACCTACGGTTCCAGTATGGTTACTGGGGCTGCAGGTCAGACCTCTGGGGTGATGGTTAGGCAGCCAGTTGTTTACGCTTCCAGTAGGTGAAGCAGGGTCCCCAGGGCAGTTTTAGTAGTACACAGATATGGCGGTCGTTTTTCCTCACAGCCTTTTCAACTGTCACTTTAGTGCAGCAGCCTATGGCTTCTCAGATGAAAGAAATAAAGTGCGTCACACCAATTCATTAACTCTGACCAGATTTTTACTTGCAGGTGTTAAAAAGGGGTTCAGTTTCTGATGTTACAGCTTTTGGGTAATCTGGGCACAGTTCAGGATCTCTGCACCAGGTGAGTTGTGTGGCCTCCCTGCTGCGCTATGTTTCTCCTTGGTACTAGGCTGCCTGTAGCTATACCTTGTCCCTCTCTCACTGTCTTCACCTGTATGGCAGGCGGCGGGAGCTTCTCTAAGGGGCGACTGCTGTACTCACTGCGGTCCCTAAGCTCTGTGTAGCGGCTTTGCCTTCAGGTGCTGCTTCGGTCAGGAGATCTGCAGTCTCCCTGGCCTCCGGTCTTTGTTGCTGGGCAGATTAGATCCCTCACAATCTCGGACGCCGGTGTCCGGTAATCAGCGCTGTTCCTTGGGGATGAACCGATCTGGCTCCACCTCCCCGGTCACTCCTCTTTTGCCTCACTCTTGATCCCTCCGGCGGTCACACAGTTACTTGTGCGGGCTAAGCACTGCCCTCTCCATTTTGATGTCTCCCCTCACTCTCTGCTCGCACAGTCTCTTTTTCTCCAACTGTCAACTGTCTCTCCGACTCCGCCTCCAAACCTGGCTTTAAAGGGGACCTCACCTGAACTCGACTTGTAGAGCTCCCCCTCTAGGCTTGGAGTGGAAATGTTGTATGTGGGATTACCTAATGTGGAGATCCTTCCCTGCCCAGGTACAGGTATATTTGTGGCAACTGAACCCTGGGGTGCCACATTCCCCCTTAGTTGAATTCAGTACTCCTGGACTGGAAACACAAACTTATAAAACATTAGCAACAATAAAGAGTAGTACAAAGTCTTAAAAAATAAAAATTACAAAAAACAATAAAACAGAAAAATGCAGTCCTTCCGCTGCAAAATGTGAGTATGGTAAATATAAGAAAGTTTTTGACCACTACCAGTTCTGTGGTCTATTGGTCCATAAAAGTTCAAGAAGATGCAAAAGCTCATGCAAAAAGTCCTGCAGGCTCAACGCGCTTGACGGTTATGGATTTACTTAGTTGCAATAAACAAATAAATAAAATATTTTTGCATTTTACTAACTACTACACTTTCTATTTAATATTCTTCTATATAACGGGACGGGGGCTGACCAAAGTTGCTACGGCTAGACCTACGTAATACCTGTGTCACAACTGGTCGGTGCAGTGTACTGGTACCTAGTGCTGGTGCTATGCGTGCACTATCTACTAGTCTGCATGAGAATCTACGCAATATTGGTATGCGTGAATGTTGTCTTAGTCTTACCATAGGACTGGCAGGATCCCCAATAGCAGGGTTCTCTGGTTCTACTGTGACAGGTAGTTCTTCTGAAATGTTGACCAGTTCCTCCAGTCTTTCTGGGACTTTTACTGGTTGAGCGCCAGTCAATAATGGTATAATTATGGCTCCATTGTACTGAGGCCAACTTCAGGAAAATCACCAAGTACTGATCTTATCATCTTCTCTTTCTTTTCCTCTTTAGGTTGAGGTATACAGGTGATTACTTCTTTTTGCTTCAACTGTTCAGGACATTTTTTAAGGTGGTCTCTAGAAACTGCCGCTGACGTTTTTCCCTTATCCTTGCTGATTAAGCAGATTTTCTTGTTGTCAAATTTAGTGGGCAATACTGTGTATGGTTCTGCTTCCCACTGGTCATCAAGCTTATGGGTCTTTCTTTTTCTTTTTAGAACCATCTCTCCAGGTATTAAAGGAGCAGCTGGTGCATTCTTGTTATAATCTTTCTCTTGCCTTTCTCTAATTTGGTCTAGGCTTCTTTCTACGCACTCCTGTACCTTTTTGTACTGCTCTTGGCACTTAGTGTCCCAATCAGCTTCAGGTGAACTGGTTTCAGGAACAACAATTCCCATTTCTAAGTCAACTGGTAACTTCCCGGGTCTTGTTCTCATCAAGTATGCTGGCGTGCAATTGGTGGAACTCACAGGGATGTTGTTGTACATGTCCACTAAATCAGGCAACTTCTCTGGCCACATGCTTCTTTCTTCCAAGGGCAAGGTTTTCAACAGGTCTATAACAACCTGGTTCATTTTCTCACACATGCCGTTTGTCTGTGGGTGATTTGGTGTGGTTTGGATTTTCTTACATGCATACAGGTTGCAAAACTCCTGGAACACTTCAGCTTCGAATGCAGAACCTTGATCCGTCAACACCTGTTCCGGGTAGCCCATGTAGTCTGCAGAAGTAGGCTTGAAAGGTTCTCGCTGCGGTTCTTGCTGTCAAGTCCTTTACAGGTACTACCACCAGAAACCGGGAAATAGTGGTCCACCATAGTGAGGGCATACGTATAAACGGATCTACTGGGTGTCAATTTCACATGGTCCAAGGCTACAAGTTCCAGCGGCTGCTTGGTGACAATTCATTGTAGTGGAGCTCTTTGACTGTCACGATCCTTTCTTTTCAGGTTGCATGGGCCACAGTTTCGGCACCAGTTCTCAATGGTAGTTCTCATACCAACCCAATAGAATCTGTGGCATAACAGTACCTCAAGCTTCTTCCACCCGAAGTGTCCTGCTCCGTCATGGTACGTCTCCAGCACCATCTGAACATCTCTCTTCGGTACCACTATTTGCCACACCCTCTCATAGGTTCGGGGGTTGATGTAATGTCTGCATAGCCTACCCCTGTAGATGAACAATCTGCTCTTTTCCTTCCACAGGTGCTGCGCTTCCGGAGGGGCATCTGGGCTAAGACTTGAGTCTGGTTGGATTATTAGCTCTTTAACTAGGCGAACAGCCGGATCGCTGTCTTGCGTTTCCTCCCACCCGAGGTAAGGTAACGGGTTCAGCGTGGCCTCTTGGCGTTTGCCTTTAACACCTTGGTTACACTGGGATGCACTGTTGCGGTGAAAAGCCGGCAGCTCTATCTCTTCTAGCTCATCCGAGTCTTCTCCTGCATCTGGTAAATGGGGCATTCTCGACAATGCATCAGCGTTGGCGTTTTTGCGGCCTGCCCGATATTTGATGGTGAAGTCATAGTTTGACAAACGGGCCATCCATCGCTGCTCTAGTGCACCTAGCTTTGCGGAGTCCAAGTGAGTAAGCGGGTTGTTATCCGTAAATATGGTAAACTTCGCAGCCGTCAGGTAGTGCTTGAACCGTTCAGTGATGGCCCAGACTAAGGCCAGGAATTCCAGCTGGAACGAACTGTAGTTTTCCGGGTTTCTCTCAGTAGGACGGAGCTTCCTGCTTGCAAAGGCAATTACACGTTCTTTGCCATTCTGCACCTGCGACAGCACAGCTCCCAATCCCACATTACTGGCATCTGTGTACAGCACGAATGGCAGATTATACTCAGGGTAGGCCAGGATTTCCTCACCGGTCAGGACCCACTTTATGTGCTTGAAGGAGTCTTCTTATTTCTCACCCCATTCAAACGGAGGGCCGGAAGTCTTGCCCTTTTTGGTCTGGCCTACCAGGAGATCTTGCAAAGGCACCGCAATTTTCGTGAAGTCCTTTATGAACCTCCTGTAGTATCCTACCAGCCCCAAGAACTGACGCACCTCTTTGACGGTTGTTGGCTTTGGCCAGTCTCTGATAGCAGTGACCTTTTCAGGGTCTGGTGCCACACCATCCGCACTGACCACATGCCCAAGATACTGAACCTTCGGCTTCAGCAAATGGCATTTTGAAGGCTTTAGTTTCATACCAAACTTTGACAATGCTTCAAACACCTCGGCCAGGTGCTCCAGGTGTTCCTCATATGTCTTGGAATACACAATGACGTCATCAAGATATATCAGTACAGTCTCGAAGTTTCGGTGCCCCAGGCAACACTCCATCAGCCTTTGGAACGTGCCGGGTGCATTGCAGAGTCCAAACGGCATGCTGTTGAACTCACACAGACCCATCGGCGTCGTGAATGCGGTCTTCTCTCGATCTTCTTCTGCCATGGAAACCTGCCAATACCCACTGGTAAGATCTAAGGTGGAAAAGAAATTAGCAGCTTTCAGTGCAGCAAGTGATTCCTCAATGCGGGGCAACGGGTAAGCATCCTTGTGTGTTATGCGGTTTATCTGCCTATAGTCAACGCACATCCTCATTGTGCCATCTTTCTTTCTTACCAGGACAAGTGGAGCTGACCAGGGGCTACAACTATCTCTAATAACCCCAGCTTCCTTCATTTCCCGTAACATATCTTTAGCACACTGATAGTGAGCTGGTGGGATAGGCCTGTATCTCTCTTTTATAGGTAGATGGTCTCCCGTGGGTATGCGATGGTGTATCCCTTTTATCCGCCCAAAGTCTAATGGATGTTTACTAAAGACCCGTTCATATTCCTTCACCACCCGATAAACTCCGTGCCTTTGGTAAGAAGGGGTGGAATCAGTGCCGACATGCAGCTTCTGACACCAGTCCTCCAGCTGTCCCTTGGAGCTGTTGTCCTCCGCCTTGTCGGACGGGGTCAAGGGTTCCACTGCCTGAATTGAGTTGTTGTTGACAGTGAACAACTTGGCAACAGTAGCATATCTGTGTAGCTTGACCTCTTCCTCTCCACAGTTTAAAACTCGTACAGGTACCCTCCCTTTGCGTACATCAACTATCCCCCTGGCTGTCAGGACTGTGGGCCTACTATCTGAGTACATGGGCTCTACCATTGCCTGGTAATCCTGCCCTCTGAGGCCTATAGCTGCCCGACACCAAATCATAACTTTACTTCTTGGGGGTAACACAATGGGGAATGGGTCGCTTACCCGTACACTGCCGATTTCTCCACCAGACAACTCTACCTGTTGTCTCTGCAGAATGGCTTTGATTTCTTTCTGTAGGACCCTCTGCTGCCCGATGCTGGCAGTTACTGCAACCTGCTGGAGCAAGAAAAGAACTTCTCCTAGACAATTTTCAACAACATTAGTACCTAATATCATTGTTGGATTTCTTTCACGACAATCAGTATCCACCACAATAAGTCCTTGGCCCTTTAGCTCCTCCCTCCCCACCTTTATCGTCACCTCCATGTACCCTACTTGTGATACCGGCTGTCCATTAGCAGCATATATAGTAAGGTCTGAGCTCAGAATCGGCCCAAAATCTTTTGTAAAGGATATGCGAGATCGTCGTCACCTGTGAGCCAGTTTCCAATAGAGCAAGTGTGGGAATGCCATCTAGCACGATAGATAGGAATGGTCGTCCTCCCACATATCTATCGCGCCAGTTTGATGGGCCTGGTTGTTTTATTCCTGGTGGCCGGCCCGCTGCCCCAGGAGTCGCTGGTTTAAAGGACATGACCTGGCAAAGTGGCCAGCCTCGTTACAACGGCGGCAGATAGGTTGTCCTGACGAGTCGTAGCGGTCGTTGGGTCTTCCTCTGGGCGGTGGGTTCCTCCTTCCTTGCATCCACGGGATGTCCTCAGGGCTGTCAGCCAACTGGATCCTCTCCGACGACTGTGGTTTCTGCTGGAGTTGCATGGCCTTTAGGAGTATGGCCACATCTTTTGTTAGCTGCTGTACCTGGGAACGCAAGTCATCAGAGGCACCAGGTATTACAGCCTGTCCATTGATTTCTGCTGGAGTTAAGGAAAGGGACGCCACCTCTGAGAGGCTTTCCGCGGTTGAGGTGCGGGGTCTGTAGTCACAGGGACTCGCAGTGCTCTAATGGCCTGGTTCTTCAGAGTTACAAAGTCTAGACTCGGATGCTCCATGACCCATAGATGCAGCTGTGTTTGATGAATTGGTGAATGTAGCCCCTCAAGAAATTGTTTAATTAACATTTTATCTTCCTCTCATGCACTTTCAGGGTCTACCTGCTTTACAGCCTGCAGCGCCTCCTGAAGGTTCAATGCATAATCCCGTATGCTATCCTGCGGTCTTTGTTTGCAGTTGTAAAACCTCATTCTTAGCTCAGCTACAGTACGAGTTTCAAAAGCAGCTTTTAAATTAGCAAATATCTGGGTTATTGTCCTTTTATCTGTATTCAGCCAGGATTTAACCTCTCGCTCTGCTGCACCCGTCAGTTGCCCCAGCAAAGCAGACACTTTTTGCTTGTCAGTCATAGAGTATATATCCAGGAAATTGCACATCTTTTCTCTAAATTCAGCTAGGGTATTGGGCTCCCCAGCATATTGCGGTAACCATGCCGCCCCTGGGACATACGGCAGAGCCTGTTCGTGATGCCAAAAGCTGACCCGCCCGAGGGCCGTGGGGTACTCGGTTCCGGGTGTTGGTTAATGGGATTATGTCACGGGGGCCTGTGCCCGGTTCCGTGACCCTGGTGGTCGCTGAAAGTCAATAAATAATAAAAATTAAAAAAAAATAAATAAATAAAAAAAAAAAATAATAAAGAAAAAAATAAATAAATAAATAAATAAAAGTATTTCGTGACGCCACCTACGGTTCCAGTATGGTTACTGGGGCTGCAGGTCAGACCTCTGGGTTGATGGTTAGGCAGCCAGTTGTTTACGCTTCCCGTAGGTGAAGCGGGGTCCCCAGGGCAGTTTTAGTAGTACACAGATATGGCGGCCGTTTTTCCTCACAGCCTTTTCAACTGTCACTTTCGTGCAGCAGCCTATGGCTTCTCAGATGAAAGAAATAAAGTGCGTCACACCAATTCATTAACTCTGACTAAATTTTTACTTGCAGGTGTTAAAAAGGGGTTCAGTTTCTGATGTTACAGTTTTTGGGTAATCTGGGCACAGTTCAGGATCTCTGCACCAGGTGAGTTGTGTGGCCTCCCTGCTGCGCTATGTTTCTCCTTGGTACTAGGCTGCCTGTAGCTATACCTTGTCCCTCCCTCACTGTCTTCACCTGTATGGCAGGCGGCGGGAGCTTCTCTAAGGGGCACTGCTGTACTCACTGCGGTCCCTAAGCTCTGTGTAGCAGCTTTGCCTTCAGGTGCTGCTTCGGTCAGAAGATCTGCAGTCTCCCTGGCCTCTGGTCTTTGTTGCTGGGCAGATTAGATCCCTCACAATCTCGGACGCCGGTGTCCGATAATCAGCGCTGTTCCTTGGGGATGAACTGATCTGGCTCCACCTCCCCGGTCACTCCTCTTTTGCCTCACTCTTGATCCCTCAGGCGGTCACACAGTTACTTGTGCGGGCTAAGCACTGCCCTCTCCATTTTGATGTCTCCCCTCACTCTCTGCTCGCACAGTCTCTTTTTCTCCAACTGTCAACTATCTCTCCGACTCCGCCTCCAAACCTGGCTTTAAAGGGGACCTCACCTGAACTCGACTTGTAGAGCTCCCCCCCCAGGCTTGGAGTGAAAATGTTGTATGTGGGATTACCTAATGTGGAGATCCTTCCCTGCCCAGGTACAGGTATATTTGTGGCAACTGAACCCTGGGGTGCCACATAAACGTCTATCAATCTGAATGGCCAATGACATAGAGGCATCGAGACCAGAGGGGACAGGAAATCCCACCATAACATCCTTTAGAGGCTCTGCCAACCCCGTCTGAAACAGAGCCCCAAGAGCCACATCATTCCACTAAGTAAGGACTGCCCACTTTCGAAATTTCTCACAGTATATCTCTGCAGGTTCCTGACCCTGGATCAAAGCCAATAAAGTTTTCTTGGCTTGATCAATAGCATTAGGTTCATCGTATAACAACCCTAGAGCCTGGAAAAAAAATCAACATCAGCAAGAGCAGGATCTTCAGGCGCCAGGGAAAAGACCCAATCCTGGGGGTCACCACGCAGCAGGGAGATAACAATCTGAACTCGCTGCCTGGAAGACCCTGTGGACTTGGGTTTCAAGCCAAAAAATAACCTACAATTGTTCTTGAAGTTCATAAATTTAGACCGATCCCCAGAGAACAAATCCAGTAAAGGTATTTTAGGTTCTAATGCAGGTGTCTGGGCAAGATAATCGGATATATCCTTAACCTGAGAAGTAAGCTGACCGACTCGCCCAGATAACTGTGTGACATCCATAACAGCACAAGATCCTCCACAGCACCCAGAGAGAAAGAGGAAAAAAAACACACAAGAAAAAAAAAAATTCGAAGACACTTTTTTTCCCCTTCTTTTGAGTACCCAGGAATCTAGGTTAGGCCGGTGGTACTGTTATGATTCAGGGAGCGAGGAGGATCAAAAAATGTGGAATCCCAAAAAGGTAACAGAGGGGCTGGAAACTTAACGGACTGCAGACCTAATCCTGACACACAACTAACAGTAGCCATGGGGCATGCCTACAATGACCTGGACACCTTGACAAAGCCAGAGAACTAAATATTCTCACAGATAGAAATTGGTGACCTCAGACCGGGAATGATCAATGGGATGCATCTTAGGTTCATAATGATGGAATCCCTGATATTCAGGATATCTGCTCCCCTAGGGTTCACAGAAGGAATAGATTGATGCCACATTTCTTATCATGAATTTAGCTCAGTGTAAATAGGAAACTTAGCATATACAACTCTATTAATCTGGCTCATATTAACCCATTCATGACCGCCCGATTTTGCGCTTTCCGGTTGTTTTTGCCATTCTTCCAAGAGATGTAACTTTTTTACTTTTCAGTCAATATGGTCATGTGAGGGCTCGTTTTTTGTGGAACGAGCTGTACATTTAATTGAAACCATAAGGTTTACCATATAGTGTACTGGAAAATGGCAAAAAAAATGCAAATGTGGAAAAATTAAAAAGAAAAGTGTGATAGCTCTATTATTTTTGAGATATTTTATTCACTGTGTTCCCTATATGGTAAAACTGATGTCTGGGTGTGATGCCTGAGGTCGATGTGAGTTCTTGGACACCAAACATGTATAGTTTTACTTTTATCTAAGGGGTTAAAAAAAAAAATCAGAATCTTGTCCGAAAAAGTGGCGTACTTTTTACGCCATATTCCGTATTCCATAGTGTTTTCATTTTTCAGATCTATGGCTCAGGGACAGCTTATTTTTTGCTCATCAGGCTGATGTTTTTAACTGTACCATATTTGTGCAGATGCTTTGTTTTGATCGCCTGTTATTGCATTTAGTGCAAAATTTGTGGTGACCAATAAACTAAATTTTGGCGTTTGTAATTTTTTTTGCCGCTACGCCGTTTACTGATCAGATTAATTGATTTTATATTTTGATAGATCGGGCATTTCTGAAAGCGGTGATACCAAATATATGTATATTTTTTAAGTTTTTAACCCTTTAATTTTCAATGGGGCGAAGGGGGGGGTGATTTGAACTTTTAGGTTTTTTTAATTTTCTTTAATTTTTTAAAACTTTTTTTAAACTTTTTTTTTATTTTACTAGGCCCCCTAGGGGACTATATGGATAAGCTGTCTTATCGCTCTGCCATATCTGCTGATCACAGCTACACAGCTGTAAACAGCAGATATGCTCCTAACCCGTCAGCTACAGGCATCATCACATGACTCTGTGCTACCATGACAACTACCGAAAGTCCCATGATCATATCACGTGACTTCCGGTAGCGGCTGGTGAGTAACAGTATAGCGCGATCACTATTCTAATGGTGCTGTTACATATTGACAGGGCCATTTAAGGGGTTAAAAGGCACAGGCAGCTAACAATTCCTTCCGTGCCAGGCAGGCACACATCTCAGCTGTAAAAATCAGCTGAGATGTGCGCCGATGGCTGCAAGCTGCTTGCAGAAGACCGCGGGCAGTAACTCTGTAACCACTAGGACATAGGATTACCCGCGTTTGTTAATTTAGGGTGGTACACAAATTTCCCAGCAATACAAGAAGATTCATTTTGTTCCCCTTGGGAACACTTTGTTGGAAATGTGTCTGTCATAACTGTAGGAGCTATATCTGTCACAAACAAACCCAATGTTCATAACTGGAGTTTGGTGCTATCCTGTCTACAGTTGGTCTTTTGAACAGAGTAAAGGCCACTTTACACACAGAGATAAATCTTTGGCAGATCTGTGGTTGCAGTGAAATCATGGACATATTGTTCCATTTGTACACAGCCACAAACCTGGCACTGATTGTCCACAATTTCACTGCAACCACAGATCTGCCGCAGATTTATCTCTGTGTGTAAAGTGGCCTTAAGAGTCCCGTTACACGTAGCAATGCACCAGCGATCCGACCAGCGATCCGACCAGCGATCCGACCTGGCAGGGATTGCTAGAACGTCGCTACATTGTCACTGGTGAGCTGTCAATCAGGCACATCTCCACAGCGATCAAAGATCAGCCACCAGCGACCTGTGTAACGATGGCTCCCTGCTTACTCAGAACGGGCGCTCGTTGGTTTCCCACCGTCAAACACGCCAATGCGTGCTGCACAGCGGGAGACCAACGAGTAAAAAATGGTCCTGATCGTTTTTTCACGATCAGCGACCTTGCAGCGGGGGCCCGCTCGCTGCTGCTTTTCACCCACGGCGATATCGCTAGCGAGGTCGCTGATACGTCACAAAACCTGTGAAGTTTCAGCAATCTCGCTAGCAATCTCGCTGTTTGTGACGAGGGCTTAAGAGTTTTCTACACAGTGGTGAAAAGTGTCACCTCCGAGTGTATTGTTCAGCCATTATGTCTGCTCTCCATCAGATAAAAAAGTTCAATGACCTGTTCACACCAGAGTGTCATAGCTGAAAAGGGGTCAGATATAATTTAGTTGGTTCTTGTTCCCTTTCCAAATTATGAGATCAATAAATAAATTGGTCCTATTTTACCATTACATATGTGACACTTCTTATCTGTGACCCAATGTCTCATTTCAAAGAAGTCCACATTTTTTTAATATATTAATGAGTTGTTAAAAACTATGAGCTGGACATAGATCTGTATGAAATTCTGCCTTTAGAGCCTGTATTGCAACGTTGACTGTATGTAAGATGTAAGCTGAAGCCATATGAGAGGACAACTGCAGATTTGTTTAATGCTGTACTGTTTGGTATAATCATACATAGCTCTGCAGTTAGACTAGGATAGCAGAGAGAGGCCATCACATATCACACTGATAACTTAACTACAATCTGAAATTTAAAATAAACAATAAAGTCCGATTCTCTTGCAGATCAGTGCCCATCCCATAATTATTAATATCTCTTTCACATATTAAGAAAAAGCATGAATTTCACTGGAATAAGATTTCGGATTGCAAATATCAAGATATGATTTTGTTTAACTTTCTGTGACCTGCATTGCCATATAGACAGCTTAGAAAGGTTGATCCTACTGACAGATTCCCTTATTGGAATTCCAGAGTCAGTAATTTTGGAAAGGAGAGGGAAAGAGAACAAGAATGCAAAGCAAGTGATGCTTCCAATTTTCAGGTCCATGTACAGCCAGCAATGCTACATCTTAAATTACCAACATTAGAGATACAGGGTGTGATAGTCTCTTTGTGGCACTATATCCTAATAAATGATAACTGCAAGGTACTTTCTGGAAGTCGACTTGAAATCTTCTACAACGATGACTGTCGTATTTTGACATTTCAGAAAAATCATTCATTGCTTGAATTCGCCAGATGCTTCGAATTTGGGGGAATTTTGATTCAAATTTGATTCTCATCTAATCATTTTACTCATCTCTAGTGATCCTTCAAAATATTGATCTGATTTAGATTTCTGATTTTTGTCCTTTTGCTTTGCATTTTATTAGTTGATAATACATTTTTAACACTTGTATTTCTAAAAGCATTCTTTTTTTGCAGCATTTTTTCCACATCTGCAAGGATTGATAACCTCATAAATCCACATAGATACAAAAGACTATATTTTAAACTATGCTCAAGGCTTAATAACCTCATAAATTCATGTGGTACACCAATTGATCTGTCATAACATATAAAGCAAGCTAATTGCAGTGATTTCATCCTCTAATTGTGTTTATCTCTTTCCCTTTCCCGGCAATATGCAAGTAAAAGGACTCACAATAACATAGTTTACTAATTTCATCCGTCCTTTTATTTATCACCTTTTTAGGTTAGCTGTAAAATTGTCATCAGTATAAGATAAAGGTGGTGCTGCATGATGAAGCATACTTAGACATTTTATATTACAGTGAACTGTAAACTTTATCCCCCACCCTCAAAAAATAAAATAAAATTGGACCTTACTGGACAATAATAGTATGAAACATTTTATAGCAAGTGCAATTCTGCTTTTGTCTAAAATAACAAAGTGCCAAGGGCTGTTTTGTGTCTTTTGTTTTTCTTTGTCCATAGACCTATAGGCTCTTTCAATTGCGCCATAGAAATACCTGTCATTTGTATGATGTATGCTTGGATTATACATAATACGTAACTACATTTATTATTTGTTTTTGCCTTCATTTTTACAATGGAACCTTTCAATTTTGTTCAGAAATGCATCTGTGAATGTAATTGCATTTAATATTTTCTTTTTCCAGTTAGCATGCTGGACACAACTTAAAAAAATATAGAGTATTCTTATCAATGTAATAAAAAGTTAGATTTGTATGACTGCCTGAATCACCAATTATTTTATTTGTCATTAACTTGTACAATATCTGTGCATCTACCTCATTTTGGTGTTCAAACAAAATGCTCACTCTTTTTGACAAGGTCCTCATCATGTCTATAGCGAAAGATATTGTTATGCCTCGGTTTCAGGACTTTTTCCCGTGATTTTTTGCTGCCTGGTCGGTTTTATTCTCTGCTCAGCTACAGCCTGTTCAGTCTTTGTCTAACTGCTGATGGTTGTCTTACATTTGATTTTCTTTCCTTGGTTTGCTGTTCTTTAAGTGTTTTTCATTTTCCTCTTTTGTCTCTGTCCTATCACATCTTGGGAGGGGCCATTTGCACTCAGCTTACTCTTGTCGTTTTTGCTTGCTATATTTCAACGCAGATGGATTTTGGGTGATTCATCTCCTCACCTAGGGATTATTTTACCTAGTTAATCTCTGTTGCTTTTCCTATGCTTTGTTTGTGATTCTTCCTACTTTGTAACATTTAATTTTATTTTACATTTGGGGTCTGAAAGGTTTTTCCCCTTATTTTGTTTGTCGCGTGATTCTTATTTTTTCTGTGCATATGCCCTTGGAAAAAGCCACGGCGAAACACGTCAGGGTGTCTCATTGGTAAGGCTATATTAATATGTAGCAGTGTGATACAATTGTTTATTGGTATTTGGCAGCTTAGTCCCTTGGCAGCATATGCCCATGGAAAAAGCCATGGCGAAACGCGTTAGGGTGTCTCATTGGTAAGGCTTTATTAATATGAAGCAGCGTGATACAATTGTTTATTGGTATTTGGCAGCTTAGTTACTTTTGCATCAGGTTTTCCCTGACATATTTATTATATTTTTATCTGCCCTCTAATTTTATTCTTACATTGTTTCACACTGCTATCATATTATGCCTATGTCATCTCACTATGTAGGTTTCACCATTCATTTTTTTGGCACAGTTAATACCTGATATGCATATTATCCCCATTGTGGGGTGATTGTGAATTTTTTGCACAGTGTCAGATTTCATATAAATAATTACCTATTATGGATAAAAATTTACGCTGGCAGCTGTGCGTATTGTATGACTATCAGTTTTTTATATATGCCACATATTCATTCCTACATTTTAAATGCTGTGTATTTGTGTATTTATCGTATTTTTTTGTAATAAAGATTTTTTTTTATTTAAATCATTTGGATATTCTTCTGGGTTGTTTTATAGGTATTAAAATGTATTTTTTGTTCAATCAACAGTGGAAAAATTTCTTATTTAGCTATTTCTATATGGTAAACAACATTTGTTGTTATATCAGTGACATGTGTGTCCTTGACATCTCTGTTATGTTAATCTACATTTGTTTCATACTGGATTGTTTGTATGGGACAATAATGATGATGAAAAAAGCGGATTGACTCGTACCATGTTTAGTGTTTCAGTTGGAAAAAAGAAACAGAACCCTAAAGGTAAAGATGGCATATCAAGTTAGAAACTTGGTTTAAAACGTCATTGCCTAGTAAAGAGAGCTTTAAGATTTTAATACCACATTGTCTTATACCATAGATACTAAGGGCGGCTTTGCACGTTGCGACATCGATGGGGTCAAATCGAAAGTGACGCACATCCGGCGTCGCAGTCGATATCGCAACGTGTAAAACCTTTTTGATACGATGAACAAGCGTCGTTATCGTATCATCGCTGCAGCCTCCGACATTTCCATAATGCCGGTGCAGCGACAGGTGCGATGTTGTTCCTCGCTCCTGCGGCAGCACACCTCGCTGTGTGTGAAGCCGCAGGAGCGAGGATCATCACCTACCTGCCTCCCGGCTGCAATGAGAAGGACGGAGGTGGGCGGGATGTTTACATCCTGCTCATCTCCGCCCCTACGCTTCAATTGGCCGCCTGCCGTGTGACGTCGCTGTGACGTTGCTGGCCAGAGGGACGTCGCACGGCAGGTATGTGCGTGTGAAGCTGCCGTAGCTTTCACTAGATATCGCACGTGCGACGGGGCGGGACTATCGCTGCAGCATCGGTAGCACATTGTTACCGATGTCGCAGCGTGCAAAGCCCGCTTAACTCTGTATACTATCTATAAATATAATTGCCTTATTCTGTCTGTCTGTCTGTCTTGCTCCAAAACTATGTTGTTAAAGTGACAACCGTCGCATTGGCCGCTCGCATCACCTAGGCTCCGCCCCCGCACGAATTGGCCGCTCGCCCCGAACCCCTGCACGCATTGGACGCTCACCCTGGCCCCGCCGTCCGCATGCTTTCCCCGAACCCACACGGAGCCCCGACTACCAGGTGACTGCTGCACCCCCGGAAGCCCACACCGGCAAGACAAAGTGGAGAAAAGCGGATGTGTGAAACCACTAGCTTACCCCGGCTCCCGCCACACGTGTGCCGGAGCCGGCGTAGGCTGGTAACCATGGTACACATTGAGTAACTATAGAAACCGCTTTCCATAGTTACCCGATGTGTAACATGGTTACTAGCTTACCCCGGCTCCCGGCATACGTCAGCACTGTCGCTTTGAATAGTTACTTACCTTTTCTCCACTTTGTCAGATCCGGCACGCTCCCGTGCACTGTGTACACTACAGTGGCCGCGCGATAAGCTCCGATCACGTGTTGTCATGCGACCTGAGCATGTGTCCAGGAAGTTGCGGCGCGGCCACTGTACTGTACACAGTGTATGGCTGCTTTCAGACATCCGTGTTTAATCAGGTATTAGTCACACGCATGGTTATGGTCATACGTGTGACATCCGTGTTTGCATGCGTGTGACAGGTACTGGAGAAAACACGGGTCTGTGAAATAAAAATATTTGTCATATTTACCTGCTTTCTCCGGCTCTGCTGCCTCCCGCTCCTGACCGCCTATCAACACACACACACACTGAGCAAATATACACACATAGCAGACACACATGGATACACCGCGCGCATACACACATAGCGCACATGCATGTATACACACATAGCGCACATGCATGTACACACACACACACACACATACTGAGCACACACACTGAGCACACACACACACACTGAGCACACAGACATAGCAGACAGACACAAACACACATAGCAGACACACATGGATACACCATGCGCATACACACATAGCGCACATGCATATATACAGACACACACACATTGAGCACATATACACACATAGCAGACACACATGGATACACTGAGCGCATACACACATAGCGCACATGCATGTACACACACACACACACTGAGCACATATACACACTGAGCACACACACACTGAGCACACACACACACACACTGAGCACACACACATAGCAGACACACATGGATACACCGAGCGCATACACACATAGTGCACATGCATGTATACACACACACACACTGAGCACATATACACACATAGCAGACACACATGGATACACCAAGCGCATACACACATAGCGCACATGCATGTATACACACACACACACACTGAGCACATATACACACATAGCAGACACACATGGATACACTGAGCGTATACACACATAGCGCACATGCATGTACACACACACACACACACACTCTGCTGTATACTCACCCAGCGATGCGGTCCCCGGCACTGAAGTCCTTAGCGCTGTTCCCGCTTCCAGCTCCACAGGGCACTGAATATTGAGTGAGTATAATGAGCGGCGATAAGGAGCGGGAGGCAGCAGAGTCGGGGACAGCATCACTGGAGAGAAGTAAATATAGAAAATATTTTTATTAAAAAGACCCATATTTTCTCCGGTATGTTACGTACCTAAAACACGGACGCCTGAAACCCGCCTACGGCAGTGCACCGGATCCGACAAAGTGGAGAAAAGATGGATGTGTGAAACCACTAGCTTACCCCGGCTCCCGGCACACGTGTGCCGGAGCCGGCGTAGGCTGGTAACCATGGTACACATCGGGTAACTATAGAAACCGCTTTGCTTAGTTACCCAATGTGTAACATGGTTACTAGCATACTCTGGCTCTCGGCATGTGTGCCGGAGCCGGCGTACGCTGTTAATCAGCGTACACATCGGGTTAACTATGGAAACCGCTTTGCATAGTTACCCGATGTGTACTACGGTTACTAGCTTACCCCGGCTCCCTGCCCATTCAGATCGTTGGTCTCCCACTGTCAAACACGCCAATAAGTGCTGCACAGCAGGAGACCAACGAGCAAAAAATGAACCATCATTATTCAAGACTTACTGATTATATTATTCTTCAATCTGCTAACCTAGATACACATTCTAGACTACCCTATACGTTACAATCGGGCCACCTTCTAGTCTCTAAATAATGGTGTGCAATTAAATTCTATTTGAATTGTACAAAAATCTGCATTTGACATGCAAATTTGGCTAAAGTTTGGACACTGGACGCTTTTTTTCTAAACTATAATGGGCCATCAATTGGTTAAAAAAAAATATTATACTCAATTAAACATCACCATTCACCTCTCTGGCACCTCCACTACTTAACTTTCCCCATCTGCTCCTCACCGCATCTTTTGATCCCCTGCCACCCATGATGGACTCTTCTGGCCTCTCCAATGTGCAGGACATCTGGGTGTCATGGGGTCCGTGAGGTTTGTGTGCATGCATGCAGAAGGTTACTGTGCACATCATGACATCATGGCTCCATTGCCTTCCTGTGTTTACACAGAACCCTCCCAGGCACCAAGACATACAGAGGTCTGGTATAGTGTGAGAGGACCGAAGATACTGAAGTAGGAGGCAGGGGATCAGAAGATGCAGCAAGGACTGCACTTATAGCATTGAGAAACGCAAGTGGAGAAGTGAGTGGAAGGTGAACATTTTTTTTTTTTTATTTTATACATGTTTCATTTGCTATGCTCTAGGTTCTGGAGCTATCTCCATAGTATATTAAGGGACATACAATTTGCTAAGAATAACTTCCAACAAATTGAATTTCCTGGAAAAACACATTTGGACAAGCAAATTTAAATGTTGCCTCATTCTCTCATCTCCACCTCTAATTAAAAATAATGAATAAAAGTAAATTATCCCTAAAGTTCCTATAAGTCAGGGATCCACAATCTGTGGATCGGGAGCCACGTATGGCTTAGAGGACCATGATGTGTCTGAGCATTAGCATTAGGCAGTCTAAGAATTAACAGTAGGTATATCTAACAGCTATGAAAAGCAGATCTCCAGATGGTGACTTTTATCAGTAGGCCCCATAGAAAAGTAGATCTGCATGCACATACACTGGATTTGGAGTTGCAGAAGCTGGACATAGGATGATACTGCCAGGTAGAGGGTTGTTTGAAGTTAAATGCAATAGCGTGGTTGAGGACTTGATGCAAGAATACTATATGATGAGATAGTGGGAACCCCGAGATGCAAGTATATTGCCTTTAGGTGATTTCTGTGGGTAAGCCTTGTCAGTCATTTATACTAATAATAGGCCTCTAGGTGTCACTATTGTTGGGTTGGCTGGAGCTAAATTTCACTATTCAAGGGGTGCTTTGGATGTGGTTCATGACCATCTCTCAAAATGAATGTGCCTCCCAAGATAAGAAAGATTTGGTATCACTCCTATAAGGTCTCTCAGAAAGGCTTGAATCACTCATGGACATCACACAGATGTTATATCTAGGTAAGTAACTAAATCCATATCATCAATATCATCAAGCCTTAATTTCTATTGTAGAAGGAAAAAGGGTACTTAATTCTTTGTTATCATCCAAAAACATATTCAGGATATACAAGTGCATCTCAATTAATTAGAATATTATTAAAAAGTTAATTTATTTCAGTACCATATAGAGTCATTACAAACAGAGTGATCTATTTCAAGTGTTTATTTATGTTAATGTTGATGATTATGACTTACAGCCAATGAAAACACAAAAGTCATTATCTCAGAAAATTAGAATAATTACCACAAACACCTGCAAAGGCTTCCTAATTGTTTAAAATGGTCCCTTAAGGCCACGTCACACTAAGCAACATCGCTAGCAACATCGCTGCTAAGGAACAACTTTTGTGACGTCGCTAGCAATGTTGCTGTGTGTGACATCCAGCAACAACCTGGCCCCTGCTCAGAGGTCATTGGTTGTTGCTGAATGTCCTGGGCCATTTTTTAGTTGTTGCTCTCCTGCTGTGAAGCACACATCGCTGTATGTGACAGCGACAGAGCAACAACTAAATGTGCAGGCAGCAGGAGCCGGCTTCTGCGGACGCTGGTAACCACAGTAAACATCGGGTAACCAAGAAGCCCTTACCTTGGTTACCCGATATTTACCTTCGTTACCAGCGTCCGCCCCTCTCACACTGTCAGTGCCGGCTCCTGTTCTCTGCACACGTAGCTGGAGTACACATGGGGTAATTAACCTGATGTGTACTGTGGCTAGGAGTGCAGAGAACAGGAGCCGGCACTGACAGCTGAGAGCGGCGGACGCTGGTAACGAAGGTAAACATCAGGTAACCAAGGTAAGGGCTTCTTGGTTACCCGATGTTTACTGTGGTTACCAGCGTCCGCAGAAGCCGGTTTCTCTGCCTGCACACGTGGCAGAGTACACATCGGGTAATTAACCCGATGTGTACTGTGGCTAGGTGTGCAGGGAGCCAGCGCTAAGCGGTGTGCGCTGGTAACCAAGGTAAATATCGGGTTGGTTACCCGATATTTACCATAGTTACCAAGCACAGCATCGCTTCCACGCGGCGCTGGGGGCTGGTCACGGATTGCTGGTGAGATCTGCCTGTGTGACAAGCTCACCAGCAACCCATGTAGCGACGCTCCAGCGATCCCTGCCAGGTCAGGTTGCTGGTGGGATCGCTGGAGCGTCACTTAGTGTGACATCTAACCAGCGACCTCCTAGCAACTTACCAGCGATCCCTATTAGGTTGTATCGTTGTTGGGATCACTGATAAGTTGTTTAGTGTGACTGGGCCTTTAGTCTGGTTCAGTAGGTTACACAAACATGGGGAAGACTGCTGACTTGACAGATGTCCACAAGGCAGTGATTGACACAATCCACAAGGCGGGAAAGCCACAAAAGGCTAGCTGCTCACAGAGTGCTATATTCAAGTATATAAATGGAGAGTTGACTGGAAGGAAAAAGTGTGGTAGAAAAAGATAAACAAGCAACTGGGATAAGCACAGCCATGATAGCATTGTTAAGAAAAGCATGCAAAAACTTGTGGGAGATTCATAAAGAGTGGACTGCTGCTGGAGTCACTGCTTCAAGAGCCACTGCATACAGACGTATCCAGGACATGGATTACAACTGTCACATTGCTTGTGTCAAGCCACTCATGACCAATAGATAATGCCAGAAGCATCTTACTTGGGCCAAGGAGAAAAAGAACTTGACTGTTACTCAGTGGTCCAAGATGTTGTTTTCAGATGATAGTAAAATTAGCATTTCATTTGGAAATCAGGGCCCAGACTCCAGAGGAAGAGGGGAGAGGCCACAATCCAAGCTGCTTGAGGTCTAGTGTGAACAATCTAGTTCCACAATCAGTGATGGTTTGGGGAGCCATGTCATCTTCTGGTGTAGGACCACTGTTTTTTATCAAGACCAAAGTCAGTTCAGCTGTCTAGAAGGAAATTTTAGAGCACTTCTTGCTTCCATCTGCTGACAAGCTTTTTGAAAATTTTATTTTCCAGCAGGACATGGCACCTCTCCACACTACCAAAAGAACAAATACCAGGTTTTATAACCACAGTATCACTGTGTTTGAAGGGCCAGCCTGACTTAAACCCCATAGAGAATTGTAAAGAGGAAGAAGACAGACATCAGACCCAATAATGCAGACAAGCTGAAGGCTGCTAACAAAGCAACCTGGTCTTCCATAACCCCTGAGCAGTGACACAGCCTGATCGCCTCCATGCCACGCCATATTGATGCAGTAATTCATGCAAAAGGAGCCCCGACCAAGTATTGAGTGCATTTACTGTACGTACTTTTTAGTAGGCCAACAATTCTGAGCTTAAAATCATTTTTTAATTTAGTCTTATATAATATTCTAATTTTCTGAGATAATGACTTTTGAGTTTTCATTGGCTGTAAGCCATAATCATCAACATTAACAGAAATAAACACTTAAGGATACATGTGGATTTCTCCTGTAGATTGTACTAGTATAGTACATTTCTTTGTCAAATAATCATTCTTTATTGCAGCTGTCATAAAAGCAAGCAACCTGCTGCACAGTATGTGAAGTGAATACTTGAAAAAGTGTAACAAGTCTGTAGCTGTAATATTTAATAAAAAAAAACAACATTATTTATATACTACAAGCTTACATACAATTAATAAAGCTAAGATGAACTACACGAGACATTGGCCCAATTCATTAAGACTGGCATTTCGTATGCAGTAATAGATGCGCTAAACTCACTAAGAGGAGCACAACACTGTCTCTGCATCAGTGATTGGAATAGGTTTTCAGGCTTAAGAAATGTAGCCACTTTTGAAGAAATCAATGAGTGGGTTAGGCCACATCCTTCCCAGATTGTTTCCTCCTCAACTCCACCCATTTTAGCAGAGCTGCCCAAAACTAAAAACACTTTAAAGCTGGAAAATTTTGAGGCAAATTTGTGTTGCGCAAAAACGTTGCGACTTTTCAAAGTGTTTTACATAAACACTTTGATGAAAGAGAGACCATTCTCTTTACATTAAAATGTTTAAACACTATGTACAATGTTACAAAGCAGATGACATACAAAATTAAGTAATTAAATAATAAGAGGCTTGTCTTTCATCCTTTCAAGCAGAAGTTTACATGCACATTTTCTAAAAATAAAAGTTTCATTGGTCAACCAGAGTCTTTCTTTCTTGATACATCTAGGTCACCATCTGAAGACTGATGTAACACAGACTATCATACATTTAGCTTTCATGTTCACTTATGGCTGTAGAGTTTTGAAAAACAGATGTAAAACCCTGAAGGGACAATATAAAGTATTTAAATCAAACCAGGCTCAAGTATAACAAGCGCTACTCTGTCAAATGATTGTCAAATGTCTTTGAATAAAAAGAATTCTAGAATTTTCTTACCAGTAACTCTCCTAACACAACCACGTCTGAAGCATACTAATGGAATATTTGGCTACTACAATGTTTTTGCCATTCTAGATATCAATTTATGCCATCATTTACATACCACAGTAAGAAAAGATTAGTTGATATACATAGAATATGGTGCCTTCTGTATAGCAGAAATACTTTTTATTATTAGATTGACTCTTGTGAGCAGATCAAGTGCTTGATAACACCATGCAGAGCTGTACAGGAAATTCATGTTTACTTGATTGTCTCCCATAATCTAATATTATTCTACAGATGAATAATATTGCACAATATCACACTGGAAATCTACTACAATTGCAAACTTTAATATTACTGCTGAGCCACAATCATCCTATGAAAATGAAAGCTCTTTTTTTAATATATCCCATGATATCAAAATACATGAATATAAGAAATAGCTGTCAACACAGCTAAAATAGCTATTTATTATTATACATCTTATGGGAAGATATTCTAAAGTCTTTGTTCACATCTCATTTCAGTTTTTCTTTAGATGTGTAGATTAGAATGTATTCTTCTGAGAGAAGTTTCCAACATGTGCCACTGCATAGCTTTAAGATGTCATACATTGCCCATTGACAGCCATGTTAAAAACGATATAGTATACAAACAGTATAGTGATGCAACTGAGCCTCAAAGGGTCCTCTGTTGATCTCAATCAGGTACATGGGGGCCATATGGATATGTTTGGCACATGTACCCTGAGCTTTCTCTGTGGATATGCAGAATATAAGTAAAAAATAAGATGTGAATACTGCTTCGTTGAAGAAATACACATCTAATAACTGTTGGCTAGTACAGTGTTCCCCAATTCCAGTCCTCAAGAGCCACCAATCGTGCATGTTCTTAGAGTTTCAGGCATTGAAATAATCACTAATACGCACCGTGCATGTTTACAGGGTTTCAAGCAATGGCATAATCACTCATTCAGGTAAATAAATTATCACCTCTGCAGCACTAAGGAAATCTTGAAAATATGCCCTGTTGGTGGCTATTAAGGACTGGAGTTGAGGAAAACTGGGGTAATAGCTATTCCTAGTGGCCTTCCCTGCCAAGTAGGCTTGTGTTCTGTATGGAGAGATCTAAGTGAGCTTATCACCTTTTAGAACATCAACCATGATGCCTCTTCCTATTAACTGAACGTTTGAGCCATTACATTGCTCATTAGGTGGGTCATCAGGCGGCCATTAAAAAAGTGTTGACTGTTAAATTTTTGCTTGACATTTAGTTGTTGCTTAACTGCCTGCGTAGACAGGCCGAGTCCAGTTCCACTTCCCACAGGACAATCGCTAATAAATTGTTCTGTGCGCCTAGACATGTCATTGTTGTCACCAGCACATCTGCCGGGGCGGCACGGTGGCTCAGTAGTTAGCACTGCAGCCTTGCAGCGCTGGGGTCCTGGGTTCCAGTCCCACTAAGGACAACATCTGCAAGGAGTTTGCATGTTCTCCCCGGGCTTGTATGGGTTTCCTCCCACACTCCAAAAACATACTGATAGGAAATTTAGATTGTGAGCCCCAATGGGGATGTACCGCCCCTGTGCTCGGCTGCAACCAAGCTGCTCGGATCCGGGGTTGTTGGTGGGTAGCTCAAGCGCCTCCAGACCCAGGTTCACTTTGCTCTGAAAGGGGATGCTGGCGCTCTTGGTGGGGTCCACCACAGCTCCACTAAGCCATCTTCCTGGCTCCTGCAGGTTGAGGCCACCGCTTGCCTCCTAGCCAAGGTGTTCGGGCTATGACTGTCACCGGCCTGTCTCACAGGCCTCCACTCCTCACTCCAACTACACTCAGACTCAACTGTTTTCCTGCCTCAGGCCCTTTGAAATCCTCGGTGGGCATGCCAACTGCCTGGCTCCGCCGCCCTGGTGTGTTCATCAAGCACTGAGGGAGGTGACTAGGGTTTTTGTGGTTGGCTGATGACTCCTTTTTAGGGGACAGGTGTTGTGTGGGGCACTAACTGGGACTACCTGGCTAGTCCAGGGCGTCACAGGGACAGTATTGCCAATGTATGTAAAGCGCTGGGGAATTAATAGCACTATATAAATGAATAAATATTATTATTATATTATCTTCTTTGAACAGGACAATGTGCTGCCAAGAACAAAGATTTTTAAGTAAGCTTAAAGCGTAACTGTTGGTTTAATTTTTATTATGAAAATAAGCAACTTTGTAATATTTCTTATCAGACAAATCTGCTTTTTTCTCTGCAAGAATTGATCAGTCATTATCAAAATTCTCACTTCTGAGGATAAATCTGTATTCAGTGAAGACTTTCCCATTACTGAGATAGGAGATGGCAGATACTGATGAGATTCTATGACAATGGGAGGAGGGAGGAGCTAAAGGCATAGGGAGGAGCAAGAGAAAGAGAGTAGATATAGAGGCAGAGAAAGGAGCTATAGTCTGAGGGACTAAAGGCAGTGGGAGCAGCTAGAGGCAGAGGGAGTAGCTAGAGGAAAAAGAAGGAGCTAGAGGCAGAGAGTAGAGTTAAAGGCAGAGGGAGGATCTAGAGGCAGAGGGAAGAGCTAGAGGCAGAGGGAAGAGCTAGAGGCAGAGGGAGGAGCTAGAGGCCGAGTGAGGAGCTAGAAGCAGAGGGAAGAGCTATAGGCTAAGGGAGGAGCTATAGTCTGAGGGGCTAAAGGCAGTGGGAGGAACTACAGGAAGAAGAAGGAGCTAGAGGCAGAGAGTAGAGCAAGAGACAGAGGGAAGAGCTAGAGGCAGAAGGTGGAGCTAGAGGCAGAGGGAAGAGCTAGAGGCAGAGCTCCGCCTCCTCTCTCTTCTATCTATGCAAAAGTCTTCACTGAACACAAATTTTACCACAGAATTGATCATTTTGATAATGACTAATCAATTCTGGCAGAGGCAGAAGCAAATTTGTCTGATAATATATATTACAAAGTTGTTTATTTTCCTCTGTACTATTCATTTATAAAATAAAAATTAAAACCACTTTTATACTTTCAAAATCATTTTACCTGATGAAAACAAAAGTTTTGCTCATTTATCAGATGATTGACAGTCTGTTTACGCGGGACAATTATTGTGAAACGTTTTCCTAGGTTTTTGATAATTAATGAACCAGCATAAATTTCATGTCTATAAATCATAAATAAACATTTAAAAAAAGTTCTGTGCATGAAGGTATAGCAACATAATTTAATAAAAACTTTAGAAACAACAATATTAGAAAAAATGGCACAGTAGGATTTAATTTTCAGCAATAATCAAATGTAAATGAAGCTGCATCTCTGTCTATGCAAAGATGGAAGATTCGTTACAACAATCTTTATATCAGACTATAGTGTTCACAGTATGTCTCTAAAATTTGCCATCCTTAAAAAGGGGAATTTTGTTTTCTATGCCTGTTGTACACAGCTAAGCCATATAAACAGATGGGGAGTTTTGGAAGGTTAAAATAGTAATAGAAGTATTTTATTACATAAACTATAACTATCACACTGCAATATAATGGTAACTGGTCACTCCAGCCTTGCAGCCATAGATAGAAATTCTTATAGAGCAAAATGTTTGATTTCTAATTTCTTCTTTTAGGGCGGCAAGGTGGCTCAGTGGTTAGCACTGCAGTCTTGCAGCGCTGGGGTCCTGGGTTCAAATCCCACCAAGGACAACATCTGCAAGGAGTTTGTATGTTCTCCCCGTGTTTGCGTGGGTTTCCCCCGAGTACTCCGGTTTCCTCCCACACTCCAAAGACATACAAATAGGGAATTTAGATTGTGAGCCCCTATGGGGACAGTGTTCCTGATGTATGTGAAGCGCTGCGGAATATGTTAGCGCTATATAAAAATAAAGATTTTTTTATTTATTTCTTTTTAGGCCCCCTTCACACGTCCGTGAAAAACATGCAGGTGTATTACATTCCATTTTTTGGGTCCGCGATTCGTTTTATGTCCGTTTTTAAGGTACGTGTAGCATCCGTGTGAATGGCGTATGCTAGCCGTGTGTGCGTGTGGAATGTCCGTGTGTGTGTGAGATACGTAAGTGACATGTCCGTGTGTTGCCCATGTGAAATGTTCCGTGTGTGATGCACAATGTCGTTGATACATACCCGCTGACAGCAGACAGAGTCATGCGATGAGAATGAACTCGGGGGAACTTCACCCGACTTTATTGTCAAACCGCGGCTCTGTCTGTGTGTCGCGTACTGATTAGCGGTCACCCATGAAGGACTCACCGGTGACCGTTAATCCTCTGAGGGACTGAAGTGAGCAGCACGATTAGCGGTGGCGGCACTCAGGTTACCCGCAGCCAGCTGAATCCTCCACCTGAGACCGCAACTCACCTGTGACTTCATCGCTGTCACTCGGGCAACTTGCTGTCACAGTTGGAGGATCCAGCGGTGCTCGCGAGTAACCTGAGTGACAGCACAGCTGATCGCTCTTCTCACCTCAGTTGCTGCATGGAGCTGACAGGAGTGGCGGTGTTCTACTGGAGCTCCTGTCACCTTCATGTAGCAAAGCTGGAAGCAACGCGGGACCTCCGTGGATTACGCCGGACATGGATGGGTTTTTGGGCTTAATAAAGTGGTGAACAAGGGTATTTGTTAGTGTTTATTAATGCAAATAAAGGATTTTTTCACTGTGTGTGTTTATTAACTTTAAATTACAGATTAATCATTGGGGGTGTCTCATAGATGCCTGCAATGATTAATCTAGGACTTAGTGGCAGCTATGGGTTGCTGCCATTAACTCCTTATTACCCCATTTGCCAACGCACCAGGTCAAATCGGGAAGAGCCGGGTAGAGTCCCAGAACTGTCGCATCTAATGGATGCGGCAATTCTGGGCGGCTGCTGGCTGATATTATTAGGCTGGGGGGCTCCCCATAACGTGGGGCTCCCCATCCTAAGAATACTAGCCTTCAGCCGTATGGCCTTATCTTGGCTGGTATAAAATATGGGGGGACCACACGCCATTTTTTTAAATTATTTAATTATTTATTTCACTGCACAGTATAGACCCGCCCACCAGCTGCTGTGATTGGTTGCAGTGAGACAGCTGTCACTCAGCATGGGGGCGTGTCTCACTCCAACCAATCATAGGCACCGGTGGGCGGGGAAAGCAGAGAATACTAGATTGATTAATGAGCGGCCGGCTTTTTCAAAATAGTACAAACCGCCAGAGTTTTTTTTAACAGCTGTGCAGCGCCGCGACGGTGATCGGGGATCGATGAGTATGAGAGAGGGGGGGAGACTGACCGACAGACTGAGAGAGGGACAGACAAGAGAGAGAGACCGACCGACAGACAGAGAGAGAGACCGACCGACGGACTGAGGGAGATTGACTGACATACACAGAAAAAAAAATGACCGACATCGCTAGAAAAAAAGCACAGAACGTACACAGGGCATACGGAGATACATCCATGTCACGTACGTGTGCTCACGGACCCATAGACTTTCATTGGGTGTTTGTGTGCGTGTTCCGTGCAGAAAACGGACATACTTCCGTGTAATACGCATATACATACATTTCACGCACACGGACACGCACCGTACAGAGTAACTACAAACATTAAATAACATTGCAGCACGTGTGTCCGTGTCTCCGGTACATAAGGAAACGGACCAAACACGCACGTGTTTCACGGACGTGTGAAGGGGGCCTTAGAGATAGATCTAAGGAAAATTGAATTTGAGTTGAATTTCCTGAAATTCGTGGTTTCACGCAAATTCAAACCATTGCCAATTCAATTCTCAGATTGCAAGAATAAGAAACTTTCCTGATGCCATTTCTCGCACTATCGAAGAATCAAAGGGCAGGAAAATGTATTTTTGCATGGCCATTAGCCTCCCATAATGCCCTGCGGCTATGACATCTAATGGATTATCATAACTTGTAAAGTAGCTGTAATTACCTGGGCCATTACAGATCAGCAGTTGCCAGTGGAGCATAGTTTGAATGGCAGTTTTTCATTTCCAAAATCATTGGATAAGTCCCTCTATTCCGTACAGTGTAAGCTCTTATGGTGAACTGAGCCTTCTCTTTCTCTCTCTTTCTTCTGTATATTGCAGGTTCAAGTTTTTCTTTCCCGTAGAGTGTAAGCTCTTATGATCATTTATGTTTTTTCTCTTTCTCCTGCAGAGTGTACACTCTTGATATCAGTGAAATTGCCTCTCTCTTTTCTGTAGCATGTCAGCGGGGTTTTCACTCTCTCTCTCTTTTCTCCCATATGTGTATTTTATGAGCAATTACAAGCTTTACAGAATTGAGCAAATGTATCCCTACTAATTGAATATTTGGGAAAAATTTTGCAAATTAGTCAGTTTGAATTTCAAAATATTCCTTTATCTCAACTTCTATTTTATAAAGGGTTTGTTCATTTTCAGAAAATGTTCAGTCCTGGCTGACGTTTGGTAAAAAGTAGCCAAGTGTGCTGTACTAACCTTCTTGGGTCCAACAGGGAGTCTTTGTTGCTGCTGTGATGCCCTGGCAAAACCAGGTAGTAACAAATAGGCCCCTGCATTACACCTTTCCCTCATTAGGAAACACACAGCCAACCATTAAACCCTAGTCACCCCCCTGAGGGAAAGACAGACACACAAGTGGGCATGGCCAGGCGGTTGGTGCACGCCCTCCCAGGGGTTTAGAGTTCCCGGGGGAGGAAAAGTATTAGTTCGTCTGAGAGTTCAGTAGTGGAGGTCAGGCCTGTGTGTCAGGCCTGAAGTAAACTGACAGGTACCAGGGTAGGAGCCCTGGTGCCACTGGCTAGGAGGCAGACGATGGTCTCCGTCAACAGGAGATGGGAAGACGGCTCGGTGGAACTAAGGTGGACCGGGCCAGGGTTGGAGCCCACTGGTACCGACACTGGGAACCGATCCGGAATCCGTAGCACAAAGAAGTGTACTCGGACCCTGAAGTCAGGAACCAGAACCTACTGGAACTGGTTAATTAACCGATTGAAGCCAGGGCTAGAGGTATTGTCCCACCCAAAGTCCCTCATAGAAGACAACAGACCACCGTTAGGGATAAGAGGTCACCGCCAAGGCCCATAGATCCCGGGCCAGCGTCTGCGGGCAATGCTCCTTAGGCCACATCCAGCTGGGAGCGGACTCCTACGTTTCATACAAGGACGTCTTTTCTACTAAAACAGTGCAGGAAAAGGATAGAGACCACCAGCCGGGTGGGGGATTCCAAACCTAACCGGCCGCTACACTGGCAACCACCACCTTGGTTTACCAGAGACTTGTGTGTTTTCCTAACTATGAGTACACCAGCACCCCCTGCGGTCGCCATCCCCTGCACGCACCAACCGAGTCCCGGGGCCACCATCCCTGCCCACGGAGGGGTTAACAATTTGCTGTACAACATCTCCCCCGGGTGCCCCGTCACAGCAGCGGTGGTGTCCCACCTCACCACACACCCTGGGTGGCATTACAAACCTATTACGACCTAGCCCATATATCTACGTCTCCCCATTTTATTCTGTGTGTCCGCGAGACCCCCGGGTCCTGAGACCCTTGAGCCACCACCTCTGTAGGTCTGGATCCGAGCAGCGGCGGCTGCTGGCAAGGGGGCGGCACACTGCCCTCGGTTTCTAGCACTGGCTACAGCATTGACTTCCCATTGACAGTAAAGCAGCCAATAAGTGAGCTAAGGATTAGAGATGAGCGAACCGGTCCCGGTTCGGCTCGAGGTCGGTTCGCCGAACGGACCTCCCGTTCGAGTTCGGCTCGTCGAACGTTCGACGAACCGAACTCGAGCCAATAGGAAACAATGGCAGGCAATCACAAACACAGTAAAACACCTAGAAAACACCCTCAAAGGTGTCCAAAAGGTGACAAACAACTCAAACACATTGGAAAGTGACAAGGACATATACTCATGCGAAAACAAAACAGCTGGACAAGGAAAAAGAGGAGGACACACAGATATAGGCATGGCACGCCATTCTAAAATCATGTAAAACACCGCAAGGTGACTCCAAGCATAGTCTCCCTTTTTTTCCAAAAATTGGGCCCCACACCCACCCACCCATTCAGTGGCAGCAGTTGGGCCCCAGTTGTACAATTCACAGCTAGATTTGCAGCAAGCACATTAAAAAATACGCCATTCTTATCCGTCCCCAGGATGACACCGGGGTAGGTAGCAAAGTCTTTCCTGATCCCAGCTCTGTTCATCTTGGCTTCTTTTAAAAACACAGCAAGCAAGGGTTACTCCAAGCGGAGTCTCCCTTTTTTTCCAAAAATTGGGCCCCACACACACCCACCCATTCAGTGGCAGCACTTGTGCCCTAGTTGTACACTTCACAGCTAGATTTGCATCAAGCACATTCAAAAATACGCCATTCTTATCCGTCCCCAGGATGACACCGGGGTAGGTAGATAAAGTCTTTGCTGACCCATGACTTGTTCATCTTGGCTTCTTTTAAAAACAATGTAAGCAAGGGTTACTCCAAGCGGAGTCTCCCTTTTTTTCCAAAAATTGTGCCCCACACACACCCACCCATTCAGTGGCAGCACTTGTGCCCTAGTTGTACACTTCACAGCTACATTTGCATCAAGCACATCCCAAAATACGCCATTCTTATCCGTCCCCAGGATGACACCGGGGTAGGTAGCAAAGTCTTTCCTGATCCCAGCTCTGTTCATCTTGGCTTCTTTTAAAAACACAGCAAGCAAGGGTTACTCCAAGCGGAGTCTCCCTTTTTTTCCAAAAATTGGGCCCCACACACACCCACCCATTCAGTGGCAGCACTTGTGCCCTTGTTGTACACTTCACAGCTAGATTTGCATCAAGCACATTCCAAAATACGCCATAATTAACCGTCCCCAGCATGACACCGGGGTAGGTAGCAAAGTCTTTCCTGATCCCAGCTCTGTTCATCTTGGCTTCTTTTAAAAACACAGCAAGCAAGGGTTACTCCAAGCGGAGTCTCCCTTTTTTCCAAAAATTGGGCCACACAGACACCCACCCCATCAGTGGCAGCACTTGGGCCCTAGTTGCAAACAGGATGTTTTGATTTGCATCAAGCACATTCAAAAATACGCCATTCTTATCCGTCCCCAGGATGACACCGGGGTAGGTAGCAAAGTCTTTCCTGATCCCAGCTCTGTTCATCTTGGCTTCTTTTAAAAACAATGTAAGCAAGGGTTACTCCAAGCGGAGTCTCCCTTTTTTTCCAAAAATTGGGCCCCACACACACCCACCCATTCAGTGGCAGCACTTGTGCCCTAGTTGTACACTTCACAGCTAGATTTGCATCAAGCACATTCAAAAATACGCCATTCTTATCCGTCCCCAGGATGACACCGGGGTAGGTAGATAAAGTCTTTGCTGACCCATGACTTGTTCATCTTGGCTTCTTTTAAAAACAATGTAAGCAAGGGTTACTCCAAGTGGAGTCTCCCTTTTTTTCCAAAAATTGGGCCCCACACACACCCACCCATTCAGTGGCAGCACTTGTGCCCTTGTTGTACACTTCACAGCTAGATTTGCATCAAGCACATTCCAAAATACGCCATAATTAACCGTCCCCAGCATGACACCGGGGTAGGTAGCAAAGTCTTTCCTGATCCCAGCTCTGTTCATCTTGGCTTCTTTTAAAAACACAGCAAGCAAGGGTTACTCCAAGCGGAGTCTCCCTTTTTTCCAAAAATTGGGCCACACAGACACCCACCCCATCAGTGGCAGCACTTGGGCCCTAGTTGCAAACAGGATGTTTTGATTTGCATCAAGCACATTCAAAAATACGCCATTCTTATCCGTCCCCAGGATGACACCGGGGTAGGTAGCAAAGTCTTTCCTGATCCCAGCTCTGTTCATCTTGGCTTCTTTTAAAAACAATGTAAGCAAGGGTTACTCCAAGCGGAGTCTCCCTTTTTTTCCAAAAATTGGGCCCCACACACACCCACCCATTCAGTGGCAGCACTTGTGCCCTAGTTGTACACTTCACAGCTAGATTTGCATCAAGCACATTCAAAAATACGCCATTCTTATCCGTCCCCAGGATGACACCGGGGTAGGTAGATAAAGTCTTTGCTGACCCATGACTTGTTCATCTTGGCTTCTTTTAAAAACAATGTAAGCAAGGGTTACTCCAAGCGGAGTCTCCCTTTTTTTCCAAAAATTGGGCCCCACACACACCCACCCATTCAGTGGCAGCACTTGTGCCCTTGTTGTACACTTCACAGCTAGATTTGCATCAAGCACATTCCAAAATACGCCATAATTAACCGTCCCCAGCATGACACCGGGGTAGGTAGCAAAGTCTTTCCTGATCCCAGCTCTGTTCATCTTGGCTTCTTTTAAAAACAGAGCAAGCAAGGGTTACTCATAGCGGAGTCTCCCTTTTTTCCAAAAATTGGGCCACACAGACACCCACCCCATCAGTGGCAGAACTTGGGCCCTAGTTGCAAACAGGATGTTTTGATTTGCATCAAGCACATTCAAAAATACGCCATTCTTATCCGTCCCCAGGATGACACCGGGGTAGGTAGCAAAGTCTTTCCTGATCCCAGCTCTGTTCATCTTGGCTTCTTTTAAAAACAATGTAAGCAAGGGTTACTCCAAGCGGAGTCTCCCTTTTTTTCCAAAAATTGGGCCCCACACACACCCACCCATTCAGTGGCAGCACTTGTGCCCTAGTTGTACACTTCACAGCTAGATTTGCATCAAGCACATTCAAAAATACGCCATTCTTATCCGTCCCCAGGATGACACCGGGGTAGGTAGATAAAGTCTTTGCTGACCCATGACTTGTTCATCTTGGCTTCTTTTAAAAACAATGTAAGCAAGGGTTACTCCAAGCGGAGTCTCCCTTTTTTTCCAAAAATTGGGCCCCACACACACCCACCCATTCAGTGGCAGCACTTGTGCCCTAGTTGTACACTTCACAGCTAGATTTGCATCAAGCACATTCCAAAATACGCCATAATTAACCGTCCCCAGCATGACACCGGGGTAGGTAGCAAAGTCTTTCCTGATCCCAGCTCTGTTCATCTTGGCTTCTTTTAAAAACAATGTAAGCAAGGGTTACTCCAAGCGGAGTCTCCCTTTTTTTCCAAAAATTGTGCCCCACACACACCCACCCATTCAGTGGCAGCACTTGTGCCCTAGTTGTACACTTCACAGCTACATTTGCATCAAGCACATCCCAAAATACGCCATTCTTATCCGTCCCCAGGATGACACCGGGGTAGGTAGCAAAGTCTTTCCTGATCCCAGCTCTGTTCATCTTGGCTTCTTTTAAAAACACAGCAAGCAAGGGTTACTCCAAGCGGAGTCTCCCTTTTTTTCCAAAAATTGGGCCCCACACACACCCACCCATTCAGTGGCAGCACTTGTGCCCTTGTTGTACACTTCACAGCTAGATTTGCATCAAGCACATTCCAAAATACGCCATAATTAACCGTCCCCAGCATGACACCGGGGTAGGTAGCAAAGTCTTTCCTGATCCCAGCTCTGTTCATCTTGGCTTCTTTTAAAAACACAGCAAGCAAGGGTTACTCCAAGCGGAGTCTCCCTTTTTTCCAAAAATTGGGCCACACAGACACCCACCCCATCAGTGGCAGCACTTGGGCCCTAGTTGCAAACAGGATGTTTTGATTTGCATCAAGCACATTCAAAAATACGCCATTCTTATCCGTCCCCAGGATGACACCGGGGTAGGTAGCAAAGTCTTTCCTGATCCCAGCTCTGTTCATCTTGGCTTCTTTTAAAAACAATGTAAGCAAGGGTTACTCCAAGCGGAGTCTCCCTTTTTTTCCAAAAATTGGGCCCCACACACACCCACCCATTCAGTGGCAGCACTTGTGCCCTAGTTGTACACTTCACAGCTAGATTTGCATCAAGCACATTCAAAAATACACCATTCTTATCCGTCCCCAGGATGACACCGGGGTAGGTAGATAAAGTCTTTGCTGACCCATGACTTGTTCATCTTGGCTTCTTTTAAAAACAATGTAAGCAAGGGTTACTCCAAGCGGAGTCTCCCTTTTTTTCCAAAAATTGGGCCCCACACACACCCACCCATTCAGTGGCAGCACTTGTGCCCTTGTTGTACACTTCACAGCTAGATTTGCATCAAGCACATTCCAAAATACGCCATAATTAACCGTCCCCAGCATGACACCGGGGTAGGTAGCAAAGTCTTTCCTGATCCCAGCTCTGTTCATCTTGGCTTCTTTTAAAAACACAGCAAGCAAGGGTTACTCCAAGCGGAGTCTCCCTTTTTTCCAAAAATTGGGCCACACAGACACCCACCCCATCAGTGGCAGCACTTGGGCCCTAGTTGCAAACAGGATGTTTTGATTTGCATCAAGCACATTCAAAAATACGCCATTCTTATCCGTCCCCAGGATGACACCGGGGTAGGTAGCAAAGTCTTTCCTGATCCCAGCTCTGTTCATCTTGGCTTCTTTTAAAAACACAGCAAGCAAGGATTACTCCAAGCGGAGTCTCCCTTTTTTCCAAAAATTGGGCCCCACACAGACACCTTATCAGTGGCAGCATTTGTGCCCTAGTTGCAAACAGGATGTTTTGATTTGCATCAAGCACATTCCAAATCAACAAGCATTTACTCTCCCCAGGATGACACAGGGGTAGTAAATTCCTTCTGGATCCATGACTTGTTCATTTTGATGAACGTCAGTCTGTCCACATTGTCACTGGACAGACGCGTGCGCTTATCTGTCAGCACACACCCAGCAGCACTGAATACACGTTCAGAGACAACGCTGGCAGCTGGACACGACAAAATCTCCAAGGCGTAAGTTGCGAGCTCTGGCCATTTTTCTAGGTTTGAAGCCCAAAAGGAGCAAGGCTCCAGTTGCACAGTCATGGCATCGATGTTCATTTGGAGATACTCCTGTATCATCCTCTCCAGCCGTTGACTATGTGTCAGACTTGTTGTCTCTGGTGGCCTTGCAAAAGAGGGTCTAAAAAAATTATGAAAAGATTCCATAAAATTGCTGTTACCGGCACCAGATACGGTCCTACTGGTACGGGTAGACTGTTGAAGATGACGAGACCGTCCCATGTTTGTCAAGTTACAACTGGGAGATTCCCTCCCTGCACCTGCACGGTTGTTTGGTGGAAAAGCCGAGCTAAGATCGAGTAACAGCTTCTGCTGATACTCCTGCATACGTGCGTCCCTTTCTATGGCTGGAATTATGTCACAAAATTTGGACTTGTACCGGGGATCTAATAGTGTGGCAATCCAGTAGTCATCATCACTTCTAATTTTGACAATACGACTGTCATGTTGGAGGTAGTGCAACAAAAAGGCACTCAGGTGTCTTGCGCAGCCATGCGGACCAAGTCCACGCTGTGTTTGTGGCATAGAGGTGCTACCCGTTCTTTCTTCCTCTGACATCTCCCCCCAACCTCTTTCAACTGAAATTTGACCAAGGTCTCCCTCATCCGCTGAGTCTTCCATGTCCATGGACAGTTCGTCCTCCATTTCTTCATGTTCTCCTGCACCTTGCTCAACATTTCGCCTGCTACTATGCGCCCTTGTCGATCCCTGTCCCCCATGGTCCCATGCCTGCTGCGTTGGTGATGATGAACGTCTGGACCTTGGTGATGTTGTTGTCCCTTGCGCATATGAATCCTCCTGTAGTTCCTCCCCTTCATGTTGTCCCACCCCCTGACTCCGAATAGTGTTTAGCGTGTGCTCCAGCATGTAAATGACTGGAATCGTCATGCTGATAATGGCATTGTCAGAGCTAAACATATTCGTCGCCATGTCGAAACTGTGCAGAAGGGTGCATAGGTCCTTGATCTGAGACCACTCCATCAGGGTGATCTGCCCCACCTCTGCATCTCGTTGGCCCAGGCTATACGTCATGACGTATTGCACCAGGGCTCTGCGGTGCTGCCACAGTCGCTGTAACATGTGGAGAGTTGAATTCCAGCGTGTCGCCACATCGCATTTCAGGCGATGAACCGGCAGGCCGAAAGACTTCTGGAGCGATGCAAGTCGCTCTGCTGCGGCGCTTGAACGGCAGAAGTGAGCTGACAGTTTTCGTGCCCTGTTCAGAAGGCCATCTAGGCCGGGATAGTGTGTTAAAAATTGCTGGACGACAAGGTTCAACACGTGAGCCATACAAGGTACGTGTGTCATCTTGCCCAGGCGAAGTGCCGCACCCAGGTTTGCAGCATTGTCGCACACGGCCTTACCAGGCTGCAGGTTGAGTGGAGACAACCATTTATTAAACTCGGACCGCAGAGCTGACCACAACTCCTCAGCTGTGTGACTCTTATTCCCAAGACATGTCAAGCTAAAGACCGCCTGATGCCGTTGCGCTCTGCTGCCAGCATAGTAATGAGGGGTGCGTGATTCCTTCTGCGCAGTGAGAACGCTGGTGGCCTGACCAGGCAGGCTTGGGGCGGAGGTGGAGGACCCAGATGAGGTGGAGGATGCAGAAGCTGTGGCGGAACTTGGACAGACATAGGATTGACACACAAGTCGTGGGGACGGCAAGACTTGTGCAGCAGACCCTTCACCATCTATCACCATAGTTACCCAGTGCCCAGTCAGCGACATGTAACGTCCCTGTCCATGCTTACTGGTCCAAGTATCGGTGGTGAAATGCACCCGTTCACACACAGAGTTTCTCAAGGAAGCGGTGATGTTGTGTGCGACATGCTGGTGTAGCGCGGGCACACCTTTCTTAGAGAAATAGTGGCGACTAGGCATCTGGTACTGGGGCACAGCGACAGACATAAGGTCTCTAAAATCCTGTGTGTCCACTAGGCGGAAAGGCAGCATTTCGGTAGCCAACAGCTTACAGAGGGATAGAGTCAACCTCTTAGCTTTGTCATGGGTCGGAGAAAGTGGCCTTTTATTTGACCACATCTGAGGGACAGAGATCTGGCTGCTGTGTGTAGACGGTGTTGAGTAGGGTGTCCCTGGAAAAATGCAGGTTTGTGAGGAAAGTGCAGGCGGAGACATGATGTTGCCTTGATCCAACGTTGGTGCTATCGATGTCTGAGAGAGCTGTACACACTCACTTGTTTCCCCTTCCAAACCAACTGACGACCTTACAAGCAAACTGCCTGTTGCGGTTACAGTGGTGGAAGTTTTGCGTGGAAAAACAGGTGTGACAGCTGTCCCCACAGTCCTAGAAGATGAAGAGCGCGCGGATGTACTGGAAGGGGCGGGCGGTGGATGGTTTGCTCCGCTAGGCCGCATTGCAGCACGGTGAGCTTCCCACCGGGACTTATGATATTTATTCATGTGACGATTCATGGAAGAAGTTGTCAAACTGCTGAGGTTTTGACCTCTACTAAGAGAATCATGACAAATGTTACATCTCACATGATTTGGGCGATCTTTTTCGATGTCAAAAAAGGACCAGGCTAGGCAAGGCTTAGAGGCCATGCGACCTGTTGATCCACCCCGAATAATGCTCATAGGCAGAGTGGTGGCTGAGGATGCAGTTGTAGACGTGCTACCAGTGCTCCGACTCTGTCCAGGAAGGCGCAAGGTAACTTCGTCGTCGGTTGCATCCTCCTCCACCACCTCTGTTGACCTCCTCGAGTGCCTGACTGGGGGTTGACAGTAGGTGGAATCTAGAACGTCATCATCAATTGTTGTGTTTGCACTCCCCTCCCCCTCAGACCGAGCCTCTTCTTGCCCTGACCGAATATTTAAGTTGTCATCCCAATCGGGTATCTGCGTCTCATCTTCATCAGTATGTTCCTCATTGTCTATAACCACAGGTGTTACAGTTTGTGACAAAGGGTCAACATTATGCTCAGAAACTTGGTCCTCACGGCCTGAATCAGAGTCACAAAGGTTCTGGGCATCACTGCAGACCATTTCCTGTTCTGTACTCACTGTAGCTTGGGAGCAGACCTCTGATTCCCAGGCTATAGTGTGACTGAACAGCTCTGCAGACTCAGCCATCTCAGTTCCACCATACTGTGCAGGGCTGATGGAGACTTCAGAGCTAGGAGAAATCAAGTGTGATTGGGATGACAACTCAGAGGACTGGTGTTTTTTGGATGCGGTACTTGAAGTGGCTGAGAGGGCACTTGTTGGACCACTTGAGATCCATTCAAGCATTTTCCTTTTTTGCCCATCATCTACCTTTCTTCCTGTTGTTCGTGTCCGTAAAAAAGAGAGCACATCGGATTGTCCACGGTAAGTAGTAGACATCTTACTTTTGCTGGTAGATGGTCTATCTTCAGCAGATGATAATGGAGCTTTGCCACCTTCCCCACGGACAAAACCTTTTTTGCCTTTTCCACCACGCCTCTTCCCCTTTCCACCAGCATCTGTCATTTTGCCACTCATGTTGATTGCGACAAGATTGTGGACTGAAAATGTGGTAGTAAAAATTGAGAGGTGGTGAATATTGCAGTGGTGGTCTAGCTTTATTAACAGCAGAATAATAAAGAATAAATATCCCTAACAATGCAACTTAGTTATAATTAGTTGGAGTGTGCAACGCAGGCAGATGCGCTCTGCAAATGTCTTGGCACTAGTGGGACTATAGCAAAGTCCAATAGCCACGTATAGGATGCCACTAGGTACACTGAGTGTTTGCTAGTATAATGGCTTAGTTATAATTAGTTGGAGTGTGCAACGCAGGCAGATGCGCTCTGCAAATGTCTTGGCACTAGTGGGACTATAGCAAAGTCCAATAGCCACGTATAGGATGCCACTAGGTACACTGAGTGTTTGCTAGTATAATGGCTTAGTTATAATTAGTTGGAGTGTGCAACGCAGGCAGATGCGCTCTGCAAATGTCTTGGCACTAGTGGGACTATAGCAAAGTCCAATAGCCACGTATAGGATGCCACTAGGTACACTGAGTGTTTGCTAGTATAATGGCTTAGTTATAATTAGTTGGAGTGTGCAACGCAGGCAGATGCGCTCTGCAAATGTCTTGGCACTAGTGGGACTATAGCAAAGTCCAATAGCCACGTATAGGATGCCACTAGGTACACTGAGTGTTTGCTAGTATAATGGCTTAGTTATAATTAGTTGGAGTGTGCAACGCAGGCAGATGCGCTCTGCAAATGTCTTGGCACTAGTGGGACTATAGCAAAGTCCAATAGCCACGTATAGGATGCCACTAGGTACACTGAGTGTTTGCTAGTATAATGGCTTAGTTATAATTAGTTGGAGTGTGCAACGCAGGCAGATGCGCTCTGCAAATGTCTTGGCACTAGTGGGACTATAGCAAAGTCCAATAGCCACGTATAGGATGCCACTAGGTACACTGAGTGTTTGCTAGTATAATGGCTTAGTTATAATTAGTTGGAGTGTGCAACGCAGGCAGATGCGCTCTGCAAATGTCTTGGCACTAGTGGGACTATAGCAAAGTCCAATAGCCACGTATAGGATGCCACTAGGTACACTGAGTGTTTGCTAGTATAATGGCTTAGTTATAATTAGTTGGAGTGTGCAACGCAGGCAGATGCGCTCTGCAAATGTCTTGGCACTAGTGGGACTATAGCAAAGTCCAATAGCCACGTATAGGATGCCACTAGGTACACTGAGTGTTTGCTAGTATAATGGCTTAGTTATAATTAGTTGGAGTGTGCAACGCAGGGAGATGCGCTCTGCAAATGTCTTGGCACTAGTGGGACTATAGCAAAGTCCAATAGCCACGTATAGGATGCCAATAGGTACACTGAGTGTTTGCTAGTATAATGGCTTAGTTATAATTAGTTGGAGTGTGCAACGCAGGCAGATGCGCTCTGCAAATGTCTTGGCACTAGTGGGACTATAGCAAAGTCCAATAGCCACGTATAGGATGCCACTAGGTACACTGAGTGTTTGCTAGTATAATGGCTTAGTTATAATTAGTTGGAGTGTGCAACGCAGGCAGATGCGCTCTGCAAATGTCTTGGCACTAGTGGGACTATAGCAAAGTCCAATAGCCACGTATAGGATGCCACTAGGTACACTGAGTGTTTGCTAGTATAATGGCTTAGTTATAATTAGTTGGAGTGTGCAACGCAGGCAGACGTGCTGCAAATGTCTTGGCACTAGTGGGACTATAGCAAAGTCCAATAGCCACGTATAGGATGCCACTAGGTACACTGAGTGTTTGCTAGTATAATGGCTTAGTTATAATTAGTTGGAGTGTGCAACGCAGGCAGATGCGCTCTGCAAATGTCTTGGCACTAGTGGGACTATAGCAAAGTCCAATAGCCACGTATAGGATGCCACTAGGTACACTGAGTGTTTGCTAGTATAATGGCTTAGTTATAATTAGTTGGAGTGTGCAACGCAGGCAGATGCGCTCTGCAAATGTCTTGGCACTAGTGGGACTATAGCAAAGTCCAATAGCCACGTATAGGATGCCACTAGGTACACTGAGTGTTTGCTAGTATAATGGCTTAGTTATAATTAGTTGGAGTGTGCAACGCAGGCAGACGTGCTGCAAATGTCTTGGCACTAGTGGGACTATAGCAAAGTCCAATAGCCACGTATAGGATGCCACTAGGTACACTGAGTGTTTGCTAGTATAATGGCTTAGTTATAATTAGTTGGAGTGTGCAACGCAGGCAGATGCGCTCTGCAAATGTCTTGGCACTAGTGGGACTATAGCAAAGTCCAATAGCCACGTATAGGATGCCACTAGGTACACTGAGTGTTTGCTAGTATAATGGCTTAGTTATAATTAGTTGGAGTGTGCAACGCAGGCAGATGCGCTCTGCAAATGTCTTGGCACTAGTGGGACTATAGCAAAGTCCAATAGCCACGTATAGGATGCCACTAGGTACACTGAGTGTTTGCTAGTATAATGGCTTAGTTATAATTAGTTGGAGTGTGCAACGCAGGCAGATGCGCTCTGCAAATGTCTTGGCACTAGTGGGACTATAGCAAAGTCCAATAGCCACGTATAGGATGCCACTAGGTACACTGAGTGTTTGCTAGTATAATGGCTTAGTTATAATTAGTTGGAGTGTGCAACGCAGGCAGATGCGCTCTGCAAATGTCTTGGCACTAGTGGGACTATAGCAAAGTCCAATAGCCACGTATAGGATGCCACTAGGTACACTGAGTGTTTGCTAGTATAATGGCTTAGTTATAATTAGTTGGAGTGTGCAACGCAGGCAGATGCGCTCTGCAAATGTCTTGGCACTAGTGGGACTATAGCAAAGTCCAATAGCCACGTATAGGATGCCACTAGGTACACTGAGTGTTTGCTAGTATAATGGCTTAGTTATAATTAGTTGGAGTGTGCAACGCAGGCAGATGCGCTCTGCAAATGTCTTGGCACTAGTGGGACTATAGCAAAGTCCAATAGCCACGTATAGGATGCCACTAGGTACACTGAGTGTTTGCTAGTATAATGGCTTAGTTATAATTAGTTGGAGTGTGCAACGCAGGCAGATGCGCTCTGCAAATGTCTTGGCACTAGTGGGACTATAGCAAAGTCCAATAGCCACGTATAGGATGCCACTAGGTACACTGAGTGTTTGCTAGTATAATGGCTTAGTTATAATTAGTCGTAGTGTGCAACGCAGGCAGATGCGCTCTGCAAATGTCTTGGCACTAGTGGGACTATAGCAAAGTCCAATAGCCACGTATAGGATGCCACTAGGTACACTGAGTGTTTGCTAGTATAATAGCTTAGTTATAATTAGTTGGAGTGTGCAACGCAGGCAGACGTGCTGCAAATGTCTTGGCACTAGTGGGACTATAGCAAAGTCCAATAGCCACGTATAGGATGCCACTAGGTACACTGAGTGTTTGCTAGTATAATGGCTTAGTTATAATTAGTTGGAGTGTGCAACGCAGGCAGATGCGCTCTGCAAATGTCTTGGCACTAGTGGGACTATAGCAAAGTCCAATAGCCACGTATAGGATGCCACTAGGTACACTGAGTGTTTGCTAGTATAATGGCTTAGTTATAATTAGTTGGAGTGTGCAACGCAGGCAGACGTGCTGCAAATGTCTTGGCACTAGTGGGACTATAGCAAAGTCCAATAGCCACGTATAGGATGCCACTAGGTACACTGAGTGTTTGCTAGTATAATGGCTTAGTTATAATTAGTTGCAGTGTGCAACGCAGGCAGATGCGCTCTGCAAATGTCTTGGCACTAGTGGGACTATAGCAAAGTCCAATAGCCACGTATAGGATGCCACTAGGTACACTGAGTGTTTGCTAGTATAATGGCTTAGTTATAATTAGTTGGAGTGTGCAACGCAGGCAGATGCGCTCTGCAAATGTCTTGGCACTAGTGGGACTATAGCAAAGTCCAATAGCCACGTATAGGATGCCACTAGGTACACTGAGTGTTTGCTAGTATAATGGCTTAGTTATAATTAGTTGGAGTGTGCAACGCAGGCAGATGCGCTCTGCAAATGTCTTGGCACTAGTGGGACTATAGCAAAGTCCAATAGCCACGTATAGGATGCCACTAGGTACACTGAGTGTTTGCTAGTATAATGGCTTAGTTATAATTAGTTGGAGTGTGCAACGCAGGCAGATGTGCTCTGCAAATGTCTTGGCACTAGTGGGACTAAAGCAAAGTCCAATAGCCACAGATAGGATGCCACTAGGTACACTGAGTGTTTGCTAGTATAATGGCTTAGTTATGAGTTGGAGTGTGCAGAGGACAAGAGGGTACAGTGGCAGGATTGTGGTGCTCTGGGTAGAGGAATGGAAGCCTGCCTTTCTATTCCCTCCTAATGGTGAAATGCAGGGAGGAAATCCCTGACCTTGGCTGCACAGACGCTGGCGCTGTTTTCAGGACCTGTCACCTTAACTCTGACCCTGCCGGTTTGAGCCCTTAAAAGGACTGCTATAAAGTGCTCTCCCTATGCTGTCTAACGCTGTGTATGCAGCGCATACAGCTGTATCGGCTATAGGACTCAGGATGACGGAGCTGCGACAGTGATGTCTGACACCAAAGACGCAGAAGGCAGATAATGGCGTCCGTGAAGAAAATGTCCGGTTTTATAATGCAGGGACATGTGACATGCAGATCCTATCACACATGCCGTTGCTTCTCTGGCTCAAAGTCCACTTAGCTGTGTGTGTGTCTGTGATTGGCTGACATGCTGGCCCGCCCCACAAGACGCGCACGCTTAGGGAAGGAAGACAAGAAAAAAAAAAAAAAATGGCGATCGCCATTATAGAAACAGCAGTGATCTGAAGGCGCTGTTCACGCACACTATACACTGAAATGTGATAATAGTTTGATTCACAGAGTGACATACACTATTACAGCAGAAACCAAGCTATGATTTAGCTGTTTTTTGGCTGCTAGAACCGTTCTCGAACGTTTCTAGAACTATCGAGCTTTTGCAAAAAGCTCGAGTTCTAGTTCGATCTAGAACATGCCCCAAAATCACTCGAGCCTAGAACTGGAGAACCTCGAACCACGAACCGCGCTCAACTCTACTAAGGATCTCTGCCAGTATGGACAAAATGCATTATAAGGCTACTTGGTTGACTAAATTTCTGCCGCTCTGTTGAAGTGATGTTAGCACCACAGCCAATTTGAGCTACTTTGGGCATTAGTGGAGACTTTCCAGGGAAGGTGAGTATAGCGTATTTGTCACGGTTACAATGTGCGGAGTATCTTGTGCTCTTTTGCGTTCTGCCATGCTCTTCTGCAGAGCCGGTACTTGCCTGTTCCATCATGCAGTGTTTTGCAGGTTCAGATGCTCTGCTGTTTGTCTTGAGTAGAGTTGAGCGCGGTTCGTGGTTCGTGGTTCTCCAGTTCGCGGCTCGAGTGATTTTGGGGCATGTTCTAGATCGAACTAGAACTCGAGCTTTTTGCAAAAGCTCGGTAGTTCTAGAAACGTTCGAGAACGGTTCTAGCAGCCAAAAAACAGCTAAATCATAGCTTGGTTTCTGCTGTAATAGTGTAAGTCACTCTGTGAATCAAACTATTATCACATTTCAGTGTATAGTGTGCGTGAACAGCGCCTTCAGATCACTGCTGTTTCTATAATGGCGATCGCCATTTTTTTTTTTTTTTTTTCTTGTCTTCCTTCCCTAAGCGCGCGCGTCTTGTGGGGCGGGCCAGCATGTCAGCCAATCCCAGACACACACACAGCTAAGTGGACTTTGAGCCAGAGAAGCAACGGCATGTGTGATAGGATCTGCATGTCACATGTCCCTGCATTATAAAACCGGACATTTTCTTCACGGACGCCATTATCTGCCTTCTGCGTCTTTGGTGTCAGACATCACTGTCGCAGCTCCGTCTTCCTGAGTCCTATCGCCGATACAGCTGTATGCGCTGCATACACAGCGTTAGACAGCTTAGGGAGAGCACTTTATAGCAGTCCTTTTAAGGGCTCCAACCGGCAGGGTCAGAGAGCCATAGGTGACAGGTCCTGCAAACAGCAACAGCGTCTGTGTAGCCCAGGTCAGGGATTTCCTACCTGCATTTCACCATTAGGAGGGAATAGAAAGGCAGTCTTCCATTCCTCTACCCAGAGCACCACAATCCTGCCACTGTACCCTCTTGTCCTCTGCACACTCCAACTGATAACTAAGCCATTATACTAGCAAACACTCAGTGTACCTAGTGGCATCCTATACGTGGCTATTGGACTTTGCTATAGTCCCACTAGTGCAAAGACATTTGCAGAGCGCGTCTGCCTGCGTTGCACACTACAACTCATTCTAACCAAGCCATTATACTAGCAAACACTCAGTGTACCTAGTGGCATCCTATACGTGGCTATTGGACTTTGCTATAGTCCCACTAGTGCAAAGACATTTGCAGAGCGCGTCTGCCTGCGTTGCACACTACAACTCATTCTAACCAAGCCATTATACTAGCAAACACTCAGTGTACCTAGTGGCATCCTATACGTGGCTATTGGACTTTGCTATAGTCCCACTAGTGCAAAGACATTTGCAGAGCGCGTCTGCCTGCGTTGCACACTACAACTCATTCTAACCAAGCCATTATACTAGCAAACACTCAGTGTACCTAGTGGCATCCTATACGTGGCTATTGGACTTTGCTATAGTCCCACTAGTGCAAAGACATTTGCAGAGCGCGTCTGCCTGCGTTGCACACTACAACTCATTCTAACCAAGCCATTATACTAGCAAACACTCAGTGTACCTAGTGGCATCCTATACGTGGCTATTGGACTTTGCTATAGTCCCACTAGTGCAAAGACATTTGCAGAGCGCGTCTGCCTGCGTTGCACACTACAACTCATTCTAACCAAGCCATTATACTAGCAAACACTCAGTGTACCTAGTGGCATCCTATACGTGGCTATTGGACTTTGCTATAGTCCCACTAGTGCAAAGACATTTGCAGAGCGCGTCTGCCTGCGTTGCACACTACAACTCATTCTAACCAAGCCATTATACTAGCAAACACTCAGTGTACCTAGTGGCATCCTATACGTGGCTATTGGACTTTGCTATAGTCCCACTAGTGCAAAGACATTTGCAGAGCGCGTCTGCCTGCGTTGCACACTACAACTCATTCTAACCAAGCCATTATACTAGCAAACACTCAGTGTACCTAGTGGCATCCTATACGTGGCTATTGGACTTTGCTATAGTCCCACTAGTGCAAAGACATTTGCAGAGCGCGTCTGCCTGCGTTGCACACTACAACTCATTCTAACCAAGCCATTATACTAGCAAACACTCAGTGTACCTAGTGGCATCCTATACGTGGCTATTGGACTTTGCTATAGTCCCACTAGTGCAAAGACATTTGCAGAGCGCGTCTGCCTGCGTTGCACACTACAACTCATTCTAACCAAGCCATTATACTAGCAAACACTCAGTGTACCTAGTGGCATCCTATACGTGGCTATTGGACTTTGCTATAGTCCCACTAGTGCAAAGACATTTGCAGAGCGCGTCTGCCTGCGTTGCACACTACAACTCATTCTAACCAAGCCATTATACTAGCAAACACTCAGTGTACCTAGTGGCATCCTATACGTGGCTATTGGACTTTGCTATAGTCCCACTAGTGCAAAGACATTTGCAGAGCGCGTCTGCCTGCGTTGCACACTACAACTCATTCTAACCAAGCCATTATACTAGCAAACACTCAGTGTACCTAGTGGCATCCTATACGTGGCTATTGGACTTTGCTATAGTCCCACTAGTGCAAAGACATTTGCAGAGCGCGTCTGCCTGCGTTGCACACTACAACTCATTCTAACCAAGCCATTATACTAGCAAACACTCAGTGTACCTAGTGGCATCCTATACGTGGCTATTGGACTTTGCTATAGTCCCACTAGTGCAAAGACATTTGCAGAGCGCGTCTGCCTGCGTTGCACACTACAACTCATTCTAACCAAGCCATTATACTAGCAAACACTCAGTGTACCTAGTGGCATCCTATACGTGGCTATTGGACTTTGCTATAGTCCCACTAGTGCAAAGACATTTGCAGAGCGCGTCTGCCTGCGTTGCACACTACAACTCATTCTAACCAAGCCATTATACTAGCAAACACTCAGTGTACCTAGTGGCATCCTATACGTGGCTATTGGACTTTGCTATAGTCCCACTAGTGCAAAGACATTTGCAGAGCGCGTCTGCCTGCGTTGCACACTACAACTCATTCTAACCAAGCCATTATACTAGCAAACACTCAGTGTACCTAGTGGCATCCTATACGTGGCTATTGGACTTTGCTATAGTCCCACTAGTGCAAAGACATTTGCAGAGCGCGTCTGCCTGCGTTGCACACTACAACTCATTCTAACCAAGCCATTATACTAGCAAACACTCAGTGTACCTAGTGGCATCCTATACGTGGCTATTGGACTTTGCTATAGTCCCACTAGTGCAAAGACATTTGCAGAGCGCGTCTGCCTGCGTTGCACACTACAACTCATTCTAACCAAGCCATTATACTAGCAAACACTCAGTGTACCTAGTGGCATCCTATACGTGGCTATTGGACTTTGCTATAGTCCCACTAGTGCAAAGACATTTGCAGAGCGCGTCTGCCTGCGTTGCACACTACAACTCATTCTAACCAAGCCATTATACTAGCAAACACTCAGTGTACCTAGTGGCATCCTATACGTGGCTATTGGACTTTGCTATAGTCCCACTAGTGCAAAGACATTTGCAGAGCGCGTCTGCCTGCGTTGCACACTACAACTCATTCTAACCAAGCCATTATACTAGCAAACACTCAGTGTACCTAGTGGCATCCTATACGTGGCTATTGGACTTTGCTATAGTCCCACTAGTGCAAAGACATTTGCAGAGCGCGTCTGCCTGCGTTGCACACTACAACTCATTCTAACCAAGCCATTATACTAGCAAACACTCAGTGTACCTAGTGGCATCCTATACGTGGCTATTGGACTTTGCTATAGTCCCACTAGTGCAAAGACATTTGCAGAGCGCGTCTGCCTGCGTTGCACACTACAACTCATTCTAACCAAGCCATTATACTAGCAAACACTCAGTGTACCTAGTGGCATCCTATACGTGGCTATTGGACTTTGCTATAGTCCCACTAGTGCAAAGACATTTGCAGCACGTCTGCCTGCGTTGCACACTCCAACTAATTATAACTAAGTTGCATTGTCAGGGATATTTATTCTTTATTATTCTGCTGTTAATAAAGCTAGACCACCACTGCAATCTTCACCACCTCTCAATTTTTACTACCACATTTTCAGTCCACAATCTTGTCGCAATCAACATGAGTGGCAAAATGACAGATGCTGGTGGAAAGGGGAAGAGGCGTGGTGGAAAAGGCAAAAAAGGTTTTGTCCGTGGGGAAGGTGGCAAAGCTCCATTATCATCTGCTGAAGATAGACCATCTACCAGCAAAAGTAAGATGTCTACTACTTACCGTGGACAATCCGATGTGCTCCCTTTGTTACGGACACGAACAACAGGAACAAAGGTAGATGATGGGCAAAAAAGGAAAATGCTTGAATGGATCTCAAGTGGTCCAACAAGTGCCCTCTCTGCCACTTCAAGTACCGCATCCAAAAAACACCAGTCCTCTGAGTTGTCATCCCAATCAAACTTGCTTTCTCCCAGCTCTGAAGTCTCCATCAGCCCTGCACAGTATGGTGGAACTGAGATGGCTGAGTCTGCAGAGCTGTTCAGTCACACTATAGCCTGGGAATTAGAGGTCTGCTCCCAAGCTACAGTGAGTACAGAACAGGAAATGGTCTGCAGTGATGCCCAGAACCTTTGTGACTCAGATTCAGGCCGTGAGGACCAAGTTTCTGAGCATAATGTTGACCCTTTGTCACAAACTGTAACACCTGTGGTTATAGACAATGAGGAACATACTGATGAAGATGAGACGCAGATACCCGATTGGGATGACAACTTAAATATTCCGTCAGGGCAAGAAGAGGCTCGGTCTGAGGGGGAGGGGAGTGCAAACACAACAATTGATGATGACGTTCTAGATCCCACCTACTGTCAACCCCCAGTCAGGCACTCGAGGAGGTCAACAGAGGCGGTGGAGGAGGATGCAACCGACGACGAAGTTACCTTGCGCCTTCCTGGACAGAGTCGGAGCACTGGTAGCACGTCTACAACTGCATCCTCAGCCACCACTCTGCCTATGAGCATTATTCGGGGTGGATCAACAGGTCGCATGGCCTCTAAGCCTTGCCTAGCCTGGTCCTTTTTTCACATCGAAAAAGATCGCCCAACTCATGTGATATGTAACATTTGTCATGATTCTGTTAGTAGAGGTCAAAACCTCAGCAGTTTGACAACTTCTTCCATGAATCGTCACATGACTAAATATCATAAGTCCCGGTGGGAAGCTCACCGTGCTGCAATGCGGCCTAGCGGAGCGAACCATCCACCGCCCGCCCCTTCCAGTGCATCCGCGCGCTCTTCATCTTCTAGGACTGTGGGGACAGCTGTCACACCTGTTTTTCCACGCAAAACTTCCACCACTGTAACCGCAACAGGCAGTTTGCTTGTAAGGTCGTCAGTTGGTTTGGAAGGGGAAACAAGTGAGTGTGTACAGCTCTCTCAGACATCGATAGCACCAACGTTGGATGAAGGCAACATCATGTCTCCGCCTGCACTTTCCTCACAAACCAGCATTTTTCCAGGGACACCCTACTCAACACCGTCTACACACAGCAGCCAGATCTCTGTCCCTCAGATGTGGTCAAATAAAAGGCCACTTCCTCCGACCCATGACAAAGCTAAGAGGTTGACTCTATCCCTCTGTAAGCTGTTGGCTACCGAAATGCTGCCTTTCCGCCTAGTGGACACACAGGATTTTAGAGACCTTATGTCTGTCGCTGTGCCCCAGTACCAGATGCCTAGTCGCCACTACTTCTCTAAGAAAGGTGTGCCCGCGCTACACCAGCATGTCGCACACAACATCACCGCTTCCTTGAGAAACTCTGTGTGTGAACGGGTGCATTTCACCACCGATACTTGGACCAGTAAGCATGGACAGGGACGTTACATGTCGCTGACTGGGCACTGGGTAACTATGGTGATAGATGGTGAAGGGTCTGCTGCACAAGTCTTGCCGTCCCCACGACTTGTGTGTCAATCCTCTGTCTGTCCAAGTTCCGCCACTGCTTCTGCATCCTCCACCTCATCTGGGTCCTCCACCTCCGCCCCAAGCCTGCCTGGTCAGGCCACCAGCGTTCTCACTGCGCAGAAGGAATCACGCACCCCTCATTACTATGCTGGCAGCAGAGCGCAACGGCATCAGGCGGTCTTTAGCTTGACATGTCTTGGTAATAAGAGTCACACAGCTGAGGAGTTGTGGTCAGCTTTGCGGTCCGAGTTTAATAAATGGTTGTCTCCACTCAAACTGCAGCCTGGTAAGGCCGTGTGCGACAATGCTGCAAACCTGGGTGCGGCACTTCGCCTGGGCAAGGTGACACACGTACCTTGTATGGCTCACGTGTTGAACCTTGTCGTGCAGCAATTTTTAACACACTATCCCGGCCTAGATGGCCTTCTAAACAGGGCACGAAAACTGTCAGCTCACTTCCGCCGTTCAAGCGCCGCAGCAGAGCGACTTGCATCGCTCCAGAAGTCTTTCGGCCTGCCGGTTCATCGCCTGAAATGCGATGTGGCGACACGCTGGAATTCAACTCTCCACATGTTACAGCGACTGTGGCAGCACCGCAGAGCCCTGGTGCAATACGTCATGACGTATAGCCTGGGCCAACGAGATGCAGAGGTGGGGAAGATCACCCTGATGGAGTGGTCTCAGATCAAGGACCTATGCACCCTTCTGCACAGTTTCGACATGGCGACGAATATGTTTAGCTCTGACAATGCCATTATCAGCATGACGATTCCAGTCATTTACATGCTGGAGCACACGCTAAACACTATTCGGAGTCAGGGGGTGGGACAACATGAAGGGGAGGAACTACAGGAGGATTCATATGCGCAAGGGACAACAACATCACGAAGGTCCAGACGTTCATCATCACCAACGCAGCAGGCATGGGACCATGGGGGACAGGGATCGACAAGGGCGCATAGTAGCAGGCGAAATGTTGAGCAAGGTGCAGGAGAACATGAAGAAATGGAGGACGAACTGTCCATGGACATGGAAGACTCAGCGGATGAGGGAGACCTTGGTCAAATTTCAGTTGAAAGAGGTTGGGGTCAGATGTCAGAGGAAGAAAGAACGGGTAGCACCTCTATGCCACAAACACAGCATGGACTTGGTCCGCATGGCTGCGCAAGACACATGAGTGCCTTTTTGTTGCACTACCTCCAACATGACAGTCGTATTGTCAAAATTAGAAGTGATGATGACTACTGGATTGCCACACTATTAGATCCCCGGTACAAGTCCAAATTTTGTGACATAATTCCAGCCATAGAAAGGGACGCACGTATGCAGGAGTATCAGCAGAAGCTGTTACTAGATCTTAGCTCGGCTTTTCCACCAAACAACCGTGCAGGTGCAGGGAGTGAATCTCCCAGTTGTAACTTGACAAACATGGGACGGTCTCGTCATCTTCAACAGTCTACCCGTACCAGTAGGACCTTTTCTGGTGCCGGTAACAGCAATTTTATGGAATCTTTTCATAATTTTTTTAGACCCTCTTTTGCAAGGCCACCAGAGACAACAAGTCTGACACATAGTCAACGGCTGGAGAGGATGATACAGGAGTATCTCCAAATGAACATCGATGCCATGACTGTGCAACTGGAGCCTTGCTCCTTTTGGGCTTCAAACCTACAAAAATGGCCAGAGCTCGCAACTTACGCCTTGGAGATTTTGTCGTGTCCAGCTGCCAGCGTTGTCTCTGAACGTGTATTCAGTGCTGCTGGGTGTGTGCTGACAGATAAGCGCACGCGTCTGTCCAGTGACAATGTGGACAGACTGACGTTCATCAAAATGAACAAGTCATGGATCCAGAAGGAATTTACTACCCCTGTGTCATCCTGGGGAGAGTAAATGCTTGTGGATTTGGAATGTGCTTGATGCAAATCAAAACATCCTGTTTGCAACTAGGGCCCAAGTGCTGCCACTGATGGGGTGGGTGTCTGTGTGGCCCAATTTTTGGAAAAAAGGGAGACTCCGCTTGGAGTAACCCTTGCTTGCTGTGTTTTTAAAAGAAGCCAAGATGAACAGAGCTGGGATCAGGAAAGACTTTGCTACCTACCCCGGTGTCATCCTGGGGACGGCTAAGAATAGCGTATTTTTGAATGTGCTTGATGCAAATCAAAACATCCTGTTTGCAACTAGGGCCCAAGTGCTGCCACTGATGGGGTGGGTGTCTGTGTGGCCCAATTTTTGGAAAAAAGGGAGACTCCGCTTGGAGTAACCCTTGCTTGCTGTGTTTTTAAAAGAAGCCAAGATGAACAGAGCTGGGATCAGGAAAGACTTTGCTACCTACCCCGGTGTCATCCTGGGGACGGCTAAGAATAGCGTATTTTTGAATGTGCTTGATGCAAATCAAAACATCCTGTTTGCAACTAGGGCCCAAGTGCTGCCACTGATGGGGTGGGTGTCTGTGTGGCCCAATTTTTGGAAAAAAGGGAGACTCCGCTTGGAGTAACCCTTGCTTACATTGTTTTTAAAAGAAGCCAAGATGAACAAGTCATGGGTCAGCAAAGACTTTGCTACCTACCCCGGTGTCATCCTGGGGACGGCTAAGAATAGCGTATTTTTGAATGTGCTTGATGCAAATCAAAACATCCTGTTTGCAACTAGGGCCCAAGTGCTGCCACTGATGTGGTGGGTGTCTGTGTGGCCCAATTTTTGGAAAAAAGGGAGACTCCGCTTGGAGTAACCCTTGCTTGCTGTGTTTTTAAAAGAAGCCAAGATGAACAGAGCTGGGATCAGGAAAGACTTTGCTACCTACCCCGGTGTCATCCTGGGGACGGTTAAGAATAGCGTATTTTTGAATGTGCTTGATGCAAATCTAGCTGTGAAGTGTACAACTGGGGCACAACTGCTGCCACTGAAGGGGTGGGTGTGTGTGGGGCCCAATTTTTGGAAAAAAGGGAGACTCCGCTTGGAGTAACCCTTGCTTGCTGTGTTTTTAAAAGAAGCCAAGATGAACAGAGCTGGGATCAGGAAAGACTTTGCTACCTACCCCGGTGTCATCCTGGGGACGGCTAAGAATAGCGTATTTTTGAATGTGCTTGATGCAAATCAAAACATCCTGTTTGCAACTAGGGCCCAAGTGCTGCCACTGATGTGGTGGGTGTCTGTGTGGCCCAATTTTTGGAAAAAAGGGAGACTCCGCTTGGAGTAACCCTTGCTTGCTGTGTTTTTAAAAGAAGCCAAGATGAACAGAGCTGGGATCAGGAAAGACTTTGCTACCTACCCCGGTGTCATCCTGGGGACGGCTAAGAATAGCGTATTTTTGAATGTGCTTGATGCAAATCAAAACATCCTGTTTGCAACTAGGGCCCAAGTGCTGCCACTGATGGGGTGGGTGTCTGTGTGGCCCAATTTTTGGAAAAAAGGGAGACTCCGCTTGGAGTAACCCTTGCTTACATTGTTTTTAAAAGAAGCCAAGATGAACAAGTCATGGGTCAGCAAAGACTTTGCTACCTACCCCGGTGTCATCCTGGGGACGGCTAAGAATAGCGTATTTTTGAATGTGCTTGATGCAAATCAAAACATCCTGTTTGCAACTAGGGCCCAAGTGCTGCCACTGATGTGGTGGGTGTCTGTGTGGCCCAATTTTTGGAAAAAAGGGAGACTCCGCTTGGAGTAACCCTTGCTTGCTGTGTTTTTAAAAGAAGCCAAGATGAACAGAGCTGGGATCAGGAAAGACTTTGCTACCTACCCCGGTGTCATCCTGGGGACGGTTAAGAATAGCGTATTTTTGAATGTGCTTGATGCAAATCTAGCTGTGAAGTGTACAACTGGGGCACAACTGCTGCCACTGAAGGGGTGGGTGTGTGTGGGGCCCAATTTTTGGAAAAAAGGGAGACTCCGCTTGGAGTAACCCTTGCTTGCTGTGTTTTTAAAAGAAGCCAAGATGAACAGAGCTGGGATCAGGAAAGACTTTGCTACCTACCCCGGTGTCATCCTGGGGACGGCTAAGAATAGCGTATTTTTGAATGTGCTTGATGCAAATCAAAACATCCTGTTTGCAACTAGGGCCCAAGTGCTGCCACTGATGTGGTGGGTGTCTGTGTGGCCCAATTTTTGGAAAAAAGGGAGACTCCGCTTGGAGTAACCCTTGCTTGCTGTGTTTTTAAAAGAAGCCAAGATGAACAGAGCTGGGATCAGGAAAGACTTTGCTACCTACCCCGGTGTCATCCTGGGGACGGATAAGAATGGCGTATTTTTGAATGTGCTTGATGCAAATCTAGCTGTGAAGTGTACAACTGGGGCACAACTGCTGCCACTGAATGGGTGGGTGTGTGTGGGGCCCAATTTTTGGAAAAAAGGGGAGACTCCGCTTGGAGTAACCCTTGCTTACATTGTTTTTAAAAGAAGCCAAGATGAACAAGTCATGGGTCAGCAAAGACTTTGCTACCTACCCCAGTGTCATCCTGGGGACGGCTAAGAATAGCGTATTTTTGAATGTGCTTGATGCAAATCAAAACATCCTGTTTGCAACTAGGGCCCAAGTGCTGCCACTGATGGGGTGGGTGTCTGTGTGGCCCAATTTTTGGAAAAAAGGGAGACTCCGCTTGGAGTAACCCTTGCTTGCTGTGTTTTTAAAAGAAGCCAAGATGAACAGAGCTGGGATCAGGAAAGACTTTGCTACCTACCCCGGTGTCATCCTGGGGACGGATAAGAATAGCGTATTTTTGAATGTGCTTGATGCAAATCAAAACATCCTGTTTGCAACTAGGGCCCAAGTGCTGCCACTGATGGGGTGGGTGTCTGTGTGGCCCAATTTTTGGAAAAAAGGGAGACTCCGCTTGGAGTAACCCTTGCTTACATTGTTTTTAAAAGAAGCCAAGATGAACAAGTCATGGGTCAGCAAAGACTTTGCTACCTACCCCGGTGTCATCCTGGGGACGGCTAAGAATAGCGTATTTTTGAATGTGCTTGATGCAAATCAAAACATCCTGTTTGCAACTAGGGCCCAAGTGCTGCCACTGATGTGGTGGGTGTCTGTGTGGCCCAATTTTTGGAAAAAAGGGAGACTCCGCTTGGAGTAACCCTTGCTTGCTGTGTTTTTAAAAGAAGCCAAGATGAACAGAGCTGGGATCAGGAAAGACTTTGCTACCTACCCCGGTGTCATCCTGGGGACGGTTAAGAATAGCGTATTTTTGAATGTGCTTGATGCAAATCTAGCTGTGAAGTGTACAACTGGGGCACAACTGCTGCCACTGAAGGGGTGGGTGTGTGTGGGGCCCAATTTTTGGAAAAAAGGGAGACTCCGCTTGGAGTAACCCTTGCTTGCTGTGTTTTTAAAAGAAGCCAAGATGAACAGAGCTGGGATCAGGAAAGACTTTGCTACCTACCCCGGTGTCATCCTGGGGACGGCTAAGAATAGCGTATTTTTGAATGTGCTTGATGCAAATCAAAACATCCTGTTTGCAACTAGGGCCCAAGTGCTGCCACTGATGTGGTGGGTGTCTGTGTGGCCCAATTTTTGGAAAAAAGGGAGACTCCGCTTGGAGTAACCCTTGCTTGCTGTGTTTTTAAAAGAAGCCAAGATGAACAGAGCTGGGATCAGGAAAGACTTTGCTACCTACCCCGGTGTCATCCTGGGGACGGATAAGAATGGCGTATTTTTGAATGTGCTTGATGCAAATCTAGCTGTGAAGTGTACAACTGGGGCACAACTGCTGCCACTGAAGGGGTGGGTGTGTGGGGCCCAATTTTTGGAAAAAAGGGAGACTCCGCTTGGAGTCACCTTGCGGTGTTTTACATGACTTTAGAAGGGCGTGCCATGCCTATATCTGTGTGTCCTCCTCTTTTTCCTTGTCCAGCTGTTTTGTTTTCGCATGAGTACATGTCCTTGTCACTTTCCCATGTGTTTGTGTTGTGTTGTGAGTTGTTTGTCACCTTTTGGACACCTTTGAGGGTGTTTTCTAGGTGTTTTACTGTGTTTGTGATTGCCTGCCATTGTTTCCTATGGGCTCGAGTTCGGTTCGTCGAACGTTCGACGAGCCGAACTCGAGCCAGACCCCCCGTTCGGCGAACCGCCTCGAGCCGAACCGGGACCGGTTCGCTCATCTCTAGTCTTGAGTGCCTGTGGATAGGTTATTTCTCTGCACTGGGTCCTACATTGGTGCTTGGAGTGGCTTTCCCAGATGCTCCTCGTTCCACATGATTGCTCTGCTTCATTAGGGAGTATGCTCACTCTGAACGTCACCAGTGATATTTCTTGGTTCCGCAGTAAGTGCTCTTGGCTCCCGTTTGTGTACACTTATCTGATCTTGGCTTTTCGACCCTGGATTGTAGTTGACTCTGCTCTGTCCGCCTCCCTGATTTTGTTGTTACCTCCTGGCTTCTGACATCAGACCTACTCTTGACAATGTCTCCTCCTGCTCCCTGTATCCTAAACGTTCTCTCCTGGCATCCTGACCCTTGGTCTGTATCTTGATCTCGTCTCTGCCTGCTTCCTGTGTCCTGTTGTGCCTCCTGGTTCCTGATCCTGGCTTGTTTGACTACCTCTCCACTGACACTGAATGCAAGTAGTATCTAGCGCCACCTAGTGACTAGCATCACACAAATCCATATAGTGTCAAGCATCACAGTATTTTTATTCTAAGCTGTAAGTAGTTATAAAGTATATTTTATGCTCACTTACAATATGGTGATAAAATACTCTAAAAATATAAAATATTTAAAAAGATTTTGACTCATGCATTGTTTTAAAAGTTGTGTAACTAAAAGTGTGTCCCTGACTAACATGGGAAAACAATTATAAAGCTGTAATCTAAGAGAATATATTAGCATTTTTAAAATAGGGCTTAAGTAAAAGAGTCCTTTCATTTTCAAAACCATCAACATATACTTATCAGTGTATTCTCAGACAATGGGGACAATCTTCTGTTGATTCTCAGTTGTTGGCATAATATCACAATAGCATATTGTTGTACATTCTGCTGACAGAGCTGTAGGAAATAAAAACAAGACTAAGCTGATAAAAATGATAAAGTTATATGGTATGATCTCCTTTTCCTGCATCATTTATGACCTATTGACTGGCTGTAATTAGGCAGAAAAACTACAAACTCAAAGTACAGTGCACTCATATCTGAGAGCATCATTTCATATTTATGTTAGTGCTATTGCTTATGGCACATTATGCACCAGCAAATACCAAATTAAAATTCCTTCAATGTCATTAAAACACTGAAGTTAAAAGCTATGTAATAAACCCCAAGCCAGCACAAGTCAACTTAGCAAAAAAGAAACTCTTGCTGCTGTATAATGATTTTTTTTGTTGCTCATCTAAATATAATGATGACTTTTTTGCATGGTTCCATCCATATGAGCAATAGTTCATCCTTCTTCAAATGAATAGTGTTTCAAAAGGAAAAAAATATGAATTCATTGTGCTATGCCTATGATATTGTGTACTGTTCAGCATATCCATACATACTTAGATTTCATTGAAATGATTAAAGTTTTCGCTAACCAATAAAATATTAAATATTATTTATACTATAATGAAGTCTAACATAAATATTCACTTTTCCCTGGGCTTTAAGGTTTTCTCGTATGATTAATTGCTTGTGAATACCAATGGTATATTCAAGGTTTTACTAATTGATATTTGTTGATGGCATAAATGCTATGACTTATAGAACGAAAAGAACAAAATACAACTGCTACTTAAAGGGAAGATCCTACAAACAGGATTATTCCACACTCACTAAGGTAGGATTCCCCATCCTGAGGCTTTGGAGCTATTACATGCTTGATAGACCATGATGAATGGTATGCGGCTGTCTACTGTCATGATTCACATATGACTCTACTTTGCAGAGCCATTGTATATGTTTCTGTTCCTGCTGTCTGTATTCTCCAGGGTCATGTCTGGTGGGAGGAGCTTATTTTCCATGCCTTGTTCCTGGGGTCACGCTGCTTTATCTTGGTTCTGTTACCCTTGATACATCGCCAGTTATAGTTCCTGCTTTGCAGTGTGCGATTCTGTTTCCTGTAAGTCTGTTCTGATCCTGTCCGCTACTAAGACCGGACCGCTGTCTCTTACCTCCATCCTTCCCTACTCGTCTATCCTCCCTGTTTCCCTACCCGCTTTCTTTTTAGTCATCTCATCTCTGTGCCCTCCTCCTACTGATTTGTCCTCCCGGTCCCCATCTTCGGCTTGTTACCTGACTGCGACTGTGTTCCCCTCTGGCTCCTTCTGTACCTACGTGACTTCCCAGCTCTGACCTTGGCTTGTATGACCACTCTATTGCATCCTTGCTTGGATCCTAGTGCCCTCTAGTGGACTTGCATCTAATTACACCTAGAAGCATTGAATCTCACCGGAGCACTGGCTCCTCTTAATGGTAGCTTCACACCTACCAGTTTGGTGCATAAGCACCAGGTCTAGCTAACATCTATGAGGAGTAGGTCTTCATATGTTGACTTTTCTGAGTAGCAAACAGAAGATAAGCTTTTTATGACCATATACTGAGTGGGAGAATGATGCTAGATGCAATAGTGTGGTGAGTGTGCTTAATTTAAGAATACTGAATGGTGGTAAAGTGAGCACTGCTGGATGTATGCATCCTGCTTATAATGGAAGGGGCAACATTTCACAATGCACTTTTTATGGAGAAACTTTTACTGTCTTTTTATCAGTTACTGGGTTCACTACTGTAGGGAGAGAGGGGTACTGAATGTGGCTCGTGACCATTTTTCCTAGGTGGCAACTTTGCATGCTCAAGGACTTATTAATTCTTGTCATGGCTGATGTTGCGACCTTAATGGAAATCTGTCATGAGATTTTTGCTACCTCAGAGCAGCATAATGTAGGAAACGTGACCCTGATTAATGAGCTCAGCAGTTGTGACACAATCAAAGTTTTTGACGTAGCAAAGCTCAGAACACTAACCCTGCCCACATCATACCTCTACATTGTCTATTGAGTGAGCTGCTTATCAGCGGAAGGGGCGTGGTTGGTCTAGCAGCCTTGTGAGCTTCAGTCCAGGCAGTGATAAATGCCTGGTTATAAAACTAACATTGTAAGTAAACAACATGAAATAAACTAATAAGTGATACATCTCTGAAATCTGTGTCTCAGCCCCTATCTCCGGCTATATTCAGATTAAATAGCAAAAACTTTCTGCTAGATTTTCTTTAAGACATTCCTAAGCAGAGACATCTTAAGCCTTCTTGCAGCTGGAAGTCCTACCTATTGAGAAGATGCCTGGGGTGTTCAGCATCTGATGGCAGTAAAAAGAGGTGCTTAGGACCAGATGGGATCAGCAGAGGTGGCCAGAGAGGTTAGCAATGATGTTAGTATTATATTTTTTCTTTGTTTTTAGTATGCTGGTCTTTTTGGTTCAGCAAAAAAATAAAACAGCTGACTAGTTACCCTTTTTCTGAATTTTCATGGAGTTAATTACAATAAATTCATACTCTGGACAATACAGATTTTTGCAAGGATTAAAGTGAAATTTTATTCCATTTTCCCCTCTGTACTAATGTCCCCTGCCCTGTTGTTGTTTTGCAGCTGAAAAAAATTATCTTCTGCTCGGCCACTCCACATCATGATATGTGGTGATCTGAAAGTGAAGCGACCAAAACTAAGTGGTAGTGAATGTGAAATAAGATATGAAGCATGTGTAGTAACTAGTAATGAGTGAGTACCAAAAAGCTCGGGTGCTCAAGGCTCGGGCCGAGCATCCCAAGATACTCGTGTACTCGGCCCGAGCACCGAGCCCAATGTTATCCTATGGGAGACCCGAGTATTTTTATGAGATGACCCCCCGGCAGCATGTAGAAACTCTAAAAATGTCACAAAAGTCTCAGAAGAGTGCTCAAATGACATGGCAACAGCATGGGGAAGACCCCTTGAAGCATTTATCAATCAAAAGTCACAGCTGTGAACAATTTTGTCCGAGTTGTATGCTATTTTTATGGACTTAAAAGAAAACCTTAAAAAATGACACCAAAATGAATTTTCATGGCGGAAATGTTAAGGGCACATACCCAATAGTGAGATAGAGCTGGTGTATGTTACTTTTTGAGATTACATGAAAGATTTTACGGGAAAACATTGTGTGGCACTTCGATGTCCAAAACGCACGTTTTGTGCTTTTTACTAGCAATGTCGGTCATTTTTTTTTTTTCATTCTATCTCCCTCAGTCCGTCGGTCGGTCTCTCTGTCTGTCTGTCGGTCTCTCTCTGTCTTGTCTGTCCCCCTCTCACAGTCTGTCGGTCAGTCTCCCCCCTCTCTCATACTTACCGTTCCCCGATCACTGCCGCGGTGCTGCACAGCTGTTCACTAAACTCCGCCGCGGCTCCTGACACCTCTACACAGCAACTGAGGTGAGTAGCGCGATCAGCTGAGCTGTCAGTCAGGTAATTCACGGCCACCGCTGGATCCAGCGGTGGCCGCGAGTGACCTCAGTGACAGCTCAGCTGATCGCGCTACTCACCTCAGTTGCTGTGTGAAGCTGACAGGAGCGGCGGTGTCTTCTGCAGCTCCGGTCACCTTCATGCAGCAGAGCTGGAAGCGACGCTGGACCATCCTGGATTACGCCGGACATGGAGGGCTTTTTGGGGCTTATTAAATTGGTTACGAGGGAATTGGTTTGTGTTTTTTATTTCTAATAAATGATTTTTTCAGGTGTGTGTGTGTTTATTTACTGTAACCTACAGATTAATCATGGAAGTTACCTCGGGGAGACGCCTGACATGATTAATCTAGGATTTAGTGGCAGCTATGGGCTGCCATTAACTCCTTATTACCCTGATTTGCCAACGCACCAGGGCAAATCGGGAAGAGCCGGGTACAGTCCCAGAACTGTCGCATCTAATGTATGCGGCAATTCTGGGAGGCTGCTGACTGATATTTTTAGGCTGGGGGGCTCCCCATAATGTGGAGCTCCCCATCCTGAGAATACCAGCCTTCAGCCGTATGGCTTTATCTGGCTGGTATTAAAATTGGGGGGACCGCACGCCATTTTTTTAAATTATTTAATTATTTTTTTCACTGCATAGTATACACACGCCCACCGGCTGCTGTGATTGGGTGCAGTGAGACACCTGTCACTCAGCATGGGGGCGTGTCTCACTGCAACCAATCATAGGCACCTGTGGGCGGGGAAAGCAGGGAATACGATATGGCTGTGTGCAGAGCACAGCGCGCCCGCCGGTATAAAAGCTCGGTCACGCTGTTCGGGCCAGCCAATCACTGCAATTCCACAACTAAAAGGGCTATGGCATTGCAGTGGTCTGCCAGCCAATCCCTGCATGAGAGCTGGCTCTCAAAAGAGTGCCAACATGCAGGGATGAAGACCACAAGTACAGCACGAGTATCGCGAAATTACTCGGTACCCGCCGAGTAGCCCGAGTACAGTGATACTCGTGCGAGTACCGAGTAGTGACAAGCGTACTCGCTCATCACTAGTAGTAACTAGAGATAAGCAAAAATGAAGTTTGGTGTTTGGTATGAACTCAGACTTTTCCATGAAAACAATATGATTCGGAGTTCGGGTGCTTTACATATTGAAACTACCTGTGCGAGCATCACCATGCTCACCCAGTGTGAGAAACTTGCAGTGTTTGAAAGGCTCACACTGGGGGTAAAAACAGAATGATCAGATGTAGTGCGCACCAAAAAAATGGGAAAAACACCTCTCACCCTACCTTAGTATTGTTCTGTTTATGGCTAGCTGCATGTGGGCGGAGACCCAAACTGCAAATCAGTGACTTCAAATAAAGCTTAGGTCAAGTCTGGGTCTAAAACCACCAAACTTTAAAAACGTTCATCTGGACTTGCAGAGCCCAAATTTCCACAGGTCTTCTCATCTCTAGTAGTGAATTAAACAAGCTTGGAAGATGGAAAGAGATTATAAAGGTATAAACCAAGAGTATTAAAGGGAATCAATCACCAGGATCTTCATCAGGCTGATTCTATACATACCTTTAGTGGTCAACTCAGATATTTAGGTTTTGAAATCCAAGAAAGTAAAGTTTATAAAATCGGCAGCTTCTTGAGTGACAACAGCTGATGATCAGATAATATCTGGGGATATTTATACTTATCCCCGCCCTCTGTTAAAATTAGCATAAGCATTATACAATTCACCTAGCAGGACCTGTGGTGAGGTCATACCCATGTGACCAGAAGGGGCGTGGCCTCAGCCATTAAAGCTACTACCAGAAAGCAAAATTTTTCTGTTGGCGGGGATAACTAAGCATACCCCCAGATATTATCTGATCCTCAGCTATGTCACTCAACAAGCAGCTAATTTTATAAACTTTACTTTCTTGGATTTCAAAACCTCCAAAAACATCAATTTTGTTCTCCTCTGACCATACTATGTTCTAGTATTTCACAAGTTTTTCTAAATATTGTTGATGGGGATGAACGAGTGTACCCAGCATTGCTTGATACTTGAACGAGCATAGGGGTGGCCAAGCACACTCATTACTCGATTGAGTATCAAGGATGCTCAAGGGTTATGCTCAAGTCCCAACCCTGCATGTTTCGGTGATGTTTTTCAGCCACTAAACGTTCCAGGATTGTCTGTCAATCAGAGTAATGATGTAGTCATGTTGACTACTGTCATTACTGTGATTGGCCGGATGCATCGCATCATTGTGTCTTACATAAACCCGGATATGTGATGCTTGGCACAATGTAGTTCAGAGAGAGTTGATGTAGAAAGGACAGTTTTTTTTAGAGCAGGGGCATATATCAGGGTTTTACACTTGCACCCTTAAGTGCCTTTCATGTGGCACTAACATGTGTTTTTAGCCTGGTTTAATTTAATAACTTAATAATTTAAAAAAAAAAATACATATGGTTCCCCCTATTTTTGATAAACAACCAATGCATTTTTTTTATTTATTTATGTATAAATAATTTAAAAAATAGTCAGCTGACATCAAGTCCAGGTGTTGGTAATGGAGAGGTGTTTATCAAAGTTAAAACACACACATATATGAAAATATAGTTTATTTAAAAAAAAAATGCATCCACACTATCTCTCATTAAGCAATTTATAAACAATAATAAGAAATAAATAAAGATCCAACATAGTTCATTATGTAGTAGTCACATGATGTCCCCCAAATCTGTACTCCAACCTATGGAGCCTCATGGTGACAACACTGAATTAGTTACAACCCTGCATGGGAAATTTCAGGTCTGGCACAAAGCGGAAGTGGCCTCTTTTGTCACTCCCGGTGTTATGGGGGAGCTGGCGAATTGGAATAAAGATGATGAATATTCCAATTAACGGCTGGGGTACTCCGTGCAGAGATGGTAACTGCTGCTGAAATCCAAGGGTCTGACAGATAACTCACAGCTAATGTGGTGCAACAATTTACACCTCCTGATCAGAGTTACAGGTCACTCAGACACAGGAGAGAAAAGAACCCTGTTACCGACACAGGAGTATTCAGCTCTCCAGTTACTTCACTGGTGAGAGCAAAAGAGGCAGAAGGACCCTAGTTACCAGGGTATACACCAGGGTAGAACTGCCTTGCACTCAGACCTCACAGAGGCCAATATACTGCACACATGGTGTGGTACCGATTGCTAACCACACACTGATAGGAGAGGCTCGGTCTCCTATGAAGGAACATAGGCACGCTACTATCGCTAATGTCAGGATAACCCTAGGCAGGTACTCCACCAACCTGTCTGCTGTGCCCCCAGACCTTGACAACTTTCTGCTGAAGCCCACACAAGCAGACATGCGAGACCAAGGACACCTATCCCTGCCTAACTAGCAAACAGACCAGTAGCAACCATGTGCCTGTATTACAAATGATGACTACGCACCACAGTGTGTTCTCTAGGGCCTTCTAAAACCTAAGACTGCCCCAAACACATAAGCAGTCAGCAATGGCAATGACAGGAGCGAATGCCAGGGTGCCACGTCATCAGTGACCAGTCACATTATTGATGACGTCATTGGCAGCCAAACCGGAACTGCCACGTTATCGGTGATGTCACCACAGCCAATCCGGGACTGCCACATCATAGGTGATGTTACTAGCAGCCAATCTGGGACCACCACGTCATCTGTGACATCACTTGCATGTGCATTAGCGCTGAATCTGCACTCTGCACAACTGACTCAGAAGCACCAGCGCTGACAACCCGTGCATGCGCAGTAGAGGAAGGTTGGGACTTAGGCTACACACACCTAGAACGGCATCTGGGCAGCCTGATAATACCAGCTGTCTGCTTTACCTTGTCTGACTATCAAAAATGGGGGTGACCCCACATTGTTTTTCAATTATTTATTAGATAAATAAATAATTTTAAAAAGTGGGATAGGTCCCTTCTATTTTTGTTAACCAGCCAAGGTAAAACAGACAGGTCTTCTATACCTTGACTAGTTATCATTAATAGGAGGAACTCTTTTTCTTTTAATTACATAGGTAACTACAAATAATATTTTTTGTAATTCTCTCTCTCTCTCTCTCTCTCTCAGTCAGTTGATAATATACAGCTAGCCCTAATCACATTATTACCCAGCGAGCCACCCGTCACCAGGGCAGCTGGAAGAGTTGGATACAGCAACAGAAGATGGCGCTTCTATGAAAGCGCCAGTTTTTGGGGCGGCCGCGGACTGCAATTCGCAGCACGGGTGCCCGGAAAGCTTGGGAACTCTACGCTGCGGATTCCAACCCCCAGCTGCCTAGTTGTACCTGGCTGGACACAAAAAATTGGGCGAAGCCCACTCATTTTGTTTTTTTATTATTTCATGAAATTCATGAAATAATTAAAAAAAAACCGGGCTTCCCTATAGTTTTGGTTACCAGCCAGGTACAAATAGGCAGCTGGGGGTTGAGGGCAGCCCATAGCTGCCTGCTGTACCTGGCTAGCATACAAAAACATGGCAAAGCCCACGTAATTTTTTTGGGGGGCAAAAAACTCCTGCATACAGTCCTGGATGGAGTATGCTGAGCCTTGTAGTTCTGCAGCTGCTGTCTGCTGTCTGTATGGAGGAGAGCAGACAGCAGCTGCAGAACTACAAGGCTCAGCATACTCCATCCAGGACGGGTAACAGCAGTTTTTTGCTCACCAAAAAAAATGACGTGGGTTTCGCGATATTTTTGTATGCTAGCCAGGTACAGAAGGCAGGTACGGCTGCCCCCAACCCCCAGCTGCCTATTTGTACCTGGCTGGGAACTAAAAATATAGGAAAGCCCTTTTTTTAATTAATTCATGAATTTCATGAAATAATTAAAAAAAAAAAACGACATGGCCTTCGCCCCATTTTTGTGTCCAGCCAGGTACACCTAGGCAGCTGGGGATTGGAATCCACAGCACAGGTTGTCCCGAGCTTTCTAGGCCAATCTTCTGCGAATGGCAGTTTGCAGCCGCCCCAGAAACTCTGCCAGCTGCCCTGGTGACGGGTGGCTCATTGGGTATTAGTGGGTTAATACTAGCTTTGTTTTTCTAGCTAGTATTAAGCCAGAGATTCTTAATGTCAGGCAAGTTTGACCCAGCCATTAAGAATCTCCAATAAAGGGTTAAAAAAAGACATCAAACAGAGAAAAAATACTTTAATAGAAATAAATACACAGACACACTTAGAGACTCCACGTTTATTACTCCCTCTCACCCCTCCACAATCCTGGTCTTCTGTCTTCTTTCTCCTTCAACCCATGCAGCTCTGCTACATGAGACAGCACTGCATGGGAGGAAGACGCTGCTGCTCCCGTGCACTGTAATCACTCAGTGAGTGAGCAGAGGCTGCGGGTTGTAAGCGGTGACGTCACCGCTGCCACCATTGAAATAGTAATCTGACAGGCGGGTTACTATAGTAATGGTGATCTCCGATCACCTTATTCCCGGTGCCGCTATTCACCGGCTGTGGCATCCAGTCCTTGCATGTGGGCTGACTCTGTAAAGAGGGAGCCAAGGGGAGTCAAGCATGTGCCCAAGCATCTCGTCGGTACATGGAGATGCCCAAACGAGCACCACGTACCGGAGAGATGACTGACAGGACCTAGCATGACGTCTAGCCATGTGACCAGTCTGTAGCCAATGAGATAATAGACACGTGACTGGTCAGATGTTATGACGCCGTCACGGAAAATCCTATCATCAGTGCTTGTTACCGGGAGGGTGCAGCGATGATCGGAAGGAAAAGCGGCGTGAGACAAAGTGCAGGATGCGTCACAGGGACCTGTAAGTATAATGGCAATGTTTATTAACTGTATGTGTATATGTATAATGTGTTTGTATGTGTTTGTGTTTGCCTGCCATTGTTTTCAATGGGGTTTGAAGGTGTTCATCGAACATTTGTCGAACGTTCGCCGAACACTCACCACCGTTCGACGAACCGAACTTGAACACGAGGGGGCTGGCTCAACACTACTTAACATCTTCAGCCTTCACCTGCAATATTCTGTAAAAAAATAAAAATCCCAAGAGGTTTTCACAGATCCACTTGAATCTTTTGCAAGATCTCAATTCCTTACCATTTAGAGTTCCTTCAAACACATCATTGCTCATAAGCAGAGATGAGCAAACCGGTCGCGGTTCGGCTCGAGCTTGGTTCGCCGAACGGAGGTCGCGTTCGAGTTCAATTCGCCGAACCGGTTCGGCGAACCACTCGAATTCCATAGGAAACAATGGGAGGCAATCACAAACACATAAAAAACACCTAGAAAACACCCTCAAAGGTGTCCAAAAGGTGACAAACAACTCACAACACAACACAAACACATGGGAAAGTGACAAGAACAAATTCTCATGCGAAAACAAAACAGCGTTGTGAGGAACAAGAGGACGAGACACAGATATAGGCATGGCATGCCCTTCTAAAATCATGTAAAACACCGCAAGGTGACTGCAAGTGGAGTATCCCTTTTTTCCAAAAATTGTGCCACACAGACACCTCCTTCAGTGGCAGCACTTGTGCCCCAGTTGTACACTTCACAGGTAGATTTGCATCAAGCACATTCAAAAATACGCCATCCTTAACCGTCCCCATGATGACACAGGGGTAGGTAGCAAAGTCTTTGCTGATCTCCGATCTGTTCATCTTTGATCATTTTTAGAAACACTGCAAGCAAGGGTTACTCAGAGCGGAGTCTCCTTTTTTTTTAAAAAAAAATTAGGCAACACAAACACCCCTTCAGTGGCAGCACTTGCGCCCCAGTTGTACACTTCACAGGTAGATTTGCATCAAGCACATTCAAAATACACAAGCACTTACTCTCCCCAGGATGACACAGGGGTAGTAAATTCCTTGTGGATCCATGACTTGTTCATTTTGATGAACGTTAGTCTGTCCACATTGTCACTGGACAGACGCGTGCGCTTGTCTGTCAGCACACACCCAGCAGCACTGAAGACACATTCTGAGACAACGCTGGCAGCTGGACACGACAAGATCTCCAAGGTGTAAGTGGAGAGCTCTGGCCATTTTTCAAGATTTGAAGCCCAAAATGAGCAAGGCTCTATTTGCAAAGTCATGGCATCGATGTTCATTTGGAGATACTCCTGGGAGATTCACTCCGTGCACCACGGTTGTTTGGTGGAAAAGCCGAGCTAAGATCGAGTAACAGCTTCTGCTGATACTCCTGCATACGTGCGTCCCTTTCAATGGCTGGAATTATGTCACAAAATTTGGACTTGTACCGGGGATCTAATAGTGTTGCAAGCCAGTAGTCATTATCACTTCTAATTTTGACAATACGAGGGTCATGTTGGAGGTAGTGCAGCAAGAAGGCGCTCATGTGTCTTGCGCAGCCATGCGGACCAAGTCCACGCTGTGTTTGTGGCATAGAGGTGCTAATTGTTCTTTCTTCCTCTGACATCTCCCCCCAACCTCTTTCAACTGAAATTTGACCAAGGTCTCCCTCATCCGCTGAGTCTTCCATGTCCATGGACAGTTCATCCTCCATTTCTTCATGTTCTCCTGCACTTTCCTCAACATTTTGCCTGCTACCATGCGCCCTTGTTGATCCCTGTCCCGCATGGTCCCTTGCCTGCCGCCTTGGTGATGATGAACATCTGGACCTTGATGATGTTGTTGTCCCTTGCGCATATGAATCCTCCTGTACTGCCTCCCCTTCCTGATGTCCCACCCCCTGACTCCGAATAGTGTTTAGCGTGTGCTCCAGCATGTAAATGACTGGAATTGTCATGCTGATAATGGCATTGTCAGCGCTAAACAAATTCGTCGCCATGTCGAAACTGTGCAGAAGGGTGCATAGGTCCTTGATCTGAGACCACTCCATCAGGGTGATCTGCCCCACCTCTGCATCTTGTTGGCCCAGGCTATACGCCATGACGTATTGCACCAGTGCTCGGCGGTGCTGCCACAGTCGCTGTAACATGTGGAGAGTCGAATAACAGCGTGTCGGCACATCGCATTTCAGGCGATGAACCGGCAGGCCGAAAGACTTCTGGAGCAATGCGAGTCGCTCAGCTACGGCGGTTGAACGGCGGAAGTGAGCAGACAGTTTTCGTGCCCTGTTCAGAAGGCCATCTAGGCCAGGATAGTGTGTTAAAAATTGCTGGACAACAAGGTTCAACACGTGAGCCATAGAAGGCACGCGTGTCACCTTGCCCAGGTGAAGTGCCGCACCCAGGTTTGCAGCATTGTCGCACACGGCCTTACCAGGCTGCAGGTTGAGTGGAGACAATCATTTACCAAACTCAGTCTCCAGAGCTGCCCACAACTCAGCCGCTGTGTGACTCTTATTTACAAGACATTTCAAGATAAAGACCGCCTGATGCCGTTGCGCTCTGCTGCAAGCATAGTAATGAGGAGTGCGGGATTCCTTCTGCGCAGTTACAACGCTGGTGGCCTGACCAGGCAGGCTTAGGGTGGAGGAGGAGGACCCAGACAAGGTTGAGGAGGCAGAAGCAGTGGAGGTACTTGGACAGACATAGGATTGACACACAAGTCGTGGGGATGGCAAGACTTGTGCAGCAAACCTTTTGCTATCTATCACCATAGTTACCCAGTGCCCAGTCAGCAACATGTAACGTCCCTGTCCATGCTTAATGGTCCAAGTATCGGTGGTAAGATGCACCCATTCACACACAGAGTTTCTCAAGGAAGCGGTGATGTTGTGTGCGACATGCTGGTGTAGAGCAGGCACACCTTTCTTAGAGAAGTAGTGGCGACTAGGCATCTGGTACTGGGGCACTGTGATGGACATAAGGTCTCGAAAATCCTCTGTGTGTCCACCAAGCGGAAAGGCAGCATTTCGGTAGCCCAGAGCTTACAGACGGATAAAGTCAACCTCTTAGCTTTGTCATGGGTCGGAGGAAATGGCCTTTTATTTGTCCACATCTGAGGGACAGAGATCTGGCTGCTGTGTGTAGACGGTGGTGAGTAGGGTGCCCCTGGAAAAATGCTGGTTTGTGAGGAAAGTGCAGGCGTAAAAAAAAGAGGAAGAAATTTCAGCGTGATCAAGGTGATTTTGATAGTAAAAATGCCTTCAAATGGAAACATAGAGGAAATTCTCGACAGCCTGAGCGTCCCAGAAATAATTATGTACAACGAACTGGCCATACAGAAGGGAGGAGAGAGAGTTCAAGTGATTTTTTGTCTTCCACGGACAGCGACCTAGACACCGGCCCAGGAGGGGCCGGCGCCGTAGGCAATCAAACATCAATGTTCACCAGATCCAAAGCTCGACCACCACAGCGGATGAACATCGGGAGGTTCAGGAAGTAGGGTCTCACTCCGATAGGGCTCCCACTCCACATGAGGATATACAAGCGGGTAAGGACAAACTTCATATTATTAATCTATCACAGCATGTACTTTCAGCACATGAAATCTCTGTCTTGGAAAGGGGACTTACTTTTTCTCCAACTCATGTCCTGGATAAATTTACTCTGACAAAGGATCTCTACCTCTTTTGTAGGAAATTGATTTTTCAAGTCATCTACTACAAACCTTCAGCAGGGGATCATTCTATGTCAGATGAACAGAGGGTGTTCAGAGATCTTCTGGACTTGCTCCAGGAGAATGAAAATGATGTAAGTAGGCCTAGATTTCCTTACAGAAATAAATCCGAAACGAACCCTCCATTTTCTTTGGTACCAGCTGTTCGGATTTTTTTCGAACTTGTCAAAGCTGATATTTGGAAATTGAAACCTCACTCACCAAGAGCGCCTAATCTCAATCAGGCTGAAAAATCAGCCATTCGTAATTTGAGGAATAATAATGATTTCTTGGTGAAGGAGGCGGACAAAGGGGGTAATGTTGTCATCTGGCCTACTGATATGTATCTAGAAGAGGCCAACAGACAATTGAGTGTCGATACTTTTTATTCTAGACTTCCATCTGATCCGACAGCCCTCTTTACATCTAAATTCCACCGCTTATTGGATTCAGCCTGGCACCTTGGCATCATCAATGAGACCGAAAAAAAGTACTTATGGGTTGATCAGCCTGTCATCCCGACTCTCTACTTATTACCGAAGGTTCATAAATCCATCACTAAACCGCCTGGAAGACCAATTGTGGCAAGTATTGGCAGTCTGTGTGAAAAAGCCAGTGTATATGTTGATTTCTTCTTGCAACCACTGGTAACCAATCTTCCATCCTTTGTACAGGACTCCTCTCATTTCATTCGTATTTGCCAAGATATTAAATTGGCCCCAGGTGACCTTTTGGTCACCTGCGACGTGGAGTCGCTATACACTAACATCAAGCATATGGATGGCATGCATGCGGTCACTTACTTTTTGGACCTCCAGGTGGGTTCTGACCGCATGCACGACTCCTTCCTGATTGATCTGTTGGATTTTATCCTTCAACATAATTATTTTCTTTTTGATAGAAGGTTTTATAGACAGATCTCAGGCGTGGCTATGGGTGCACGCTGTGCACCCGTTTTTGCCAATTTATTTCTCGGATGGTGGGAAACCACAGTTGTCTTCTCCTTGCCACAATTCAAAACCCAAGTCTCCCATTGGCATTGGTATATAGACGATGTGTTCTTCGTTTGGAGGGGCACAGAAGATGGCTGCCGGGATTTCCTCACTCTGCTAAATAATAATTTATTGAACATCTTTCTTACGTATACTATATCCTCCTCTGTAGTGACCTTCTTGGACCTGGAAGTCTCTAGGAAAGGTGACATGATATCGACCAACCTCTATCGTAAGGAAACATCTACAAATAGCCTCCTCCAGTACCAGAGCTTTCATCCACCGCATACAAGACAAGGTATACCAGTTGGGCAGTTTTTACGTATTAGACGTAACTGTACAGGGGATGATGATTTCAAAAAGCAGGCAAAAAATCTCACTCATAGATTCCTTCAGCGGGGTTACCCCAGGAACACTATCTCTAGGGCCTTTCAACGAGCCAAACCTGAATCTCAAGCATCACTTGTTATTCCAAAATCACGAAAAAATGACGATCGTATAAGGTTTATCACCACCTATAACGATCAGTGGAATACAATTAAGAATATTCTGCGGAACCACTGGGGTATTTTAGTGGCTGATACCCAGACGTCACAGGTGGTGAGCTCAGACCCACTTTTGACAGCCAGAAGAGCACCAAACCTAAAGGACATATTGGTTCAGAGCCACTTTGCGGGTTGTAGGCAGAAATTGAATCGGGGTTTCCAACTGAGGGGCTCGTATCCTTGTGGTAATTGCAATGTCTGCAGATATATGCATCCGGTTTCAGATGTGTTTTGTCATCCCCAGGACTCTTCTAGACACAAGTTACAATCGTACATCAACTGCAAAACAAAAAATACTATCTACGCCTTGATCTGCCCATGCAACAAAATCTATGTTGGCCAAACATCTCAGGAGCTGCGGAAGAGGGCACAAAAACATCTTTCCACCATCAATTTGGCAGCAGCCGACATCGAAAAGGGGGTCCCCATTACTCCAGTTGCGGCTCACTTCCTTACTTTTCATCGTGGCTCCTGTTTGGGGTTACGGATCCTTGTCCTGCAGAGATTTATAGGTAATGGAAGAGGTGGTTCGTGTCACAAATGGCTACTACAGAATGAGGCCAGATGGATCTTTAACCTCAATTCAATAGCCCCGAGTGTCTTGAATGAGGATCTGCTTTTCACCGGTTTTCTTGGTTAAATATCTGATCTTGTCCCTTTCTTTTTCCCTTTTTTTTTTTTTTTCTTTTCTCCTCTTCAGGATATTGATCCTTCAATCAGTATTGATGTATTTTTGGTCAATCCATCATCAGTTATTATCATGGACATTTTTTGATTTATTTTTATATAGATATATTTGCTTTATTAGTGTACAGCCTTGATTAGTGACTGAACAGTATTACCTTTTCCATGCTTTACACTGCATGTCTGCTTTATTAGTGTACAGCCTTGATCAGTGACTGAACAGTATTACCTTTTCCATGCTTTACACTGCATGTCTGCTTTATTAGTGTACAGCCTTGATCTGTGACTGAACAGTATTACCTTTTCCATGCTTTACACTGCATGTCTGCTTTATTAGTGTACAGCCTTGATCAGTGACTGAACAGTATTACCTTTTCCATGCTTTACACTGCATGTCTGCTTTATTAGTGTACAGCCTTGATCAGTGACTGAACAGTATTACCTTTTCCATGCTTTACACTGCATGTCTGCCTCATTAGTGTACAGCCTTGATCAGTGACTGAACAGTATTACCTTTTCCATGCTTTACACTGCATGTCTGCTTTATTAGTGTACAGCCTTGATCAGTGACTGAAGTTTAGCTGCTTTTCTATTGGAGCCTGGTGCACATATCCTGTATGTTCCTTTTTTCCCTTTTTTTTTTTTTCTCTCCTCTTCAGGATATTGATCCTTCAATCAGTATTGATGTATTTTTGGTCAATCCATCATCAGTTATTATCATGGACATTTTTTGATTTAACAACGTTGCATATGGACTCATTTGATCTATCATAGAATTGACTCTCCTTTTGGAATCATCTAAAATTGTTCATAACCATCTGCTATCAAGCAAATTATGGGAGCCCTTTGCATACATATTGGATCATGCTTTGTAATTAGATCTATGTGCTTTTTTGTACATATATGCACTATATATAAATTGTTTATCATGCAAATCCTAAATGATTATATGCTTTTTCCACTTTATTATATATGGATTAGACATATTACTATGTATGTGGCTCTGATTTTTATATGTATTCACAGCCTGTGGGTTACCTATGTTCATTGTGACATTCTTTTGGATCTAATGCTAATATGGTATTGCCCTTTCAACGAATGAAATATCTGATACACCTAGCGCGCATGCGCTGTTTCTCATAACGGTGATCGCACCTTTTTGGACTTTACCGCGCACGCGCGGACTTTCCAAAATGGCGGCGCCCGTTTGGCAGAGCCATGGCTGCCATTACACACGTTGCTGAACGTTGACTCCCCGCCCGGACTTTTTTGCCATTGCACCTACAGGTGACTTGATTTATGACTAATTACTAAGCACATTTATACTTTGTTGTGGCAGGTACTTTGCACACACTTGCCCTGAGGAAGCTGCTAATGCAGCGATACGCGTGGGTCTTGCCCACGGGATTTTTCTGACTCTTCCTCCCCTCTCCGCTATTATCGAGCCTTGATTTTTTTCCCCTGTGACTGACCCCTTGGTGGGGTATTTTACAGCATGGATGGTCCTCCGGCTTTAATCTTGGTATAGTACCCCTTTGTCCTGTTCTGGACAAGGACCCATAGGGTTGTAATCCCTCTATATCCACTCCTTATTCCACCGAACATAATCTGGGTCTGCTACTTTATATAACAGAGCCACATGCAATTCTCTACTCCTGTAGATTATGTATTATGTTATTTGCTTGGTCTCCTGACTTGTTATATTATGTATTTAAAGTGTATATTATTCTAGATGTGCAGTACGGAATATTGTGGCTTTTGTTAAGGGGTATATCTTGTCTCTTTAGCTTATTACATGATACTATGGTATACCATTATAATATTGTGAGTTGGTGGGGAGATTCATACCGTGCTATTTAGTGTGTTTTTGTATTTTAAATGATTTTATGTAATTTTGGCTACAATAAAGATTGCTTTTTATAATAATATTGGACTCTGCTTCCCATTATGCAGTTCTTTTCTCCTAACACTGGAAAGTGCAGGCGTAGACATGATGTTGCCTTCATCCAACGTTGGTGCTATCGATGTCTGAGAGAGCTGTACACACGCACTTGGTTCCCCTTCCAAACCAACTGACGACCTACCAAGTAAACTGCCTGTTGCGATTACAGTGGTGGAAGGTGTGCGTGCAAAACCAGGTGTGACAGCTGTCCCCACAGTCCTAGAAGATGAAGAGCGCACGCTTGCACTGGAAGGGGCAGGCGGTGGATGGTTCGCTCCGCTAGGCCGCATTGCAGCACGGTGAGCTTCCCACTGGGACATATGTTATTTATTCATGTGACGATTCATGGAAAAAGTTGTCAAACTGCTGAGGTTTTTGCCTCTACTAACAGATTCCCGACAAATTTTACAGATCACATGATTTGGGCGATGCTTTGCACGGTCAAAAAAGGACCAGGCTAGGCAAGGCTTAGAGGATATGCGACCTGCTGAGCCACCCCGACTAGTGCTCAGAGGCAGAGTGGTGGCTGAGGATGCAGTTGTAGACGTGCTACCAGTACTCCGACTCTGTCCAGGAAGGCACAAGGTAACTTTGTCGTCAGTTGCATCCTCCTCCACCGCCTCTGTTGACCTCCTCGAGTGCTTGACTGTGGGTTGACAGTAGGTGGGATCTAGAACTTCCTCATCAAGCGTTGTGTTTGCACTCCCCTCACCCTCAGACCTAGCCTCTTCCTGCCCTGACCGAATATTTAAGTTGTCATCCCAATCTGGCATCTGCATCTCATCGTCATCAGTATGTTCCTCATTGTCTCTAACAGCAGGTGTTACAGTTTGTGAATAAGGGTCAATATTATGCTCAGAAACTTGGTCATCACGGCCTAAATCTGAGTCATAAAGGTTCTGGGCATCACTGCAGACCATTTCCTGGTCTGTACTCACTGTATCGTGGGAGCATACCTCTGATTCCAAGTCTATAGTGTGACTGAACAGCTCTGCAGATTCAGCCATCTCTGTTCCACCATACTGTGCAGGGTGAATGGAGACTTGAGAGCTGGGAGAAAGCAAGTGTGATTTGGATAAGAACTCAAAGGACTGGGTTTTTTTTGGACGCGGTAGTTGAGGTGGAGGAGAGGGAACTTGTTGGAGCACTTGAGATCCATTCAAGCATGTTCTTTTTTTGTACATCATTTACCTTTCTTACAGTTTTTCGGGTCCGTAAAAAAGGGAGCACATCGGATTGTCCACGGAAAGCAGTAGACATCTTACTTTTGCTGGAAGTTGGCCTATCTTCAGCAGATGTTAATGTAGCTTTGACACCTTCCCCACGGACAAAAACTTTTTTTCCTTTTCCAACACGCCTGTTCCCCTTTCCACCAGCATCTGTCATTATGCCACTCATTTTGATAGCGACAAGATTGGCCACTTAAAATTTGGTAGTAAAAACTGAGAGGTGCTGTAGATTGCAGAGGTGGTCTAGCTTTATTGACAGCTGAAGAAACAACACTGACTATCCCTGACAATGCAACTATGTCCCTTAAACTGGCAGCAGTGTTTGCTATTATAATAGCTTAGTAAAAATGAGCTTGAGGGTGCAATGCAGAGGTGCTGGAAATTGCTTGGCACCAGTGGGACACTAATGTAGTACAACAGCCACTTTTAGGATGCCACTAAGTTTCCTCAGTGTTTGCTATTATAATAGCTTAGTATAAATGAGCTTGAGGGTGCAATGCAGAGGTGCTGGAAATTGCTTGGCACCAGTGGGACAATAATGGAGTCCTATAGCCGCTTTTAGGATGCCACTAAGTTTTCTCAGTGTTTGCTATTATAATAGCTTAGTATAAATGAGCTTAAGGATGCAATGCAGAGATGCTGGAAATTGCTTGGCACCAGTGGGACACTAATGGAGCCCAACAGCCACTTTAAGGGTGCCACTAAGTTTTCTCAGTGTTTGCTATTATAATAGCTTAGTAAAACTGAGCTTGAGGGTGCAATGCAGAGGTGCTGGAAATTGCTTGGCACCAGTGAGACACTAATAGAGTCCAACAGCCACTTTTAGGATGCCACTAAGTTTCCTCAGTGTTTGCTATTATAATAACTTAGTATAAATGAGCTTGAGGGTGCAATGCAGAGGTGCTGGAAATTGCTTGGCACCAGTGGGACACTAATGTAGTTCAACAGCCACTTTTAGCATGCCACCAAGCTTCCTCAGTTTTTGCTATTATAATACCTTAGTATAAATGAGCTTGAGGGTGCAATGCAGAGGTGCTGGAAATTGCTTGGCACCAGTGGGACACTAATGGAGTCCAACTGCCACTTTTTGGATGCCACTAAGTTTCCTCAGTGTTTGCTATTATAATAGCTTAGTAAAAATGAGCTTGAGGGTGCAATGCAGAGGTGCTGGAAATTGCTTGGCACAAGTGGGACACTGATTGAGTCCAACAGCCACTTTTTGGATGCCACTAAGTTTCCTCAGTGTTTGCTATTATAATAGCTTAGTAAAAATGAGCTTGAGGGTGCAATGCAGAGGTGCTGGAAATTGCTTGTCACCAGTGGGACACTAATGGAGTCCAAAAGCCACTTTTTGGATGCCACTAAGATTCCTCAGTGTTTGCTATTATAATAGCTTAGTATAAATGAGTTTGAGGGTGCAATGCAGAGGTGCTGGAAATTGCTTAGCACCAGTGGGACATTAATGGAGTCCAAAAGCTACTTTTTGGATGCCACTAAGTTTCCTCAGTGTTTGCTATTATAATAGCTTAGTAAAAATGAGCTTGAGGGTGCAATGCAGAGGTGCTGGAAATTGCTTGGCACAAGTGGGACACTAATGGACTCCAACAGCCAGTTTTTGGATGCAACTAAGTTTCCTCAGTGTTTGCTATTATAATAGCTTAGTATAAATGAGCTAGAGGGTGCAATGCAGAGGTGCTGGAAATTGCTTGGCACCAGTGGGACACTAATGGAGTCCAACAGCCACTTTTAGGGTGCCACTAAGTTTCCCCAGTGTTTGCTATTATAACAGCTTAGCAAAACTGAGCTTGAGGGTGCAATGCAGAGGTGCTGGAAATTGCTTGGCACCAGTGGGACACTAATGGAGTCCAACAGCCAGTTTTTGGATGCAACTAAGTTTCCTCAGTGTTTGCTATTATAATAGCTTAGTATAAATGAGCTTGAGGGTGTAATGCAGAGGTGCTGGAAATTTCTTGGCACCAGTGGGACACAAATGATGTCCAACAGCCACTTTTAGGATGCCACTAAGTTTCCTCAGTGTTTGCTATTTTGTTAGCTTAGTATAAATGAGCTTGAGTGTGCAATGCAGAGGTGCTCTAAATTGCTTGGCACCAGTGGGACACTAATGGAGTCCAACAGCCACTTTTAGGATGCCACTAAGTTTCCTCAGTGTTTACTATTATAATAGCTTAGTATAAATGAGCTTGAGGGTGCAATGCAGAGGTGTTGGAAATTGCTTGGCACCAGTGGGACACTAATGGAGTCCAACAGCCACTTTTAGGATGCCACTAAGTTTCTTCAGTGTTTGCTATTATAATAGCTTAGTAAAAATGAGCTTGAGGGTGCAATGCAGAGGTGCTGGAAATTGCTTGTCACCAGTGGGACACTAATGGAGTTCAACAGCCAGTTTTTGGATGCAACTAAGTTTCCTCAGTGTTTGCTATTATAATAGCTTAGTATAAATGAGCTTGAGGGTGCAATGCAGAGGTGCTGGAAATTGCTTGGCACCAGTGGGACACTAATGGAGTCCAACAGCCACTTTTTGGATGCCACTAAGTTTCCTCAGTGTTTGCTATTATAATAGCTTAGTAAAAATGAGCTTGAGGGCGCAATGCAGAGGTGCTAGAAGTTTCATGGCACCAGTGGGACACTAATGATGTCCAGCAGCCACTTTTAGGATGCCACTAAGTTTCTTCAGTGTTTGCTATTATAATAGCTTAGTAAAAATGAGCTTGAGCGTGCAATGCAGAGGTGCTGGAAATTGCTTGGCACCAGTGGGACACTATTGGAGTCCAATAGCCACTTTTAGGATGCCACTAAGTTTCCTCAGTGTTTGCTATTATAATAGCTTAGTAAAAATGAGCTTGAGGGTGCAATGCAGAGGTGCTGGAAATTGCTTGGCACCAGTGGGACACTAATGGAGTCCAAAAGCTACTTTTTGGATGCCACTAAGTTTCCTCAGTGTTTGCTATTATAATAGCTTAGTATAAATGAGCTTGAGGGTGCAATGCAGAGGTGCTGGAAATTGCTTGGCACCAGTGGGACACTAATGGAGTCCAACAGCCACTTTTTGGATGCCACTAAGTTTCCTCAGTGTTTGCTATTATAATAGCTTAGTAAAAATGAGCTTGAGGGCGCAATGCAGAGGTGCTAGAAGTTTCATGGCACCAGTGGGACACTAATGATGTCCAGCAGCCACTTTTAGGATGCCACTAAGTTTCTTCAGTGTTTGCTATTATAATAGCATAGCAAAACTGAGCTTGAGGGTGCAATGCAGAGGTGCTGGAAATTGCTTGGCACCAGTGGGACACTAATGGAGTCCAACAGCCACTTTTAGGATGCCACTAAGTTTCCTCAGTGTTTGCTACTATAATAGCTTAGTAAAAATTAGCTTGAGGGTGCAATGCAGAGGTGCTAGAAGTTTCATGGCACCAGTGGGACACTAATGGAGTCCAACAGCCACTTTTTGGATGCCACTAAGTTTCTTCAGTGTTTGCTATTATAATAGCTTAGTAAAAATGAGCTTGAGCGTGCAATGCAGAGGTGCTGGAAATTGCTTGGCACCAGTGGGACACTATTGGAGTCCAATACCCACTTTTAGGATGCCACTAAGTTTCCTCAGTGTTTGCTATTATAATAGCTTAGTAAAAATGAGCTTGAGGGTGCAATGCAGAGGTGCTGGAAATTGCTTGTCACCAGTGGGACACTAATGGAGTCCAAAAGCTACTTTTTGGATGCCACTAAGTTTCCTCAGTGTTTGCTATTATAATAGCTTAGTATAAATGAGCTTGAGGGTGCAATGCAGAGGTGCTGGAAATTGCTTGGCACCAGTGGGACACTAATGGAGTCCAACAGCCACTTTTTGGATGCCACTAAGTTTCCTCAGTGTTTGCTATTATAATAGCTTAGTAAAAATGAGCTTGAGGGCGCAATGCAGAGGTGCTAGAAGTTTCATGGCACCAGTGGGACACTAATGATGTCCAGCAGCCACTTTTAGGATGCCACTAAGTTTCTTCAGTGTTTGCTATTATAATAGCATAGCAAAACTGAGCTTGAGGGTGCAATGCAGAGGTGCTGGAAATTGCTTGGCACCAGTGGGACACTAATGGAGTCCAACAGCCACTTTTAGGATGCCACTAAGTTTCCTCAGTGTTTGCTACTATAATAGCTTAGTAAAAATTAGCTTGAGGGTGCAATGCAGAGGTGCTAGAAGTTTCATGGCACCAGTGGGACACTAATGGAGTCCAACAGCCACTTTTTGGATGCCACTAACTGGCAGCACTCTTCTCAATAAAATGGCTTTGCAATAATGTGCAGGAAGGGAGATTGCAGAGGTGGTGGGACTTGCTTGGCACAAGTGTCACAATAATGGAGTATAGCAGCCACTCTTTGGATGGCACTAACTGGCAGCACTCTGCAATTAAAATGTCTTTGCAAAAAAGGGCAGGAGGGGAGAATGCAGAGGTGGTGGGACTTGCTTGGCACAAGTGGCACAATAATGGAGTACAGCAGCCACTCTTTGGATGACACTAACTGGCAGCACTCTTTTCAATTAAAATGGCTTTACAAAAATGTGCAGGAGGGTACAGTGGCCGGGTTGTGGGTCAGTGTAGAGGAAAGGAAGCCTCACTTTCTATCCCTCCTTATGGTGAAATGCAGCAAGGAATTCCCTGAGCTTAGCTCCACAGACGCTGTTATCTGAAGCTGTAAAAAGCGTTTCCACGGACCTTACTGTCACCTATGGCTCTGATCCAGCTGTAATTAGCCCTTAACAGGGCTGAATTAAACTTCTGTCCCTAATGAGTAGAGCGCTGTGTGTATAGCGTACACAGCAGGATCGGCGACAGGAGCTGTGTTAGCGGTGAATGACACCCAGACGTAGAAGGCAGATAATGGAATGCTGGGGGAAAATGTCCGTATTTTAATGCATTTAATGACATGGACAGGCTATGACACATGCCCTTGCTTCTCTGGCAAAAAGTACACTTAGCCGTGTGTGTGTCTGGTATTGGCTGACCTGCTGGCCCGCCCCACTACACGCGCGCTTAGGGAAGGAAGAAAAAAAAAAAGGTGATCGCCATTATCCCAGCAGCAGTGATCTAAACGCGCAGCCCCCGCATACTATACGCTGAAATTTGATAATAGTGTGAATCACAGAGTGATGGCTTCCACTTCATTAGTCAATTAGTTATTCCGTGCTTTCCCTTCCCACCGGCACCTATGATTGGTTGCAGTCAGACACGTCCCCAAGCTGAGTGACAGCTGTCGCACTGCAACCAATCACAGCCGCCGGCGGGCGGGTCTATATCGTGCAGTAAAATAAATAAATAATAATAATAAAAAAAAAAAAAGCGGTTCCCCCATATTTCATACCAGCCAGGATAAAGCCGCACAGCTGGAGGCTGGTATTGTCAGGATGGGGAGCGCCATGGTATGGGGAGCCCACCACCCTAACAATATCACCCAGCAGCCGCCCAAAATAGCCGCATCCATTAGATGCGACAGTTCTGGACTCTACCCAGCTCATCCCGAATTGCCCTGGTGCGGTGGCAATTGGGATAATAATGAGTTTAATCATGCCAGGCGTCTCCCCGAGACACCTTTCATGATTAAACTGAAAGTGAAAGTAAAGAAAAACACACGGCAAAAAATCCTTTATTTAGAATAAAAGACAAAAAACCACCCTGTTTCACCCCTTTATTAATCCTCAAATATCCCTCCAGGTCCGACATAATCCACACGACACTGTCAGCTTTGCTACAGAACACGAGTGCTCTGATCAGCTCCACGTAGCAATCAAATGAATCGCACATTCAGCAAAGACTTCAGCAATACTATACTATATAGTGAAACTGATGTGTTGCTGTGATGCCTCAAGTTGGTGTGAGTTTAAAGACACCAAACATGAATAGGTTTACTTGTATCCAAGGGGTTAAAAAAACCTCACAAGTCTGTCCAAAAAAAGTGGCACACATTTTGCGCCATTTTCCGAAACCCACAGCATTCTCATTTTTTGTTATCTATGGCTCAGTGAGGGCTTATTTTTTTCTTCGAGCTCCCGTTTTTAACTGTACCATTATTGTGCAGATACTACGCTTTGATTGCCCGTTATTGCATTTTGCGCAAAATTTGCAGCGACCAAAAAAATGTAATTTTGACATTTGGAATTTTTTGCTACTATGCCGTTTACCGATTAGATGAATTGATTTTATATTTGATGGATCGGGCATATCTTAAAGCGGCGATACCAAATATGTGTATATTTTTCATTTTTAAACCCTTTAATTTTCAATGGGGCGAAAGGCGAATGATTTGAACTTATAGGTTTTTTAATTTTTTTTTAATTTTTTAAAACTTTTTTTAACTTTTTTTATTTTATTTATCTATGTCCCTTATGGAACTATATGGATCAGCTGTCTGATTGCTCTTCCATATCTCCAGATGACAGCTACAGAGCTGAGATCTGCAGATATGCTGCTTTACTCTCAATGCCGCCACTATTCCAGCATTGAGAGAATGGGACTCATGTTAAGTACAGGCATCACATGACCCTGTGCTACTATGGCAACCACCGGAAGTCACGTTATCACGTCACGCGACTTCCGATGAGGACAGGGTAAATTATCATAATGGCAGCGCGCATATACAAGTTGTAAGGGGTTAATAGTCGCGGGTTGAACGCGATTCCACTGGCGACTAGCAGACACACATGTCAGCTGTTGAAATTAGCTGATATGTGTGCGCATTGCCGCGGCCTGCCCATAGCAGGGGGCAGGGATTAACCTCACACAATCCATGACGTAACCAGTACATCATGGGTCGCTAAGGGGTTAATATCCTATTACTGACCAACTCATTTAAAAAAATTAAAACATATCAATTTTTACCTATATCAGATTTACTAAGTTAATACATTTTCCAACGCTTAGCCAAAATGTTGTTAATACATGTATTAGAATGCTAAGAAAATATATTTTTAACAAATAAAGTCAATTATTCTTCTTGCACTTATAGTCTCTAATATAAATGCAGGAGAAATAGTGGCTTAAGATTCAAATTCAATGCAACTTGAAAGAAAATTTATCCCAATAAATGACTTTATAATCCTCTTTTATTTAGTGTTTCTTTCTTGTAATCTCTTTATGTCCATTTAATTCATGAGGCAAATTGTTGGGCTTTCCAAGCATCTGCAAACAATAGTAGAACAAAATGGTGGTATTATTAATTCAAAATGCACTTGCAGCTACTTAAACATCTGTCAATAACTTGTTTGATTTACAAAGAAACAGTCTATGTGCATTTGTTTGAATAGAAGGATGATTATTATCTGCATAAGGTCGTTATTTCTGGAAAAAAACATGTTTTGTTCTATAGTGTGTCCAGACATAAAGCACTTGGTTGAAATATATGCATATCTATAAACTCTATTTACATATCAATACTTTTCACTATTATTTATTTATCCCATTCATAAAATATAACAGAAATAAAATGCAGTAAATATATTTTACAAGGTCACAAATGTTTGCGTATTCTGGATTTGTGGTTGAAAGTTTGTATTTCAATGAACATCCTTAACATCTACCAATTTATTCTAAATGAATTGTTGTTTTGTTTAGTTTGTCATTTAGTTTGTTCATTTCTTCCGCAATTCTATTGAATAATTGTAAAGTCACAGAATGCAATGTGATGCACAAAAAACAAAAAATCTAAAAAATTCCCATTGTTTCCCCATAATTTATATTATCCATCTTATAATTATAGCTAATAAATAAAATATATACAGTACATTTTTTTTCACTCCTTCCTTTAACCTGTGTCCACTACAGGAAACCAGGACCAGAGAGCACCACACCTTAAGCAAAGACACCAGTCAATTTATAACGTAAGAAAATCAGGAGAAAATGATGGTAGGTCTTGAGCGGATTTGAAGGCTGGCTGCAGAATAGTATGGAGTGCAGATGTCTGACGCCCTGGACTAGCCAGGTAGTCACAGATAGCGCCCCGCACAACACCAGTCCCACACAAGGTAACACCAGACAAACCATAAACCCTGGTCACCTCCCTCAGTGATTAATGAACACACCAGGGGGCAGAGCCAGGCACCAAGATCCCATGGACCAGCGTCTGCGGGCAAACGGGCTCCTCCGACATATACAAAGCTGGGGAGCGGACTCCCGTCGCTGAAGCACAGGCAGTCTACACATACACTACACAGTGTAAGAGAAAGGCCAAAACCACCGAATCGGGTGGGGGACCAGACGCAGCCGGCTGCGGGCACCGACCACCATCAACTTTGTTTACCAGAGACTTGTGTGTGTCAATAACAGTGAGTACAACAGTGCCATCCGGCCGCGCACTGCCCTGCACCGCTCAGCTACTCTCACCCCAACGGGTCCCGGGAGCATCATCCCTGCCAACAGAGGGGTTACCATTCTGCTGCATCACCATCTCCCCCGGGTGCCCAATAGCTGCAGCGGTGGTGTCTACATCTTCACCACAACCCATGGGTGGAATCACGAACTCAAACACGGCTCTGGCCGTACACCCACCTACCACCCCCCTAAGTAGCACCAGCACCCTTTCAGAGCGAAGTGACCCCAGGTCCGGAGGCGCTCGAGCCACCCACCAACGATCCAAGAGGCTCGGCCGCAGCCGAGCGCGGGGCAGTACACATCAACTCTTCTTTCGTCATGAACAGGATACTTACCTATTCACTTACCTAGTGAAGTGCGCCTTGAAGTGAAGTCAGCGGTGATCCGTTGTGAAATTTGCAGAATCCGCCATCTTGCCGTCATCTTTTGGCGCGAAGATTCTCGCCGGAGTCTTCTTCCCCGCAGAAGGGGCGCGAAAGCCGAAGCCCTGCCCCCTCGGAACACGGCTGTGCAGCAAGGCGCGCGGTTGAAAAGCGAAACTGATCGGCCGTAGAGAGGAAGGCCGCGAAAAGACCAAGGGGGGGCAGGTGAAGATTCGGCGACATGTGTCCGAGCTGATAAAGGGCAGGAACTTCAGGACCCTGCCACACTTCTGGTTCCTGGACCCCGCAAGAGCGACATGGCCGACCCGTCCCGCAAGCCTGCAGCACCGGAGGCCGCACCCTGAACAGCGGCGTGGGTGGAAGCCCGGACCACACAGATGTGTCGCTGGATACAAGCCCAGGCGCAGTTCTTAATGGAGCGGTGGATGGCCGAGATGGAGGAGCTGGCTGCGGCCGTGCGGGCACGCGAAGTGGAGGCAACCTTAGTGGAGCCGGTGAGCAACCCACGCCCCTATGTCTTCGAGGGACCGGCCGATGCAGCTGAGGGACCCGGTCTGCCCCTGCCCTCTATATTGCCTCCCTTGCTGCCCGTACCAGTTGCCGCTGACTCCCTGCTCGGTCTGCTGCCCCCAACACCGGCAGCGGAGTCCGTCCTATCCGCCCGTGAGGACCCGCCTGTGGAAGCAGCCTGCGGACGGCCAGCTACCAGACCGGCGCCAATACCACTTCCATGGAAAAGTAGCATCCGGAAGGTGCCCGGCCCAAGGAGTGAACCAGCCGGTCCCGGAAGAAGCCGCTCCCCAGTTACCCAAGGCCCCAGCAGTCCGCCCTGCTGAGATGGAGGTGGATGGTGACCGGAAGTGGGCCCAGCGGGCGAAGGTGGCCACTCCCAGGATCCAGGCCTCGACTGAGGCGTCACGGGGTTGCCGCTGCGAGACAGCTGAGCAGGCCACGACACAACGGGGTTCCCTGAAGCAGTAGGCGCCGGTCGTAGCCGGCACAGGGGAGCTCCAGCTGGGCCTGACTCCTGCGCAGAGTGACCCGGAGCAGGCAGATGCTCTGCATTGGGAGCGGCAGGAGCACCAGCTGGGCTGGGAGATCACAGCACGTGAGAGGCAGAAGGCGGAGGTGCTGGCCTGGACCATCAGGGAGAAGGAGAATCTCCGCAGCGCCACCTGTCGGGTACGGGGCCCGACCTATGAAGGCCAAGTCCGGTAATTTGATCCCAACCATGGATGGGGGTTTATATATGAGCCCGACCTGGAGGCGGAGGGGCTTGTGTCCCACAGGGACGTGTACCCCCACCTGCCCGTAGGTCACCTGGACCGTAACCTGGAGCCCGGAGAGGTGGTGAGCTACACCCGGAATTGCGGGGAGAGGGGCTGGTTTGCTCTTAATGTGAAGAGGAGGGTGAGCCGCAATACCCAGTCTCCTCCCCTGCCATACAGTCCCAAGGAAGAGGAGTGTTAAAAGGTAGTGGTTCCCGGCTACCATACTGCCCGTCCCCGTTGGGACTTTGTTGATGTTCCCGCTGTTTACCCCGTTTTACCATGAACAAGGCTGAGAACTTGCAGGCCACCCAAAAACTTTTGGGCTTGTAAATAATCCCGGATCACCCTTTCAGGTCCTGCAGCCCCGGGAAGGCTGGTTGGAGGAAGGGCCTGCAGCAGAGGAGGTCGAGGTCCCGTCACCATTGCAACCGGTGACTACCCTCTGGGTCAGGGGTCCCCTGGATGTGGGGCCTCTGAGAGACTGCCGGGTATGAAACTTTGTACCTTGCCCGTTTGAGCAACACCCGGACCTGACCCGATTCCTGGACTGGGGAATAGGGGGTGCTGACCTGTTTTTAGAGGCAGCATCAAGGTTTAGGTTTGTTTGGGTGGGCAACTGAAAGGACCCGGTCCCGTCCCGTTCCCGGTTAATAAAAATGTTTTTAACTGTTTGCAACGTTTAAAGGGAACCTGTCAGCAGAAAGTTCCCCTAAAACCTAACAGATTCCCCCTCTGCAGCTCCTGGGCTGCATTCTAGAAAGGTCCCTGTTATTATTGTGCCCCCTTTCTGACCAAAAAAAAGAGTTTATAAAGTGGTACCTTTTTGGCTCCGGATTCTATAAATGTGACACGGGGGCGAGCTGCCTGATGGCCGTTATTCTGCCCCCTGGTCCTGTATGCCGCCCCCATCGCTGATTTCCATACTTGTGGACGCCGCCCACTGCTCCAGCCATCCCCGCGCATGCCCAGTGCCCATCTCTCGTGGATGAGCACTGTGCCCAGTGTCACCGCTGGTGACGTGCGCGCAGGGTTTAGATTATGGGCGGTGCTGTGATGTTTATTACCAAGCAACCGCCTATAATCGCGGGACCGCGCTTTCCCCCTCGGCGTCCTTCATTCTGCGCAAGCGCGGTGCTGCTGACCCCACGTCACCTCCTTCCCATCTATTTCCTGCCTCAGGGCAAGATGGGAAGGAGGTGACGTGAGGTCAGCAGCAGCGCGCTTGCGCAGAACGAAGCAGGCCGAGGGGGAAAGCGCGGTCCCGCGATTATGGGCGGTTGCTTGGTAATAAACATCACAGCACCGCCCATAATCTAAACCCTGCGCGCACGTCACCAGCGGTGACACTGGGCACAGTGCTCATCCACGAGAGATGAGCACTGGGCATGCGCGGGGATGGCTGGAGCAGTGGGCGGCGTCCACAAGTATGGAAATCAGCGATGGGGGCGGCATACAGGACCAGGGGGCAGAATAACGGCCATCAGGCAGCCCGCCCCCGTGTCACATTTATAGAATCCGAAGCCAAAAAGGTACCACTTTATAAACTCTTTTTTTTGGTCAGAAAGGGGGCACAATAATAACAGGGACCTTTCTAGAATGCAGCCCAGGAGCTGCAGAGGGGGAATCTGTTAGGTTTTAGGGGAAATTTCTGCTGACAGGTTCCCTTTAAGCAAAATGCCTGACGTCAAGGGAAGAAACAAAAGCTTTCATAATTGTAAATATGTTAATATGCTTGTTGACTGTTTTTATCTTTTTCAGTTCAGAAATATAAACGGTGGTGGTCGGACAGCCCGCGGACTGTTTGTAGTTAACCAAAGGGGAGTGTGATGCCCTGGACTAGCCAGGTAGTCACAGATAGCGCCCCGCACAACACCAGTCCCACACAAGGTAACACCAGCCAAATCATAAACCCTAGTCACCTCCCTCAGTGCTTAATGAACACAGCAGGGGGGTGGAGCCAGGCGTTTGGCCACGCCCACTGAGGAATTCAGAGGGCCTGAGGCAGGAAACACAGTCAGTTTCTAGTTGGAGTTCAGTTTGAGAGTGCAGTGGAGGAGGACAGGCCTGTGTGACAGGCCTGTAACAGACTGACAGGTGCCGGGGTTGGAGCCCGGGCACCTTTGGCTAGGAGGCATACGGTGGCCTAGCCTGCAGGAGCCGGGAAGACGGCTCGGTGGAACTGTGGTGGACCGGGATAGGGTAGTGGCCCGCCGGTACTGACCCGGGGAACCGACTCGGAAACCGGAGCACACAGGGGGGTACTCAGACCCTGAAACGAGGTCCAGAAGCTACTGGACTGAGTTAATTGACTGATTGCAGTCTGGACTATAGATCCTTTCCCACCCAAGTCCCGACTGAAGACAAAAGCCCACCGAGGGGGATAGAAAGCCACCGCACAGGCAGAGAGATCCCACGGGCCAGCGTCTGCAGGCAAACGGGCTCCACCGACATATACAAAGCCGGGGAGCGGACTCCCGTCGCTGAAGCGCAGGCAGTCTACACATACACTACACGGAGAAAGGCCAAGACCACCAAACCGGGTGGGGGACCAGAGGCAGTTGGCTGCGGGCACCGACCACCATCAACTTTGTTTACCAGAGACGTGTGTGTAAATAACAGTGAGTACAACAGTGCCATGTGGCCGCGCACCGCACTGCACCGCCCAGCTACTCTACCCCAACGGTTCCGGGTACAGGTCGGGGATGAGGAGAGAAGGGCGAATGACAACAGAGCTGAAGCACTGAGAGGGTGCTGCAATGCAAGGAACCTATGGATGAGTGCAACAGGGATCAGACATATCAGTGGTTTATGCTGTTTTTTCCATGTTGAGACTATTTAGGGGTCCCAAAAGACAGTATTTGCATACAGTGGGCTGGCTATGTATCATCAGGCAACTAGAAGCAGTGAGTAGATAGTTATGGATGCGTCTGGTAAAATGAATCATGGTAACTGTAGACTATAGGAAGTGTTCGCAGCATTTTGCATATAAAGTCTTAACTGCTTAAAATCTGCTGTTTTCTGTCTTTGCTAACATACAATTTAATTTATTTATTTTCTTGCTTTAATAAAGCAAATTTAAATGCCAAATTCAGTAACTTACCAGCAAAAGGTTACAAAAATTAAAAAAATAATAAAAATAATATTCACCTTACCGGTCATCTCGCTGACCACTTTCTCTAATCACTGTCACAATATTGTCCTCTGTAACTTTTCTTACCATTTACACATGTAGAAACCTTGATCAACTTCCCGCTAGGCCAGGATTTACGGCTACAACTAGACACAGAATATGTCAAAAATATCTGAACACAATATAAAGGGGAGACATAAAAATGACCTACAATGTAGATCAAAATCCATCTTAAACAAGGACTATGATACTAAAGTACATAGTAGAGACATGAGGAATGTGCAAACCTATAGTTAAGGAAAGAGTCATAGAACTACCTTGATGCAAACAGATACAAAATTTTATTTATGAATTGAACATAATAATGTGGCGCCCCTGACCTGGTCAGGCACCACTGAGTACTGCACCCATGCTGGGGACAGTACAATACAGGTAATCCAGAAGGCTGACCGAGGTGTGACTACACAGGCGCATAGTGATCAGGTCTCACACATGGACCTTTGAGAGGACCCCTGGGGATCCCAGGAGGGGGCAAAGCCTTCACCTCCACTGGAATAGTGGAGGGGGCCAAAAGCCTCCATCTCCACTCAAGGGGTGTGGTAAGAGAGCCTGGTTGCTAGGTGGCGTAGGCAAGAACAGGAGAGGAGGAGCAGTGAGCCGGTTTAGTGCAGAGTCCAGGGAGCTCCAAGGAGAGCAGACCCCTGGGGCTGTTGCAGTCTAACAGCGCCCGCGCAGTGGCTACCGACGGGGGAGAACGGTCACCTAGGAGTGCTACCCGAAATCCATCTTCAGCTAAAGAGAGAGCACGGAGTGGGAAGTAAGGAGACTGCTAGGGAGTACCAGGCCCAAACGGGCGGCAGATCCCGGAGCGGGGATAGATCTACCTTTCCTCGCTAAACCTGCCGGTGTGGGGCCCTCAAAGCCCACACCACAACACCCAAAAGCCGCAGCCACGTAGCCACAGTTAGGGCCCATAGTTCACAGGAGGCAAGCAGCTGGAGTGATCTGGTCCAGGCGACAAGCAAACGGCAACCAAACGAAGGGGAGAGAGGCTTCAGCAACTTCCCTGGGTGACCCCCATAGGGACTAAAAGTCGGGGTTACCCCAAACCACCAAGGGCTAAGGAAGGCGAGTCGGTAGTCACCATCATCAGTCAGCCTGAAGGATACCTGGTTCCAGCCTGGTTCATCCCAGCTACGCCCGGGTTACTCACCCTGCCATCAACTGTGAGTAAAACCCCTGAAAGACATCCTGCTTGTGTGGAGTTATTCTGCGCCTTGTGGTTCTACACACCTACACAGGGCCCTGGGGCTTGCCTCACTTTCAGGAGGCTATTACAACTAACTGCACCCACCATCAGCCCCAGGCATCCCTTAACCTGCAGTGGCGGTCCCCACTGACCGCAATTCTGAGAGTGGCGTCACGACAAATAGAAGATCTCCTACCGGTGACAAGACTGAGCCAGTGGAGTCCCTGAAGGTAATGCACCGACACAGCATTCTCGGGGCTTCACATCTGGCGTCACGAACAGGATAAGGACTAGACCTGTCCAGACAGGTGACCATGTGCCTGGGCGGTCCGCTTGAAAAATTGGAAGCGCCGCCATATTGCCACCATGAAAAGCGCGCTGAAAAACAACAGCAGCCCGCGCTGGGAGAAGTTACCGCCCACGAAGAGGTGTGGCTACCCAGAGATCCCCTGCAGAGTTCTGACCTCGCCAGTGAAGAGAGCGGAAGCGTTCAGAGACGTCGGGACAGAAAGGGAGCCAGAAGCCTGCTGTTAGAGGAAATGGCGTCTGAACACAGAGACCCAGAGCCAGGCTCCACTGCCTGGTGGTGTCGGGAGCTTGCCGAGTTCTGCAATCAACTGGAGGCCAGGGTCGGAAGGCAGATCAGAGCGGGACGTGCGGAGTTTCTGGAAATGGCTGCAGCGGTTCAGGCCTATGAGAGGGGAACCGCGCGCCGAGTGCCAGACCGGACGGTGACGACTCAGACCCCGATGCTGCCAACGATGGGTGAGTCCAGTGTTGCCCCTGCCAGCGCGAGTGCCCCGATCCCTGCTGCCACGCCCGCGGTCCCTGAAGAGGCGCCCGGCGCGGCGACGCCGAACCAGGCCGCAGCCACGCCAGGTGCGGCCCGCCAAGCCCAGGCCGCCGCAGCGATGCCCTGCTCGGCCCGTAAAGAACCGGCTGCCACCGCGACCCTCATCCGCGCCGCAGGTGTGACGCTGACCCAGGCCGCCGCCATGCTAGGCCCGGCCCGCCGAGACCCCACCGCAGCAGCAACGCTCGTCCGCGCCGCAAGTGAGGTGCTGAACCAGGCCGCAGCCACGCCAGGTGCGGCCCGCCAAGCCCAGATCGCTGCAGCGACGCCCAGCCCAGCCTGCAAAGGTCCCATCGCAGCTGCGACGCCAATCCAGGCCGCGACAGCGACGCCGATCCAGGCCGCCGCAGCGATGCCCTGCCCGGCCCGCCAAGAACCGGCCATAGTAGCGATGCCCGCTGAGACGCCAGCTGCAACAGCGACGCTGATCCAGGCCGCCGCCATGCCGGGCGCGGCCCGCCAAGACCAGGCCGCCGCCATACAGGGCGCGGCCCGCCAAGACAAGACAGACGTACCATTGTTTACCCCGGCCTGCACGGCCAGAGCAGACACCGCTCCCCAGTCTAAAGAGGCCCCTGCTAGGAAGTCCCTGATAGGTGCAGACCCCGAATACTGGAGACTGAAGGCTGACCTGGAGGCCAAGTTCCCACAGGAGATGGTGGACCGGTATCTGCTCCCTCCGCATACCCCTAAGGCGACTTCTGCAGCAACCACGCCAAAGAGTCCCTCGCCCGGGCCTGCTGATGAAAGTCCATCCCCAGCACTGCCACGACAGGAGTGTCCAGAAGAACTAAGGGGGAGAGGAGGCCAGAAGGCTGAGGAGCTGACTCCGGAGCCATCAGCAGTGGATTCATACCCCGAGCCAGAGATGTTGCCATACTCCCGCTGGGACGAAGAAGACCCGATACCTTCCGCTGAAGAAGATCTGCCCAAAAGCCTCACCTGGGAGCTTGTAAGCTGTACCTCGCAGAATCCAGCCCGCAAGACACGGCGCCGTAACAGAACCCAGTCTTTCCCTGCACCGCAGTCCCCAGAGCAGAGAGATGAAATAACGGCCAGAGACCTAGAGGAGAAACGGTTCCTGAGAAGAGCCAAAGCCCAGGTCAGAGGACCCCTTTGTCGAGGAGTAGTGGAAGATTTTAGCCTAAAATCAGGATAAGGCTTCATAGTAGCACCTGGTATGAAAGAAGGCATTTTTGTCAACAGAAGAGACGTTAGAGCTCATTTGCCCAGAGGACATCCTGGAAGGAACCTAAGGATGGGAGACACAGTGCAGTTTACCATGCATCAAGGAGAAAGAGGCTGGTATGCGCTAGATGTTACGCCATGTCCTAAAGAAAAAGAAACAGACAGAGATAGAGAAAGAACAGACAAAGAACCCACTGATGAGACCACCACGGATGATGAAAAAGATCGAGAAACCAACAGGTGCCGCAGCCCTACAGGCCCAAGCCCTGGTATGGAGGAGTAGAGGAATCTGCATAAAGTAAGAAGAGAAGTTACTGTTTGACCAGTTTGAAGTTTTGCAACGTTACTGTTTAAGAGATGTGCCCACATAAACTAATGTGAGAAATGAACCTTAAGGCTATGAACTGGCTATAGCCACAAACTCTCGCAGTGTAAATAGTTACACCAGAGGGCACCACCACCACCAGAGTCAGCCTGTTTAGGGGCTTGGCTCGTCTGCAACCAGGGAGCACGTCCGTATATAGGGCCTTGGCTTACCTGCAACCAGAGAGCATGCCTGTTTATGGGGCCTGGCTCTCCACCACAAAGAGGGTACCTGGTCAGCACCAACTGTGAAGGCCGCCTCTGGATCCTGCCAGAAGTGGCTGAAGGCGCGGCTTCACCAGGCCAGGTATGCCCTGAAGACCACCAGCCCATGAAAGCCGCCTCTACATCCTGCCAGAAGTGGCTGAAGGCGCGGCCAACAGGAGAGGCAGATTGGAGGAAAGGTCTGGGGAAACGGATGGCCCAGACCTGGTTACCAAAAGGACCGGTGACCTGCCTCCTGAAAGGGTTTGGGTGGGTTAACGGACTTGTGGGTGGAGGGTGGTGATGTATGGTACCTGGTGGTTTTAAATGTTTTACCATGTTTTAATGTTTTATGCATTTTAAAATGTTGTCTTGCAGCCCGAGGACGTGCTGGTGATAACTAAGGGGGAATGTGGCGCCCCTGACCTGGTCAGGCACCACTGAGTACTGCACCCATGCTGGGGACAGTACAATACAGGTAATCCAGAAGGCTGACCGAGGTGTGACTACACAGGCGCATAGTGATCAGGTCTCACACATGGACCTTTGAGAGGACCCCTGGGGATCCCAGGAGGGGGCAAAGCCTTCACCTCCACTGGAATAGTGGAGGGGGCCAAAAGCCTCCATCTCCACTCAAGGGGTGTGGTAAGAGAGCCTGGTTGCTAGGTGGCGTAGGCAAGAACAGGAGAGGAGGAGCAGTGAGCCGGTTTAGTGCAGAGTCCAGGGAGCTCCGAGGAGAGCAGACCCCTGGGGCTGTTGCAGTCTAACAGCGCCCGCGCAGTGGCTACCGACGGGGGAGAACGGTCACCTAGGAGTGCTACCCGAAATCCATCTTCAGCTAAAGAGAGAGCACGGAGTGGGAAGTAAGGAGACTGCTAGGGAGTACCAGGCCCAAACGGGCGGCAGATCCCGGAGCGGGGATAGATCTACCTTTCCTCGCTAAACCTGCCGGTGTGGGGCCCTCAAAGCCCACACCACAACACCCAAAAGCCGCAGCCACGTAGCCACAGTTAGGGCCCATAGTTCACAGGAGGCAAGCAGCTGGAGTGATCTGGTCCAGGCGACAAGCAAACGGCAACCAAACGAAGGGGAGAGAGGCTTCAGCAACTTCCCTGGGTGACCCCCATAGGGACTAAAAGTCGGGGTTACCCCAAACCACCAAGGGCTAAGGAAGGCGAGTCGGTAGTCACCATCATCAGTCAGCCTGAAGGATACCTGGTTCCAGCCTGGTTCATCCCAGCTACGCCCGGGTTACTCACCCTGCCATCAACTGTGAGTAAAACCCCTGAAAGACATCCTGCTTGTGTGGAGTTATTCTGCGCCTTGTGGTTCTACACACCTACACAGGGCCCTGGGGCTTGCCTCACTCTCAGGAGGCTATTACAACTAACTGCACCCACCATCAGCCCCAGGCATCCCTTAACCTGCAGTGGCGGTCCCCACTGACCGCAATTCTGAGAGTGGCGTCACGACAAATAGAAGATCTCCTACCGGTGACAAGACTGAGCCAGTGGAGTCCCTGAAGGTAATGCACCGACACAGCGTTCTCGGGGCTTCACGATAACACAACAACATATATAGTAAAAGAGATAGTGATGGTAAAAAAACAAGAAGTAAGGGCACCCAAACACAGAACAAATTAGTTATAAGGAGGTGGGTGTAAAGTTCCCATGCATAGCAGCAGCAAGAGTATGTAGATATAATGGGTCCTAGAGGTGCATCTCTTCACTGATCAGGATTTACTATGTGCCTCTCGATGTGGAGCTGCCTATTAAGGAGTTAAGTATGCATATACACTTTATTAGCGGTGACTACCTATAGACCTGCACTCTGTGTTTTTTCAGCCTTGCTTATTTTTTAAGTGCACTTTATCCATGGGCTAGGCATTCCCTATGCCTCAGGTGTTTTAATTTTAGTTTGGCAGATTCTTCTCTAGCCCTTAGGCCTCTTTCACACGTCAGTGAAAAACCATAGAAGTTTTTCACTGACGTGTTAAAAACACATATGTCCCTCTGTGTGCTGTGATTCATGGCACACATGGGTTGTCCATGTGCAATCCATGATACGTGCTCCGTTATACATGATTGCACATGGAGGTAAACTCACCTGTCCCCGCTCCGGCTGTCTGTGATGCTGAACTCTTTGGCTCTGCTGTGTTTCGTGTCGCCACTGACCCCGCTGCAGTTACTTCCGGGTCGGCTATGTTGTGCATAACTGAATATGCAGCCAGTAATGAGCCAGCTCTGAAGCAGCAGAGATCTAGCAGAGCTATATCGGTGACAGAAGAAAGAAAACCAGGATCATGGAGGGGCGAGAGGAAATAATATAGTTGGAGTCCCTAAGTGTGTCTGTGTATTTATTCCTAATAACGTATTTTTTCCTCTGTGCATTGTCTTTTTTTTAACCCTTTATTGGAGATTCTTAATGGCTTCGCCTGACATTAAATATCTTGGGCTTAATACCAGCTTGTAAAACAAAGCTGGTATTAACCCCTTATTACCCAGCGTGCCACCTGGCACCAGGGCCGCTGATAGAGTTTGATACAGTGCCAGAAGATGGCGCCTCTATGAAAGTACAATTTTCTGGGGTGGCTGCAGACTGCAATTTGCAGTGTGGGGGGGTCAGAAAGCATGGGCCACCCTGCGCTGAGAATTCCAATCCCAGCTGCCAAGTTGTTCCTGGCTGGTCAGAAAAATTGGGCAAAGCCCACGTCATTTTTTTTTTTTAATTATTTCATGAAATTCATGAAATAATTAAAATAAGGCTTCCCTATATTTTTGGTTCCCTGCTGGGTGCAAATAGGCAGCTGGGAGTTGGGAGCATCCCATACATGCCTGCTGGTACTTCATTTTCTGGATTTTTTTCAATGGTGCACACACTTTCAAGCATGACTGTATGTTTCTTGAATATGTACAGCCTGCTCATAATTTGAACCAAAAAATGACAAAATAAGACATGTTATAACATAATTAATATTTTTTTTTTTACCTTTCTTTCATTTTACTTTTGAAAACCATATTTACTTTACATAATTGCTGTGAACGCACAAATGCAAAGTTGCTTATTGATATTTTTTTCATTGCTTTATTTTTAAAGGTTAAATGTTGACAATGATTTATTTTAATATACAACCACTACTTTAAAGTTAGCATCAAATTTAAATAGAAGAGATATGCAGTAACTCTTTCCAACCGCTGAAAATTGCCATTTTTGCCCTTTCCTTTTTCCCAACAGTCAGAACTCTTTGCGTCTTTCTATCAATATAGGCATATGAGGTTTTGTATTCAAGGATGAGCTAAAGATATCTATGACACAATGTATTTTTTTTTACCAAATAATGTGCTGAAAAAATGAAAAAAATTCAAGTGCAATAAAAATGGTGAGTGAAATGCAATTTTGCCACTGATTTTTGTGTTTTGTTGTTATGGTATTCAGTATGCTGTAAAACTGATTGGCAGGATGGTTCATCAGGTAAGTTGGAAAGCAGTGATATGAAACGTGTGTGTGTGTGTGTGTGTGTGTGTGTATATATATATATATATATATATATATATATATATATATATTATTTATTTTTTACTTTTTCATTTCATTAGTAGTAGAGATTAGCAAACCATTGAAAGCTTGAATTTGCTGACTTCTTTTAAAAAAAAAAATGATTCAAAGTTATTAGATTAGTAGAAATCTCAATACGGAAAAGCTTGTAATCACTCTGATAATGCACATAAAGGAGAGATGAGAAAGAGAACACTGCTGATCATAAGAGCTTATGTAGCGCCCCTGAAGCCATCAGGAGCTACAGGGAACTGCATCCTGTCAAAGATGCAGGTCCTACCCCCAGGGACCCAGAAGACCAGTGCCGATGACACCAAAACATTCATTATAATCCCTGTTTTTCCCGTTCCCAAGGACTGGTGAGACTGGTGACTCAATGGATGGCCAACTAAGGGTGGAACTGATCCAGTCCACTAGACGACAACCAGGGGGGTGGGGTCAGACAGTCAGTAAGTGGAAATGAAAGGAGACGGACATAACGGTACTGATGGGAGAGTGCAGCAGTGACCTGCAAGGTTCAGGCGTGTGGTTGCCGAAGGAGTACGGTGGAGTACTCTCGGAACCATAGCACCGACGGGGTGCAGACCCTAGGTCAGGAAAACGCTCCAGGCAGACCTGATAAATCTGCACGATGAGGGGACCATCCAGGACCTCACCGACCTAAAAGTTTGGGGCACAGTAATGACGGGAGAACTTGGGAACGAGACAGAGATATGGCCCAACAGGGTTCAAGTTACCAGCCGTACGGACTAAGACTGAAAGACAACTAGGAGGGGATCCCCAGACGCTCTAAGCCACGGGGACCCACCAATCAGAGATAGGTGCAGGGGAAGACAGCCACCGGGTCACCATACCGACACTGGAACTAAGGGGACCAGTGGTGAGGACCAGCCTTCATCGAGTTGCCAGCCATATCAATGCTGTGAGTAAAGAAACCAGTTACACTGCAATCCCTTCTGTGGCCTACCTTCTTTCCGCGACCATCGCCATCATCTATCCCCTGGGGCCTGGCCCTACTTGCGGAGGGCCCAATATTCAGGTTCCCATTAACATTAGCCCCAGTAGTGAGAAACTGTGCAGCGGCGGCTCCAACTAAATAGCCGCAACCTGCAAGTGGCATCTCGACAAAAACTTTATTATCATTCCCCTGTACATAACCCCTTTTAAGTGACACCCAGGGTCACGGAACCGGGCAAGGGCCACCCAGTGAACTGTCCCAGTAAATATACTGCCCAGGACCGAGTACCCCAGAGCTCTAGGGTTCGTCACTTACACTCTTTGAGAGAGAGGACAAATGCTGACCATAAGCACTTACACTAAATGGGATAGAGAAAGAGTGAGGGTACCCCGCTGATTGCAAGAGCTTACACTCTACAAAAGAGAGAGAGACCCTGCGGATCCTTAGCATTTTTTTTCTATGAGAGAAAGATTAGGTTAGAGAATCTTACTGAGCATAATAGCTTACACTCTACAGACATGAGTGAGATAAAGAGATAACCATGGGCCTCCCCAGCTTAACAATGCCAGCCCCCAGGTGTCTGCTTTATCTTTGCTGGGAATCAAAAATGGGGGGACCCTATGATTTTTTTTTATTTATTTAAATATTTTTAAAAAATCCCTCATATTTTGATGCACAGCCAAGATAATGTGCACAGCTTGGGTCTGCAGCCTGTAGCTATCTGCTTTAATAGAGCTGGGTATCAAAATACGGGGGACTCTATTGAAACAGCTTGCAGTAGAGTTGTTTGGTGTATGGTTGCTAAAACGGACAAGAAAAACTGATATTGCAAATTAAAATTTGAATATTTGAATTATTATTACTTAATATATAATTCTTCATCCCTTCATACTGAAAAAAAAGTAACCAAGAATGCTACATTAGCTGGAGGGTACACACACAGAAAGGAAAATATAGTAACAAGTAGTAAAACACCTATGCCAAAAGAAAAATGTACACTTTTCTACAGAATTTTTTGGTTTAAATAGAACCCCTTTTCCAGACAGGAAATGATCAGAAATATTAGGTAACTACATGCATCAAAACCATAACCACTGCAACAGTGAACAGTATTGGGGTAGCATGTAAGGATCAAAAAATAAAAAATAATTTTAAGGCACGTTTTTTAAGTTAGGCAGTTGCATTTAAGTACATGGAATGTTGAGATTTTTTGTTGTCCTTTGTAAAAAGAAAAAAAACCTCTTTACAAAAAAGAATACAAGAGCAATGCAAAGAGGTTTCACTTATAGCTTGGCAGTCACATAGCCAGGAAGCACATTTTATCAGACTAGTTTAGATTGCTATATTTTTCTCCAGTAGGGAAAATCATACACTTATAGGTGCTTTACACGCTGCGACATCGCTAACGATATAGCGTCAGGGTCACGTCGTTAGTGACGCACATCCGGCGCCATTAGCGACATCGCAGCGCGTGACACCAATGAGCAACGATCAATGAGCGCAAAAACGTGAAAAATCATTGCTCGTTGACACGTCGTTCATTTCCTTAATATCATTGCTGCTGCAGGTACGATGTTGTTTGTCGTTCCTGTGGCACCACACATCACTATGTGTGACACCGCAGGTATGATAAACATCTCCTTACCTGCGTCCACCGGCAATGGAGGAATTAAGGGAGGAGGTGGGCGGGATGTTACGTCCCGCTCATCTCCGCCCCTACGCTTCTATTGGAATAGATGCTGTGTGACGTCGCTGTGATGCCGCACAAACCGCCCCCTTAGAAAGGAGGCGGTTTGCCGGCCAGAGAGACGTCGCAGGGAAGGTAAGTCCATGTGACGGGTGTAAGTGATGTTTTGCACCACGGGCAGCGATCTGCCCGTGTCGCACAACCGACGGGAGGGGGTACGCTCACTAGCGATATTGGTACCGACATCGCAGTGTGTAAAGTACCCTTTAGTCATAGTCATACAGTGTAGTTCCTGCACCCCTCCTATCTCTATCTCCTCTATCACTTGAATCTATGTATGTATCTAAGCATGTATTCAGAAACTGACGTTACCACCCCTATTTTCTATGTTCTTCAGCACTGCAGCAGTACACCACACTGTTTTAGGCCTTTCTAGCCCTATCTCTTATTATGAGCTATGTATATACTCTAATCTTTTCTCCTTCCTAAGGCCCGTTTCACACATCAGTGATTCTGGTACATTTGTGCTTTTTTTTAAATGTACCAGAATCACTGACATACGCAGACCCATTATAATCAATGGGTCTGCTCACACAACATTGATTTTTCACTGCACGTGTCTCCGTACGGCGTACCGGCGTGTCCGTGATTGCCGCACAGAGACATGTCCATTTTTTTCTGGCATCACTGATGTCCCACGGACCACGTAGTGGTATGGTCCGTGAAACACGTGGCAGAAAAAAACGTGCTTTTAAAATAAAAATCATTTTTACTCACCCGGCTCCAGCGACGCTCTCTGCAGCCTGTTCTGCCTGCTGCTTCTAAGCCGGCTCATTACTGTCGCGCATATTCATGATGCACGACACAGCCGGAAGCAGCTGCTGCGGGGGTCAGCGCCGGCCGGATGCTGCACCGCGGGAGTGATCAGCACCATGGAGAGCGGGAGCGCGCACAGGTGAGTTAATCTCTACGTGCAATCACGGGCCACGGAGAACGGAGCCCGAATTGCACTTAGACAACCCATGTGTGCCGTGATTCATGGCACACGGAGGGGCATGTGCGTGTTTTACACGTCAGTGAAAAACGTCAGTGTTTTTCACTGACGTGTGAAACGGGCCTTAGGCTGTACAACCTTATAATGGACTCCCTTTTACCTACCTTACCAAAATGTTAAACGTTTATAATTAAGAGGCATTATGATGATTGTAAAGGGAAAAACATAGTTTAGAATATAACAATATATATATATATACATACCTCCCAACCGTCCCGGATACAGCGGGACTGTACCGGATTTCAGTGGGGGTCCCGGTGTCACGATCGTGAGGCTTTTGTCCCGTGGCTCCGCCCACCCGCTCTCTCCCCGTCTGACTTTCTCCCCCTCCTAATGCACATGAGCAGAGCAGAGCCAAGCGTTGCTTCACTGCTCTGGCTCTGTGCTGCCGCTGTTATTAGTGGGCGGCAGCAGCACTCTGGCTGCCGACACTTTAAATTGGCACCTGCAGCTCAGCGTGCACTCACTGCTCACTGCTGGGCTGTTTGTGTACGGAAGTGCATCTGTGGGCGGAGCTACCGAGCAACATGTTGAGCTCTGTCCACAGATAAAAAGACTGCAGGAAGAGGAGCTGGACACCAAGGAATGCTGTATGTGACCCCTCACCTACCCAAAGCTGTATGCCCCAACCCCCTCCTCACCAGAGCTATATGCCTCCAGTCACCCCCCTCACCACATCTGTATGGCCCCATCACCAAATTTGTATGCCCCCACACCAGATCTATATACCCCCCAGCACCCCCAACTCTGTATGCCTCCAGTCTCCTCCCACAAGATGTATCCCAGCCCCCCTCACCAGATCTGTATGCCTCAACCCTCTCCCACCAGATCTGTATCCCCCAGCCCCCTCTCACCAGATCTGTATGCCCCAGCCCTCGCCTCACCAGAGCTATATGCCTCCAGCCACCCCCCCTCAGCAGATCTGTATGCCCCCCAACCCCCACACCAGATTTGTATACCCCCAGCCCCCACACCAGATTTGTATGCCCCTTAGCAGCCACACCAGATTTGTATGCCCCCCAGCCCCCCACCAGATCTATATGCCCCCCAGCACCCCCCAGCTAGGTATGCCTCCAGCCCCCTCCCACAAGATGTATCCCAGCCCCCCTCACCAGATCTGTATGCTTCAACCCTCTCCTCACCAGAGCTATATGCCTCCAGCCACCCCCCTCACCAGATCTGTGTGCCCCCAGCCCCTCCATCAGAGCTGTATGTGCCCCCAGAACTGTATAAGCCCCAACACCAGAGCTATATGCCCCTTAGTAATATCTATGCTACCAGTTATTTATATGCCCCACAGTAAAGTGTATTTCCCCCAGTAATGTGTGTACCCCTTAGTAACATGTATGCCCCTCAGTGAAAAACACAGACGTTCTTCACTGATGTGTTAAACACGCATATGTCCCTTCATACTCCGTGATTCATGGCACACAGTGGTTATCCATGTGCAATCCATGATACGTGATCCGGACATATACTCACCTGTCCCCGCTCCTGCTCTCCGTGGTGCTGAAGAGTCCCGCGATTCAGCATCCAGCCACCGCTCTCTCACCTCTGCAGCTACTTCCGGGTCGGCTCTGGCTGCAAAAATGAATATGCATGCTATAATGAGCCGGGCAGGAAGAAGCAGAGAGCAGCTGCCGAACTCAGCATCGCTGGAGAAAGTGAGTTGAAAAAGCTTTTTATTTTAAATGTCCGTGTTTTTCTGGTACGTGTTTCATGGATCACACCATAGTGTGGTCCGAGGGACATCAGTGATGCCAGAAAAAAAACAGACATGTTTCTGTGCGGTAATCACGGATACGCATGTACACCGCACGGAGACACGGTCAGTGAAAAATCACTGATGTGTGTGCAGACCTATTGATTATAATGGGTCTGCATAGGTCACTGATTCTGGTACGTATAAAAACTAGCACATACATACCAGAATCACTGATGTCTGAAACAGGCCTAATATGTATGCCCCTCATGTACTGTCTATGCCCCCAGCCCCTCCTGTGCTGAATATACTGTAGCCCCCAGCCCCTCCTGTGCTGTGTATACTGTAGCCCCCAGCCCCTCTTGTGCTGTGTATACTGTAGCCCCCAGCCCCTCCTGTTCTGTATATACTGTATATATATATATATATATATATATATATATATATATATATATATATATATGGGTATATAAAACCCCCATCCTCCCTTGTGATACATACACAGCGGTGTCAGTGTGCACTGTGCATGTCTAGGTCTGTTAAAGTGTTGCCAAGTGATCACATGCCGAGGAGGTGCTGGATAGAGACAAGCGGGGTAGGTGAGTGCGGCTGCTGCCGGCTTCCCCATGTTATTACCTCCAATGTGTGTATATGTATGATGTATATATCTATATATGTCAGTGCAGATGACTGTGTATAGATTTGTCTGTTTATATGTATTTTAGGAAATTTGTCTTCAAATATGTACCGTATATGTGCGTATGCCTGTGCCCACGATCAGGATTTACTGTGTCCTGGAGGCAGCGCGTCCTGACCTGTGGGGCTGCACGTCTCCTCCGAAGGAGATCGCAGCTGCCTGTGCCCATGATCAGGACTCGCTGTGTCCTGGAGGCAGAGGGTCCTGAGCTGTGGGGCTGCATGTCTCCTCTGCAAGAGAACGCAGCTGCCTGTGCCCACGATCAGGGTTCAGTGCGCTGCGGTCTCCTGCTGTGTTCTCCCTACGGAGGACGCATGCAACTGCAGCAAACAATTGATATGCTGCAGTCTGGAAAGACGCTCCACAGGTCAGTGTTTCCTGCAGAAAAAACAAGCACAATGGGCAGGAGATTTCTAGAAATCCCTCCACTGTGCTTGTACTGTACAATGCAGCGTTTTAGACACAGCAAAAACATGCTACATCCAAAATGCTGCAAATACTGATCGTGGGAACGCAGCCTTAAACAATGTGATCAGCAGTGCTGAAAAGGATTGGATGTGGGCGTGACAAATTGCAAAATGGGTGTGGTTAGGGGTGTGGCTTTAAATTGCCGCTACGCGCACCGCATACTTTGTCCCTCTTTCTCATCTTTAAATGTTGGGAGGTATGTATATAGAATATAACAGAAACAAAGACCCAAGGGAGACTAGTTGGACTATGTGGGTCCCTATTGGCTTCTCCGTGCTCCCTTTACATGACTGATAGGTCTTCCCCTATACATGAATGAAAGGCAAGAGAACAAGAGTAAAGTGCAAAAATTGACAAAATTTTATTGAATACACAACAAGACATATACTTCATTAAAATAGTGTACTACCAGTATATCCTGGGGATGCCAACATTGAGGAGTAGACCAGTAATTACAGCCAAGAAAGTCAAAAAGACCAACTAGTCAAAATCTATATATGTGGCTACAACTAGCCTAAACAGATCACAGTGGTGGGGAACATACCCAAAAGCAAGGGAACTGCTGAGTGGAAGGTAAAGAAAGGGTCAGATCAAACCGTGGTTGCCCACCATGTAAAGGTGGGGAATCATGGTGATACCGCTGGCTATGCTGTTAATAAACATGAGTATACAGCAGGGAATCGGCATGCAATAACTGTATAGCACAAGTGTGCAATTAGAGAATATTCCCTTACCTAAAGTGCTAAAGTGCAAACCAAACCAGCGCAGGACAGCCAGCCGTGGACACAAGCAGTTCCTATGGGGTCTCCATCCGACGCACGTTTCGTGGGGATAGCTTTATCAAGGTGGAAAACCAAATCACTTTGGTTTTCCACCTTGATAAAGCTATCCCCGCGAAACGCGCGTCGGATGGAGACCTTTGGATGACCTGAGGATGCCTTCTTACACCCCATAGGAACTGCTTGTGTCCACGGCTGGCTGTCCTGCGCTGGTTTGGTTTGCACTTTAGCACTTTAGGTAAGGGAATATTCTCTAATTGCACACTTGTGCTATACAGTTATTGCATGCCGATTCCCTGCTGTATACTCATGTTTATTAACAGCATAGCCAGCGGTATCACCATGATTCCCCACCTTTACATGGTGGGCAACCATGGTTTGATCTGACCCTTTCTTTACCTTCCACTCAGCAGTTCCCTTGCTTTTGGGTATGTTCCCCACCACTGTGATCTGTTTAGGCTAGTTGTAGCCACATATATAGATTTTGACTAGTTGGTCTTTTTGACTTTCTTGGCTGTAATTACTGGTCTACTCCTCAATGTTGGCATCCCCAGGATATACTGGTAGTACACTATTTTAATGAAGTATATGTCTTGTTGTGTATTCAATAAAATTTTGTCAATTTTTGCACTTTACTCTTGTTCTCTTGCCTTTCATTCTCGTAATGAGTAGTGCTGGCACCTTCCCTGCCTAATTAAGGGAGGCTTGGTGCCTATTTTCTAATGGCTCTTGATGTGAGTTATGTTATGCTTCCCCTATACATGCACAAAGGAAGTTATCTATCTTTTTAGTGCACTGGAAAGGAAAAGGGTGCTGGGGATCCGCCTGCACAACTAGTCTCCCTTGCGACTCAGTCCCTGTCAACTCTTAAACTATGCTTTTTCCTGAAAATATTTCAGTGTTTCAGAGTTAACCATAAATGGCTAAAATCGTACAGCCGTCATCTGATATATGCTGTCTGTGAATCAGGTTTCCTTTAAATACCTTTACAGTTTCTAAAATATGTCTACTTGACAAATTTTTCAAATTATATTGATATTATTTTTAGAACTGTATGCAAAACATGTTGTAACTTTACAGATGTATAAGCCCAATATATCTCACATTTATATCAAGAAAAGTATATCTGTGATCATCATATGTGCTATATGTATAGTATTGACATTCAAGAAAAAACGTTGAAATGAGAACAATAGGATCACTCTAGAATAGGTTGACACTTCAAAGCTTTAGAGGTCACTTATGCTATTATCATTGCTCAATTTTTTTTTTTCGCCTGAGCTTCAAGGTTTACCATTTAATTTATCCTTCACTAATACCAATTTCAGGTCATTTTAGCGAATAAGATGGAAGTGAAAAGGTGAGATTGATTTCCACAGCCATGATCTTTCTGTGATAAATATTTTTTATGGTCTTGCTTTCATACTTTTCTTCTTAACCAAATTCACAGCATGACATAAAAACATGATAAAATCAAGTGTATTTTTTTATGTAATATAAAATTCATTTTTTTATTTAAAAGGGAAACATAGTTTTATTGAACAATTACAATTTATCCTGGTGCTATACAACAGCTTTGACATGACACAGGTCGTAAGGCCAGTAAAGCCAAAGGTCATTATCTTTAGCTACTATATCGTAGAATAGGTGAATTGCGTTGCTGTTACATGATGTTCATGGCTATCATGCTTTATTTCCTCCTAAACTTGTTTTGTCTAAGCCTCTGTGAGTGATTGTCTTTCTGGGTGGGATTTACCACTGGAGTCCCTGCCCTCTCCAGGTTTGGGGATGAGCGGGTATTAGACCTAGGGCTGATTAGGAGTCAGGGCTATTCTAGCGGTCCATACATCTTCATCTTCAGAAGTCCCTCTGGAATAAGGGACATTTAGTGCCCTGTATCCTGAGGGCCAGTTTAGGAGCTCCAGTTCCTAGTTACTACATTTTCCTTGTGACAGTTGCATTGCGGCCATGACAAACAAGTTGCAAAAAATTCACTATACTGTAGATTTTGTACGACTAGCTTATCTCAGACGCGTTACCCTAGGTGCTGTAATGTTACTACATTCACTTGTATTGTACTGCATTGTAGCAGTGACCCATAACGTTTTTTGGACAAGTAGCCTGTTCTACGGCCATGTAGGTCTAACATTATTGTATTCATAACTGAAGCTAGTAAGTCCTTTTAGATCTCAAAAGTTTCTGGGGATATTAAATAATTAGGGTGACTTCTCGACTGTGCTTACTAAGAATATCCTTTTTTGTGGCATGTTTTTCCGAGGTTTTTATGGTTAAAAATACTGGACAGGGCCACCACTAGGATTTAAAGGCCCCATACTGGCAAAATTTTTGGAACCCCTTGAGACTCTGCCCAAGCTCTACCCCAGCGCCACCTCCACCCCTCAAACCTTCCACACTCTCACCGCCATTCTTGGAAAAACGCATATATACACTACAATTCAAAAGTTTAGGGTCGCTTAGATATTTCCTTATTTTTGAAAGGAAAGCACCTTTTTTTCAATGAAGCTAACATTAAATTAAACAGAAAAACACTCTATACATTGTTAATGTGGTAAATGACTATTCTAGCTTCAAACGTCTGGTTTTTAATGCAATATCTACATAGGTGTATAAAGGCCCATTTCCAACAACCACCTCTCCAGTGTTCTAATAGTACATTGTGTTTTCTAACTGTGTTAGAAGGCTAATGGATGTTTAGAAATCCCTTGAAAACCCTTGTGCAAGTATGTAAGCACAGCTGAAAACAGTTTTGCTGATTAGAGAAGCTATAAAACTGACCTTCCTTTTAGCTAGTTGAGAATCTGGAGCATTACATTTGTTGGTTCCATTAAACTCTCAAAATGTCCAGAAAAAGACAACTTTCATGTGAAACTCGAAAGTCTATTCTTGTTCTTAGAAATGAAGGATATTCCATGCACGAAATTGCCAAGAAACTGAAGATTTCCTACAACGGTGTGTAATACTCCCTTCAGAGGAGAGCACAAACAGGCTCTAGCCAGAGTAGGAAGAAAAGTGGGAGGCCCGACTGCACAACTAAGCATCAAGACAAGTACATTAGATTCTCTATTTTGAGAAATCGATGCCTCACAGGTCCTCAACTGGCAGCTTCATTAAATAGTACCCACAAAATGCAAGTGTCAACATTTACAGTGAAGAGGCGACTCCGGGATGCTGGCCTTCAGGGTAGAGTGGCAAAGAAAAAGCCATATTTGAGACTGGCTAATAAAAGGAAAAGAATAATATGGGCAGAAGAACACAAACATTGAACAGAGGAAGATTGGAAAAAAGTGTTATGGACAGACAAATCGAAGTTTAAGGTGTTCGGATGACACAGAAGAACATTTGTGAGATGCAGAAGATCTGAAAAGATGCTGGAAGAATGCCTGACGCCATCTGTCAAGCATGGTGAAGGTAATGTGATGTTCTGGGGTTGCTTTGGTGCTGGTAAAATGGGAGATTTGTACAAGGTAAAAGGGATTTTGAATAAGGAAGGCTAACACTCCATTTTGCAATACCATGCCATACCCTGTGGACAGCGCATCATTGGAGCCAATTTCATCCTACAACAGGATAATGACCCAAGCACACCTCAAAATTATGCATGAACTAATTAGGGAAGAAGCAGGCAGCTGGTATTCTATCTGTAATGGTGCGGCCAGCCCAGTCACCAGATCTCAACCCTATTGAGCTGTGGGAGCAGCTTGAGTGCATGGTATGCAAAAAGCACCCATCAAGCTAATCCAACTTGTGGGAGGGGCTTCTGGAAACATGGGATGCAATATCTCCAGATTACCTTCACAAATTATAAGCTAGAATGCCAAAGGTCTACAAAGCTGTAATTGCTGCAAAGGGAGCATTCTTTGACGAAAGCAAAGTTATCAGAAGAAAATTATTATTTCAAGTATAAATCATTATTTCTATTTTAGTCAATCTCTGGACTATATTTTCTATTCATTATTCAACTCATTTGATAAATAAAAATATGATTTGCCACGGAAAAGACAAAATTGTCTGGGTGACCCCAAACTTTTGAACTGTAGTGTATATATATATATATATATATATATATATATATATATATAGATATATAGATATATATATACACACACAGTCATGGCCGAAAGTGTTAGCACCCTTGAGGTTGTCCCAGAAAATAAAGTATTTCCCTCAGAAAATTAACAATACACTCCCTGCAACACCTCTCTCCATAATACACTATCTACACCGCCCCTCTCCATTATATTTTTCACATACTGACCCATCTATAATCTCCACCCCACACACTTCACCTCTGTATAACATACCCCAACACAATGCCCATGTGTATAATTTCCCCACACACTGCCCCTCTGTATAATATCTATATCTAATATCTATGTATGTCCCCATCCTGGTTTATTGTCCCTTTCCTAGCATATATGTCCTTCTCCTGGTATATATGTCCCCATCCTTTGACCCTCCTGATATAAATGTCCCCATCTTGGTTTATTTGTCACCATCCTGGTATATATATCTCATCCTGAGCCCCTCCTGGTATGTATATCCCCCTCCTTGGTGCATTCTGGTATATTCAGTATGCCCCACCCTGGTTTCTGTCCCCTTCCTGGTATACATGTCCCCATTCTAGTTTATTTGTCCCTTTCCTAGCAAATGTCCCTATCCTGGGCTCCTCCTGTTGTAAATATATCCCCTTCCTGGGCACCTTCTGGTATATATGTCTCTATCCTGGTTTCTGTCCCATTCCTGGTATATATGTCCTCCTTTTGGTATATAAGTTCTCATCCTGGTTTATTTGTTCCCTTCCCGGCACATATGTCCCCAACCTTGCCCCCTCCTGGTGTATATCCATCCCCGTAGGCACATTCTGGTATATATGTCCCCATTCTGGTTTTTGTTCCATTATTGTTATATATGTCTTCCTCCTGGTATATATGTTCCCATCCTGGTTTATTTGTCCCCTTCCCACCATATATGTCCCCAGCCTGGGCCCCACCTGGTCTATATATATCCCTCCTGGGCACATTCCGGTACATTTGCCTCCATCCTTGCTTTTGTTCTTTTGTTCCCTTTCTAGTATATATATATATATATATATATATATATATATATATATATACATATATATCCTCTTTTTTCTATATTTCTCCTTCCTGGGCCTCTTCTTATTTCTCTGCCACGAAAACAAAAAAAAAAAACAACCATGTTACTCACCCTCCCTGGCTGCCACATCATGCAGTGTCCTCTTTGAACCACAATGCATTTCAGATGGATATGCACCCTTCGATGCACATCCAACTGAAACAAGGCAGGGGCTGGAGTCAGTGCACCCCCCTCACCACCCCTGGCGATCTTCAGCTCACAGTGTGCCCACCTTATGCTACATCCTTGCCACATCCGCATTGCCTTTAGCAGTGTGATTAGATCGCAGAGTGATGACCTCATTATGCTAAAGCACGCTGAACCGTGGGATGATATGCTGGGCTCCTCTGCTGCAGCTATAAATGGGGCCCAGTGAAAAGTCTGGCCTGGAGCCTAATAAAGCTAAGTAAATACCTCAACCCGGCTGGGCCCCCCTCTTCACCGGGCCCTATACACTAGTCATTTTTTGTCATGCCCTGGCGGCGGTCCTGATGCTGGAGTCAAATGTAAACTGTAAATTAACAGGGAAATATTAAATGTGCTGTTATTCATACATTTATTGATAATGTTTTGACAACACTAGATGCACTAAACCTAGTCAATATGCTATCATCCTTCTTAGTATGCCTTGACACCCAAACCAAATTTAAAAAAAAATCCAGATTAAGGGTTAAAACAGGTCAAAGAGAATAACTAATGTTTCTACAATTAAGCTATTTAATTTGAAAAAAATAAATAAGTACATAGTTTCATGAACATGTAATTAATTTTCTTTGACTATTAACAGATATAAAGGTATTACAAGACATGAAAAGAATGGGATAGATTTATTTTGTGTAAAAAAAATTGTGACACCTTGAACAAATATGCCGTGATTCTGTATCAGGATCTTGATTTTTCTGAAGTACTAAATGCAGATTTCAAATATGTACACCGTTAGACCTCTAATTAGGGAATAGCAAATCCAAATGGTAACGTTCGGGGTTCATATTAGACACGGGGTATCCAGGTCTTGGACTGAAACAAAATGTCTATCTTCAAGTTTAGTGTTCGTGTACTGTTCATTTATTAATAAAGTTTGCTGAAAAAGGCTGCTGCACAGCCAATCAATAAGCTTTATTGCATGTGGAAATTGCCTGTACGTTGCTGTGAACAATAAAGATGAAAAAAGAAATGCCATGTGTTCCCCCTTTTTTTGATAACCAGTAAAACATACAACTGCTGCCCTCAGCATTTTCCTTTACTTTGGCTGGTTATCAAAAATAGATGGGACGCCACAATATTTTAAAATTATTTAATTAAACATATTAAAAAAACAAAAAACAGCTTGGGGTTCCCCTATTTTTGATAAGAAGCAAAGGTAAAGCATACAGCTGAAATCTGGTATTATCAAAGTGGGAAGAGCCATAGTTATTTGGCCCTATGCAGCCTAAAAATAGCAGTTTCCAGGCAGCCCAGAAGTGACACATCCATTAGATTATGTTGGAACTTCAAGGATTTATTTTATTTAATCAATTGGTGAGTGAGGGTATGTGGGGGAGTATTTAGTAAAATAAATGTTTTATATCCTATGTATGTGTTATACTCACTGGGTTAGTAATGGTGGTGTCTGATAGATGCCTCTCCATTACTAACCCTTGAGCCTTATGTCAGCTGTCAAGTCACAAAGTCCACTCCATTTTTTTTATTTATTTAAATAATTATAAAAAATGGTCTGAAATCCCCTGTATTTTTTTTATAACCAGCCAAGGTAAAGCTGACAGCTGAGGTTTGCAGAATGCAGCTGCTGCTTTACCTGCTATTGTAATCAACAATAGGGGGAAATCCATTTCATTTTTTTAAATTTATTCCCTATGTGCATTTGAATCAAGGCAATTGTCCTATTGATTTCATTTTGCAGAAACTTTGTCCTTACTTCAAACATTTTACAGTAAAATATTTTGGAGCTCCATTGATTTATGTGGGATTTGTAAAGTCCAAACCTAACTTTTATTTAAAGTCTGGCTGAACCCTGTGGACCCAAATTTACACAGGTCCGCTAATTATCTATACTCCCAATTAGAGATAAGAGAACCCAAACTGTAAAATTTGGTGTTCATACCAAGTAGTAGGTTTCTAGGTCTTGGATTCGAACAGGTGTCCAAGTTCGGCTGCTGTTCATAACAATGCTTGTTGAAAGGCAGTGGAGTGGAGAAGCAAGAGAACCCTGATGTAAATGCTCAGCATAGAGCACCGGATATATATAAACTGATCGAAAATGTTCTGTACCCCAAAATGCCACCAATAAAAGATTCAAATCAAACCACAAAAAAAAAACAAGTCCCCATTTGGGTCCATCACCTCTTGAAAGAAATATAGAGGATGTCCCATTTACTGGTAGTGCAAAGGCTCTTTAAAAGCAACATATCTCCGACAAAAGAAATCTAGTCAAATCTGCGCTCTTAAAGCCAAATGCCCCCTTCCTTCTTAACCCCACAATGTGCCAAAACTGCAGTTAGCGTCCACATGATAGTTTATGGGTACAAGGCTCCAGAATCACAACTAGGCACAATGCATTGGGTGCAACAATGTATTGGGCATTACAATGGCATATTTGCAATTTTTACTCTGCAACTTCCACTGCGTGTATGCTTATGTAAAATGCCCTTAGCTTAAGCATAGTCACTACATCCATAGATAAATTCCAAGAGAGATGAAAATTCTAAAAAAGGAAACTTGATGGGGGGTTTCCACTGTTTAGGAACATCAGGATCTTTGCAAATAGAGTCCAAAAACTATTCTAGATAAATTTGGACTGCAAAAGTCAAATAGCTCTCAATCCCTGCCACGTGGCCAAACAGTACTATACAGCTGTGTATTGCCACATTTTGTAGAAATCGTATAACAAACTATGGCCAATTTTTTAACCATTTCCCTTTGTGAAAATAAAAAATATGGGACTAAAACAGTATTTTAGTGAAAAAATGCAACTATTAGCTCTTCACTAGGGAAGAGCGAGCCCTAATGGTAAAGTTGGACATTCGTACTGGACACCTTGTGATCTCGCCTCGAAAGCGGACTTTTATAAAAAATCCACGTTTGAGAACTTTTCATTTGCTAATAAAGTTTGCTGAAAGGCTGCAGTGCAGACAATAATTTCTGCGTGCGGAAGATGCCTGTAGGATGGTGTGAACAATACATTTTTTTAAAAAAATTACGTGTTGTTGCCCCTTTTTTTTGATAACCAGTGCAGATAAAAAAGACAGCTGTGGGCTGCAGCCCTCAGATCTTTGCTTTACCTTGGCTGGTTATCAAAAATGGAGGGAATCGCACACCTTTTTTTTATTATTTATTTAAATCATTTAAAAAATGGCATTGGATTTCCTCTATTTTTGATAACCAGCCAAGGTAAAGCAGACAGCTGAGGGCTGCAGCACACAGCTTCTTGCTTTACCTGTGCTCTTTATCAAGAATAGGAGGGCCCCATGACACTTTTTTATATTTATTCCTTATCCACATTTGTTTGCATCACTAGATGTTCTTATTGAGGGTATAGTTTTCAAAAATATTGTCAATTACAGAGGTTTCTAATAGGGATGGGCAAACTCAAACTGTAAAGTTCGGGGTCCATACCACACACATGGTGTTCGTGCACACGATGCCAAACACGAGATTTCTGGGATATTTGTGTTACAGTTCGTGTTACAGTTCGGGTCCAGAGGCTGTAAAAAAAGCATGTTATTAAAAAAACATTATGATCATACTTACAGGTCCTGCAATGCGTCCTGCAGACTCTGTCTCCCAGCACTTCTGCTTCCGTGTCCGTCCGATCATTGCTGTGCCACCCGGTAAGCATCTGTGGCTAAAAGGACCTTCCGTGATGTCATCCTCATGTGACCAGTTACGTGGGAATGTTGTATTACCTCATTGGCTACAGACTGGTCACGTGCGTATGACGTCATCAAAGGTCCTGGTGCACTATGATGCGAGTGTCATTCCATCACGGCGCACAATCTCCCGACAGCAGCGGGTCAGCTGCAGTAATTTTCATGCAGCTGAGGCGCTCCTGTCCTGACAGTGGGGTGATGCAATGCAACACATAAGTGCAATCATCCGCTCACTGTCATCCTGATTCATTGCTCTGTCCAGAGCGATGTAGCAGACCTGACATGGCTCTCTGTGCTTCTCACTATGTATAGACATTGTCTGTGCACAGTGATGTAGCAGAGATTACATGGCTCTTTGTGCTTCTCACTATATATTGACATTGTCTGTGCACAGTGATGTAGCAGAGATTACATGGCTCTCTGTGCTTCTCACTATATATAGACACTGTCTGTGCACATAGATGTAGCAGAGATGACATGGCTCTCTGTGCTTCTCACTATGTATAGACACTATCTGTGCACAGTAATGTAGCAGACCTGACATGGCTCTCTGTGCTTCTCACTATGTATAGACACTATCTGCGCACAGTGACGTAGCAGAGATGACATGACTCTCTGTGCTTCTCACTCTGTATAGACTTTGTCTGTGCACAGAGATGAAGCAGAGTTGACAATGCTGTCCCAGTGGATTACGTCGGACTAAGGATTTTATTATAATATAGATTGAGTCTCTAAATGTTTTTTTTGTTTTATTTCTAATAAAAAAATGTTCTCTGTGTTGTGGTTTTTTTTTACTGTTTTGTTGAGTTGAACAGGATTCCATACACTCCAACCTGTTCAACTCCTTAATCCACTCTTTACAAAAGTGAACTGTGGGAGTTTCAATACCTTGGAATTACCATAAGGGCAGCAATGAGAAAAATCATAAAATACTCTTCTTAGCAGAGGAGAGGTTACCGGGTAATAAATAAAGAAGGGCAATTTGAGGTGAAGAGGAATGCGTATGCCTGTCCCTTCAAAGATTACAGACCAGAACTGTTCTAGAAGGTGGCACGACCACCAAATATGAGTCATAGTGCCAATCTCAATCTCACATCTCCATCAAATATCCGAGACCAGTTGAAAAAATTTGTGAAGGAGATCAGGACATTTATACCTGTTAAGTTAAGATTTTGAAGTTTTTCTCCTGCGCCCAGCAAGATATCGACATTTTGTGAGATAGTGTTTATACTGTACCTTGAGGTAGTCAGATTTCAATAAGCTAATCTAAAGTTCCTTTTGACAAACCTTGAGATAGGTAGGGTCACCAACTACAAGAGCTCAAGATAAAAAGCTTTACAGCAAGGAGGTAGTATGTGCAGGGATCATGGTAAGTAAAAGTAGGAACTCAAAAGGGGTAAGTGGTGTCATGGCCAAACGCACAGGATACACTTTTTGGAGAAATGTCCTCAGTTGGAGGTATTCCAACCAGAGCATGTGTACCCTCAAGAATGTCCCCTGCAAGGCTGCCAAAGAAGGGAATCTAGAGAACTTGTCAATCACCTGTCCCAGTCCAATCCCATCAGAGGATCTCCAATACAGATAGGTAGATCTCCCCTCTGCAGGAGGCAAATCTGGATTATTAAGAAGTGGTCTCATACAACCTGGTCTGTGTGACAGTTTGAGTATTTCCAGATGTCTATCCAAGAACAGCAGGAGGGCCTTGGTCACTGGTGGGAATACATACATGGCTGGCCTATGATTCAGAAGGATTCATGGGAGCTGTTTAAAAGGTATAGGAGATAAAAGATTCTTGACAATTATCCATTGTTTGTTGGTATCTTTTAAATACCAATCCAGAACTCTAGATAGAAGAGTGCTTTGGTGGTATTTTTCAAAATCCTCTAGGCCAACACTCCCATTGGCCTTGGATCTAACCACAGTTTCAAATTTGATCTGAGGCTTAAGGTACCATGACACTAAGCAACGCTCCAGTGATCCCAACAGCAACCTGACCTGGCAGGGATCACTGGAGCGTCGCTACATGGGTTGCTGGTGAGCTGTCACACAGGCAGATCTCACCAGCAAGCAGTGACCAGCCCCCAGCTAGCAGCAACACGTGGAAGCATGCTGTGCTTGGTAACTAAGGTAAATATTGGGTAACCAACCCGATATTTACCTTGGTTACCAGCGCACACTGCTTATCGCTGGCTCCCTGCACACCTATCCACAGTACAAATCGGGTTAATTACCCGATGTGTACTCTGCTACATGTGCAGGCAGCAGGGAGCCGGCTTCTGCGGACGCTGGTAACTACGGTAAACATCGGGTAACCAAGAAGCCCTTACCTTGGTTACCCGATATTTACCTTCGTTACCAGCTTCCGCTGCTCTAACGCTGCCAGTGCGATGTTGCTAGCGATGTTGCTTAGTGTGACGTGACCTTTACACATTCCCCAGATAAATTTATTGAAAGTTCTCTGTAATTATTTAAAGTCGCGTTTGGGAATCTTAATTGGGCCAGTTCTAGGGCGGTATTTCCTCTATCTATCAAGGATTTGACTTCTATGGGCTGGTGTGGATATAATAGGTGATTCTGGTGGTTGTGTTGGTGGTGCTGTAGTTGTTGATGGTGATGCTGTTGCTGCCACATCATGTGCTTGTGGGGAGGAAGGTGGCCCTGGTTATCGAGAGTGGATGCAAGATGCTGACAATGCATCTCAAGAGGCAAACTGTTACGTCACCGCCGGAGTCTGCTCCAGCGACTTCTGCTCCGATCGCCAGGCGATGCCGTGTTCCTGCCGTGGATGGTGCTGGTGATGGGAGAGCAGTCGATGCCATCGGCACTGGTGGGTGCAGGCTCCGATCATCCACCGGGCTTGGTTATCTTGGGATCTGCAGTACTGCTGGCTGACTGTGGGTGGCGTGTGTCTTCCAGCTGAAGTTGCCAGCGTTCAGCTACAGCCAATGGGAAGACACCACACCCTTCTTATTCCTCCTCCTGTCACATGACCACTGCCAGAGATAGTTCTGATTTCCTGGCTTCTGGGCCACCCTATTCTGTTTTGTGATTCCTGTGTGCTGACTTCTGAGTGTTTTCTGACTACCTTTCTACCTGCTGTTTTTATACCTCGCTGCCCGATCCGAATTTGACCTCTGCTCCATTTTCTGATTACGTCCTTGTCTGTTGATTCTGTCCCTGTTCTGCTATTCCTGGTTTGACCCTGCCTGACAACTACTCTCATCGGACTGCAACCTTCCACAAGTAGTGATCTCCAGGGCCCTATGTAATTCCAAATCCCTGTATAGGGGTTAAAGAGTTTCAGGATTCTGGGGGTCCTGCTTGGTGAGTGGCTTCCCTCTAGTCTGTCCATTATATCCCCCCTGAGTCTGTTGATCCAGGCAGGCGTTACACAAACACCGCAGAGGAAGTGGGAGCAGAAGCAGCCAAAGTTCTTTCCTAATTTCTTAGGAAACTACTGCACTACTTTTTGTGCTTTGAAATCAGACGACGCATCATGCAGGTGGTGCTCAGGTTAAGAAGATTTTTCCCTTGTTTCAGACTTTGACTGCAGTCCACCACTCTTTTGTCATCATTGCATCGCTTTTTTGAGCTGGCTTTACTGGGAGGTTTTAACTGGCGAGACAGTTGGTAGCAGCCAACTTACTGGCTATGGGCCATCCATGGGCTTTTGCCCCATGCTTCCTCTTTTTCTGTGCAGCTGTTTCATCTGCCTGAACACCTTCTCTTCATTGGAACTACTGTATGTACGTCGCTAGCACAGCAGTTGGCACTTGTGTTTCATTATCCTCTGAGCTGTGGTGTGGTGATCCGTAGGCCATGTCCTCCAGCTCTCCCATGGACTCATCCTCCAACACAACAAGTGGTTAGGTGTCAGTGCACTCTGTTTATTCCACCTCTGGGGCAGGGCCAGGTGAGTGGGCCATTTGACCCAAGCCAGCAGAGTTATTGAAAAGCATAAGTGAGTGCTTCATGACTTATAGCTCACATTGCGGGCTGAATTTGATTAAGGTGAGGTGGAAGGAAGATGACCATGGTACTTTGGACACAACACTGAGCTTTCATGTGTGAACTGGGGGGAAGACAATGCAAATCAACTGGAGGTACTGGTAACCATATAATTTAAAACTTCCTCAACTTGTTCTGGCTTCATTACTCATGCAGCTGTACTTGGGCCTAAGAAATGACGAATACCAGCCTGTGGCCTGTGTGCAGCGGGAAAGGTGTTTCAGTTTGCAGAATAGCAGACACAAATCCACCCTGTCCTGGCCATGAAGCAGCTGCACCACCACGGCCATGTTCCCTATTAGATGTTCTCCTTTTTCTTTGGCACACAAACAAGTTCAGATTAGAATGGCATGTATACAGAGAATGATAACAACAAAGCCTGTTTGCAAGTGTTTTTAGTCACTACGCAAAGCTGCATGATGCAACGTATTATAAGGTTTCAGAGATATCTAAACAGCAAAGCACGCTGTACAAAATGGATGCGCCACTTCTGGGGTGGCTGTGGCCTGCTATTTTAAGGCTGGGGAGTTTCCAATAACCGTGAACCTCCCTAGTTTGGGAATACCAGACTACAGCTGTCCACTGTACCATGGCTGTTGATCCAATTTGCGGGAGCCCACATTTCTTGTTTTAATCTGAAATTTTGCACTGCCATCTGTTTTTGAGTGTGCAACTCCGGGGCAGGTGTCCAATGTCCACAATAGCGGTTTGAGTCCTTAGACCAGTGATTGTTGCTGCTCATCTCTGGTGCCCTGTCTTTTCTCTCCACAGTTGAACTTCAGTATTGCAACATAATTTTCTTTCCTCATAATAAGTAGAGATGAGCCACCCCCCTAATGTTCGAGTTCGGTTTGGTTCGTCGAACGGTGCCCCGTTCGACGAACCTTTTCGACGAACCGTTCGACGAACCTCTCCAATCCCATTGAAAACAATGGGAGGCAATCACAAACACATAAAAACACATTATAAATGTACACATACAGTTAATAAACATTGCCATAACACTTACCGGTGCCCGTGATGCGTCCTGCACTCTCTCTCCCGCCACATTTCCATCGGTAATCGCTGCATCTTCCGGGTAACCAGCAGTGATGACAGGACCTATCGTGACGTCAAAATAGCATGTGACCAGTCACGTGTCTATTATCTCATTGGCTACAGACTGGTCACATGGCTAGACGTCATGTCCTGTCCTAGGTCCTGTCAGTGCATCTCTCCAGTATGCGGTGATCATTTGTGTATCTCTGTATACCGGCGACATGCTCTGGCACACGGACGACTTTACAGAGTCAGCCCACATGCAAGGACTTGCTGTCACAGCCGGTGAATAGCGCCACCGGTAATCACGAGATCGGAGCACCGTTGCTATGGCATCCCGGCTGTGAGCGGTGAAGTCACCGCTAACAGCCGTCAGCCTGTGGTCACTCTCACTGAGTGATTTCTGCATGGGGCAGCAGCGTCTTTCTCCCATGCAGTGAAGCCTGATGTATCAGAGCTGCATGGGTTGAAGGAGAAAGAAGACAGAAGACCATGGATCGTGGAGGGGTGACAGGGAGTAATAAACATGGAGTCTCTAATGTGTCTGTGTATTTATTTCTATTAAAGTATTTTTTCTCTGTGTGGTGTCTTTTTTTTAACCCTTAATGGAGATTCTAAATGGCCGGGTCAAACGTGCCTGACATTACAAAACCTCTGGCTTAATACTAGCTAGTAAAACAAAGCTAGTATTAACTCATAATTACCTAGCAAGCCACCATCACCAGGGCAGCTGGAAGAGTTGGATACAGCACCAGATGATGGCGCTTCTATGAAAGTGCCATTTTCTGGGGCGGCTGCGGACAGCAATTCGCAGCAGTGGGGCCCAGAAACCTCGGGCTAACTTGTGCTGCGGATTTCAATCCCCAGCTGCCTAGTTGTACCTGGCTGGACACAAAATTGGGGCGCAGCCCACGTCATTTTTTTTTTAATTATTTCATGAAATTCATGAAATAATTAAAAAAAGGGCTTCCCTAAATTTTTAGTTCCCAGCCGGGTACAAATAGGCAGCTGGGGGTTGGGGGCAACCGTACCTGCCTGCTGTACCTGGCTAACATAAAAAAATATGGCAAAGCTTACATCATTTTTTTTTTTTTGTTTTTTGGGAAAAAAAATAAAAAATGCTTCCCTGGATTTTTCATTGAGAGTGAAGGTAACACCAAGCAGTGGGGGGTTAGCAGCCAGCAGCTGCTTGGATTACCCTTATCTAGCAATACAAAAAATGCAGCGGGAGCCCATATATTTTTTTTTATTATTTATTTAAATAACCAAAAAAAAATGGGCTTCCCTGTATTTTGATTGCCTGACATCACAGTGCTGTAAAAAGAAATCATTAAAAAAAATGACGTAGCGCCCTGCGGTATTTTTGATTCTCAGCGCAGTTAAAGCAGACAGCTACGGGTTGCCACCCCCATCTGCCTGGCATCACCTTGGCTGGCAATCAAAATACAGGGAAGCCCATTAATTTTTTTTATTTAACAAAATAGTTAAAAAAAAAAATGACGTTGGGTCCCCACATTTTTGATAGCCAGATAGGGTAAAGCAGACGGCTGTAGCCTGAAAACCACAGCTGGCAGCTTTACCGTGGTTACGGATCCAATGTGGAGGTCACCCCAGGCTCTTTTTTATAATTATTTTATAAATAATAATAATTACAAAAAAAAGTAGGGTCCCCCCTAAATTGGATCACCAGCCAAGGTAAAGCGGACAGCTGTGGTCTGGTATTCTCAGGGTGGGAAGGTCCATAGTTATTGGCACTTCACAGCCTAAAAATAGCAGGCCGCAGGCGCCCCAGAAGTGGCGCATCCACTAGATGCGCCAATCCTGGCGCTTCACCCCAGCTCATCCCGTGCCCTGGTGTAGTGGCAAACGGGGTAATAAATGGGGTTGATACGAGCTGTAAGGTCACCTGACATCAAGCCCAGCAGTTTGTGATGTTATGGCATCTATCAGATACCCGACATCACAAACTGTCAGTACTAAGAAAACAAATAGACAAAAAAAAGTATTAAAAAAACACTCCCCAAAACAATCCCTTTTTCACCAATTTATTGTAAGGAAAAAAAAATAAGGGCGTCCAATGACGACTTTGGACCGTCTAGAATATGGGGGGACACGGTCAGGGAACGTATCCACCATTTTCTAGAAGTACACACCCTCCATGTCAGGAATGTGGGTGCAATGAATCTGCACCCACTCTCCCCGGGTCCACAGCAGCAGAGTCCATGTCGTAACTGTTGCTACCAAAGCTGCAATGCCCTGCTTATGAGGTAAGGCCTTGCCTAATCAGGAGAACTATTCTACATTTCCAAAATATTGGTATTTGCTGATACTATTGCTATTACACCTACTATATATTTGGGATGGGATCTTGGAGATGGAATACCCCTTTAAGTCCAGTTATCCAGCTGAATGAATACTAAACAACAGCGCTCGCTATTTAGATGTGTTTTCTTGTGGCGTATAACGGACTTTCATGTTTGGTAGTCGTTCAGCAGGGCAACTATAAAATCAAATACCTCCATTTGGAAATGTAGTGTAGCTCTCCTGATTAACTATGTCCCTTACCTCATGAGCAGGGCATTGCAGTAGCTTACAGATGCATGGTTACCGCCACTCACTGTGTCTGAACACAGGAAGCTGAGCTGACAGCCGCCCTGTGCATGCGGCAGCGTCTATTGTGAAGGAGGGGGCCGCGGAGGATCAACGCTGCACACATACCGTGGGACACCGTGGAACATCGGTGGGGTTATAGGGGGTGACCTGACAGGGCCTGGGAAGGAGTTTTCTGTCGCATGTGTCATGGCACATGCAACAGAAATCAAAGGAGGAGGGTGAATGCGGCCGGCGTGCTGCTGTGCGCGCTGCCATCTTGGATTTCCGGGAGGGGGTCGGGGGGGGCACTTTGGCGACACCGGGGGACTGGAGGGGACTGGGGAGGAGATTTATCTCCCATCTGACATGTTTGTTCATGCCATATGAGAGATAAATAATTTTTTACCGGCGCTGTCATTTACTGTAACGTGATCATCTGTATACGGTGTATATCGGTGATCACGTGAACGGGGACCGGAAAAACCGCCCTGAATCATAATCTCCAGGATCTCAGCTACCCCCTGAAACCTTGGAGATTTTCTGGCGCTATTCACTTATTTCTGCCTACTGTTTATAAACAGCAGATCAGAATAAGGCTACATTCACACGACCGATCTGTTTTTGCTGTCTGCAAAAAATGGTCCGTTTTTTTCACGGGTGCATCCATGTGGCATCCGTTTGTTTTCCGTATACGGTCTGTATGTCATCTGTTTGTCATCCGTGTACCTTCCGTTTTTTTTGCGTACTGCAAAAAATCTGAAGGAGGGAAAAAACATAAATTTACCCAGGATCCATAGCTTCAACCTACATGAGGCGGTCACATGTTCACTCCAGTGCCATTTTCTACTGCTTAGAGCGCTCTGGTGATTTTCTTGTGCTTGTACACTTCATATCAGTCTTTTCTGTCATTATAATAGCAGAAAGACACATCATGTACCATTCTCTTGCATTTTGTAATTTTACACCCTTTGGTGCCTTTCATGTGGCACTAAAAGGTGCTTAGCCTTGTATTTAGGCTAAAAAATAAATTTTAAAAAAAATGACGTAGAGTTCCCCCTATTTTTGATAGCCAGCTAGGGTAAAGCAGACGGCTGCAGCCTGCAGACCACAGCTGGCAGCTTCACCTTGGCTGGTAATCCAAAACTGAGGTCACCCCACGGTGTTATTTTAAATTAAATAAATCATTAAAAAAAAAAAAACACGTGGGGGTCCCCCCAAAATTAGATCACGAGCCAAGGTAAGGCGGACAGCTGGGGTCTGATATTCTCAGACTAGGGAGGCCCATGGTTATTGGACTCTCCCCAGCCTAAAAATAGCAGGCCGCAGCTGCCCCAGAAGTGGCACATCCATTAGATGCGCCAATCCTGGATCTTCGCCCCAGCTCATCCCGTGCCCTGGTGTGGTGGCAAATGGGGTAATATATGGGGTTAATAACAGATGTGTAATGTCACCTGGCGTCAAGCCCTGGGGTTCATGAGGTCAGGCGTCTATCAGATACCCGACATCACAAACCCAGTCAGTAATAAAAAAAAAAATAGACGACAAACAAATTTTTATTTGAAAAAACACTCCTCAACACATTCCCTTTTCCACCAATTTATTAGAAAGAAAAACAAATCCAGGTGTGCTTTAATCCAAGGGGTTCCAATGACGATCAATACCATAGTCACTCTCCCAGTCAATGAAAAACAGAATGTTTCCCATTGGCTGGGAGAGCAATGCAGTGACCTGAGCTAACATCAATAGGTAAGCCCAGGTCACTGCAGGGTATTACAAGTGCTGCTCTCAGGAGCGAGGTACATTACCTGCGGTGACAATTTCCTGCACTGCTAATAGTAGAGCTGTCACTGACTTCAATGACCACAGCCTTCACAGCCCAGTATTGCTGTCACCGCTAGTCACAGTCTTGGGTCGGCAGCGAGAGGAGGGGATGTAACAAGCAGCGGCCATGTGACAGTGACAGCGCTGAGGTTAGGAGGGCGAGACTTCATTACCGCAGGTAAGCAGAACAGGGTAATATGTGCGAAGTGCGAGGTGGGTGGAGCCAAGCAGGGTAATGTGTGCAGAGTGCTCGGTGGGTGGAGTTAAGCAGGGTAATGTGTGTGGAGTGCGATGTGGGTGGAGCCTAGCGGGGTAATGTGTGCGGAGTGTGAGGTGGGTGGAGCCAAGTGAGGTAATATGTGCGGAATGCAAGGTGGGTGGAGCCAAGCGGGCCATGTGTGCGGAGTGCGAGGTGGGTCGAGCCAAGCCAGGTAATGTGTGCAGAGTGCAAGGTGGGTGGAGTCAAGCGAGGTAATATGTGCAAAGTGCAAGGTGGGTGGAGCCAAGCGGGGCCATGTGTGCAGAGTGCGAGGTGGGTGGAGCTAAGCGGGGTAGTGTGTGCAGAGTGCAAGGTGGGTGGAACCTAGCGGGGTAATGTGTGCGGAGTGCGAGGTGGGTGGAGCCAAGCAGGGTAATGTGTGCGGAGTGCAAGGTGGGTGGAGCCGAGCGGGGCCATGTGTGCAGAGGGCGTCAGTGCTGGGGACTGCATGGCTGGGGACAGGTGAGTGTGAGTGTATGTATGTGTGTACATGCCGAGTGTAAGAGGGGGCGGAGACGAGCGGGGAAGTGTCGGCTCCCTGCACATGTAATCAGGGTAAATATTGGGTTACTAACCAAAGCGCTTTGCTTGGATACCCGATATTTACATTGGTTATCAGCTTACTGCAGGCTGCCAGTGATGGCTCCCTGCAAACTGTAGCTGTAAAAAGCCCTGCTTTTGGTGATCGAACCGTTCTCGAACGTAACTCAAACTGTCAAGCTGTTAGCAAAAAGCTCGAGTTCGATCTCGAGCACCCCCAAAATCACTCGAACATGAAATTGGCGAACCTCGAACATCGCTCATCTCTACTCATAAGGCCATCTGTTTTGTGATATGCACCAGTCCATGCTGCAGCAAAACAACCCCACAACATGATGCTGCCACAGCTGTGTTTAACAGTTGTGATGGTGTTTTTATGCTTCAAAGATTCTCCCTTTTTCTCCAAATGTGATGGTAATATGGTAATTGGTTATTATGGCCAAATAATTCAATTTTAGTTTCGGCAGAACACAGGAAATGTCTCCAAAAATTAAGGTCATTTTTCCTGTGTGCATTACATATATTAATCTGACTTTTTATATTTCTTTTGGAGTAATGGCTTCTTCCTGGCAGAGTGTCCTTTCAGCTCATGTTGATACAGTTCCCCTTCCACTGTGGATAATGACACAATCTTATCAGCTTCCACCAGTACCATCATAAGGTCTTTTGGTTTTTTTTTTGTTCTTGGGTAGATATGCACATGTCTGACCAAAGCGTGTTCATCTCTGGTACACAGAACCCGTCTCCTTCCTGAGCAGTATGATGGCTGGACATTGCCATCTTGTTTGTACTTGTGTATAATTGTTTATACAGAAAAATTAGACACCATCAAGTATCTGGAAATTACACCCAAGGATGAACCAGACTTGTGCAAGTCCACAATTCTCTTCCTGAGATCAAGGCTGAATTCTTTTGACTTTCCCATGATGCTACACAAAGAAGCAGTGTGTTTCAGGTGTGCATTAAAGTACATCCACAAGTGTCTCTAATTAACTTAGATGTTGCTAATAAACCAGATGCTTCCAAAGACATGACAACATCATATGGGCTGTCCCATATGGTTTAAAGGCATAGTACTCTTAGATGCTAGCGATGCCGAGCGCGATAGCACCCGCCCCAGTCGCACATGCAATATCCTTTGATAGCTGCCGTAGCGAGCATTATCGCTACGGCAGTTTCACACGCACATACCTGCCCTGCGACGTTGCTCTGGCCGGCGACCTGCCTCCTTCCTAAGGGGGTGGTTCGTGCGGCGTCACAGCAACGTCACACGGCATGCGGCCAATAGAAGCGGAGGGGCGGAGATGAGCGGGACGTAAACATCCCGCCCACCTCCTTCCTTCCGCATAGCCGGTGGACGCAGGTAAGGAGATGTTCTTTGCTTCTGCGGCTTCACACACAGCGATGTGTGCTGCTGCAGGAATGAGGAAAAACATCATATCTCCTATTGGTGCAACATTATGAAAATGACCGAAGCTACACAGATCGCCGATTTATGACACTTTTGCGATCGTTTTTCGGCGCATCTAGGCTTTCCACGTTGCAACGTCGTTACCGGATGTCCGTCACTTTCGATTTTACCCCGACGATATTGCAGTAGCAATGTCGCAACGTGCAATGTACCCCTTAGTGTATGTAAACTTTTGACTTTGCAAAGTGTAATAAAAATGCCTAAAACATTCTCTCTCTCTCTCTCTCTCTCTCTTATTATGCTGGCATGTAGCAAATATAAATAACTTTGGTAATCCTAATGGACCTAAAACAGGAAAGGTTTATTCTGATTTCATGTCAGATAGTAAGAAAAACATGCAGACTTGTCTTTTTAGATAGCGTATGTGTGCTGCCCCCGTGCCAGCAGCCGGGGCTGCTTGGATCCGGGTCTTCAGGGGGTGGCTTGAGGGTCTCCAGACCCGGGGGTCTTGCGGACACGCTGAATAAATGGGGGGACGTAGATGTGCAGTCTAGGCCGTAGTAAGTTTGTGACGCCACCCACGGTATGTGGTGAGGTGGGACACCACCGCTGCTGTTACGGCGCATCGGGGGAGATGTTGCGCAGCAAGTTGTTAACCTCTCCGTGGGCAGGGATGGTGGCCCCGGGACCCGATTGGCACGTGCAGGGGATGGCGACCGCAGAGGGTGCTGGTGTACTCACAGTTAGTAAAACACACAAGTCTCTGGTAAACCAAGGTGATGGTGTCTGTGTAGCTAAGGTCAGGGATTTCCTCGCTGCATTTCCCCATTAAGAGGGATAGAAAAGGAGGCTTCCTTTCCTCTACCCAGAGACCCACAACCCTGCCACTGTACCCTCCTGCCCTTTGCATACTCAAACTCATTGTTACTAAGCCATTATACTAGCAAACACTGAGGAAACTTAGTGGCATCCTAAACGTGGCTGTTGGACTTCTGTATTGTCCCACTAGTGCAAAGATATTTGCAGCACGTCTGCCTGCATTGCACACTAAAACTCTTTTGTTACTAAGCCATTATACTAGCAAACACTAAGGAAACTTAGTGGCATCCTAAACGTGGCTGTTGGACTTCTGTATTGTCCCACTAGTGCAAAGATATTTGCAGCACGTCCGCCTGCATTGCACACTCAAACTCATTGTTACTAAGTTATTATACTAGCAAACACTGAGGAAACTTTGTGGCATCCTAAACGTGGCTGTTGGACTTCTGTATTGTCCCACTACTGCAAAGATTTTTGCAACACGTCTGCCTGCATTGCACACTCAAACTCATTTGTTACGAAGCCATTATACTAGCAAACACTGAGGAAACTTTGTGGCATCCTAAACGTGGCTGTTGGACTTCTGTATTGTCCCACTAGTGCAAAGATATTTGCAGCACGTCTGCCTGCATTGCACACTAAAACTCTTTTGTTACTAAGCCATTATACTAGCAAACACTGAGGAAACTTAGTGGCATCCTAAAAGTGGCTGTTGGACTTCTGTATTGTCCCACTAGTGCAAAGATATTTGCAGCGCGTCTGCCTGCATTGCACACTCAAACTCATTTGTTACTAAGCCATTCTACTAGCAAACACTGAGGAAACTTAGTGGCATCCTAAACGTGGTTGTTGGACTTCTGTATTGTCCCACTACTGCAAAGATATTTGCAGCACGTCTGCCTGCATTGCACACTCAAACTCATTGTTACTAAGCCATTATACTAGCAAACACTGAGGAAACTTAGTGGCATCCTAAACGTGGCTGTTGGACTTCTGTATTGTCCCACTAGTGCAAAGATATTTGCAGCGCGTCTGCCTGCATTGCACACTCAAACTCATTTGTTACTAAGCCATTCTACTAGCAAACACTGAGGAAACTTAGTGGCATCCTAAACGTGGTTGTTGGACTTCTGTATTGTCCCACTACTGCAAAGATATTTGCAGCACGTCTGCCTGCATTGCACACTCAAACTCATTGTTACTAAGCCATTATACTAGCAAACACTGAGGAAACTTAGTGGCATCCTAAAAGTGGCTGTTGGACTTCTGTATTGTCCCACTAGTGCAAAGATATTTGCAGCACGTCTGCCTGCATTGCACACTCAAACTCATTGTTACTAAGCCATTATACTAGAAAACACTGAGGAAACTTAGTGGCATCCTAAACGTGGCTGTTGGACTTCTGTATCGTCCCACTAGTGCAAAGATATTTGCAGCACGTCTGCCTGCATTGCACACTAAAACTCTTTTGTTACTAAGCCATTATACTAGCAAGCACTGAGGAAACTTAGTGGCATCCTAAACGTGACTGTTGGACTTCTGTATTGTCCCACTAGTGCAAAGATATTTGCAGCACGTCCGCCTGCATTGCACACTCAAACTCATTGTTACTAAGCCATTATACTAGCAAACACTGAGGAAACTTTGTGGCATCCTAAACGTGGCTGTTGGACTTCTGTATTGTCCCACTAGTTCAAAGATATTTGCAGCACGTCTGCCTGCATTGCACACTCAAACTCATTTGTTACTAAGCCATTATACTAGCAAACACTGAGGAAACTTAGTGACATCCTAAACGTGGCTATTGGACTTCTGTATTGTCCCACTAGTGCAAAGATATTTGCAGCACGTCTGCCTGCATGGCACACTCAAACTCATTTGTTACTAAGCCATTATACTAGCAAACACTGAGGAAACATAGTGGCATCCTAAAAGTGGCTGTTGGACTTCTGTATTGTCCCACCAGTGCAAAGATATTTGCAGCACGTCTGCCTGCATTGCACACTTAAACTCATTGTTACTAAGCCATTATACTAGCAAACACTGAGGAAACTTAGTGGCATCCTAAACGTGGCTGTTGGACTTCTGTATTGTCCCACTAGTGCAAAGGTATTTGCAGCATGTCTGCCTGCATTGCACACTCAAACTCATTGTTACTAAGCCATTATACTAGCAAACTATGCTGCTAGTTTTAGGGCCGTAGTTGCATTGTCAGGGATAATTATTGTTGTTTAGTCTGCTGTTAATAAAGCTAGACCACAGCTGAAATCTACACCACCTCTCAATTTTTACTACCACATTTTAAGTGCACAATCTTGTCGCAATCAAAATGAGTGGCAAAATGAGAGATGCTGGTGGAAAGGGGAAGAGGCGTGTTGGAAAAGGAAAAAAAGGGTTTGTCCGTGGGGAAGTTGGCAAAGCTCCATTAACATCTGCTGAAAATAGACCATCTTCCAGCAAAAGTAAGATGTCTACTACTTACCGTGGACAATCCGATGTGTTCCCTTTTTTACGGACATGAACAATTGGAACAAAGGTAGATGATGGCCAAAAAAGGAAAATGCTTGAATGGATCTCAAGTGGTCCAACAAGTGCCCTCTTCGCCACCTCACCTACCGCATCCAAAAAACACCAGTCCTCTGAGTTGTCAGCCCAATCACACTTGCATACTCTAAGGTCTGAAGTCTCCAATTCGCCCTGCACAGTATGGTGGATCTGAGATGGCTGAGTCTGCAGAGCTGTTCAGTCACACTATAGCCTGGGAATCAGAAGTCTGCTCCCAAGCTACAGTGAGTACAGACCAGGAAATGGTCTGCAGTGATGCCCAGAACCTTTGTGACTCTGATTCAGGCCGTGAGGACCAAGTTTCTGAGCATAATGTTGACCCTTTTTCACAAACTGTAACACCTGTGGTTATAGACAATGAGGAACATACTGATGACGATGAGACGCAGATACCAGATTGGGATGATAATTTAAATATTCGGTCAGGGCAAGAAGAGGCTCGGTCTGAGGGTGAGTTCTAGATCCCACCTACTGTCAACCCACAGTCAGGCACTCGAGGAGGTCAACAGATGCGGTGGAGGAGGATGCAACTGACGACGAAGTTACCTTGCGCCTTCCTGGACAGAGTCTGAGCACTGGTAGCACGTCTACAACTGCATCCTCAGCCACCACTCTGCCTCTGAGCACTAGTCCGGGTGGATCAGCAGGTCGCATGCCCTCTAAGCCTTGCCTAGCCTGGTCCTTTTTTGACATAGCAAAAGATCGGCCAAATTATGTGATCTGTAAAATTTGTCGTGATTCTGTTAGTAGAGGGCAAAACCTCAGCAGTTTGACAACTTCTTCCATGAATGGTCACATGAATAAATATCATATGTCCCAGTGGGAAGCTCACCGTGCTGCAATGCGGCCTAGCGAAGCGAACCATCCACCGCCTGCCCCTTCCAGTGTGTCCGCGCGCTCTTCATCTTCTAGGACTGTGGGGACAGCTGTCACACCTGGTTTTCCACGCACAACTTCCACCACTGTAACCGCAACAGGCAGTTTGCTTGGTAGGTCGTCAGTTGGTTTGGAAGGGGAAACAAGTACGTGTGTACAGCTCTCTCATACATCGATAGCACCAACGTTGGATGAAGGCAACATCATGTCTACGCCTGCACTTTCCTCACAAAGCTGCACTTTTCCAGGGACACCCTACTCAACACCGTCTACACATGTCACGCTCCCCGGTGCCCGTGCCACGCTCCCCGGTGCCCGTGCCATGCTCCCCGGTTCTCCTGCCATGCTCCCTGGCTCCCCTGCCATGCTCCCCGGCTCCTCTGCCACGCTCCCCAGTTCTTCTGCCACGCTCCCCCGCTCCTGGACCTCGCTTACCCGCTCCCATGCCACGCTCCCCGGTCCCCCGCTCCTCAGCCTCCAGACTCCCTCACCTGCGTCCTCCAGGCAACCCGGTCCCCGGTCCCGGCACCCGTCTGCTGTCCTGAGCCGGCCCGGCACTCCTGCCTCCTGCACACCGTATCCTGCTCTGGCTTCTGGCACCCGGGCCTCGCGCATGCGCATTAGGGCGCGCGTGCGGTCATTGACCTTTTTTTAAAGGGCCAGCGTCCTCCAACAGGATATTGAAGATGCAGGTACAGGGTATATAGAGGGTTCCTTTCCAAGTGGGCGGGGCCTGTTCTTCGTGTTTGCTAAGCTAGGAGTCAGGTCTCCCTGTGCTTTGTCCCGTACTTACCTGTCTCTCTTGTAGAGCCGCTCCTGTCTTGCCAACCGGTCCTGACGGTTCCAGAACTCCTAACGGTGACTGTCTGCCATCTTCTCAGTCCCTACCGTCTCCGATCCATGGATCCGTGTGGTGACCGGCCTTCCCGCTCCGCTGGTTCCGGACCCTGCCTGACATCTTCTCGGCCTCCGAAGCTGAGCTATGTCACCCGGACTACCTTCAGAGACTCCGTGGTCCCAGGGACTTCTACACCTAATCCTCTGTACGGACTGTCCTGCTACCCGTAGTGCTCCGGCTACCGGGCACCTTGCCCTCGGTGGGGTGCTCAGTCCAGTGGATCCACCTCCTGGGCCTATCCGTCATCCTGGTCCTAACAACACACAGCAGCCAGATCTCTGTCCCTCAGATGTGGACAAATAAAAGGCCATTTCCTGCGACCCATGACAAAGCTAAGAGGTTCACTTTATCCCCCTGTAAGCTCTTGGCTACCGAAATGATGCCTTTCCTCCTGGTGGACACACAGGATTTTAGAGACCTTATGTCTGTCGCTGTGCCCCAGTACCAGATGCCCAGTCGCCACTACTTCTCTAAGAAAGGTGTGCCACCAGCATGTCGCACACAACATCACCGCTTCCTTGAGAAACTCTGTGTGTCAAAGGGTGCATTTCAACCCCGATACTTGGACCAGTAAGCATGGACAGGGACGTTACATGTCGCCGACTGGGCAATGGGTAACTATGGTGATAGATGGTGAAGGGTCTGCTGCACAAGTCTTGCCGTCCCCACGACTTGTGTGTCAATCCTCTGTCTGTCCAAGTTCCGCCACTGCTTCTGCCTCCTCCACCTCATCTGGGTCCTCCACCTCCGCCCCAAGCCTGCCTGGTCAGGTCACCAGCGTTCTCACTGCGCAGAAGGAATCACGCACCCCTCATTACTATGCTGGCAGCAGAGCGCAACGGCATCAGGCGATCTTTAGCTTGACATTTCTTGGAAATAGGAGTCACACAGCGGCTGAGTTGTGGGCAGCTCTGGAGACTGAGTTTAATAAATGGTTGTCTCCACTCAACCTGCAGCCTGGTAAGACCGTGTGCGACAATGCTGCAAACCTGGGTGCGGCCCTTCGCCTGGGCAAGGTGACACACGTGCCTTGCATGGCTCACGTGTTGAACCTTGTTGTCCAGCAATTTTTAACACACTATCCCGGCCTAGATGGCTTTCTGACCAGGGCACGAAAACTGTCTGCTCATTTCCGCCGTTCAACCGCCGCAGCTGAGCGACTTTCATCGCTTCAGAAGTCTTTCGGCCTGCCAGTTCATCGCCTAAAATGCGATTCGGCGACACGCTGGAATTCGACTCTCCACATGTTACAGTGACTGCGGCAGCACCGCCGAGCCCTGGTGCAATACGTCATGACGTATAGCCTGGGCCAACGAGATGCAGAGGTGGGGCAGATCACCCTGATGGAGTGGTCTCAGATCAAGGACCTATGCACCCTTCTGCACAGTTTCGACATGGCGACGAATATGTTTAGCGCTGACAATGCCATTATCAGCATGACAATTCCAGTCATTTGCATGCTGGAGCACACGCTAAACACTGTTCGGAGTCAGGGGGTGGGACAACATGAAGGGGAGGAACTACAGGATGATTCATATGCACAAGACACAACAACATCTCCAAGGTCCAGACGTTCATCATCACCAATGCGGCAGGCATGGGACCATGGGGGACAGGGATCAACAAGGGCGCATGGTAGCAGGCGAAATGTTGAGGAAGGTGCAGGAGAACATGAAGAAATGGAGGACGAACTGTCCATGGACATGGAAGACTCAGCGGATGGAGGAGACCTTGGTCAAATTTCAGTTGAAAGAGGTTGGGGGGAGATGTCAGAGGAAGAAAGAACGGTTAGCACCTCTATGCCACAAACACAGCGTCGACTTGCTCCGCATGGCTGCACAAGACACATGAGCGCCTTCTTGCTGCACTACCTCCAACATGACCCTCGTATTGTCAAAATTAGAAGTGATGATGACTACTGGCTTGCCACACAATTAGATCCCTGGTACCTTTGTGACATAATTCCAGCCATAGAAAGGGACGCACGTATGCAGGAGTATCAGCAGAAGCTGTTACTCGATCTTAGCTCGGCTTTTCCACCAAACAACCGTGCAGGTGCAGGGAGTGAATCTCCCAGTTGTAACTTGACAAACATGGGACGGTCTCGTCATCTTCAACAGTCTACCCGTACCAGTAGCACCGTATATGGTGCTGGTAACAGCAACTTTATTGAATCTTTTCATAATTTTTTTAGACCCTCCTTTGCAAGGCCACCAGAGACAACAAGTCTGACACATAGTCAACGGCTAAAGAGGATGATACAGGAGTATCTCCAAATGAACATCAATGCCATGACTTTGCAAATGGAGCCTTGCTCATTTTGGGCTTCAAATCTTGAAAAATGGCCAGAGCTCTCCACTTACGCCTTGGAGATTTTGTCGTGTCCAGCTGCCAGCGTTGTCTCTGAACGTGTCTTCAGTGCTGCTGGGTGTGTGCTGACAGATAAGCGCACGTGTCTGTCCAGTGACAATGTGGACAGACTAAGGTTCATCAAAATGAACAAGTCATGGATCCACAAGGAATTTACTACCCCTGTGTCATCCTGGGGAGAGTAAATGCTTGTGGATTTGGAATGTGCTTGATGCAAATCAAAACATCCTGTTTGCAACTAGGGCACAAGTGCTGCCACTGATGGGGGGTGTGTGTCGCCCAATTTTTGGAAAAAAAGGGAGACTCCGCTTGGAGTAACCCTTGCTTGCTGTGTTTTTTAAAAGGAGCTAAGATGAACAAGTCATGGTTCAGCAAAGACTTAGCTACCTACCCCGGTGTCCTCCTGGGGACGGTTAAGTATGGCGTATTTTTGAATGTGCTTGATGCAAATCTACCTGTGAAGTGTACAACTAGGGCACAAGTGCTGCCACTGATGGGGTGTCTGTGTGGCCCAATTTTTGGAAAAAAGGGAGACTCCGCTTGGAGTAACCCTTGCTTGGTGTGTTTTTTAAAAGGAGCCAAGATGAACAGAGCTGGGATCAGGAAAGACTTAGCTACCTACCCCGATGTCCTCCTGGGGACGTTTAAGTATGGCGTATTTTTGAATGTGCTTGATGCAAATCTACCTGTGAAGTGTACAACTAGGGCACAAGTGCTGCCACTGATGGGGTGTCTGTGTGGCCCAATTTTTGGAAAAAAGGGAGACTCCGCTTGGAGTAACCCTTGCTTGCTGTATTTTTTAAAAGGAGCAAAGATGAACAAGTCATGGTTCAGCAAAGACTTAGCTAACTACCCCGGTGTCATCCTGGGGATGGTTAAGTATGGCGTATTTTTGAATGTGCTTGATGCAAATCTACCTGTGAAGTGTACAACTGGGGCACAAGTGCTGCCACTGATGGGGTGGGTGTGTGTGGGGCCCAATTTTTGGAAAAAAAAAGGAGACTCCGCTTGGAGTAACCCTTGCTTGCTGTGTTTTTTAAAAGGAGCCAAGATGAACAGAGCTGGGATCAGGAAAGACTTAGCTACCTACCCCGGTGTCCTCCTGGGGATGGTTAAGTATGGCGTATTTTTGAATGTGCTTGATGCAAATCTACCTGTGAAGTGTACATGTAGGGCACAAGTGCTGCCACTGATGGAGTGTCTGTGTGGCCCAATTTTTGGAAAAAAGGGAGACTCCGCTTGGAGTAACCCTTGCTCACATTGTTTTTAAAAATGATCCAAGATGCACAGCGCTGGGATCAGGAAAGACTTTGCACCTACCCCGGTGTCATCCTGGGGACGGTTAAGCATGGTGTATTTTTGAATGTGCTTGATGAAAATCTAGCTGTGAAGTGTACAACTGGGGCACAAGTGCTGCCACTGAAGGGGTGGGTGTGTGTGTGTGTGGCCCATTTTTTGGAAAAAAGGGAGAAATTCGCTTGGAGTCACGTTGTGGTATTTTACATGATTTTAGAAGGGCTTGCCCTGCCTATATCTGTGTCTCCTCCTCTTTTTCCTTGTCCAGCTCTTTTGTTTTCGCATGAGTATATGTCCTTGTCACTTTCCCATGTGTTTGTGTTGTGTTGTGAGTTGTTTGTCACCTTTTGGACACCTTTGAGGGTGTTTTCTAGGTGTTGTTATGTGTTTGTGATTGCCTGCCATTGTTTCCTATGCGGTTCGAGTTCGGTTCGTCGAACGTTCGCCGAACTGAACTCGAACGAGACCTCCGTTCGACGAACCGAACTCGAGCCAAACCGCGGCTGGTTCGCTCATCTCTAGTCGTGATTTTGGCACATGATTGTTCTCCATGTGCTATCCGTGGTAATACATGGAGAACAGGAACTTTATGCTCACCTGTCCCTGACGCTGCTGTCCGTGGGGGCTGATGTCTTCCGCTCTGCGGACTCTGGCCCTGCTGACTCCCCGCTGCTGCTGTTTCCAGTTCTCGGTGCAGTGACTATGCGATGTGCATAAAGAGCAGGGGTCAGAAGCAAGTGACAACAGCAGCAGAGACAGCAGCACTGGAGAAGGTGAGTGTATAAATTCATTTTATTTCACAGAAATGTGGTTTCTCCGGTACGTATCATATGATATCACATGGATCACATCCATGCAGCCCATGTGACATCCGTGCTGCTGGAGAAAAACGGACATGTCTACGTGTGGATTACACAAACCCATATATGCTCCACACGGACACATAGTCCATGTGAAAACACGCACATGTGTGTCAGTGTCTCTGGTATTTGTGAAAACAGACATCACATGTACCGGAGACACGGATGTGTGATGGGGGCCTAAAACACATTTTCACATCCAAAAGAAAGAGGGAAATATTTTGATATGCTGTCCATCATCTTCATAGAACATTTTTTGCACATTTAATTTAATCATTGGACACACAACTCATAATAAAATAGTCAAAATATTATTAATATTATTATTTGTATTATTGATATTATTATTATGAATAATAATAATAATAATAATAATAATAATAATCATCATCATCATCATCAACAACCAAACCAAAGTCCAAAATTATTTGAAACGATCCTGGTCAATTAAAGGGAATGAAGTGGAACTTTAAAAAATGAACTTTTAAGCCTGATAAACTAAAAAATTGCTTATATCAAAACATTTTCCATCAAATAGGAGTCATCCAAAAGGAACATATCATCTGTATGCAACTAATCTTTTCTTCCACATAATCATATATTAAACCTTTAATATTTCCATCCAACCAATACAAAGTTTTAAAATTTATAAGCTTAGGTGACTGCAATATTTAAAGTTGCAATACTTAAATACTTAAAGGGAACCTGTCAGCCGATTTGGGGTCTATAAGCTGCGGCCACCATCACTAGGCTCTTATATACAGCAATCTAACATTCTATATATAAGGGTGCAGGCCGGGCTGTAGAACATAAAAAACACTTTATAATACTCACCTATCGGTCGCGCTTCACAATATTTTTATTGCACATGGTGTTTGGAAGTATTGTTTGCATGGTCACAGTTTGTTGCTCTATCAAAGTAATAAAACACGATGTGTAGCATAATAAGGAGCTTTTCCTAATCTAGATGGTGAGGATTTGTAAAACTGTGGCAAAAAAGATGCCTAAACAATAAGAAATGCCTGGGAGAAGTCATCATGGAGATCAGAGTTGAATGGAAGAAAAAAGAAAAAGAGAATATCTATGTACCATTCTTATTTGTAAAATAAGGGAAAATTCAGCTCACTGAGTTGCTGCGGTCCGCTGTTTGTCTGGATCCGCGCACGGAAGGTTAGGCTGCCAGTCTCATGAATGATGAAAGAAAATCCAGCGCAGTCCTCAAAGTGCAATTAAATTTTTTTCATTTATTTGATAAATCCATTAAAAATGGAAGGTGTACAAAGCGGTCAGCTGTAAAAGTATAGGGGACATAGAGAGAGAACCCCACAGAACTACGCGTTTCGACACATAGTCTTAATCATGTTCATTCTTATTTGAAAGGTATCAGCTTAAAATAAAGTGCATTTACTGTGTATAATTAGTGAAAATTCTATATAGCAAAAAAATTAAATAATATGCAGAACTATTGGCCAATAGGAAAGAATCAGTCATTATATGCATGTTCAAACAACAGAATGGTGCACCATATTGCATATCATTTGTATTACAGCTCTGGCTGAAACTGTGGTTTGAAGGTTTTGTATCCTCTCTGAACATGATTATTTAATATGTAACACACATTGTGCTACACAGCCATAATGGATGTGATTGCATGGATGTATAGCTGATAATGATCTTCTGTAATATTGATCTGTTTGAGTATGCCCATAATGATATGCACATTGATTTTGTTTTCCATTGGCCATTGGTTTTCCATGTTCTTTCATATGTTTGTTATATAGAATGTTCTCTCCCTCTGGGGATAATTACGAAAAGAAAGTGCACTTTATTGATGGGTTGGGTGAGAAATTTGTATTTTATTTTATTTTTACTGAATAAATTTGTAATTTTTATGATAATTCCCTTTGTATTCCTTAGTGTGCTGTTTTGTCTGGAGCTCTTGTTTTGTTTGTTTTTGATTTCTATTATCACATATGTAGCCAGAATTTATATTAAAGGGAATCTATCACAAGGATGAACAATCCTAAGCCGTCTATTTTGGCATGCAAGTCACTGAAAGTTGAATTCAATAATATATATTTGCAATCTGTTATCTTTTTCTAGAGAAATTCACATTTTCTCAATAAATGTAAATCAGATGTTAAGTATAACTGGGACAAAGATCATCCCAATGTATGCCTCTGGGGACATCTTTCTTCTGTATGACATTGGCCAATTATAAGCAATTAGTGACAGGCAGGGGACAGAAGAACCCATCCAAACAATAGCTTAGAGCATTGTTTTCAGTGTAAGACATGTAGTGATAGTCTGCTCTCCTTAGATCTCCCTGCAAAACTCTGCTTCATTATATAGTTCTTGGAGTCCAGCACAGCTTTGTGTGATTATTAACAATAAGGAATAACATTTGGAACACCATTCTAAGTCTGAACTGGGTGCAAAAACCTAAAAAAACATCACTATGGGGAGATAAGGTATGCACACCAGTGACTATGTAAGGGGAATACATGGAATAGCAGAAACTGCTGTGTGAATACTGACTTGAAAAATCCAATAGCTATATGTAAGAGTGAAAATGTGAAAATGTGAAAAATGGAATCTGCATTACTGCCATGAACATATGAATCAAGAGAAATTTAGCTACTGAATTGATCAATGCAATAGAGCCCCAACACTACGCCAAAGTATTTCTCTACGTTGGGGTCCCTAGCTTGTGTGTGTCCTCTCATGCAGTTAAAAAACTTACCGTGTATGGGAAGCTGAGACCCAGGCTACTTAAGCGTATGATATGGATTGGCAATAGGTGTGGTTGGGGAGGGTTCACAAACGAAAAACTACTGACAATAAGGAATAACATTTGGAACACCATTCTAAGTCTGAACTGGGTGCAAAAACCTAAAAAAACATAATAAGGAATAACATTTGGAACACCATTCTAAGTCTGAACTGGGTGCAAAAACCTAAAAAAACATGACAATATTATGTTTTTTTAGGTTTTTGCACCCAGTTCAGACTTAGAATGGTGTTCCAAATGTTATTCCTTATTATGTTTTTTTAGGTTTTTGCACCCAGTTCAGACTTAGAATGGTGTTCCAAATGTTATTCCTTATTGTCAGTAGTTTTTCGTTTGTGAACCCTCCCCAACCACACCTATTGCCAATCCATATCATACGCATAAATAGCCTGGGTCTCAGCTTCCCATACACGGTAAGTTTTTTAACTGCATGAGAGGACACACACAAGCTAGGGACCCCAACGTAGAGAAATACTTTGGCGTAGTGTTGGGGCTCTATTGCATTGATCAATTCAGTAGCTACATTTCTCTTGATTCATATGTTCATGGCAGTAATGCAGATTCCATTTTTCACATTTTCACATTTTCACTCTCACATATAGCTATTGGATTTTTCAAGTCAGTATTCACACAGCAGTTTCTGCTATTCCATGTATTCCCCTTACATAGTCACTGGTGTGCATACCTTATCTCCCCATTGTGTGATTATTAACACTTGGCATTCATCCATGAATATTGAGGGAATTGAGCTCCGTAATCGACAGACCACTGTATCTCATCTTTTTAGACTCGCTTGTAACAGGGTTGGTGCCTCAGGATTGGAGGATTGCTGATGTGGTACCGATATTTAAGAAAGGTAAGAAGGTGGATCCAGGCAACTCCCATCCAGTAAGCCTGACATCAGTAGTATACAAAGTTTTTGAGCGCATTTTTAGGGATTACCTGCAATAGATTGCAGAAAATAATATAGTAACTGACAGACAGCATAGATTCATGAAATATAAGTCGTGTCTAACCAACCTGTTGGGGTTCTATGAGCAGGTAAGTGCAAATCTAGATATTGGTAATGCAGCTGATCTATTTGGACTTTGCCAAGGCATTTGATACTGTACCACATAATAGCCTTATACTGAAGCTCCAGAAGCAAAGACTAGGGGAAACTATATGCCACTGGGTAAGGAATTGGCTAAAAGATAGGAAACAAAGAGTAATCATAAATGGTATGTTCTCTAAATGGGCTTTAGTCAGCAGTGGGATGCCAAAGGGATCTGTGCTAGGACCGATTCTTTTTAATCTTTTTATTAACCCCTTCAGCTCCCAGCCTATTTTGACCTTAAAGACCAGGCCACTTTTTGCAATTTTGACCAGTATCACCTTATGAGGTTATAACTCTGGAACGCTTCAACGGATCCTGGTGATTCTGAGACTGTTTTTTCGAGACATACTGGGCTTCATTTTAGTTGTAAATTTAGGCCGATTTTTTTTGCGTTTCTTTGTGAAAAAAATTGAAGCTTCGCGAAAATTTTGAAAATTTTGTAATTTTCAAACTTTGAATTTTTATGCTCTAAAACCAACGAGACATGACACAAAATAATTAATAAATAACATTTCCCACATTTTTTACATCAGAACAATTTTGGGAAAAAAAAATTAAGAAAGTTATAAGGGTTCAAAGTTTATGAGCAATTTCTCATTTTTACAACAAAATTTACAAAGCCACTTTTTTTAGGGACCACATCACATTTGAAGCGATTTTGAAAGGTCTACATGACACAAAACACCCAAAAGTGACACCATTCCAAAAACAGCACCCCTCAGGCTACTCAAAACCACATTCAAGAAGGTTATTAACCCTTCAGGTGCTTCACAGTAACTAAGCAACGTGGAAGGAAAAAATGAACATTTTACTTTTTGCAACAAAATTTTTTATTAAGCCTCATATATTGCATATTCACAAGGGTAGCAGGATTAAGTTAACCTCCAGAATTTGTTGGGCAATTTCTTTTGAGCACGCAGATACCTCATGTGTGGTGAAAAAACACTGTTTGGTCACACGGAGGGACTCGGAAGGGAAGGAGCGTCATTTGACTTTTTGAACAGAAAATTAGCTGGAATCGTTAGCCGCACCATGTTGCGTTTGGAGAGCCCCTGAGGTGCCGAAACAGTGGAGCTCCCCCACATGTGACCCCATTTTGGAAACTAGACCCCTCAAGGAATTTATCTAGATGTTTATTGAGCACTTTGAACATCTGGGGGCTTCACAAAAGTTAATAAATTGAGCCGTGAAAATAAAAAAAAAATGTTACCACGAAATTGGTACTTTAACCAGGTAGCTTTTTTTTCACAAGGGTATCAGGAAAAATTGCACCATAAAATGTATGGTGCAATTTCTCCTGAGTACACAGATACCTTATATGTGGTGGAAATCAAATGTTTGTGCGCACAGCAGGGCTCGGAATGCAAGGAGCGTCATTTGACTATAATAATAATTAGCGTATTCCATGTTATGTTTGGAGACCCCCTGAGGTGCCGAAACAGTGGAGCTCCCCCACATGTGACCCATTTTGGAAACTAGATCCCCATGGCGTAAAAAAAAAAATAAGGGCGCACGCACGGATGTGCTGCAAAAAGGGGGGGACTAGGTGGAATGGAAAAAATAAGTCCTGTTCAAAGTCGAGCACAACTGCAGCACGCTTGCTGATCAGGTACCTAATTGTTCAAGTTTTGTCTTTTTTTTTTATTTGGGGTGCACAAAAAAAGCAAAAACTCAAGCAACAATTACGTACCTGATTAGCCAATCACGTAGCTGATCAGCACTTGGCGGCAAGCAGGTGGAGGGGGGGAGAGGGAGGGGGAGATGCGATTGGGGATAGTTAGAAAAGAGCCACGAACAATATTTACAGGATGGATCAGAACAGCAGCAGATGGGGGGGGCAGCAGATGGGGGGGGCAGCAGATGGGGGGGCAGTGGCAGATAAAGGGAGCATCGGTGGATGTGAGACGGCGGCAGCTGGGAGTGGGTGGTGGCGGATGGGAGAGGGCGCAGTGGATGCAGGAGCGGCGGAGGATGGGGGGAAGAGAGGTAAGGGGGAATGGGAAGGGAAGGGGGGATGGGGGGAAGAGGAGGAAGGGGAGTGGGAGGTCAAATTGGGGATAGTTACCTTACAGGATGGATCTAGGCAGCAGGATCGCAGGAGATGAAGGAGGCAGCAGATCGGGGAGGGTGAGAGGTGGGAGAGGGGGCAGCAGATCATGGGGGTGAGAGGTGGGAGGAGAGCGGACAGCAGATCACGGGGGTGAGAGGTGAGTGGAGAGCGGAGAGCAGATGAAAGGGCTTGACAGGTGAGCGGAGCACAGATCACGAGGGTGAGAGGTGGGGGGAAAGCGGACAGCAGATTACAGGGATGAGAGATGGGGAGGGGACAGCAGATCACGGTGGTGAGAGGTGGGGGGCAGCGGGCAGCAGATCACTGAGGTGAGAGGTGAGGGAGCACAGATTACGGGGGTGAGAGGTGGGGGGAATGAGCAGCAGATCACGGGGATGACAAGTGAGCGAGCACAGATCATGGGGGTGAGAGGTGGGGGGGAGCGGGCAGCAGATCATGGGGATGACAGGTGATAGAGCACAGATCACGTGGGTGACAGGTGAGGGAGCACAGATCACGGGGGTGACAGGTGAGGGAGCACAGATCACGGGGGTGAGAGGTGGGGGGGAGCGGGCAGCCAATCACGGGGGTAATGGGGAGGGGATGGTAAGTCGATCACGGGGGTGAGGGGGCGGGCAGCCGGTCATGAGGGTGAGGGGGAGGGGGCAGGCAGGACTTCACAGAGGTGAGGGGGCGGGCAGCCAATCACGGGGGTGAGGGGGAGGGAGCTGGCAGCCGATCATGGGGGGGAGGGGGCAGGCAGCCGATCATGGGGGTGAGAGGTGGGGTTGCGGGCAGCAGATCTGGGAGAGCGGTGGCAGCAGATCTGGAGGCTTTTCGCCGGTTTGATACAGTACAATGGCAGCGTGGCAACTTCCAGGTCCCATGCTCCGGTCACATAACAGCATGGGACCGGAGCTTGTCGCCCTGCCATTGTACTGTATACATTGTACTGGGATGCTCCAGGACCGTCAACTGAAGCTGTAAAGCTGAGGGGGGGCAGTCACCGGCCCCAGGTCCACGGTGATTGGAGAGATCGGACACAAGGCTGGTCTCTCAAATCAGAGCTGCTGGAGCTGGGGGAGGGTGATCCAGCTGAGGTCACCCAACTCCAGCCAATGTTCAGTGCTATAGCTGCACTGATCATGGCTGGATTTCAATGTTTCAGCGATTTTCAATGGTTAAAACATTACAGTGGCTGTGATTGGATGAGCGGCATTCGTCAGCTAATCACAGCCTCTGTAGGTCCAGGGAGGAGGCACCACCCCTCCTGAGGTCAGGCACAGGTCCCCTCTTTCTCGAATCTGCGGTTTGCGTGAACCGATTGCAGTCACCGGGCCTCCGGTGATGCGATTTCGCCATGACGGATACATCCGTCATGGGTCTTTAAGTACCAGGGCACGATGACGAATGTATCCATCAAAGGTCGTGAAGGGGTTAATGACCTTGTGGATGGGATTAATAGTAAAGTTTCAGTCTTTGTTGTTTTTAAGTCACATGCTTGGTGGATTTCACTTATGCTATATGTTTTTTATATGGATGGTTGTATGGTCTCTGATAGACTACACTTGTCTTTGTAGTCTCCTGATGAACCATTCACTTCGGGAAACGCGTTGAGGCAGAGACAGACCTCATCCATTGTAGATGGCTACTGTTTTACTTAAAGAATAAAGGGATTTGAACATCTGCAATTTTTTGCAACATATGGATCTTGATGGACTATAACCTCTCCAACGATTATCATACAAGCCCTTTATTTTCTATGAATTTCATATCTGATTGGATACATTTTGTGGGCAAAAGATAAGTCCGGTTGTATACTTGACCATCTTTATACTGTGTGTCGCTTTGTACCTATCTGTGTTACAGTGTTTTATCTAAATTGTATCAATTTGCTTAATTCATCATTTCCCTACCTTGCTCCTGGTATCCAGGGCCAAGGTGTACAGGATGCTTCAATAATTTCCTGAGACAAATTGATAACAGTATCAGTTATATTATTCACTAATTGGTGTGACTATCACTTCTGTGTATTTTATATTTCAAATAAATATATTTTGTATGGGAAAAATTTGCTTTTTAACTAAAGTTTGAGTCTTTGATGATGACACCAAACTATGTAGGATATTAAAAACTGACCTTGATAGTACAATATTACAAAACGATCAGGATAAGATGTCTGAATGGGCAGACACTTGGAAAATAAGATTATGTAAAGTAATGCACCTAAGACATAGTAATTTTATAGCTGTGTGTATATTAAATGGAAGTAAACTTGGACTATAGAACAGGAGAAGGACCTGGATATTCTGGTTACAAGTAAGCTGAGCAGCAGTACTCAATGTCAAGCAGCAGCTGCAAAAGCAAACAAGATTTTAGGGTGTATAAAAAGAGAGATTAGATCCCGTGATCTCAACGTATTTTTACCCCTCTATAAATCACTTGTAAGGCCACATCTGGAATATGGGATCCAGTTTTGGGCTCCTCATTTTAAAAAGGACAATCAGAACTTAGAGTCAGTTCAAAGACAGGTAACTAGACTACTACAAGGAATGGAAAGTCTCCCATATGGTGAGATGTTGAAAAAGTTCGATTTGTTTAGCTTAGATAAAAGACGTCTCAGAGGAGATCTCATTTATATGTATAAATATATGTGTGGTCAATATAAAGGACTGGCACATGATTTATTCCTTCCAAAGACAATACTAAGGACCAGGGGGCATTCACTGTGAGTGGAAGAAAAGAGATTCTGGCAGCTAAATAGGAAAGGGTTCTTTACAGTTAGGGCAGTTAGACTGTGGAATGTCCTACCACAAGAGGTAGGAATGGCAGATATTATAACAGCTTTCAAAAAAGGGCTGGGTGATTTCCTCAGTACACACAACATTATCAGTTATAAATGACAAAATGTATAATTGGTGGAGGAAGGTTGAACTAGATGGACCTAAGTCTTTTTTTTCAAACTATGTGACTATGTGACTTTAGCTTTTACTGTGTTGTTATTTCTACTGCATATTGCTGCCTTCGTAGGAGTAGTCAATTTCAAGAAGGCGGAAGAAATACATGCCCGCAGAGGCAGACACTTGGAAAGATTTCTGTTATACCCACAGATCCTAACATTTTTATTATATATTAAGGAAAGCATTAATTTCTTTTGCAATACAGACAATAGATCTGATATATAATTATTATTCAGTCATCATCTGCCTCTAATAGCCACAGTTAACATGTTAAATACTGCTGTATATCTTGACAGTGGCATTTAATACATTCTGTCTAGCGGGAGTGATTTTCTATGTGCTCGGCATGCCTGTGATGTAAATTACACACCCACACCAAGGTCTTGGGGTACTCGGAACCAGGCCGAACTAGTTTGGGGATGTGGCGGGGGTCCGGCTCCGAGACCCTGGCAGTGTCTTTATAATAAAGGGGGATGATGATGGAAGTTGTAGTTTTTATTAAATAAAGTCCGTGACACCATTTGTGGTGTGCAGTTATGAGAGGGAGCCGCCGCTGCGTAGTCTCTCACGGCTGGGGCTGTTGGTATTGAGCAGCTCAGATGTTATGGCCCTCTGCAAGTAGAGGTAAGCCCCAGGGAAGAATGATAAATAGTGAGGCCCGAATTCGGATGGGTTATTTCTTGTAAAGAACATGCGGGATGGTTGTTACCTGCGAGCTGGTGTCCAATAATGCAGATGTGGGAATTCCGTCCAGCGTGATGTACAGGACTGGTAGTCCTCCCACATATCTATCACGCCAATCAGATGGTCCTGGTCATCCTATTCCTGGGGATTGGCCCTTGACCCCAGGGGTTGCTGGTTTAAAGGACATGCTCTGGCAATATGGCCCGCCTTGTTGCAATAACGGCAGATGGGTTGTCCGGATGAGTCGTAGCGATAGTTGTTCCTTCCTCGAGATGATGGAACGTCCATGAAATGTCCTCGGGGCAGTCGGCCAGCTGAATCTTCTCTGATGACTTGGGTTCTGGCTTGAGTTGCTTGACTTTTAAGATATTGGCTACATCCTTAATTAGCTGTTGCACCTGGGAACGTAAGTCATCAGAAGCACCCAGTGTCGCAGCCTGTCCATTAGTCTCCACAATGGTTAAGGAAGAGAGCTCCACTCTCAAAGGTGAGGTACTGACTTGCCATGACTGTGGGGCAGGGTCTGTGGTTGCAGGGGGTTGCAGCGCTTTTATTGCCCGGTCTTTTAAGACATCAAGGTCCACATCAGGGTGTTCCAGAGCCCACAGGCGCAGCTGTTTATGGTCTTCAAATGTTTGCAGCCCCTGCAGGAACTTTTCAATCATCATCTTATTCCCTTCCTGGGCACTGATAGTGTCTACATGTTGCAAGGACAGCAGTGCTGCTTGACGTCTTAGAGCATAGTCTTTTATACTGTCCTGCGGCCTCTGTCTGCAATTGTAGAATCCATTCCTCAACTCTGCCTCTGTAGGGGTTTCAAAGGCAATTTTCAACTTCCCAAAAATGATATTTACTGATTCCCTGTCTGTGTCTGACCAGGTCTCTACTTCCAGCTCTGTTGCACTCATTAACTATCCCAGGACAACATACACTCTTTGTTTTCCCGTCATTGCATACATGTCCAGTACAGTAAATATTCCCTTCTTAAACCCGATTAAGGCGTCTGGTACCATCATACTGGGGCAACTATGCCGCTCCCGGAACATATGGCAGGGTGATCGGCATGATCGGTACCAACGCTCTGGGCTCTGCTGCTTCCATGCTCGGATTAGACCACGCAGCATTACCATCTCCTTGCGCCTCCATCTTGCTTCCCCCTTGGTTAACTTTGACCAATCTCTCTGGCGGGACTGGAGCACTTCGGGAGCTTCCGGGTCAAGCTACTACCCCACGTCTGTCCTTCGGCAGAGCAAAGGGCGGAGCTTTTTTTTCCCCCACCCTATTCACAACCGCTCTCCGTGTGATGCAGTTAATTTTCTGTCACACAATACGGCGGGAAGATTCACAAGTTCAGTCACAAATACAAATTACAAGGCGCACATCGCCCAGTATTACCGGGCCTAGTCCGATGCTGTTCGTGATGCCAATTTTGACACGCCCACTCCATTGTCGGGGGTACTCGGAATCGGGCCGGACTAGTCCGGGGACGTTAGTGGTGGCAGTGTCCGGCTCTGTGACCCTGCTGGTGTCTTTTAATTAACATGGGAGATAATGATGGGAGTTGTAGTTTTTATTAAAGTACGTGACACCATTTGTATTGTGCGGTTATGAGAGGAAGCCGCCGCTGCGTAGTCTCTCATGACTGAGGCTGTTGGTATTGAGCCGCTCGGATGTTGTGGCCCTCCGCAAGTAGAGCTAAGCCCTAGGAAAGAATGATGATGGTTATAGTATAGTGAAAGTAGGTGATGCAGAGGTGCGGAAAGAATTCAAACAACACAGGGACTGCGGTTCAAGTTGTTCTTTACTCACTGGTTATGTGGTACCGCCCCCTGTCTGGTGCTGATCTTTGCCAATCTGGGTCTCAGGTGATCCTTTGTTCCTTTGATCCCGATGCCGTTGTTGTGACCTAGTGAGCTCTTCCTCCATGCACCCTTCTGTAATTGGTGGGTCCCCGTGGCCTGAAGTGTTTTGGGGTCCCCTTCTGGTCTCACAGTCCTGGCCCGTATGGCAGCCAGCTTGATCCTCTCAATGGGTTGGACTTCTGTCCTAGTTCCCAGGTTCCCTCTTTGCTGCTGTGTCCCAGACACTAAAGTTGGTGAGGAACCTTGATGATTCCTTCACTTGGCAGATTTAACAGGTGAGCCTAAAGCATCTTCCTGTACTAGGTCTCTGCACCCCGCCTGTGCTTGGTCCTGTGAGTACTGACACTCTGCTCTCCCCAGCGACCGTACTCCTTCTGTCCCACCGATGTCACTCTTCGTGTTCTCACTAGACCTGAGTCTCCTCACACCCTCTCTGACTCAACGTCAACTCCTGACTGACTTTCAAATGTCAGTGTGAACTGTCAACTGTCCAGACTAGCCCCTTCCCCTCCCGGGTTTCTGACAAGTGGGATTGGATAAGTCCAGACCAATAGGGGACCATCCATCAGTTCCATCTCTAGCTTGCTACCCAGTCTGTAAAAAGGGTAAAGAAATGTGTGTTTTAAATGGTGCTGTTTGGTGTTTACTGGCACTGGTCTCCCAGGAACCCTGGATAAGTAATGCACCTGTAACTGAATGCAGTACCCTGTGGCACCTGATGCCTCAGGGGCGCCACATAAACACCAGGTGCTGATGCATTGCCATGACAGTCAGGGGTCTGCTGAAGACCCCCATGCTTGTCATTGTGAGTCACCTGGAAAAGCAAGCATTTATGTCATGGGGTGTGATGAGGTAACATGGAACACAGCACCTACACCGACCTTAGGGCTAGGTTGACTCTATCTTTTCCTGTTCGCAAGCATATATCTAATGGTGATGATGTTTGGACCGCATTCTTAACCCTAGCTCCTAAATAGCCCTGGTATATATCCCCTATCTCACACCTCCGGGGAGTGCCGGAACAGGAGTAGTTTTATGCCACACAAATAGATAGACAGGTAAAAAAAAACCCTTAAACTCATTGCACACACACAGAGGTAAGAGAATACGTGCTAAGGAGGAAATGCAGATATTTACACAACACACAAATTACACTGGAGATCACTAGAAAAGGTTCATCACAGCACAAGGACCGTTGATTCTGTCAGTGTAAAACTGAAAGTATAATGCTGTAGCATTGCAATACATGATACATGCGAACAAGGGAATAAAAAGGAATGTCTCATATAGGAACTAATTTAAAAAATGTTAAAAACAGTAAAAAAAAGCAAAAATATTAAAAGAAAATAAAAAAAAAAAACTCCAATAAAAATTAATCCAATAAATATGTACTGTATTTTTCAAACTATAAGAGACACAGAACCATAACAAGCATCCCAAATTTAAAGGAAAAAAATAGCAAAAACATTTTTTTTAATGTTAAGATGGGGTTCTGTCTTGTAGTCTTGTGGTCCGTTTTATGAATGTAGCTTACTGGGGGAGATGTGGTGTCACAGGAAGGCACGAGTGGGATGATGCTGGGAGGAGGGTTGTCACTGTGGTGGGAGGCAGATAAGTATTGATCTTCCGGCTACAGACACAATAGACTTTAGGAAAATGGCCAGAAGCCAAGATCTCAATCTGCGCTTGCGCCGCCTTTGATAACGTTTTCCTGAAGTTCATTGCGTCCATTGTCAGAAGATTAATGTCTCTGCCTCGCACTACCTCCTCAAAGAACAGGGCTCACAGAATCATCCCACTCGTGCCACTGCCAGCTTCCAGTGACCTTGCTCCAACGCCCCCATGGCCCTTCGATAAGTTACATTCAGCTTAAGAGATGCATTTCCACTCCCTTCACAATTTTTGGAGAAAAAATGTGCATCATATTTTCCAAAAACTCTACTGTGCCTCAAAAGTAGTTTTTGACGACATATGCAGTATTGGTATACTCAAGAGAAATTGGACAACAAATTTTATGGTTTATTATGTCCTGTTACCCTCATGCATTAAAACAAAATGTGGATAAAGCAACATTTTTGTGGTTAAATGTGATAATTCCTTGAGGGGGTCTAGTTTTCAATACATGGTCAATTGTGTGGGGTTTTCATGGATTAAGCACCTTGGGGGCTATGCCAATGTGACATGGCACCCACAAACCATTCTACCTAAATCTGAACTCAAATACCACGCTCCTTCACACATTGTAATAAGCCTCAAAAATAGTTTTCGACCAAATAAAAAGTATTGGCACACTCAGGAGAACTTGTACACAACACATTTTATGGCATATTTTCCTCTGTTTCCCTTGTGAAAATAGAATTTTTGGGGTTAAAACAAGATTTTTGTGGCAAAAATACGTTTTTTTTATTTTCACGATTTAACATTCTAAAATTCTGTGAAGTACATGGGGCTCAAGGTGCTCACCAAGCATCTTGAAAAATTCCTTGAGGCATCTAGTTTCCAAAATTGTTATATGTGGAGAGCTCCTTTTTAGGCACATCAGGTGCTCTTCAAATGCGAAGTGGCATCCGCCAATGATTCAAGGCAATTTTAAGTTCAAAAAGTCAAATGGTGCTCCTTCACTTTCAAGCCTTACAATGCACTCAAACAGTAGATTTCCCTCACATATTGAGTATTGCATTTTTTCCTGTTACCCTTTGTGAAAATGAATGATTTGGTTAAAACAATATTGTTGTGGTAAAAATGTATTTTTTTTCATTTTGACAGCTCAATGTTATAAAATTTTGTGAAGCATTGGGGGGTTCAAGGTATTCAGCAAACATCTACATAAATTCCTTGAGAGTTCTAGTTTCCAAAATGGGATCACTTCACTGTTTAGGCACATCAGAGACTCTCCAAAAGTGACATAGCATCCATTATCTATTCCAGACAATTTTGCACATTAAAATTCAAATGATGCACCTTCCCTTCTGAGCCCTGCTATGCGCCCAAACATTAGACTTCTACCTCACATGAAGTATCAGTGTACTCAGCAAAAATTGAATAACAAATTGTATGCATTTTCTCTTGTTACCCTTCAAAAAAATGCAAAATTTAAGCCTAAACTAATATTCTTGTGGGTTAAAAGTAAAATTTTCATTTTTTCCATCCACATTGTTTTAGATCCGATGAACAGTGGGCTGTGGGAGCCATCAAATTTTATATGGGGAGCTGTGGGGCCATCACACTGTAAATAGGGAGCTGTGTGAGCTATTATACCCTATATAGGGGCTATTTAGCTCCATATTGTATATAAAGAGCTGTTGGAACCCATATTGAATATAAAGAGGTACTGGAACATTATATTGTATATATGCTGCTGTGGGGTCATTATAATATATTCAAGAAAATTGGGAGCCCCCATGCTGCATATAGGGAACTTTAAAAATTCCATACTGTATATTGGGAGTTGGAGTAATTATGCTGTTGTTACAGGACTGCTGGAGCCATCCTACTGTAAAGGTACCGTCACACTAAGCAACTTACCAGCGATCCCAACAACGATAGGGATCGCTGGTAAGTAGAGATGAGCGAACCGGTCCCGGTTCGGCTCGAGGTCGGTTCGCCGAACGGAGGTCCCGTTCGAGTTCGGCTCGTCGAACGTTCGACGAACCGAACTCGAACTGCATAGGAAACAATGGCAGGCAATCACAAACACAGTAAAACACCTAGAAAACACCCTCAAAGGTGTCCAAAAGGTGACAAACAACTCAAACACATGGGAAAGTGACAAGGACATATACTCATGCGAAAACAAAACAGCTGGACAAGGAAAAAGAGGAGGACACACAGATATAGGCATGGCACGCCATTCTAAAATCATGTAAAACACCGCAAGGTGACTCCAAGCGTAGTCTCCCTTTTTTTCCAAAAATTGGGCCCCACACACACCCACCCATTCAGTGGCAGCAGTTGGGCCCCAGTTGTACACTTCACAGCTAGATTTGCATCAAGCACATTCAAAAATACGCCATTCTTATCCGTCCCCAGTATGACACCGGGGTAGGTAGATAAAGTCTTTGCTGACCCATGACTTGTTCATCTTGGCTTCTTTTAAAAACAATGTAAGCAAGGGTTACTCCAAGCGGAGTCTCCCTTTTTTCCAAAAATTGGGCCACACAGACACCCACCCCATCAGTGGCAGCACTTGGGCCCTAGTTGCAAACAGGATGTTTTGATTTGCATCAAGCACATTCAAAAATACGCCATAATTAACCGTCCCCAGGATGACACCGGGGTAGGTAGCAAAGTCTTTCCTGATCCCAGCTCTGTTCATCTTGGCTTCTTTTAAAAACAAAGTAAGCAAGGGTTACTCCACGCGGAGTCTCCCTTTTTTCCAAAAATTGGGCCACACAGACACCCACCCCATCAGTGGCAGCACTTGGGCCCTAGTTGCAAACAGGATGTTTTGATTTGCATCAAGCACATTCAAAAATACGCCATTCTTATCCGTCCCCAGGATGATACCGGGGTAGGTAGCAAAGTCTTTCCTGATCCCAGCTCTGTTCATCTTGGCTTCTTTTAAAAACAATGTAAGCAAGGGTTACTCCAAGCGGAGTCTCCCTTTTTTCCAAAAATTGGGCCACATAGACACCCACCCCATCAGTGGCAGCACTTGGGCCCTAGTTGCAAACAGGATGTTTTGATTTGCATCAAGCACATTCAAAAATACGCCATTCTTATCCGTCCCCAGGATGACACCAGGGTAGGTAGCAAAGTCTTTCCTGATCCCAGCTCTGTTCATCTTGGCTTCTTTTAAAAACAATGTAAGCAAGGGTTACTCCAAGCGGAGTCTCCCTTTTTTCCAAAAATTGGGCCACACAGACACCCACCCCATCAGTGGCAGCACTTGGGCCCTAGTTGCAAACAGGATGTTTTGATTTGCATCAAGCACATTCAAAAATACGCCATTCTTATCCGTCCCCAGGATGACACCGGGGTAGGTAGCAAAGTCTTTCCTGATCCCAGCTCTGTTCATCTTGGCTTCTTTTAAAAACACAGCAAGCAAGGGTTACTCCAAGCGGAGTCTCCCTTTTTTCCAAAAATTGGGCCACACAGACACCCACCCCATCAGTGGCAGCACTTGGGCCCTAGTTGCAAACAGGATGTTTTGATTTGCATCAAGCACATTCAAAAATACGCCATTCTTATCCGTCCCCAGGATGAGACCGGGGTAGGTAGCAAAGTCTTTCCTGATCCCAGCTCTGTTCATCTTGGCTTCTTTTAAAAACAATGTAAGCAAGGGTTACTCCAAGCGGAGTCTCCCTTTTTTCCAAAAATTGGGCCACACAGACACCCACCCCATCAGTGGCAGCACTTGGGCCCTAGTTGCAAACAGGATGTTTTGATTTGCATCAAGCACATTCAAAAATACGCCATTCTTATCCGTCCCCAGGATGACACCGGGGTAGGTAGATAAAGTCTTTGCTGACCCATGACTTGTTCATCTTGGCTTCTTTTAAAAACAATGTAAGCAAGGGTTACTCCAAGCGGAGTCTCCCTTTTTTTCCAAAAATTGTGCCCCACACACACCCACCCATTCAGTGGCAGCACTTGTGCCCTAGTTGTACACTTCACAGCTAGATTTGCATCAAGCACATTCAAAAATACGCCATTCTTATCCGTCCCCAGGATGACACCGGGGTAGGTAGCAAAGTCTTTCCTGATCCCAGCTCTGTTCATCTTGGCTTCTTTTAAAAACAATGTAAGCAAGGGTTACTCCAAGCGGAGTCTCCCTTTTTTCCAAAAATTGGGCCACACAGACACCCACCCCATCAGTGGCAGCACTTGGGCCCTAGTTGCAAACAGGATGTTTTGATTTGCATCAAGCACATTCAAAAATACGCCATTCTTATCCGTCCCCAGGATGACACCGGGGTAGGTAGATAAAGTCTTTGCTGACCCATGACTTGTTCATCTTGGCTTCTTTTAAAAACAATGTAAGCAAGGGTTACTCCAAGCGGAGTCTCCCTTTTTTTCCAAAAATTGTGCCCCACACACACCCACCCATTCAGTGGCAGCACTTGTGCCCTAGTTGTACACTTCACAGCTAGATTTGCTTCAAGCACATTCAAAAATACGCCATTCTTATCCGTCCCCAGGATGACACCGGGGTAGGTAGCAAAGTCTTTCCTGATCCCAGCTCTGTTCATCTTGGCTTCTTTTAAAAACAATGTAAGCAAGGGTTACTCCAAGCGGAGTCTCCCTTTTTTTCCAAAAATTGTGCCCCACACACACCCACCCATTCAGTGGCAGCACTTGTGCCCTAGTTGTACACTTCACAGCTAGATTTGCATCAAGCATATTCAAAATCAACAAGCATTTACTCTCCCCAGGATGACACAGGGGTAGTAAATTCCTTCTGGATCCATGACTTGTTCATTTTGATGAACGTCAGTCTGTCCACATTGTCACTGGACAGACGCGTGTGCTTATCTGTCAGCACACACCCAGCAGCACTGAATACACGTTCAGAGACAACGCTGGCAGCTGGACACGACAAAATCTCCGAGGCGTAAGTTGCGAGCTCTGGCCATTTTTCTAGGTTTGAAGCCCAAAAGGAGCAAGGCTCCAGTTGCAAAGTCATGGCATCGATGTTCATTTGGAGATACTCCTGTATCATCCTCTCCAGCCGTTGAGTATGTGTCAGACTTGTTGTCTCTGGTGGCCTTGCAAAAGAGGGTCTAAAAAAATTATGAAAAGATTCCATAAAATTGCTGTTACCAGATACGGTCCTACTGGTACGGGTAGACTGTTGAAGATGACGAGACCGTCCCATGTTTGTCAAGTTACAACTGGGAGATTCCCTCCCTGCACCTGCACGGTTGTTTGGTGGAAAAGCCGAGCTAAGATCGAGTAACAGCTTCTGCTGATACTCCTGCATACGTGCGTCCCTTTCTATGGCTGGAATTATGTCACAAAATTTGGACTTGTACCGGGGATCTAATAGTGTGGCAATCCAGTAGTCATCATCACTTCTAATTTTGACAATACGACTGTCATGTTGGAGGTAGTGCAACAAAAAGGCACTCATGTGTCTTGCGCAGCCATGCGGACCAAGTCCACGCTGTGTTTGTGGCATAGAGGTGCTACCCGTTCTTTCTTCCTCTGACATCTCCCCCCAACCTCTTTCAACTGAAATTTGACCAAGGTCTCCCTCATCCGCTGAGTCTTCCATGTCCATGGACAGTTCGTCCTCCATTTCTTCATGTTCTCCTGCATCTTGCTCAACATTTCGCCTGCTACTATGCGCCCTTATCGATCCCTGTTCCCCATGGTCCCATGCCTGCTGCGTTGGTGATGATGAACGTCTGGACCTTGGTGATGTTGTTGTCCCTTGCGCATATGAATCCTCCTGTAGTTCCTCCCCTTCATGTTGTCCCACCCCCTGACTCCGAATAGTGTTTAGCGTGTGCTCCAGCATGTAAATGACTGGAATCGTCATGCTGATAATGGCATTGTCAGCGCTAAACATATTCGTCGCCATGTCGAAACTGTGCAGAAGGGTGCATAGGTCCTTGATCTGAGACCACTCCATCAGGGTGATCTGCCCCACCTCTGCATCTCGTTGGCCCAGGCTATACGTCATGACGTATTGCACCAGGGCTCTGCGGTGCTGCCACAGTCGCTGTAACATGTGGAGAGTTGAATTCCAGCGTGTCGCCACATCGCATTTCAGGCGATGAACCGGCAGGCCGAAAGACTTCTGGAGCGATGCAAGTCGCTCTGCTGCGGCGCTTGAACGGCGGAAGTGAGCAGACAGTTTTCGTGCCCTGTTCAGAAGGCCATCTAGGCCGGGATAGTGTGTTAAAAATTGCTGGACGACAAGGTTCAACACGTGAGCCATACAACGTACGTGTGTCACCTTGTCCAGGCGAAGGGCCGCACCCAGGTTTGCAGCATTGTCGCACACGGCCTTACCAGGCTGCAGGTTGAGTGGAGACAACCATTTATTAAACTCGGACCGCAGAGCTGACCACAACTCCTCAGCTGTGTGACTCTTATTCCCAAGACATGTCAAGCTAAAGACCGCCTGATGCCGTTGCGCTCTGCTGCCAGAATAGTAATGAGGCGTGCGTGATTCCTTCTGCGCAGTGAGAACGCTGGTGGCCTGACCAGGCAGGCTTGGGGCGGAGGTGGAGGACCCAGATGAGGTGGAGGATGCAGAAGCTGTGGCGGAACTTGGACAGACAGAGGATTGACACACAAGTCGTGGGGACGGCAAGACTTGTGCAGCAGACCCTTCACCATCTATCACCATAGTTACCCAGTGCCCAGTCAGCGACATGTAACGTCCCTGTCCATGCTTACTGGTCCAAGTATCGGTGGTGAAATGCACCCGTTCACACACAGAGTTTCTCAAGGAAGCGGTGATGTTGTGTGCGACATGCTGGTGTAGCGCGGGCACACCTTTCTTAGAGAAGTAGTGGCGACTAGGCATCTGGTACTGGGGCACAGCGACAGACATAAGGTCTCTAAAATCCTGTGTGTCCACTAGGCGGAAAGGCAGCATTTCTGTAGCCAACAGCTTACAGAGGGATAGAGTCAACCTCTTAGCTTTGTCATGGGTCGGAGGAAGTGGCCTTTTATTTGACCACATCTGAGGGACAGAGATCTGGCTGCTGTGTGTAGACGGTGTTGAGTAGGGTGTCCCTTGAAAAATGCAGGTTTGTGAGGAAAGTGCAGGCGGAGACATGATGTTGCCTTCATCCAACGTTGGTGCTATCGATGTCTGAGAGAGCTGTACACACTCACTTGTTTCCCCTTCCAAACCAACTGACGACCTACCAAGCAAACTGCCTGTAGCGGTTACAGTGGTGGAAGTTGTGGGTGGAAAAACAGGTGTGACAGCTGTCCCCACAGTCCTAGAAGATGAAGATCGCGCGGATGCACTGGAAGGGGCGGGCGGTGGATGGTTCGCTCCGCTAGGCCGCATTGCAGCACAGTGAGCTTCCCACCGGGACCTATGATATTTATTCATGTGACGATTCATGGAAGAAGTTGTCAAACAGCTGAGGTTTTGACCTCTACTAAGAGAATCATGACAAATTTTACATATCACATGATTTGGGCGATCTTTTTCTATGTCAAAAAAGGACCAGGCTAGGCAAGGCTTAGAGGCCATGCGACCTGTTGATCCACCCCGAATAATGCTCAGAGGCAGAGTGGTGGCTGAGGATGCAGTTGTAGACGTGCTACCAGTGCTCTGACTCTGTCCAGGAAGGCGCAAGGTAACTTCGTCGTCGGTTGCATCCTCCTCCACCGCCTCTGTTGACCTCCTCGAGTGCCTGACTGGGGGTTGACAGTAGGTGGGATCTAGAACTTCATCATCAATTGTTGTGTTTGCACTCCCCTCCCCCTCAGACCGAGCCTCTTCTTGCCCTGACCGAATATTTAAGTTGTCATCCCAATCGGGTATCTGCGTCTCATCTTCATCAGTATGTTCCTCATTGTCTATAACCACAGGTGTTACAGTTTGTGACAAAGGGTCAACATTATGCTCAGAAACTTGGTCCTCACGGCCTGAATCCGAGTCACAAAGGTTCTGGGCATCACTGCAGACCATTTCCTGTTCTGTACTCACTGTAGCTTGGGAGCAGACCTCTGATTCCCAGGCTATAGTGTGACTGAACAGCTCTGCAGACTCAGCCATCTCAGTTCCACCATACTGTGCAGGGCTGATGGAGACTTCAGAGCTGGGAGAAATCAAGTGTGATTGGGATGACAACTCAGAGGACTGGTGTTTTTTGGATGCGGTACTTGAAGTGGCTGAGAGGGCACTTGTTGGACCACTTGAGATCCATTCAAGCCTTTTTTACTTTTTTGCCCATCATCTACCTTTCTTCCTGTTGTTCGTGTCCGTAAAAAAGGGAGCACATCGGATTGTCCACGGTAAGTAGTAGACATCTTACTTTTGCTGGTAGATGGTCTATCTTCAGCAGATGATAATGGAGCTTTGCCAGCTTCCCCACAGACAAAACCTTTTTTGCCTTTTCCACCACGCCTCTTCCCCTTTCCACCAGCATCTGTCATTTTGCCACTCATGTTGATTGCGACAAGATTGTGGACTGAAAATGTGGTAGTAAAAATTGAGAGGTGGTGAAGATTGCAGTGGTGGTCTAGCTTTATTAACAGCAGAATAATAAAGAATAAATATCCCTGACAATGCAACTACGGCCCTTAAACTGGCAGCAAAAAATGCTACTATAATGGCTTAGTTATGAGTTGGAGTGTGCAACGCAGGCAGATGCGCTCTGCAAATGTCTTGGCACTAGTGGGACTATAGCAAAATCCAATAGCCACGTATAGGATGCCACTAGGTACACTGAGTGTTTGCTAGTATAATGGCTTAGTTATGAGTTGGAGTGTGCAACGCAGGCAGATGCGCTCTGCAAATGTCTTTGCACTAGTGGGACTATAGCAAAGTCCAATAGCCACGTATAGGATGCCACTAGGTACACTGAGTGTTTGCTAGTACAATGGCTTAGTTATGAGTTGGAGTGTGCAACGCAGGCAGATGCGCTCTGCAAATGTCTTTGCACTAGTGGGACTATAGCAAAGTCCAATAGCCACGTATAGGATGCCACTAGGTACACTGAGTGTTTGCTAGTATAATGGCTTAGTTATGAGTTGGAGTGTGCAACGCAGGCAGATGCGCTCTGAAAATGTCTTTGCACTAGTGGGACTATAGCAAAGTCCAATAGCCACGTATAGGATGCCACTAGGTACACTGAGTGTTTGCTAGTATAATGGCTTAGTTATGAGTTGGAGTGTGCAACGCAGGCAGATGCGCTCTGCAAATGTCTTTGCACTAGTGGGACTATAGCAAAGTCCAATAGCCACGTATAGGATGCCACTAGGTACACTGAGTGTTTGCTAGTATAATGGCTTAGTTATGAGTTGGAGTGTGCAACGCAGGCAGATGCGCTCTGCAAATGTCTTTGCACTAGTGGGACTATAGCAAAGTCCAATAGCCACGTATAGGATGCCACTAGGTACACTGAGTGTTTGCTAGTATAATGGCTTAGTTATGAGTTGGAGTGTGCAACGCAGGCAGATGCGCTCTGCAAATGTCTTTGCACTAGTGGGACTATAGCAAAGTCCAATAGCCACGTATAGGATGCCACTAGGTACACTGAGTGTTTGCTAGTATAATGGCTTAGTTATGAGTTGGAGTGTGCAACGCAGGCAGATGCGCTCTGAAAATGTCTTTGCACTAGTGGGACTATAGCAAAGTCCAATAGCCACGTATAGGATGCCACTAGGTACACTGAGTGTTTGCTAGTATAATGGCTTAGTTATGAGTTGGAGTGTGCAACGCAGGCAGATGTGCTCTGCAAATGTCTTGGCACTAGTGGGACTATAGCAAAGTCCAATAGCCACGTATAGGATGCCACTAGGTACACTGAGTGTTTGCTAGTATAATGGCTTAGTTATGAGTTGGAGTGTGCAACGCAGGCAGATGCGCTCTGCAAATGTCTTGGCACTAGTGGGACTATAGCAAAGTCCAATAGCCACGTATAGGATGCCACTAGGTACACTGAGTGTTTGCTAGTATAATGGCTTAGTTATGAGTTGGAGTGTGCAACGCAGGCAGATGCGCTCTGCAAATGTCTTTGCACTAGTGGGACTATAGCAAAGTCCAATAGCCATGTATAGGATGCCACTAGGTACACTGAGTGTTTGCTAGTATAATGGCTTAGTTATGAGTTGGAGTGTGCAACGCAGGCAGATGCGCTCTGCAAATGTCTTGGCACTAGTGGGACTATAGCAAAGTCCAATAGCCACGTATAGGATGCCACTAGGTACACTGAGTGTTTGCTAGTATAATGGCTTAGTTATGAGTTGGAGTGTGCAACGCAGGCAGATGCGCTCTGCAAATGTCTTTGCACTAGTGGGACTATAGCAAAGTCCAATAGCCACGTATAGGATGCCACTAGGTACACTGAGTGTTTGCTAGTATAATGGCTTAGTTATGAGTTGGAGTGTGCAACGCAGGCAGATGCGCTCTGCAAATGTCTTTGCACTAGTGGGACTATAGCAAAGTCCAGTAGCCACGTATAGGATGCCACTAGGTACACTGAGTGTTTGCTAGTATAATGGCTTAGTTATGAGTTGGAGTGTGCAACGCAGGCAGATGCGCTCTGCAAATGTCTTGGCACTAGTGGGACTATAGCAAAGTCCAATAGCCACGTATAGGATGCCACTAGGTACACTGAGTGTTTGCTAGTATAATGGCTTAGTTATGAGTTGGAGTGTGCAACGCAGGCAGATGCGCTCTGCAAATGTCTTTGCACTAGTGGGACTATAGCAAAGTCCAATAGCCACGTATAGGATGCCACTAGGTACACTGAGTGTTTGCTAGTATAATGGCTTAGTTATGAGTTGGAGTGTGCAACGCAGGCAGATGCGCTCTGCAAATGTCTTTGCACTAGTGGGACTATAGCAAAGTCCAATAGCCACGTATAGGATGCCACTAGGTACACTGAGTGTTTGCTAGTATAATGGCTTAGTTATGAGTTGGAGTGTGCAACGCAGGCAGATGCGCTCTGCAAATGTCTTTGCACTAGTGGGACTATAGCAAAGTCCAATAGCCACGTATAGGATGCCACTAGGTACACTGAGTGTTTGCTAGTATAATGGCTTAGTTATGAGTTGGAGTGTGCAACGCAGGCAGATGCGCTCTGCAAATGTCTTTGCACTAGTGGGACTATAGCAAAGTCCAATAGCCACGTATAGGATGCCACTAGGTACACTGAGTGTTTGCTAGTATAATGGCTTAGTTATGAGTTGGAGTGTGCAACGCAGGCAGATGCGCTCTGAAAATGTCTTTGCACTAGTGGGACTATAGCAAAGTCCAATAGCCACGTATAGGATGCCACTAGGTACACTGAGTGTTTGCTAGTATAATGGCTTAGTTATGAGTTGGAGTGTGCAACGCAGGCAGATGCGCTCTGCAAATGTCTTTGCACTAGTGGGACTATAGCAAAGTCCAATAGCCACGTATAGGATGCCACTAGGTACACTGAGTGTTTGCTAGTATAATGGCTTAGTTATGAGTTGGAGTGTGCAACGCAGGCAGATGCGCTCTGCAAATGTCTTTGCACTAGTGGGACTATAGCAAAGTCCAATAGCCACGTATAGGATGCCACTAGGTACACTGAGTGTTTGCTAGTATAATGGCTTAGTTATGAGTTGGAGTGTGCAACGCAGGCAGATGCGCTCTGCAAATGTCTTTGCACTAGTGGGACTATAGCAAAGTCCAATAGCCCCGTATAGGATGCCACTAGGTACACTGAGTGTTTGCTAGTATAATGGCTTAGTTATGAGTTGGAGTGTGCAACGCAGGCAGATGCGCTCTGCAAATGTCTTGGCACTAGTGGGACTATAGCAAAGTCCAATAGCCACGTATAGGATGCCACTAGGTACACTGAGTGTTTGCTAGTATAATGGCTTAGTTATGAGTTGGAGTGTGCAACGCAGGCAGATGCGCTCTGCAAATGTCTTGGCACTAGTGGGACTATAGCAAAGTCCAATAGCCACGTATAGGATGCCACTAGGTACACTGAGTGTTTGCTAGTATAATGGCTTAGTTATGAGTTGGAGTGTGCAACGCAGGCAGATGCGCTCTGCAAATGTCTTGGCACTAGTGGGACTGTAGCAAAGTCCAATAGCCACGTATAGGATGCCACTAGGTACACTGAGTGTTTGCTAGTATAATGGCTTAGTTATGAGTTGGAGTGTGCAACGCAGGCAGATGCGCTCTGCAAATGTCTTTGCACTAGTGGGACTATAGCAAAGTCCAATAGCCACGTATAGGATGCCACTAGGTACACTGAGTGTTTGCTAGTATAATGGCTTAGTTATGAGTTGGAGTGTGCAACGCAGGCAGATGCGCTCTGCAAATGTCTTTGCACTAGTGGGACTATAGCAAAGTCCAATAGCCACGTATAGGATGCCACTAGGTACACTGAGTGTTTGCTAGTATAATGGCTTAGTTATGAGTTGGAGTGTGCAACGCAGGCAGATGCGCTCTGCAAATGTCTTTGCACTAGTGAGACTATAGCAAAGTCCAATAGCCACGTATAGGATGCCACTAGGTACACTGAGTGTTTGCTAGTATAATGGCTTAGTTATGAGTTGGAGTGTGCAACGCAGGCAGATGCGCTCTGCAAATGTCTTTGCACTAGTGGGACTATAGCAAAGTCCAATAGCCACGTATAGGATGCCACTAGGTACACTGAGTGTTTGCTAGTATAATGGCTTAGTTATGAGTTGGAGTGTGCAACGCAGGCAGATGCGCTCTGCAAATGTCTTTGCACTAGTGGGACTATAGCAAAGTCCAATAGCCACGTATAGGATGCCACTAGGTACACTGAGTGTTTGCTAGTATAATGGCTTAGTTATGAGTTGGAGTGTGCAACGCAGGCAGATGCGCTCTGAAAATGTCTTTGCACTAGTGGGACTATAGCAAAGTCCAATAGCCACGTATAGGATGCCACTAGGTACACTGAGTGTTTGCTAGTATAATGGCTTAGTTATGAGTTGGAGTGTGCAACGCAGGCAGATGCGCTCTGCAAATGTCTTTGCACTAGTGGGACTATAGCAAAGTCCAATAGCCACGTATAGGATGCCACTAGGTACACTGAGTGTTTGCTAGTATAATGGCTTAGTTATGAGTTGGAGTGTGCAACGCAGGCAGATGCGCTCTGCAAATGTCTTTGCACTAGTGGGACTATAGCAAAGTCCAATAGCCACGTATAGGATGCCACTAGGTACACTGAGTGTTTGCTAGTATAATGGCTTAGTTATGAGTTGGAGTGTGCAACGCAGGCAGATGCGCTCTGCAAATGTCTTGGCACTAGTGGGACTATAGCAAAGTCCAATAGCCACGTATAGGATGCCACTAGGTACACTGAGTGTTTGCTAGTATAATGGCTTAGTTATGAGTTGGAGTGTGCAACGCAGGCAGATGCGCTCTGCAAATGTCTTGGCACTAGTGGGACTATAGCAAAGTCCAATAGCCACGTATAGGATGCCACTAGGTACACTGAGTGTTTGCTAGTATAATGGCTTAGTTATGAGTTTGAGTATGCAATGCAGGCAGATGCGCTCTGCAAATGTCTTGGCACTAGTGGGACTATAGCAAAGTCCAATAGCCACGTATAGGATGCCACTAGGTACACTGAGTGTTTGCTAGTAAAATTGCTTAGTTTAAAAAAGTTGGAGTGTGCAATGCAGGCAGACGTGCTCTGCAAATGTCTTTGCACTAGTGGGACTATAGCAAAGTCCAATAGCCACGTTTAGGATGCCACTAGGTACACTGAGTGTTTGCTAGTATAATGGCTTAGTTATAATGAGTTGGAGTGTGCAGAGGACAAGAGGGTACAGTGGCAGGATTGTGGTGCTCTGGGTAGAGGAATGGAAGCCTGCCTTTCTATTCCCTCCTAATGGTGAAATGCAGGGAGGAAATCCCTGACCTTGGCTACACAGACGCTGTTGCTGTTTGCAGGACCTGTCACCTATGGCTCTCTGACCCTGCCGGTTTGAGCCCTTAAAAGGACTGCTATAAAGTGCTCTCCCTAAGCTGTCTAACGCTGTGTATGCAGCGCATACAGCTGTATCGGCTATAGGACTCAGGAGGACGGAGCTGCGACAGTGATGTCTGACACCAAAGACGCAGAAGGCAGATAATGGCGTCCTGGAAGAAAATGTCCGGTTTTATAATGCAGGGACATGTGACATGGACATCCTATCACACATGCCGTTGCTTCTCTGGCTCAAAGTCCACTTAGCTGTGTGTGTGTCTGGGATTGGCTGACATGCTGGCCCGCCCCACAAGACGCGCGCGCTTAGGGAAGGAAGACAAGAAAAAAAAAAAAAAAATGGCGATCGCCATTATACAAACAGCAGTGATCTGAAGGCGCTGTTCCCGCACAGTATACACTGAAATGTCATAATAGTGTGATTCACAGAGTGACTTACACTATTACAGCAGAAACCAAGCTAGGATTTAGCTGTTTTTTTGCTGCTAGAACCGTTCTCGAACGTTTCTAGAACTATCGAGCTTTTGCAAAAAGCTCGAGTTCTAGTTCGATCTAGAACATGCCCTAAAATCACTCGAGCCTAGAACTGGAGAACCACGAACCACGAACCGCGCTCAACTCTACTGGTAAGTTGCTAGGAGGTTGCTGGTGAGCTGTCACACTGCGACGCTCCAGCGATCCCACCAGCAACCTGACCTGGCAGGGATTGCTGGAGCGTGGCTACACGAGTTGCTGGTGAGCTAACGAGCAACCAGTGACCAGCCCCCAGCGCCGCGTGGAAGATGCTGCGCTTGGTAACTAAGGTAAATATCGGTAACTAACCCGATATTTACCTTGGTTACCACCGCACGGAGCTACACGTGCAGAGAGCAGGGAGCAGCGCACACTGAGCGCTGGCTCCTTGCTCTCCTAGCTACAGCACACATCGGGTTAATTACCCGATGTATGCTGCAGCTAAATGTGCACAGAGCAGGGAGCAGCGCACACTGCTTAGCGCTGGCTCCTTGCTCTCCTACTTACAGCACACATGGGGTTAATTACCTGATGTGTGCTGCAGCTACATGTGCACAGAGCAGGGAGCAGTGCACAATGCTTAGCACTGGCTCCCTGCTCTCCTACTTACAGCACACATCAGGTTAATTAACCCGATGTGTCCTGCAGCTAGCTACATGTGCACAGAGCAGGAGCCGGCAGCACAGGCAGTGAGAGCGGCGGAGGCTGGTATCGGGTAACCAAGGACAGGGCTTCTTGGTTACCCGATGTTTACATTGGTTACCAGCCTCTGCAGAAGCCGGCTCCTGCTGCCTGCACATTTAGTTGTTGCTGTCTCGCTGTCACACACAGCGATCTGTGCTTCACAGCGGGGGAGCAACAACTAAAAAATGGCCCAGGACATTCAGCAACAACCAACGACCTCACAGCAGGGGCCAGGTTGTTGCTGGATGTCACACACAGCGACATCGCTAGCAACGTCACAAAAGTTGTTCATTAGCAGCGATGTTGCTAGCGATGTTGCTTAGTGTGACGGGGCCTTAAGTTGTTTTGGATTATTCATACTGTATATAGAATTCTGTGAGAGTCTCTTCACTATATATAGAGAGCATACTGGGTTTTTGTGAGTCTGGGGTGCATTCATAGAGCATATAGTGGGATGTGGGAACTTCATGCTGTGTATAAGAGCCAGTGGTGTTATTATACAGCATATAGGGCCTCATAGTGTATATAATAAGAATTGGAAGACACATATTGTATATATTTTTGATAACCAGCAAAAATAAAGCAAGCAGCCAGGGGCTGGTATTATCAGGCGGTGAAGGCCCTTGGTTATTTGGCTCTGCTCAGCTTAAAAATAGCAGCCCACAGCCACACCAGTAGTGGCGCATCCATTAAATTGGATCACGTCGAAACTTTGAGGATTTCTTATTAATTAAAAAATTGGTAAACGAAAAAGTGTGGGGGAGTCTTTATTCATCATTGAATTACATTGTAACGTGGAGGATTTTTTTAAAATTAATAAATTGATGAACAATGGAGTGTGGAGGAGTCTTTTTTCAGCTTTTTTCCTGTTTGTGTGTGTTATTTTTTAACTTTATACTTACCAGCTTAGTAAAGTGGGTGTCTGATAGACAATTCACCATTACTTACCCTGGAGTGGTCAAATCACAGCATATATCAACCTGAACAGTATTACTCCAATTGCCACAGAACCAGGCAAATGGGAAGAGCCAATCAAAGAGCCAGGATTGGGGCATCTAATGGATGCACCACTTTTGGGTGGCTGTGGGCTACTATTTTTATGCTGGGAACAGCCAAATAAGCATGGGTCTTCCTAGCCTGATCATACCATCCCCCAGCTGTTTGCTTTACCTTGGCTGGTTATCAAAAACATCAGGGACCCCAAGTAATTCTTTATATCTATTTATTTATTACTTTAAACAAGGCTATACACACCCATTATTGGCACATGAAAGGCACTAAATGGTGCAAGTGTACAAATCCTGCATTGTTTTTTCATTATTTAAATAAATAAAAAAATAAAACAGAGTGGGATCCTCTCTATTTTTGCTAACCCCATAAAGGAAAAGTAGACAGCTGAGGGCTGCATCCTGCAGCTGTCTGCTTTACCTGCACTAGTTATCAAAAATATAGGGGACCCCACATCCTTTTTTTATTTTTATTAATTGTTCACTGCAGCATACAGGCATCTTCCCCTTACCGAAAAACATGTTGATTAGCTGCACTGCAGACTTTCAACAAACTTTATTAGCATATGAAACACACCCAATCTCCTAACTCTGACATAGACAATTTTAAATGTTTGCGTTCCAGCCCCAGGCACCAGTAAAAACCCTGAACTTTACTGTTTGAGTTCGCTCATGTCTAGTGATTATTCTATTCTTTCATTCCTTCTCAGTCTGTGAAAAGTGCCAATTGACTTGAATAAATTGGATCTAACTTAGCATTTTGAAATCAGATCACACCCTAAATTTTTATTTTTGATGCTACAAATATTTTAAAATTTGAGGGCCACTTTTAAACTTTTACCCAGTGCCACGTTTTGTTCAAAACCGGCCCTAAAAAGTACATATGAAACTTAGGACATTTAACAGTCTTTTTAATTATTCACAGTAATAAAATATTTTCTAATATTACAAAAATCAGTTAATAATAACCATCACGCCCCAGGGTGTGTTTTTTATTAGTACTTGATCCTGTCTAACCATAAATTGGTAAACTTTAAATCCAGGAGATACATGAAATAAGTTAAGGTCCCATCATAGAAGGGTTGCCTTTTCACGGTTGTTGGGCTCACATGAATTGGCCAATTTATGCTCCTTGTATTTTCATTTCTCTAAGTATATTCCATATAGCATTAATCCACTTTAAATTTCTATGTTTGCAAATATCATAGCGCTTACAGTTTGCTGCTGTATTTTTTTGTTTGTGTTTCATGTAGTCATAGCTCCTATTCCCATTAATTTATAGATGCCGGTCAGTGTTTTTGCTTTTGTAATTATATTAGTAATAGCAATTAAAGCAGACATTAGATCACTCTTTTGTGTCTAAATTAAGTTTAATAGGTCAAAACATAAGTTTCAGATTGAAAAATGACAGAATATTTCTTTTTTTTACTTTTATTCTTGTATTTTATAAATGTGTTTCAAAATTGTATACATTTCACAAAATGATAAAATCTAAATACAGTATATTTTCTATCTTCCATTCTGCAGAGATTAAACTTGTGTAATGTGTCATGACATTGCAAAAAGAAGTGACAGCTTTATCATTGGCACATTGGAATGCAAAAGGACGATGGAAGAATAGAAAAATGAGGTAAAAAATAAAAACTAAACTCAGCAAAGGTGCGATTTTTGTTCCCACACTATCCTGTAGATTTTACAAACAAAATTCTTACTTAAGAACATAATGTTCACATTATCATACATTATGCTTCCTTTCCACATGATGTACATTTAAGAGCTTATCAGACTCTTCCTACAAGTTATCTATTTGATTTCATCTTCAAAGGAGATGCTTTTGTCTTTTAGTTTGAGTGCTCTATGTCTTTTAATAAAACTCTTGTTATCAGGTGCAGCTGACCAAATATAAAAAGGTTAATTTGTATAGTTTTTATTTCCAGTTCCATATCTGAATGTAACTAATGTATAGAGTGCTGTGATATATATACAGTACATTCATTTAAAGTGGACTTGTCAGTTCATCTTACATGTCTGTTTTAGTAAAAACTCTCCATTCCCCATAAAATGAAAAAGCTGGAACACCTTGTCTTAGAACTTTAGAAAAGATGACACCTGGCTTTTACTTATTCCTCTTTTCAAAAGAAATATTAAATCTGTGCTGACAGTGTGATAAGGTACATTTACACCTCCATTTCCTTTTTGTATCCATCAAAAACAGTCCGATTTCTGCCCATTTGTCATCCTCTGTTTTGTATCCACTTTTCATCCTTTTTTTCCACATACCTTAAAAACGTACATTTCCAGAATATATTTTTCTATTGACAATTGGCAATTGGTCAGTTAAAAAATGAACACTAATGGGAAACATTATTCCATTTTTAATCAAACTTCATAGACTTGAGTAACTGAATCTGACCTACAAAAGCTGATGAGAATAGGTATAACAATGTGGCTGCAGGATAGTGAAGGACAGGGCACTCCTAGGCTATCCCTAACCTAAGGGTTACCTCTAATGAGGGAAATGTCTGAATCTCGTGCCTGTCTATTATCCTTATGAGAACTAATCTGTTCCCCCTCCCAGGGAAGGAAGGGGGAGAAATATAATGGTAACAAAGAATATTCTGTGGCCAACGGTTTTGATATGGTTAAGTACAAGCACTTTGCTTTGCCATGTGTGGGAGGTCTCTTATGTGACCAAAACTGCAGCACTGAGGGCTGGCTCTTGTGCTAAGAAAGGATGGAGGAGGGGTGCACAAAAAAATATATATTTTTGTAGTTCTTATGCACAGAATTTATTTACTGACGATAATTTCGCTCGCGATACTTGGCTGTGAAGGTCATTGAAGTCAGTGACAGGTGCTGTCAGCAGTGCCGGAGATCAGCGCAGGTAATGTACCTCGCTCCTGACAGCAGCACTTGTCAACCCCTGCAGTGACCTGGGCTGACCCATTGATGTTAGCTCAGCTCACTGCATTGCTCTCCCAGCCAATGGGGAACATCCTGCTAGAGTTGAGCGCGGTTCGCGGTTCGAGGTTCTCCAGTTCTAAGCTCGAGTGATTTTGGGGGCTGTTCGAGATCGAACTAGAACTCGAGATTTTTGCAAAAGCTCGATAGTTCTAGATACGTTCGAGAGCGGTTCTAGCAGCAAAAAGCAGGGCTTTTTACAGCTACAGTGTGCAGGAGCCATCGCTGGCAGCCTGCCAGAAGCTGGTAACCAAGATAAACATCGGGTATCCAAGCAAAGCGCTTTGGTTAGTAACCCGATGTTTATCCTAGTTACGTGCAGGAAGCCCACACTTCCCCGCTCAGCTCACTCCGCCCCCTCCTGCCCGCAGCATGTACACACGTACACACACACACACACACACACACACACACACACACACACACACATGGTCCCGTTCGGCTTACCTGCGGTCGGCCCGGGGGCAGCAGTCCTTGGCACTGGAAACTGTGCCTGCCGGCCTGTTAAGGCTCACTGTGTTCTCCTGCATTGAGCATCATCTGTGGGCAGAGCTACCGCCCGGCGTCCTGCTCGGTCGCACAGATGAAGGAGTCACAGTGCCAGCCAGCGACCCCCAGCAAATCGCTTCCCTCCGGCGCTGTGTGGGCCCCATCTGCACCGTGACCTGATCAGTATGTGGGACATCACTCCCTCCCCGCCCCTCCCTGTCCCCCCGTGCGTGTGTGAGCCCCGCAGAACCGTGTGTGTGGCCCCCGGAGCCGCGTGTGTGGGCCCCACAGAGCAAGGTGTGTGTTTGTATGTATGCATGCAGCAGAGCAGTATGTGTGTCTATATGTATGTATGTATGCAGCAGAGCAGTATGCGTGTCTGTATGTATGTATATATGCAGCAGAGCAGTATGCGTGTCTGTATGTATGTATATATGCAGCAGAGTAGTATGCGTGTCTGTATGTATGTATGTATATATGCAGCAGAGCAGTATGCGTGTCTGTATGTATGTATATATGCAGCAGAGCAGTATGCAAGTCTGTATGTATGTATATATGCAGCAGAGCAGTATGCGTGTCTGTATGTATGTATATATGTAGCAGAGTAGTATGCGTGTCTGTATGTATGCATGTATGTATGCAGCAGAGCAGTATGCGTGTCTGTATGTATGTATATATGCAGCAGAGCAGTATGCGTGTCTGTATGTATGTATGTATATATGCAGCAGAGCAGTATGCGTGTCTGTATGTATGTATATATGCATCAGAGCAGTATGCATGTCTGTATGTATGTATGTATATATGCAGCAGAGCAGTATGCGTGTCTGTATGTATGCATGTATGTATGCAGCAGAGCAGTATGCGTGTCTGTATGTATGTATATATGCAGCAGAGCAGTATGCGTGTCTGTATGTATGTATGTATATATGCAGCAGAGCAGTATGCGTGTCTGTATGTATGTATGTATATATGTAGCAGAGTAGTATGCGTGTCTGTATGTATGTATATATATATGCAGCAGAGCAATATGCGTGTCTGTCTGTATGTATGCATGTATGTATGCAGCAGAGCAGTATACGTGTCTGTATGTATGTATATATGTAGCAGAGTAGTATGCGTGTCTGTATGTATATATATATATATGCAGCAGAGCAATATGCGTGTCTGTCTGTATGTATGCATGTATGTATGCAGCAGAGCAGTATACGTGTATGTATGTATGTATATATGCAGCAGAGCAGTATGCGTGTCTGTATGTATGTATGTATATATGCAGCAGAGCAGTATGCGTGTATGTATGTATGTATATATGCAGCAGAGCAGTATGCGTGTATGTATGTATATATGAAGCAGAGCAGTATGTGTGTCTGTATGTATGTATGTATGTATGCAGCAGAGCAATATGCGTGTCTGTCTGTATGTATGCAGCAGAGCAATATGCGTGTCTGTCTGTATGTATGCATGTATGTATGCAGCAGAGCAGTATGCGTGTCTGTATGTATGTATGTATATATGCAGCAGAGCAGTATGCGTGTCTGTATGTATGTATGTATATATGCAGCAGAGCAGTATGCGTGTATGTATGTATATATGCAGCAGAGCAGTATGCGTGTCTGTATGTATGTATATATGTAGCAGAGTAGTATGCATGTATGTATGTATATATATATGCAGCAGAGCAATATGCGTGTCTGTCTGTATGTATGTATGTATGCAGCAGAGCAGTATACGTGTCTGTATGTATGTATATATGTAGCAGAGTAGTATGTGTGTCTTTATGTATATATATATGCAGCAGATCAATATGCGTGTCTGTCTGTATGTATGCATGTATGTATGCAGCAGAGCAGTATGCGTGTCTGTATGTATGCATGTATGTATGCAGCAGAGCAGTATGCGTGTCTGTATGTATGCATGTATGTATGCAGCAGAGCAGTATACGTGTCTGTATGTATGTATGTATATATGCAGCAGAGCAGTATGCGTGTCTGTATGTATGTATGTATATATGAAGCAGAGCAGTATGTGTGTCTGTCTGTATGTATGCATGTATGTATGCAGCAGAGCAGTATGCGTGTCTGTATGTATGCATGTATGTATGCAGCAGAGCAGTATGCGTGTCTGTATGTATGCATGCAGAGCAGTATGCGTGTCTGTCTGTATGTATGTATGCAGAAGAGCAGTATGCGTGTCTGTCTGTATGTATGTATGCATGTATGTATGCAGCAGAGCAGTATGCGTGTCTGTCTGTATGTATGTATGCAGCAGAGCAGTGTGTGTGTGTGTGTCTGTATGTATGTATGCAGCAGAGCAGTATGTGTGTGTCTGTCTATATGTATGTATGCAGCAGAGCAGTGTGTGTGTGTCTGTCTATATGTATGTATGCATGCAGAGCAGTATGTGTGTGTTTGTATGTATGTATGTATGTATGTATGCAGCATAGCAGTGTGTGTCTCTGTATGTATGCATGTATGATGTGTACCTATGTATGTCAGTGTATATGACTGTATAGATTTGTCTGTTTATATGTATTTTTGTGAGTTTGTCTTTAAATATGTATATGTACGTGTATGTATCTGTGTATGTGTGTGTGTCTGCGTGTTTATGGGGCCCACTGGGACTCTTCCGCCCGGGGCCCACAAAAACCTGGAGCCGGCCCTGCCTGCGGTGATGAAGTCCCGCCATCCCGACCTCAGCGCTGTCACTGTCCTCCATGGCCGCCGCTTGTCACATCACCTTCTCTCGCTTCCGACCCGAGACTGACTAGCGGTGACGTCATGGGCCTCTCGCGATTCTTGGCTGTGAAGGCGGCGGTCATTGAACTCAGTGACAGGGGCTGTCAGTGTGCTGGAGATCAGCGCAGGTAATGTACCTCGCTGACAGCAGCACTTGTCATGCCCTGCAGTGACCTGGGCTGACCCATTGATGTTAGCTCAGGTCACTGCATTGCTCTCCCAGCCAATGGGGAACATCCTGCTCTTCATTGACTGGGACAGTGTGGATCGTCATGGCAACCCCTTGGATTACACCAGACCTGGATTTGTTTTTCATTCTAATAAATTGGTTAAAGAGGGAATGTTTTGGGGAGTGTTTTTTCAAATAAAAATGTGTTTGTCGTCTATTTTTTTTTATTACTGACTGGGTTGGTGATGTCGGGTATCTGATAGACGCCTGACCTCACCAACCCCTTAATGCCAGGTGACATTACACATCTGGTATTAACCCCATATATTACCCCGTTTGCCACCGCACCAGGGCGCGGGATGAGCTGGGGCGAAGCACCAGGATTGGCGCATCTAATGGATGCGCCACTTCTGGGGCGGCTGCGGCCTGCTATTTTTAGGCTGGGGAGAGTCCAATAACCATGGACCTCCCTAGTCTGAGAATATCAGGCCTCAGCTGTCTGCTTTACCTTGGCTTGTAATCCAATTTTGGGGGACCCCTACGTGTTTTTTTTTTTAATTATTTATTTAATTTAAAATAACAGCGTGGGGTGCCCTCAGTTTTGGATTACCAGCCAAGGTGAGGTTGCCAGCTGTGGTCTGCAGGCTGCAGCCGTCTGCTTTACCCTAGCTGGCTACAAAACTAGGGGGAACCCTACGTCATTTTTTTTTCATTTTTTTTGGCTAACTACAAAGCTAAGCACCCCTTAGTGTCACATGAAAGGCACCAAAGGGTGCTCCACTATTTCTCCACTTTTTCTCCACTTCTTCTCCACTTCTTCACTTCTCCACTTTTTCTCCACTTTTTCTCCACTTTTTCTCCATTTTTTTCTCCACTTTTTCTCCACTTTTTCTCCACTTTTTCTTCACTTTTTCTCCACTTTTTATCCATTTTTTCTCGACTTTTTCTCCACTTTTTCTCCATTCTTTTTCTATGGTCGGTCTACCCATTAGCTCTGCCATGCATAGTGTAGCTCTACACCTACTGCACATGTTACTTTATGATTGACATCTCTTTCGTACCAGAGCTGTCTAAGCCTACTCTGACCCCATATTTGTCATTACTATATTGTCCTTGTACTGTGTTATGACATTTGTATCATGTGTTTCATTTCTTGCTGTGTTGCAATTTTTTTGCTGCATCCCAATTGTACCTCTACATTGTTCGAGTTTATGTTATTGTTCTCTCACTCTTATGTGATACTGATTATTGTCATTTTTCATGATTACATGCAGATAAGTCCAATCTGACGAAGGCTCAGGCCGAAACGTCATTTGTAACTTGTTTTGGACAAAAACATAGATGCTTATGAAAATTTTTTTCTTAATACGGATCAATAAAGAGTGATTTTGCATTACTATCCGTTGTGACTTACTGACTTAGTCTGGGAGATTTAGAGTGCTGAGGCTACTCACTAATTTTATCTATTATTACCTCTGAGCACCTATATACTAGTGAGCAGAGCTTCCTCTACAGTAGTTCTCCTGATTAGGCATGCCCTTACCTCATGAGCAGGGCATTGCAGCTTTGGTAGCAACCATTACGACATGGACTCTGCTGCTGTGGACCCGGGGAGAGTGAGTGCAGATTCATTGCACCCACACTCCTCACATGAAGGGTCCGCACTCCTAGAAAATGGGGGATACGTTCCCTGAGTGTCTCCCCCCCATATTCTAGACGGTCCAGTTTCGTCGTGGGACCCCTTTATTTTTTTTCTTACAATAAATTGGTGAAATAGGAAATGTTTTGGGGACTGGTTTTTCAAATAAATTTCTTTTGTCGATTTTTTTTTTTTTGTTAGTACTGACAGTTTATGATGTTGGGTATCTAATAGACGCCATGACATCACAAACTGCTGGGCTTGATCTCAGGTGACTTTACAGCTAGTATCAACCCGATTTATTACCCCGTTTGCCACTGCACCAGGGCACAGGATGAGCTGGGGTGAAGCGCCAGGATTGGCGCATCTAGCGGATGCGCCACGTCTGGGGTGCCTGCGGCCTGCTATTTTTAGGCTGTGAAGGCCCAATAACTATGGACCTTCCCACCCTGAGAATACCAGACCACAGCTGTCCGCTTTACCTTGGCTGGTGATCCAATTTGGGGGGGACCCTACTTTTATTGTGTAATTATTAATATTTATAAAATAATTATAAAAAAGAGCCTGAGGGGACCTCCACATTGGATCCCCAACCACGGTAAAGCTGCCAGCTGTGGTTTTCAGGCTACAGCCGTCTGCTTTACCCTAGCTGGCTATCAAAAATGGGGGGACCCAACGTCATTTTTTTTTTAACTATTTTTTAAATAGAAAAAATTAATGGGCTTCCCTGTATTTTGATTGCCAACCAAGGTAACGGCAGGCAGACTGGGGTGGCAACCCATAGCTGTCTGCTTTATCTGTGCTGAGAATCAAAAATACCGCAGACCGCTACGTCATTTTTTTAAAGATTTATTTTTACAGCACTGTGATGTCCAGCAATCAAAATACAGGGAAGCCCATTTTGTTTTTAGTTATTTAAATAAATAATTAAAAAAAATATATATGACCTCCCGCTGCATTTTTTGTATTGCTAGGTAAGGGTAATCCAAGCAGCTACTGGCTGCTAACCCCCACTGCTTGGTGTTACCTTCACTGGCAATGGAAAATCCAGGGAAGCATTTTTTATTTTTTTTGCCAAAAAACTACAAAAAAAGGACGTGAGCTTCGCCATATTTTTGTATGCTAGCCAGGTATAGCAGGCAGGTGCTGGAAGAGTTGCATACAGCGCCAGAAGATGGCGCTTCTATGAAAATGCCATTTTCTGAGGCGGCTGCAGACTGCAATTCGCAGCAGTGGGGCCCAGAAAGCTCAGGCCAACCTGTGCTGCGGATTCCAATCCCCAGCTGCCTAGTTGTACCTGGCTGGACACAAAAATGGGGTGAAGCCTACGTCATTTGTTTTCTAATTATTTCATGAAATTCATGAAATAATAAAAAAAGGGCTTCCCTTTATTTTTGGTTCCCAGCCGGGTACAAATAGGCAACTGGGGGTTGGGGGCAGCCATACCTGCCTGCTGTACCTGGCTCGCATACAAAAATATGGCGAAGCCCACATAATTTTTTCAGGGGGCAAAAAACTTCTGCATACAGTCCTGGATTGAGTATGCTGAGCCTTGTAGTTCTGCAGCTGCTGTCTGTCTGTATGAAGAAGAGCAGACAGCAGCTGCAGAACTACAAGGCTCAGCATACTCCATCCAGGACTGTATGCAGAATTTTTTTGCCCACCAAAAAAATGACGTGGGCTTCGCCATATTTTTGTATGCTAGCCAGGTACAGCAGGCAGCCACGGGCTGCCTCCAACCCCCAGTTGCCTATTTGTACCCGGCTGGGAACCAAAAATATAGGGAAGCCCATTTTTTTTAATTATTTCACTTATTTCATGAAATAATTAAAAAACAAATGACGTTCGCTTCGCCCCATTTTTGTGTCCAGCCGGGTACAACTAGGCAGCTGGGGATTGGAATCCGCAGCACAGGTTAGCCCGAGGTTTCTGGGCGTCTCTGCTGTGAATTTCAGTCCGCAGCCGTCCCAGAAAATGGCGCTCTCATAGAAGCGCCATCATCTGGCGCTGTATCCAACTCTTCCAACAGCCCTGGAGCCGGATGGCTTGTTGGGTAATCATGAGTTAATACTGGCTTTGTTTTACTAGCCAGTATTAAGCCAGAGATTCTTAATGTCAGGCACGTTTGACCCGGCCATTAAGAATCTCCAATAAAGGGTTAAAAAAAAACACCACACAGAGAAAAAATACTTTAATAGAAATAAATACACAGACACATTAGAGACTCCATCTTTATTACCCCCTGTCAGCCCTCCACGATCCTGCTCTTCTGTCTTCTTTCTTTCTTGTGTAGTAGTAGTGACGATTGTAGTGAGGATGAGTTTACCCAGCTCATCACTTGGGGCTGGGGAACCTCATCCTCACTACAATCCTCACTAGTGTAGTAGTAGTAACGATTGTAGTGAGGATGAGTTTACCCAGCTCATCACTTGGGGCTGAGGAACCTCCATCCTCACTACAATCCTCACTAGTGTAGTAGTAGTGACGATTGTAGTGAGGATGAGTTTACCCAGCTCATCACTTGGGGCTGGGGAACCTCCATCCTCACTACAATCCTCACTAGTGTAGTAGTAGTGACGATTGTAGTGAGGATGAGTTTACCCAGCTCATCACTTGGGGCTGAGGAACCTCATCCTCACTACAATCCTCACTAGTGTAGTAGTAGTGACGATTGTAGTGAGGATGAGTTTACCCAGCTCATCACTTGGGGCTGGGGAACCTCCATCCTCACTACAATCCTCACTAGTGTAGTAGTAGTGACGATTGTAGTGAGGATGAGTTTACCCAGCTCATCACTTGGGGCTGAGGAACCTCCATCCTCACTAGAATCCTCACTAGTGTAGTAGTAGTGACGATTGTAGTGAGGATGAGTTTACCCAGCTCATCACTTGGGGCTGAGGAACCTCCATCGTCACTACAATCCTCACTAGTGTAGTAGTAGTGACGATTGTAGTGAGGGTGAGTTTACCCAGCTCATCACTTGGGGCTGAGGAACCTCACCCTCACTACAATCCTCACTAGTGTAGTAGTAGTGACGATTGTAGTGAGGATGAGTTTACCCAGCTCATCACTTGGGGCTGAGGAACCTCCATCCTCACTACAATCCTCACTAGTGTAGTAGTAGTGACGATTGTAGTGAGGATGAGTTTACCCAGCTCATCACTTGGGGCTGAGGAACCTCATCCTCACTACAATCCTCACTAGTGTAGTAGTAGTGACGATTGTAGTGAGGATGAGTTTACCCAGCTCATCACTTGGGGCTGGGGAACCTCCATCCTCACTGCAATCCTCACTAGTGTAGTAGTAGTGACGATTGTAGTGAGGATGAGTTTACCCAGCTCATCACTTGGGGCTGGGGAACCTCCATCCTCACTACAATCCTCACTAGTGTAGTAGTAGTGACGATTGTAGTGAGGATGAGTTTACCCAGCTCATCACTTGGGGCTGAGGAACCTCATCCTCACTACAATCCTCACTAGTGTAGTAGTAGTGACGATTGTAGTGAGGATGAGTTTACCCAGCTCATCACTTGGGGCTGAGGAACTTCCATCCTCACTACAATCCTCACTACAATCGGGAAGCAGCGTGCAGCCTTAACTCCGTGAGTGATCAGTGCTGCTAGCGGTAACGCTGATAGACGCGTTACCATAGCAACGGTGCTCTCGGAGCCGCGGTTAGCGGTGACGTCACCGCTAACTGCGTTGCTATGGCAACCTCCGTTAATGACCGGCTGTGTCAGCCGGTCCCTAACGGAATGGGGAGTCGACCGTGTGCTAGAGCATGTCGCCGGTACACGGCGATACACATATGTGCACCGTGTACCGGAGAGATGCACTCGCAGGTCCTACATGACGCGTCATAGTCATGTGACCAGTCTGTAGCTAATGAGATAATAGCCACGTGACTGGTCACATGGCTATTTTGACGTCACGATAGGTCCTGCTTCACTGCTGCAGTGCCGGTCACCGGGAGCATTCAGCGATCATCGGATGGAATAGCGGCAGGAGACAGAGTGCAGAAGGGATCGAGGGGACCGGTAAGTGTTATGGCAATGTTTATTAACTGTTTGTGTACATTTATAATGCATTTTTATGTGTTTGTGATTGCCCCCCATTATAGCCTATAGGTTCGAGTTTGGTTCGTCGAACGTTCGACGAACCGAACTCGAACGGGACCCCCGTTCGGCGAACCGAACTCGAGCCGAACCGCGACCGGTTCGCTCATCTCTACATCCTGCTCTTCATTGACTGGGACAGTGTGGATCGTCATGGAAACCCTTTGGATTACAGCAGACCTGGATTTGTTTTTCTTTCTAATAAATTGGTTAAAGAGGGAATGTGTTGGGGAGTGTTTTCTCAAATAAAAATGTGTTTGTCGTCTATTTTTTTTTTATTACTGACTAGGTTGATGATGTCGGGCATCTGATAGACGCGTGACATCACTAACCCCAGGGCTTGATGCCAGGTGACATTACACATCTGGTATTAACCCCATATATTACCCCATTTGCCACCACACCAGGACACGGGATGAGCTGGGGCGAAGCACCAGGATTGGCGCATCTAATGGATGCGCCACTTCTGGGGTGGCTGCGGCCTGCTATTTTTAGGCTGGGGAGAGTCCAATAACCATGGACCTCCCTAGTCTGAGAATATCAGACCCCAGCTGTCTGCTTTACCTTGGCTGGTGATCCAATTTTGGGGAGACCCCAACGTGTTTTTTTTCTAAAATTATTTATTTAATTTAAAATAACTGCGTGGGGTGCCCTCAGTTTTGGATTAGCAGCCAAGGTGAAGCAGCCAGCTGTGGTCTGCAGGATGCAGCCGTCTGCTTTACCCTAGCTGGCTACAAAAATAGGGGGAACCCCACGTCATTTTTTTTATTTTTTTGGCTAAATACAAGGCTAAGCACCCCTTAGTGCCACATGAAAGGCACCAAATTGTGCAAAATTATAACATACAGGAGAGTGGGACATTATGTGTCTTTCTGCCATTATAATGACAGAAAAGACTGATATGAAGTTAACAAGCACTAGAAAATAACCAGAGCGCTCTACGCTGTGAAAAGCAGTAGAAAATGGCACTGGAGTGAACATGTGACCACCTCATGTAGGTTGAAGCTATGGATCTGTACCACTCTGGGGGCTCGGCTGCTCTCCGCCGAGCTGCTCTGATCCGGGCTCGGGTTGTCGGTGGCTCGAGCGCCTCCGGACAAGGGGCCACGTGTCTCTGGAAAGGGGGGGGGTTTGGTTGTTTGGTTTGGGGTGGACCGGTTTCACGGCCGGAGCCGCGGTGACAGGTAACAGTTCGTGACGCCACCCACGGGTCGTGGTGAGGTGATGGGCACCACCGCTGCGGTGAGGGTGCGGGGGCTCATCCGGGATCAGTGGTGGATCGCAGCTAGGTGTTGACCCCTCCGTGGGTAGGGGGTTTGTTGGTCCCGGGGCCAGGTGGCAGGAGCGGGGGGTTGCAGGACGCAGGGGCTCGCTTGCAGCGCGGTGCCTGATGGCACTGGTGTACTCACGATTAAACCACGCAGAGTCAATGGTAAACCAAGTTCGGTGTAGATCGGTGCCCGCAGCCGGCTGCGTGTGTCCCCAGTGAGGTTGGTGATGTCGCCTTTCTCCTGTGCGAGTGCGAGGTGGGCGAGCCTAGCGGGACCATGTGTGCAGAGTGCGAGGTGAGCGGAGCCTAGCAAAGCCATGTGTGCAGAGTGCCAGGTGGGCGGAGCCTAGCGGGGTAATGTGTGCAGAGTGCCAGGTGGGCGGAGCCTAGCGGGTGTGAGACTGTGACCGGGGTTATCTATGACGGCTGGTATGTCTCGCCCCGGTTGTGCTCACTCCATGATAGAAAGCAACTCCACTCCAGGGTTAATGCTGTTTCCCTACAGGCTGAAAGAAGGGTTAAAAGGAAACAGGAACAAGGGCGGGGGTGCCGAGTGTGAGGGAGTGAACACAACTCCCTGAGTTCTCTGCCGGAGAGGCACATGTGTACTGTTGTGGACTTTTGTTTGGATATTAAACCGTGTGCTGTGACCCTTGGTGCCTGGATCCCGTGTCTTCTGCTGCGCAGCCGACCACGCTACCTCACACGGGGTAATGTGTGCAGAGTGCGAGGTGGGCAGAGCCTAGTTGGGTAATGTGTGCCGAGTGCCAGGTGGGCAGAGCCAAGCAAAATAATGTGTGCAGAGTGCTAGGTGGGCGGGGCCTAGCGGGGTAATGTGTGCAGAGTGCCAGGTGGGCGGAGCCTAGCAGGGCCATGTGAGCAGAGTGCCAGGTTGGCGGAGTCTAGCGGGGTCATGTGTGCAGAGTGCCAGGTAGGCAGAGCCTAGCGGGGTAATGTGTGCAGAGTGCCAGGTGGGTGGAGCCAAGCAAAGCCATGTGTGCAGAGTGCCAGGTGGGCAGATTCTAGTGGGGTAATGTGTGCAGAGTGCCAGGTGGGAAGAGCCTAGCGGGGTAATGTGTGCAGAGTGCCAGGTGGGCGGAGCCTAGTGGGGTAATGTGTGCAGAGTGCGAGGTGGGCAGAGCCTAGTTGGGTAATGTGTGCCGAGTGCCAGGTGGGCAGAGCCAAGCAAAGTAATGTGTGCAGAGTGCTAGGTGGGCGGGGCCTAGCGGGGTAATGTGTGCAGAGTGCCAGGTGGGCGGAGCCTAGCGGGGCCATGTGTGCAGAGTGCCAGGTGGGCGGAGCCTAGCGGGGTCATGTGTGCAGAGTGCCAGGTGGGCAGAGCCTAGCGGGGTAATGTGTGCAGAGTGCCAGGTGGGCGGAGCCTAGCGGGGCCATGTCTGCAGAGTGCCAGGTGGGCGGAGCCTAGCGGGGTAATGTGTGCAGATTGCCAGGGCTAGTGGGGCCATGTGTGCAGACTGCCAGGTGGGCGGAGCTTGGCAGGCCATGTGTGCAGAGTGCCAGGTGGGTGGAGCCTAGCGGGGTGATTTGTGCAGAGTGCCACATGGGCAGAGCTTAGCGGGGTAATGTGTGCAGAGTGTCAGGTGGGCGGAGCCTAGCGGGGTAATGTGTGCAGAGTCCCAGGTGGGTGGAGCCAAGCAAAGCCATGTGTTCAGAGTGCCAGGTGGGCAGATTCTAGTGGGGTAATGTGTGCAGAGTGCCAGGTGGGCAGAGCCTAGCGGGGTAATGTGTGCAGAGTGCCAGGTGGGCGGAGCCTAGCGGGGCCATGTCTGCAGAGTGCCAGGTGGGCGGAGCCTAGCGGGGTAATGTGTGCAGATTACCAGGTGGGCGGAGCCTAGTGGGGCCATGTGTGCGGACTGCCAGGTGGGCGGAGCTTGGCAGGCCATGTGTGCAAAGTGACAGGTGGGCGGAGCCTAGCGGGGTGATTTGTGCAGCGTGCCACATGGGCAGAGCTTAGCGGGGTAATGTGTGCAGAGTGTCAGGTGGGCGGAGCCTATCGGGGCCATGTGTGCGGAGTGCCAGGTGGGCAGAGCCTAGCGAGGTAATGTGTGCAGAGTGCCAAGTGGGCGGAGCCTAGCGGGGCCATGTGTGCAGAGTGCCAGGTGGGCAGAGCCTAGCGGGGTAATGTGTGCAGAGTTGCAGGTGGGCAGAGCCTAGCGGGGTAATGTGTGCAGAGTGCCAGGTGGGCAGAGCCTAGCGGGGCCATGTGTGCGGAGTGCCAGGTAAGTGGAGCCTAGCGGGGCCATGTGTGCAGAGTGCCAGGTGGGCGGAGCCTAGTGGGGTAATGTGTGCAGAGTGCCAGGTGGGCAGAGCCTAGCGGGGCCATGTGTGCGGAGTGCCAGGTAAGTGGAGCCTAGCGGGGCCATGTGTGCAAGGTGCCAGGTGGGCAGAGCCTAGCAGGGCCATGTGTGCAGAGTGCCAGGTGGGCAGAGCCTAGCGGGGCCATCTGTGCAGAGTGCCAGGTGGGCGGAGCCTAGCGGGGCCATGTGTGCAGAGTGCCAGGTGGGTGGAGTCTAGCGGGGTAATGTGTGCAGAGTGCCAGGTGGGTGGAGCCTAGCGGGGCCATGTGTGTGGAGTGCCAGGTGGGCGGATCCTAGAGGGGCCATGTGTGCAGAGTGCCAGGTGGGTGGAGCCTAGCGGACCCATGTGTGCAGAGTGTAAGGTGGGCGGAGCCTAGCGGGGTAATGTGTACAGAGTGCCAGGTGGGCGGAGCCTAGTGGGGCCATATGTGCAGAGTGCCAGGTGGGCATAGCCTAGCGGGGCCATGCGTGCAGAGTGCCAGGTGGGCGGAGCCTATAGGTGCCATGTGTGCGGGCGGCAGAGTTCGAAGAGGGTGGAGCATAGCGGGGCCATGTGGCGCTGAGGACGTCAGTGTCGTGGACTGCATGGCTGGGGACAGGTGAGTGTGTGTGTGTGAGTGTGTTTGTGTACATGCCGCGTGCAGGAGGGGGCCTGAGCGAGCTGAGCGGGGAAGTGTCGGCTTCCTGCACACGTAACTAGGATAAATATCGGTTTACTAAACAAAGCACTTTGCTTTGATACCCGATGTTTATCTTGGTTACCAGCTTACCGCAGGCTGCCAGCGAGGGCTCCCTGCCCACTGTAGCTGTAAAAAGCCCTGCTTTTGCTGATAGAACCATTCTCGAACGTAACTCGAACTGTCGAGTTTTTAGCAAAAAGCTCGAGTTCGAGTTCTAACTAGAACACCCCCCAAAATCACTCGAACCGCGAACTGGAGAACCACGAACCGCGCTCAACTCTAGTCACACGTACTGTACCTGAAACACGGATGTCTGAAACCGGCCTTAACTTGTGCTGCTCCTGTGCTGTTAAGTATCTCTATGACTAACAACAACTTTTCAATTTCTCCTCCTGGCAATGATCCTGCCAGTCGTTCAGCAGTTTCATTGCAGGTCTGGCTTGCATAGCTTTTCCTGTCCCAGTGTACAGTCAATAATCCACTGTGATCAAAGGAAACTTTGATAGCTTTTGTTGCAAACTCTCAATGCCAGCGATGAGCCTGTCTGATAGATTGGCTGTTCAATGGGAGATTGTTTGGATACTGAGAAGCAGCAGCAAATAGTCACTTTTCTATCACTGGTATTAGTTCTGTCTACATCTGCAGCAACTTCCTTAAGGCCCCGTCACACTAAGCAACATCGCTAGCAACATCGCTGCTAACGAACAACTTTTGTGACGTTGCTAGCGATGTTGCTGTGTGTGACATCCAGCAACAACCTGGCCCCTGCTGTGAGGTCGTTGGTTGTTGCTGAATGTCCTGGGCCATTTTTTAGTTGTTGCTGTCCCGCTGTGAAGCACAGATCGCTGTGTGTGACAGCGAGACAGCAACAACTAAATGTGCAGGCAGCAGGAGCCGGCTTCTGCGGAGGCTGGTAACCAATGTAAACATCGGGTAACCAAGAAGCCCTGTCCTTGGTTACCCGATATTTACCTTTGTTACCAGCCTCCGCCGCTCTCACTGTCAGTGCCGGCTCCTGCTCTGTGCACATGAAGCTGCAGGACACATCGGGTTAATTAACCCGATGTGTGCTGTAACTAGGAGAGCAGGGAGCCAGCGCTAAGCGGTGTGCGCGGCTCCCTGCTCTCTGCACGTGTAGCTACAGCACACATCCGGTAATTAACCCGATGTGTGCTGTAACTAGGAGAGCAAGGAGCCAGCGCTCAGTGTGCGCTGCTCCCTGCTCTCTGCACGTGTAGCTCCGTGCAGGTGGTAACCAAGGTAAATATCGGGTTGGTTACCCGATATTTACCTTAGTTACCAAGCGCAGCATCTTCCACGCGGCGCTGGGGGCTTGTCACTGGTTGCTGGTGAGCTCACCAGCAATTCGTGTAGCGACGCTCCAGCGATCCCTGCCAGGTCAGGTTGCTGGTGGGATCGCTGGAGCGTCGCAGTGTGACATCTCACCAGCAACCTCCTAGCAACTTACCAGCGATCCCTATCGTTGTTGGGATCGCTGGTAAGTTGCTTAGTGTGACTGGACCTATAGTCACAATGTTGACAGGTCTAATTGACTTATGTTTTTTGGATTTAAAATGCTCTTTGCCCTTATCACTATCATTATCGGAAGTTTGGTTGTCACCACAACTGCGACAACTACTGCAAAGTTCAGCTGGTGTTGTCGACTGCTGAATTTGCTCAGTTTACTTTTTTCTTCATTTCTCTGTCTGTAATTCTCTCATAAATCTTCTTTCCTCAACCTTGGCCAGCTTTCCGCTTAATGGTCCTAATTTTTCATGATGATCTTTTTATCTTTGAGCATGCAAGACGTCACAGTCTTCCTGAAGTTTTATACGTTTCATGGCATCAGCATGAGCGACATCAAAAAAATCTTTAAGTTTAGTAGATCATTTTTTCTCCTTGGATTCTTGTGTTTTGGTTCGCTTTTTAGCATTCTGCTTGAGACTCTTCCATTGGTCAAACAGACCCTTCACCTTACTGATCATATATTATTGTTGCCTTGTCAAGATTCTCCCTTTTTCTAAGAGGTGAAGTACTTCGTTGGTGGCAATGGTAACACTGGTAAAAGTTGGTTGCGATATTCTCTACAGTGCAGGAAATAAAATCTAGCCAGCATCTGCAGCTATTAGCCAGTCATACTGCTTGCTGTCTCTCCAATTAACCACATTCCTCTAAGGGTAAGTTCACACAGTGCGTTTTTCGCGGCGTTTTTCGCGATTTTTGGGTGCGTTTTTGGCCTCAAAACTGCATGACTTTGCTTCCCCAGCAAAGTCTATGAGTTTTCATTTTTGCTGTCTGCACACAACTTTTTTTTTAAGCTGCGTTTTTGAGCTTTAAAAAAAATGGACATGTCAATTCTTTCCTGCGTTTTTCTGCGTTTTCCCCACATGCAATGCATTGGAAAAACGCAGCAAAATGCAGAGATCAAAAACGCAGCAAAACACAGCCAAAAACGTACCAAATCGCAGCAAAAACGTGTGCATTTTTGCCGCAGGTGCGTTTTTGTGCGTTTTTAGCGGCCAAAAACGCACAAAAACGCAGCGTCAAAAAAACGCAGTGTGTGCACATAGCCTAACACTGCAATTTTTCAAACAACAGTGACTAAACTTTTGGGAGGCCTAAATAGCAAACATGAAACCACAATTCATTAAAGTTTGGTACGCTGCTACTAAGAATGAGCAAATCTCTGTGTATTTGGCTGTGCATCTTCTCCTACGCCATTGGTAATTTATGCTAATGACTGAGTGAGGGGTTACATCCGCAATATTTTCTGATTGGCTGCATCCTTTTAAAACACAACCAAAAGAACAATTGTTTAACCCCATTACGACCGCGTTACGTTTTAAAACGGCACCAAAAAAGGGTACTTATTCCTTTCTGCCATTTTAAAACGGCGGGCAGAAATAAGTGTATAGCGCCCCCCAGCGTCAGAAAATCTCCGGGGTTTAAGCTACCGGGGGTAGCTGAGACCCTGGAGATCATGATTCGGGCCGGTTTTTCCGGTCCCCGCTCACCTGATGACCGGTATACACCGTATACCGATCATCAAGTTATAGTAAATGACCGCGCCGGTAAAAAATGATTTATCTCCCATCTGGCATGATCAAACATGTCAGATGGGAGATAAATCTCTTTCTCGGTTCCCTCCGGTCCCCCGGTGTCCCCAAAGTGCCCCCCCGACCCCCAACCCCCTCCCGAAAATCCAAGATGGCCGCGCGCACCGCCGAGCACAGCAGCGCGCCGGTCACATTCACACTGTTCCTATGGTTTCTGTCGTATATGCCATAACACATGCGACAGAAACCTGCTCCCTAGGCCCTGCCGGGTCCCCCCTATCCTCCCCGGTGTTCCCCGGTGTCATACATACCTGTCAGAGCGCTGATCCCCCGCGGCCCCCTCCTCCGGCTCCTTCACAGCAGATGCCGGTCACATGTACAGAGCGCAGCTGTCAGCTTCCTGTGTTCAGGACGCTGGCTGCTGCTGCTGCTGCTGCTCGGCACACTGCAGCTGTGACCCAGGGAGGGTGGGTGCAGATTTTTTACACCCACTCTCCTCAAATGGAGGGTCTGTACACCTAGAAAATGGGGGATACGTTCCCTGAACGTGTCTTCCATATTCTAGAAGGTCCAGAGTCGACGTGGGACGTCCAAATGGATTACAGCGGATTTTTTTTTTCTTTTCTTTTCAATAAATTGGTTAATCAGGGAATGTTTTGGGGAGTGTTTTTTCAAATAAATTTTTTTTTGTTGTCAATTTTTTTTGCTATTACTGTCAATTAGTTATGTCGGGTATCTGATAGACGCCGTGACATAACTAATTGCTGGGCTTGATGCCAGGTGACATTACACACCTGGTATCAACCCCATTTATTACCCCGTTTGCCAATGCACCAGGGCGCGGGATGAGCTGGGACGAAGCGCCAGAATTGGCGCATCTAATGGATGCGCCATTTCTGGGGTGGCTGCGGCCTGCTATTTTTAGGCTGGGAAGAGTCCAATAACCATGGCTCTTCCCATCCTGAGAATACCAGACCCCAGCTGTCAGCTTCACCTTGGCTGGTGATCTAATTTGGGGGGACCCCACGTTTGTTTGTTTTTTTTAATTATTTATTTATAAATCATTAAAAAAAAAAAAACAACAGCTTGGGGAGCCCTCTAAATTGATCACCAGACAAGATGAAGCTGTCAGCTGTGGTTTGCAGGCTTGTAGCTGTCTACTTTACCCTAGCTGGCTATCAAAAATAGGGGGGACCCCACGTCATTTATTTTAATTCTTTTTTTTTCTTTTGGGCTAAATACAAGGCTAGACACCATTTAGTGTCACATGAAAGGCACTAAAGGGCGCCAGCTTAGAATCTGCAGAGGGGGGTGGACATTATATATATGTTTGACATCTATCCATTCATCCATTGTAGCATTTTACTCTGTGTGCCCACAATCAGGGTTTGCAGCGTTTTGGGCGCAGAGTGTTTTCCCTGCGTCCATAACGCTGCGTTGTGCAGTAGAAGCACAGTGGAAGGATTTTTAGAAATCCCGTGCCCACTGTGTTTCTTTTCTCTGCAGCATAAACCGACCTGTGGCGCAGCTTCCCGAGCGTCAGCATGTCAATTTATGCTGCGGAGATGAGTGTTTTCTGCAGGTAGAATAGAGCTAAAGTCCACAGCAGCCTGAACCGAAATCGTGGGCATGGGCAGCTGCGTTCTCCCGTGGACAACACTCACATCTCTGCAGGAAGGCTGACACTGTGTACTAGCAACATTTTTGTGAAGTACCTGTGGATTCAAAATGCTTACTATACTCCTGAATAAAATCCTTGAGGGGTCCAGTTTCCAAAATGAGGTCACTTGTGGAAGGTTTCTGATGTATAGGTACCCAAGGGGCCCTGCTTATGTGACATGGTGAGCGCACTTTACTTCAACTTTTCCAAAATTCAAATGGTGCTCCTTCCATTCCAAGCCCTCCCATTTATCCAGACAAAGGTTTTTGGCCACATGTGGGGTATCCCTGCGCTCACAAGAAATTAGATAACAACCTGTGGGGTACATGTTTTGTTGTTGCCTCTTGAAAAAGTGTGAAATGTGTCGCTAAATCAACATTTTTGTGAAAAAAATGAAAATTTCAATATGGCAGCAACCTAAGCTTATCAAATTCTGTGAAGTATTCGTGGATTCAAAATGCTCAATATACACCTCGATAAAAGCCTTGAGGTGTCTTGTTTCCAGAATGGGGTCACTTGTGGGGGACCTCCACTGTTTAGGCACCTTAGGGGCTTTCCAAATGTGACAGAGCGTCCGCTAATTATTCCAGCCAATTGTTCAGTCAAATGGCACAGCAGCGCGCCGGTCACATTCACACTGTTCCTATGGTTTCTGTCGTATATGCCATAACACATGCGACAGAAACCTGCTCCCTAGGCCCTGCCGGGTCCCCCCTATCCTCCCCGGTGTTCCCCGGTGTCATACATACCTGTCAGAGCGCTGATCCCCCGCGGCCCCCTCCTCCGGCTCCTTCACAGCAGATGCCGGTCACATGTACAGAGCGCAGCTGTCAGCTTCCTGTGTTCAGGACGCTGGCTGCTGCTGCTGCTGCTGCTCGGCACACTGCAGCTGTGACCCAGGGAGGGTGGGTGCAGATTTTTTGCACCCACTCTCCTCAAATGGAGGGTCTGTACACCTAGAAAATGGGGGATACGTTCCCTGAACGTGTCTTCCATATTCTAGAAGGTCCAGAGTCGACGTGGGACGTCCAAATGGATTACAGCGGATTTTTTTTTTCTTTTCTTTTCAATAAATTGGTTAATCAGGGAATGTTTTGGGGAGTGTTTTTTCAAATAAATTTTTTTTTGTTGTCAATTTTTTTTGCTATTACTGTCAATTAGTTATGTCGGGTATCTGATAGACGCCGTGACATAACTAATTGCTGGGCTTGATGCCAGGTGACATTACACACCTGGTATCAACCCCATTTATTACCCCGTTTGCCAATGCACCAGGGCGCGGGATGAGCTGGGACGAAGCGCCAGAATTGGCGCATCTAATGGATGCGCCATTTCTGGGGTGGCTGCGGCCTGCTATTTTTAGGCTGGGAAGAGTCCAATAACCATGGCTCTTCCCATCCTGAGAATACCAGACCCCAGCTGTCAGCTTCACCTTGGCTGGTGATCTAATTTGGGGGGACCCCACGTTTGTTTGTTTTTTTTAATTATTTATTTATAAATAATTAAAAAAAAAAAAAACAGCTTGGGGAGCCCTCTAAATTGATCACCAGACAAGATGAAGCTGTCAGCTGTGGTTTGCAGGCTTGTAGCTGTCTACTTTACCCTAGCTGGCTATCAAAAATAGGGGGGACCCCACGTCATTTATTTTAATTCTTTTTTTTTCTTTTGGGCTAAATACAAGGCTAGGCACCATTTAGTGTCACATGAAAGGCACTAAAGGGCGCCAGCTTAGAATCTGCAGAGGGGGGTGGACATTATATATATGTTTGACATCTATCCATTCATCCATTGTAGCATTTTACTCTGTGTGCCCACAATCAGGGTTTGCAGCGTTTTGGGCGCAGAGTGTTTTCCCTGCGTCCATAACGCTGCGTTGTGCAGTAGAAGCACAGTGGAAGGATTTTTAGAAATCCCGTGCCCACTGTGTTTCTTTTCTCTGCAGCATAAACCGACCTGTGGCGCAGCTTCCCGAGCGTCAGCATGTCAATTTATGCTGCGGAGATGAGTGTTTTCTGCAGGTAGAATAGAGCTAAAGTCCACAGCAGCCTGAACCGAAATCGTGGGCATGGGCAGCTGCGTTCTCCCGTGGACAACACTCACATCTCTGCAGGAAGGCTGACACTGTGTACTAGCAACATTTTTGTGAAGTACCTGTGGATTCAAAATGCTTACTATACTCCTGAATAAAATCCTTGAGGGGTCCAGTTTCCAAAATGAGGTCACTTGTGGAAGGTTTCTGATGTATAGGTACCCAAGGGGCCCTGCTTATGTGACATGGTGAGCGCACTTTACTTCAACTTTTCCAAAATTCAAATGGTGCTCCTTCCATTCCAAGCCCTCCCATTTATCCAGACAAAGGTTTTTGGCCACATGTGGGGTATCCCTGCGCTCACAAGAAATTAGATAACAACCTGTGGGGTACATGTTTTGTTGTTGCCTCTTGAAAAAGTGTGAAATGTGTCGCTAAATCAACATTTTTGTGAAAAAAATGAAAATTTCAATATGGCAGCAACCTAAGCTTATCAAATTCTGTGAAGTATTCGTGGATTCAAAATGCTCAATATACACCTCGATAAAAGCCTTGAGGTGTCTTGTTTCCAGAATGGGATCACTTGTGGGGGACCTCCACTGTTTAGGCACCTTAGGGGCTTTCCAAATGTGACAGAGCGTCCGCTAATTATTCCAGCCAATTGTTCAGTCAAATGGCACTTTTTCCCTTCCGAGCCCTGCTGTGCACCCAAACAGTTGATTTACAACACACATAAGGTATCAGCATGCTCAGGAGAAATTGCACAATAAATTTTATGCTGATATTTTTCCGTGTACTCTTGTTAAAAAAAAGCTATCTGGTTGAAGTAACAATTTTGTGGTAAAAATGTATTTTTTTTATTTTCACAGCTCAACATTATAAACTTCTGTGAAGCACCTGGGGGTTCAGGGTACTCGCCAAACATCTAGATAAATTCCTTGTGGGGTCTATTTTCCAGAATGGGGTCACTTGTGGGGGACCTCCACTGCTTAGGCACCTCAGGGGCTCTCCTAATGCAACATGGCGTCCGCTATTGATTCCAGCCAATTTTGCAGTCAAGTTGCACTCCTTCTCTTCCGAGCCCTGCAGTGTGCCCAAACAGTTGATTTCCACCACGTACAAAATATCACCAAACTCAGGAGAAATTGCGCAATAAATTTCATGGTGATTTTTTTCCTGTTACCCTTGTGAAAAAAAAAGCTACCTGGTTGAAGTAACAATTTTGTGGTAAAAGTTTATTTTTTTATTTTCATGGCTCAACATTATAAACTTCTGTAAAGCACCTGGAGGTTCAGGGTACTCACCAAACATCTAGATAAATTCCTTGAGGGGCCTAGTTTCCAATATGGGGGCACTTGTGGTGGTTTTTTGCTGTTTACATACCTTAGGGGTCCTCCAAATGCGACATGGTGCCCGCAATCTTTTTCAGCCAAATATCCTTTCCAAAATTCAAATATTGCTCCTTCCGTTCCAAGCCCTCCCAATTCTCCAAACAAAGGTTTCAGACCACAAGTGAGGTATCACCGCGCCCCTTAAAAAGTGGGTAACAAAAATTGGGGTGAAATTTTTGGAATTACCTCTTGAAAAAGTGAAAAAATTGATGCTAAAGCAACATTTTTGAGAAAAAAATGAAAATTTTCAATGTGACAATGTAACGTTATCAAAATCTGTGAAGTACCTGTGGATCCAAAATGCTCACTATACCCCTAGATAGAAGCCTTGAGAGGTCCACTTTCCAAAATGGCGTCACTTGTGAGGAGTTTCTGCTGTTTAGGTACCTTAGCGGACATCTAAATGCAACATGGTGCCCGCAATCTATTTCAGCCAAATTTGCTTTCCAAAATTCAAATATTGCTGCTCCTGTTCCGAGCCCTCCCATTTGTCCAAACAAAGGTTTCTGACCACATGTGGGGTGTTGGCGCGTTCATAAGAAAGTGGGTAACAAGTCTTGGGGTTCATTTTGTTGTGTTATTTCTTCTAAAAGTGAATAAATTTGGGGTAGAGCAACATTTTAGGTAAAATTTTATTTTTTGCTTTTTTTCATTCCACTTTGCTTTAGTTCCTGTGAAGCACCTGAAGGGTTAATAAACTTTTTGGATGTGGTTTTGAGTACTTTGAGGGCTGCTGTTTTGAGAATGGTGTCACTTTTAGGTATTTTCTGTCACTTAGGCCTCTCAAAGTCACTTCAAATGTGATGTGGTCCCTAAAAAATGGTTTTGTGAATTTTGTTGAAAAAATGGGAAATTGCAGATGAACTTTGACCCCTTCTAACTTCCTAACCCCAAAACATTTTGTTTCAGAAATTGCGCTAATGTAAAGTAGACATGTGGGAAATGTTATTTATTAACTGTTTTGTGTGACATAACTCTCTGGGTTAAGGCCATAAAAATTAAAAGTTTGAAAATTGCTAAATTTTCAAAATTTTCATCAAATTTCCGATTTTTTCACAAATAAAAGCAAAAAATATCGTTCTAAATTTATAACTATCAGGAAGTACAAAATGTCACGAAAAAACAATGTCAGAATCATCGGGATCTGTTGAAGCGTTCCAGAGTTATAACCTCATAAAGTGACACTGGTCAGAATTGCAAAAAATGGCCTGGGCATTAAGGACAAAACTGGCTTCGTCCTTAAGGGGTTAAAAGATATTGCACATCATTATTTCTAACAATTATGGAGCATCTGGGACTTTAAATAAAACAAATTTTTATTTTTATTATTGAACACATTGACACACTAATATATACAGTGCCTACAAGTAGTATTCAACCCCCTGCAGATTTAGCAGGTTTACACATTCGGAATTAACTTGGCATTGTGATATTTGGACTGTAGATCAGCCTGGAAATGTGAAATGCACTGCAGCAAAAAAGAATGTTATTTCTTTTTTTATTTTTTTTTTTTAAATTGTGAAAAGTTTATTCAGAGGGTCATTTATTATTCAACCCCTCAAACCACAAGAATTCTGTTTGGTTCCCCTAAAGTATTAAGAAGTATTTCAGGCACAAAGAACAATGAGCTTCACATGTTTGGATTAATTATCTCTTTTTCCAGCCTTTTCTGACTAATTAAGACCCTCCCCAAACTTGGGAACAGCACTCATAGTTGGTCAACATGGGAAAGACAAAGGAGCATTCCAAGACCATCAGAGACAAGATCGTGGAGGGTCACAAGGCTGGCAAGGGGTACAAAACCCTTTCCAAGGAGTTGGGCCTACCTGTCTCCACTGTTGGGAGCATCATCCGGAAGTGGAAGGCTTATGGAACTACTGTTAGCCTTCCATGGCCTGGACAGCCTTTGAAAGTTTCCACCCGTTCCGAGGCCATGCTTGTCCGAAGAGTCAAGGATAACCCAAGGACAACAAGGAAGGAGCTCCGGGAAGATCTCATGGCAGTGGGAACATTGGTTTCAGTCAATACCATAAGTAACGTACTCCACCGCAATGGTCTCCGTTCCAGACGAGCCCGTAAGGTACCTTTACTTTCAAAGCGTCATGTCAAGGCTCGTCTACAGTTTGCTCATCATCACTTGGAGGACTCTGAGACAGACTGGTTCAAGTTTCTCTGGTCTGATGAGACCAAGATCGAGATCTTTGGTGCCAACCACACACGTGACATTTGGAGACTGGATGGCACTGCATACGACCCCAAGAATACCATCCCTACAGTCAAGCATGGTGGTGGCAGCATCATGCTGTGGGGCTGTTTCTCAGCCAAGGGGCCTGGCCATCTGGTCCGCATCCATGGGAAGATGGATAGCACGGCCTACCTGGAGATTTTGGCCAAGAACCTCCGCTCCTCCATCAAGGATCTTAAGATGGGTCGTCATTTCATCTTCCAACAAGACAACGACCCAAAGCACACAGCCAAGAAAACCAAGGCCTGGTTCAAGAGGGAAAAAATCAAGGTGTTGCAGTGGCCTAGTCAGTCTTCTGACCTTAACCCAATTGAAAACTTGTGGAAGGAGCTCAAGATTAAAGTCCACATGAGACACCCAAAGAACCTAGATAACTTAGAGAAGATCTGCATGGAGGAGTGGGCCAAGATAACTCCAGAGACCTGTGCTGGCCTGATCAGGTCTTATAAAATACGATTATTAGCTGTAATTGCAAACAAGGGTTATTCCACAAAATATTAAACCTAGGGGTTGAATAATAATTGACCCACACTTTTATGTTGAAAATTTATTAAAATTTAACTGAGCAACATAACTTGTTGGTTTGTAAGATTTATGCATCTGTTAATAAATCCTGCTCTTGTTTGAAGTTTGCAGGCTCTAACTTATTTGCATCTTATCAAACCTGCTAAATCTGCAGGGGGTTGAATACTACTTGTAGGTACTGTATCTGTATGTATGTATATATATATATATATATATATATATATATACATACAAGCAGTGATTGCATTCGGCCCCCTTGAATTTTTCAACCTTTTCCCATATTTCAGGCTTCAAACATAGATAAAAATTTTAATGTTATGGTGAAGAATCAGCAACAAGTGAGACACAATTGTGAAGTTGAATGAAATTTATTGCTTACTTTAAACTTTTTAAAAAAATAAATAACTGAAAAGTGGGGTGTGCAATATTATTTGTCCCTTTTACTTTCAGTACAGCAAACTACCTCTAGAAGTTCATTGAGGATCTTTGAATGATCCAATGTTGTCCTAACTGATGACTGATGACTGATGCTGATAAATATAACCCACCTGTGTGTAATCAAGTCTCCGTATAAATGCACCTGCTCTGTGATAGTCTCAGTGTTCTGTTTAAAGCACAGATAACATCATGAAGACCAAGGAACACAACAGGCAGGTCCGTGATACTGTTGTGGAGATGTTTAAAGCAGGATTTGGTGAGAAAAAGATTTCCAAAACTTTAAATATCCCAAGGAGCACTGTGCAAGCAATCATATTGAAATGGAAGGAGTATCATACCATTGCAAATCTACCAAGACCCGGCCGTCCATCTAAACTTTCATCTTAAACAAGGACAAGACTGATCAGAGATGCAGCCAAGAGGCCCATGATCGCTCTGGATGAACTGCAGAGATCTACAACTGAGGTGGGAGAGTCTGTCCATAGAACAACAATCAGTCGTACACTGCACAAATCTGGCCTTTATGGAAAAGTGGCAAGGTCGAAAGCCATTTCTCAAAGAGATCCATAAAATATGATGTTTAACGTTTGCCACAAGCCACCTGGGAGACACACCAAACATGTGGAAGAAGGTGCTCTGGTGAGATGAAACCAAAATCGAAATATTTGCACACAATGCCAAATGATATGTTTGGTGTAAAAGCAACACTGCTCATCACCCTGAACATACCATCCCCACTGTCAAACATGGTAGCAGGAGCATCATAGTTTGGGCCTGATTTTCTTCAGCAGGGACAGGGAAGATGGTTAAAATTGATAAGAAGATGGATGGAGCCAATACAGGACCATTCTTGAAGAAAACCTGTTAGTGTCTGCAAAAGACCTGAGACTGGGACGGAGATTTGTTTTCCAACAAGACAATGATCCTAAACAGAAAGCAAAATCTAAAATGGAATGGTTCACAAATAAACGTATCCAGGTGTTAGAATGGCCAAGTCAAAGTCCAGACCTGAATCCAATCGAGAATCTGTGGAAAGAGCTGAAAACTGTTGTTCACAAACGCTCTCCATCCAACCTCAATCAGCTCGAGCTATTTGCAAAGGAAGAATGGGCAAGAATTTCAGTCTCTCGATGTGCAAAACTGATAGACACATACTCCAAGCAACTTGCAGCTGTAATCGCAGCAAAAGGTGGCGCTACAAAGTATTAACTTAAAGGGGAGGAATAATATTGCACGCCCCACTTGTCAGTTATTTATTTTTTAAAAAATCTAAAATAAGCAATAAATTTCGTTCAACCTCACAATTGTGTCCCACTTGTTGTTGATTCTTCACCATAACATTAAAATTTTTATCTTTATGCTTGAGGCCTGAAATGTGGAAAAAGGTTGAAAAATTCAAGGGGGCCGAATATTTTTGCAAGGCACTGTATATATATATATATATATATATATATATATATATATAATTGCCTTATTCTGTCTGTCTGTCTGTCTTGCTCCAAAATTGTAACTAAATAGGATAACTGAAGTGAGCACTAATATATATATTATGAGTGCAAGCCAAAAAATACATACTATACAAAGGATAAGGCTGCACATCAAACATAGATAATGGTATAATGCCTCAAGCATATGGAAAAATATTGGAATATACAATGAAAAATGCTACTTGCTAATTTGAACATGTGAACAATGAATTGCATACTTGCCATGAATATTAGGAAAAAGGAGATATTTAGCAATCGCATTGATCAATGTAACTGAGCCCCAAGACCTCGTCAAAGTATATCTCTATATTGGTGTCCCTAGCTCTGTGACCCTAACTGTGTGTCATCTCATTGCAATTAAAAACTGCTGTAGGTGGAGAGGGGTAACTAAGGACTTTCTTATATAGGAGATGGAAAAAACATGGCCGAAAGGGGCGGAGCTGTGTTCACATTCAGAAAAAAACTACATATAACTGAATAGGATAACTGAAGTGAGCACTAATATATATATTATGAGTGCAAGCCAAAAAATACAATATATTGCTCCAAAATTGTGTCACGTGACAGTGTCACCGTAAGTGTCATAAAAGTGACAACTGTCGGATTGGCCGCTGGGCTCGGCCTGGCCCCGCCCTCCCACGGATTGGCCGCTCGCCTCGGCCTGGCTCTGCCCCCCGCATGGATTAGCCGCTCTGGGCTCAGCTTGGCTCCGCCCCCCCACGGATTGGCTGCTCACCTCGGCCTGGCTCCGCCCCCCACATGGATTAGCCGCTTGCCCCGGACATCCGCACGCATCGCCCGCTCCAGCGTACACCCGCTCCCGGTACACATGTGCTGGGAGCCGGCATACGCTGACGCCTCGCCCGCTCAGCCCCGCTCCAGCGTACACCGGCTCCCGGTACACATGTGCAGGGAGCCGGCATACGCTGCGGTCAATAATGAAGTGTCATGCAGCGGTGAAAGAGTTAAAGACACTGCAAGACACTTCATTATAGGCAGCGGGCACCCCCAGAAGAGGGAAGACAGAAGAAAGAAGACCCCGCAGTCATACTCACCAGACGCCGACCGGGAGCAGGTGAGCGCATCAAGGTCCTGCAGCGGCGGAACACACACACACGCACACACATAAGAACAGACACACACGCATCAGATCACACTCACTCTCACACACACCTCACACACACATCAGATCGCATCCACACACTCACAACATCCAGTGCTATCGCTTACTTCTCGGCGGCGATACTGTGCGTGCAGTGACCTTCCAGGACTGCCGGAGGATCACATGGCCGGAAGCATGTGGTATCTCCGGATGTTGTGAGTTTGTGAGTGTGTGAGCGCGGATGTGCGATATCGTCAGTGTGTGTGTGTGTGCGTGTATGCAATCGGATGTGTGCGTGTATGCGATTGGGTGTGTGCGTGTATGCGATCGGGTGTGTGCGTGTGTTCTGATGTGTGAGTGTATGCGATCGGATCTGTGAGTGTCGGCAGAGGAGAACGGCGTGCAGCACAGCTGCTGGGACCACCCCCCAGAGGGCACAGGGAGAAGTGGGGTGTGAGTGTATGCAATCAGATGTGTGCGTGTATACTGTCAGATGTGTGACTGTGGAGCACGATGTGGAGTGCGCAGCATGGGGGATGGAGCACGATGGGGAGTGCGCACCATGGTGGATGGAGCACGATGGGGAGTGCGCAGCATGGGGGATGGAGCACGATGGGTTGTGCGCAGCATGGGGGATGGAGCACGATGGGGGGTGCGCAGCATGGGGGATGGAGCACGATGGGGAGTGTGCAGCATGGGGGATGGAGCACGATGGGGGGTGTGCAGCATGGGGGATGGAACACGATGGGGAGTGCGCAGCATGGGGGATGGAGCACGATGGGGAGTGCACAGCATGGGGGATGGAGCAGGATGGGGAGTGCGCAGCATGGGGGATGGAGCACGATGGGGGATGGAGCATGATGGGGCGTGCGCAGCATGGGGGATGGAGCATGATGGGGGGTGCGCAGCATGGGGGATGGAGCACGATGGGGGGTGTGCAGCATGAGAGATGGAGCACGATGGGGATGCGCAGCATGGGGGATGGAGCATGATGGGGAGTGCGCAGCATGGGGGATGGAGCACGATGGGGGTGCGCAGCATGGGGGATGGAGCACGATGGGGGTGCGCAGCATGGGGGATGGAGCACGATGGGGGTGCACAGCTCCCCCCAAAACACACACACAGCGTCACACGCGCACCGCACAACACACCACACACACACTGGGAACCACAAACACCGCCCTGCACAGACAACGCCGCACACACACAACACGCAACACACAAACAACGCCGCATACACAAATATACGCATATACCACGCAACACACACACTGCACAAAACATACCTCCCCCAAAACACACACACACTCCACACCCACACAAACCATGCAACACACACAGCACCACACACACAGAACGCTGTAGACACACAGTGCTCCACAAACAACGCAACACACACAACGCAACACACATACAACACCGCTCTCACACACACCCCCACCCAGACAACACCCAGGACATTTACAGTGCCCTACACAAACACTGGCAACTACACACAACAACATCGAAATATATAACAAAAAACAAACATTAACTACACAATAAATTCTAGAATACCCGATGCGTTAGAATCGGGCCACCTTCTAGTATATATATATATATATATATTTATATATAGGGCACTGCATGCCACTATTTAAAATGAAGAATGTTAGATGAAATTAAAGGGAAGTTTTAAGGTTTAATTAAATGGGTTGAGTAAAAATATCCTGTGATACCCTTAGGAATTACAACCATTTTTCTACAACCAAACGTTCAGTTTGCTCCTTTATGTTGCTTCGCCAAACCTTTACTGCAGCTGACATCACGTGTGGCTTATTTGTTCTCAAGCTGACCAGTGTGCTCTTTTTTTGCAGAAAGTGTCAATCTGTTGATTTGGCAACCTCTAAAAATTCTATTAGCTCTCTGATTAATTTCTTCTTTTTCATGTTTAATAATGATTTATTTGTCTTCCCCTAAGAGCTCCTTTGACTGCATGTCGGGGGAATACAGCAACAGCTTCCTAATGCATATGCCCCACCTGGAATTAACTCCAAACCTTTTACCTGCATAATTGATAATGGATTAATGAGGGAATAGCCCATGCAGTTCATTAAAGACCTTTTGAGAAAATTTTCCAATTACATTTGGCCTCTTGAAAAAGAGAAATCTTTATATTACAGAGCTGAAATTCTTCAATTCCTACTCAAACTAGGATGTGAATACTATCAAATGACATCTGAAAATCTGCAGTTTATGACCATTTAGATTATATATCTGTACCTTGAGTACCTTTTGGTAAACAGCGAACATGGCAAGACTTGTGTCACTGTCCAAATATCTGTGAAATATCTCTTGACCTAACTGTGTGTGTGTGTGTGTGTGCATATATATATATATATATATATATATATATATATATATATATAGCTGTACTACCCGGCTTCGTCCGGGTTAATAACTGCTGTTAACAAAATAGTATGTATTAACAAAAATGTATTCTGCACACAAAAACCACGAAACAAATAGATATAAATGTAATTATAATGTCTGTCTCACACTCTATATATATATCTGTGTCTCTCTCTCTATCTCTTTGTCTGTCTGTCTCTTTCCCTGTCTGTCTCTGACTGTCTCTGTCTCTTTCTCCGTTTGTCTCAATCTCTTTCCCTGTCTGTCTATCTATCTCTGTCACTTTCCCTGTCTGTCTCTTTCCCTGTCTGTCTCTTTCCCTCTTTTTCCCTCTCTTTTCCTGTCTTTCTCTTTCCCTCTCGTTCCCTGTCTGTCTATTTCCCTATTTCCCTCTGTCTCTTTCCCTGTGTCTGTCTCTTTGTCTGTCTCTTTACCTGTCTTTGTCTGTCTCTTACCCTGTCTGTCACTTTCCCTCTCTTTCCCTGTCTGTCTGTTTCAATGTGTCTGTCTCTGTCTCTTTGTCTGTGTCTGTCTCATTACCTGTCTGTGTCTATCTCCTAACCTGTCTCTCTCTTTCCCTCTCTTTCCCTGTCTGTCTCTTTCCCTGTCAGTCTGTCTCTTTGTCGATGTTTGTCTCTCTGTGTCTGTCTCTTACCCTGTCTATGTCTGTTTCTTACCCTGTCTGTGTCTGTCTCTTTCCCTGGCTACATTGTGACATGCCAACATTCCATTTATAGGTGTGGCTGCGCATTCTTCTGAAGTTCTGGCTGCACTGTGGCTCCCAGCTCCATTTGCTTTAATGGAGGCAGGTTTTTTAGTGAATAACTGTAAAGCGTGGGGTTAAAATTTCCCCTCAAAACATAGCCTATGACGCTCTTGGGGTCCAGAAGTATGAGTGTACAAAGTTTTGTGGCTGTAGCTGCTATAGTGCAGATGCCAATCCCGGACATACACACACACACAAACACACACACAAACACACACACACACACACACACATAAATACACACATTCAGCTTTATATATATATATATATATATATATATATATACTGTATACTATGAACGTTTTTTTCACTTTTAAATAAACAACATGTCTTCCATTTGGAACATAATAAAGTAGCGAATATGTGCAAACAGCAAGAGATACCTGCTTCACGCAGACGGGCATATTTCTATCGATCTGTCCTACTCATTTCTTTACTCCTTTAGAAAATATTGATTTTAATAACAATTTTATTTCAATAAGCTGGTGAATCTCTAAACATATATTAAACTATTTAAAATGAAACATTATAAGAAAGAGCTATGTGTTTACAAAAAGTCAACTGAATTCTGAGATGAAAAAGTAATAATCATGTCTTTTCAGATAAATATATACCTATTGTAGTAATAGAAGACAAGAATAATCTTTTTCTTACTCTACGCTATAGATACTGAGAAAAAGAAAAAGTATAGCAAACTTGCATCATAATTCCAAAGTATTTGATTAGTCATTATACAGTGAATTGGATTTTTAGGGTTTTTTAGGATTTTAGGATTTTTATTTAATTGATATAAACTTTTTTTTATTGTTCATAAATAGAATATTTTTATTTAATAGAATATTTTTTTACTTTTTGATATTAGCATTATCTACTTAGTAGGGATGGGCGAATAGTCAAATATTCGGGTTCAGATTATTCTTGCCAAATAATTTCTTTTATTTGTGTATTCATACCGAATAACAAACCTAATGCAAGTCAATGGGAAACTCAGATAATTTTCTGGAGGACCTTGGAAGTAGGTCTGGGAGGGCTGTACAAATGCTGCAATGGATGGAAAACTGCTGAAACTGAATAGAAACAGCTTGGGGAAGATGCCTGGATGCATTTCTTATAATTGGTTTCTTGAAATAATGTTGTTAGAGTGTTACAGGGATTAAAGCAGGAGAATTATACTTACTGAGTTTCCCAGTGGCTGTCACACTGCTTCCGGGTCCAATCATTAAAAATAATCTCTCACTTGACCTTTTTAAACTGTTAATATGGGCATACAGGTTATAGAATGCTGAAAAAGTCATACCTGTCTGCCTCATATCAGATGACTTGTTGTGGAAGAATCATCTTTTAGCACTTTATGTAAATAAGCATTTCCAGGCTATGGGGCGGATGCTGCCTGGAAGATAACTCTGCCTCCAGAGATTATTTTAAATAGAAGAGGCTTTACCAGAGGGAGACAATTAAGTGACACAGTACAGGAGAAATTAAATTTGACTTCTTGCAAACACATTTTTTCCAGATCACTGAGCTCTACTTTATTGCAACAATATTGCAACACTGTCTGCCTGCAAAATGGAGGCTGAAGCTGTGAGGCACTTGCAGAAGTGTCACTTATAATCACATTCAGCTCTGCAGTACAAGCAGAGAGCGGGCATCACATATCAAACTGGTAACACCCCTTTTATTTAAAATAAGCTCTGGAGGCACAGTTATCTTCCAGGAAGAATTTGCATCATAGCCTGGAACAGCTAATTTACATAAAATGATAAAAGATTATTTATCCACAACAAGGCATCCGATATGAGACATACAAGTATGACATTTTTCAAGATTCTATAACCTCTATGCCAAGATAAACAGTTTAAAAAGAACAAAGTGGTGACAGATTGCTTTTACTTATGCATATGCACTGCTTTTCCCATCCACCCTCTGTAACAGTGTCAGTGATTCTTTGCAGTCCTGCTTCCTCTGCCCACTCACAAAGTGCTTATCCCAGGCTCCAAAAAGTGAGATCAAGATGACTAGGAAAAAAGGTAAAAATTCCATCCAAAAAAGCAGACAGCACTGGAAATCTCCAAGGGAATAAACAAACTGGAGCAAACTGAATAAGTATCCAGCGGATCATAGGCACACGGCCGACAGGAGGACCAGATGTTCAAGACATGTTCACTTGAATTAGATTCACACAAGAAAACGATATCACCAGTGTTAGTCTGAGGCAGAATCAATTCCTTTATACACAAGTGCTGGACATGATTGGCCCACTGGAATTAGAGCCAGGCCCTACACCTCTCTTAGTGACAAGCAAAGAAACTGACACACTTCTAGCACTGGCCACTAGAGGGAGCCCAGAAGCATTTTTAGGAAGAATCTTAACACCTTCACAACCAGCAACAGCCAAGCCGACAGAAACAACATCCATAACAGCTGTGACTCCATCTGTGTGTCATGACGCCACGGTGAGCAGTCAAGTTTTTTAATGGGATCACGCACTGCGACCTCAGATGTGGAAGAGCCGGGATCATCATGGAACATTATGGTGTGGATTATGTTGGACCTGCAGGGGTAGTTTGTGGTTAATAAATTGGAGAAAGAGGGCATTTTTTGTTTATGCTTTCATATAAAAGATATTTCTCTGCTTTGCGTGTATTTCTTTTTGCTTAAATGATTAGTAATGGGGGATTTCATAGACCACTACCCATTGCTAACCTCGGTCTTGATGGCAGCTCTGATTTCTTGAGAACTCACACCACTCATTAACCCCTTATATTACCCAAATTGTCACCACACCAGGACAATTGGGAGGAGCTGGGTAAAGAGCTAGAATTGGAGCATCTAATGCAAAGGTATCAAACACGCGACCTCCAGGCAACCCCTCAGGCTAATTCTTGCGGCCCACAGGCACGTAGACCCGGTAACGATCACGGCTGGTGCAGGGCCTGAAGGCATCAGCGCAGTGTTTCAGATGAACGTTTTGCCGGAGCTGCACAGTGTTGAGCTTTCTCTGCACAACTCAAAGGCAGCTGCCAGCCAATCATTACTACAAGAAGAGGAAAAGGATGAGCACATTACAAAAGGATGGGGACATTAATACAGGCTGGGGACCAATATGGTGACATTATTGTAGGATGGGGACAAGGTGGACACATTATTACAGAATAGGGACAAGTATGTGCATATTACTTCAGGATGGGGACACAGATGTACAGTAGCATATTACTACAGGAAGGGGAAAAGGGTGGTCACATTACTATAGGACGGGGGCAAGGATGGGTTCATTACTACAGGATGGGGACAAGGATGGGGCACATTACTACAGGATGGGGACAAGGATGGGGCACATTACTACAGGATGGGCACAAGGATGGGGCACATTGCTACAGGATGGAGACAAACAAACCAACTCACAAAAAGATCAGATAACAAAAGTGGTATAAGAAAGAATCTTTATTTAAGAGTAAAAATATACAAAGAAGAAAAGAGGGGGTGTAGTAACAGGGAGGATACACAAGATGGCATACCAGAGCAGCTGGGAGCAATAAAAGTGTGCAACGTTATAAGGGGGCCACAATGAAAACCTTATAGAGAGTAGAAGGGAAGCCAGCATATGTTACTGAATGATATTCAGGCGGAATCCCAAGACAAAGTAATACAAAAAGGCATCATGATTACTTTGTCTTGGGATTCCGCCTGAATATCATTCAGTAACATATGCTGGCTTCCCTTCTACTCTCTATAAGGTTTTCATTGTGGCCCCCTTATAACGTTGCACACTTTTTTTGCTCCCAGCTGCTCTGGTATGCCATCTTGTGTATCCTCCCTGTTACTACACCCCCTCTTTTCTTCTTTGTATATTTTTATTCTTAAATAAAGATTCTTTCTTATACCACTTTTGTTATCTGATCTTTTTGTGAGTTGGTTTGTATGTTTCCATAGATCAGAATATCCATTATATTTATGAGTAAGTGGGTGGTGACATGTTTTCCTTGTGCTAGGAGACCACCTTACTATATTTAATTCCCACAATATTCATATTGTACCAAGGCTGACTTTTGGTGTTTTTAGGATGGAGACAAAGATGGGGCACATTACTACAGGTTAGGAGGGGGAAGCAATACGTATTCGTAAGGATTAATGAGCAGACCCAGAAAGTAAGAAATCTGTATTGTCTTTGTAAATTAGCAAAAGAGCTATTTGCTCAGATGATCTTTATTATTTACATAAATGTCTTAGAAGTGTGTTTTTAATGGAAAGAGACATGAATGTCACTGCCATAGGTGTCTTTTATCCTCTGAAAATAAAATGAGTTATTGTTGAAATTCCAAACCATCCTTCTCACCTCCAACATCACCGGTCAGAAAAAAAGTTGGGAGGTCCCAATACTCATCAGGTGGTCATCCTATTGTCTTAACCCCTTCACGACCGGCCGATTTTTCGCTTTCCGTTTTTTTTTCCGCCATTCTTTTGCAAAGAGAGGTAACTTTTTTATTTTTCAGTCAATATGGTCATGTGAGGGCTCATTTTTTGTGGAACGAGCTGTACTTTTCAATGAAATCAAAGATTTTACCATACAGTGTACTGGAAAATGGAAAACAAATTCCAAATGCAGAAAAATTGCAAAAAAAGTGTGATAGCACTGTTGTTTTTGAGATATTTTATTCACTGTGTTCACTGTATGGTAAAACTGATGTGTGGGTGTGATGCCTCAGGTCAGTGCGAGTTCGTAGACACCAAACATGTATAGGTTTACTTTTATATAAGGGGGTAAAAAAAATTCGGAAGTTTGTCTGAAAAAAGTGGCGCACGTTTTACGCCATATTCCGTGACCCGTAGCGTTCTCATTTTTCGGGATCTATAGCTCAGTGACGGCTTTTTTTGAGACTTGAGCTGACGTTTTTAACGGTAACATTTTTGCGCAGATGCTACGTTTTGATCGCCTGTTATTGCATTTTGTGCAAAAGTTGTGGCGACAAAAAAACGTCATTTTGGCATTTGGAATTTTTTGCCGCTACGCCGTTTACTTATCAGATTAATTGTTTTTATATTTTTATAGATCGGGCGTTTCTGAACGCGACGATACCAAATATGTGTATATTTTTCATTTTTTTAACCCTTTAAATTTCAATGGGGCAAAAGGGGGGTGATTTGAACTTTTATGTTTTTTTGTTTTTTTTTAATTTTTTAAAACTTTTTTTTTTACTTTTATTTTTAATTTTACTAGTCCCCCTAGGGGGCTATTGCGATCAGCAGTCCGCTCGCTCTTCTCTATCTGCTGATCACAGCTACACAGCTGTAAACAGCAGATTCACTCACTTCCTGCTTCCCTGGCTTACGTGGAAAGCGAAAGTGAAAGTAATTCAGGTCTGGCACAGGAGTCATCACATGACCCTGTGCTACCATGACAACCATCGAAAGTCACGTGATCATGCCACGTGACTTCCGGTATCGGGCGGTAAGTAAAACTTTACCGTGATCGCGTTTATAATGGCGCTGTCACATATTGACAGCGCCATTACAGGGGTTAAACGGCACGAGCAGATAACGATTCTGCTCGTGCCTAGCAGGCACACATCTCAGCTGTGAAAATCAGCTGAGATGTGCGCCGATCGCAGCATTCTGCTGACAGGAGACCGCGGGCAGTAACGTTATGACTGCTAGGACGTAATTTTACGGCCCGCGGTCGTTAAGGGGTTAAAATTGCCTCGTTTGTTTGAAATTCAGCTAATGTGTTTGGGATGCCTTTTAATAGATAGAGAGGGAACGGAAAGTATTCAGATTTTTTTCTCATTAATGTACACTCTGCACCCCATCTTGACAGAAAAAAATAGAAATGTAGACATTTTTGCAAATTTATTAAACAAGAAAAATTGAAATATCACATGGTCATAAGTATTCAGACCCTTTACTCAGACACTCATATTTAAGTCACATGCTGTCCATTTCTTTGTGATCCTCCTTGAAATGGTTCTACTCCTTCATTGGAGTCCAGCTGTGTTTAATTAAACTGATAGGACTTGATTTGGAAAGGTACATACCTGTCTATATAAGACCTCACAGCTCACAGTGCACGTCAGACCAAATGAGAATCATGAGGTCAAAGGAACTAACTAAAGAGCTCAGAGACAGAATTGTGGCAAGGTACAGATCTGGTAAAGATAACAAAATAATTTATGCAGTACTCAAGGCTCCTAAGAGCACAGTGGCCTCCATAATCCTTTAATGGAAGAAGTTTGGGATCACCTGAACTCTTTCTAGACCTGGCCTTCCAGCCAAACTTAGCAATTGTGGGAGAAGAGCCTTGGTGAGAGAAGTAAAGAAGAACCCCAAGATCACTGTGGCAGAACTCCAGAGATGCAGTAGGGAGATGGGAGAAAGTGCCACAAAGTCAACTATCACTGTAGCCCTCCACCAGTCAGGCATTTATGGTAGAGTGGTACGACGAAAGCCTCTTTTCAGTGCAAGACATGAAAGCCCGCATAGAGTTTGCAAAAAAACACATGAAGCACTCCCAGACTATGAGAAATAAGATTCTCTGGTCTGATGATAAAAATAACTTTTTGGTGATAATTCTAAGTAGTATGAAAAAAAAATAAACTTTTTTATATTTGCCAAATGGCTGCAATGAAACAAAGAGTGGAAAATGTAAAGGGGTCTGAATACTTTACGTACCCACTGTACATGTAAATAGAAATTCAGGTCATACTAGAGTCATGGTATAACTATTGCAGGACAGTTAAGCTTGCTGTCTTGATTGCAGCAATCCTCTCCTGTGTGTCAATTTTATTAAAATGTCTATGTGCTTTGTAGCTTTAAGGAATTTTCTACTGAACTCAGTATCAGCAGATTCTTGACAATAATGTGCAAGAATCAGTGACGAAGTTGAGGTTACGCAGGGGATGGATATTTCAGCAAGACAATGATCCAAAACACCGCTCCAAATCTACTCAGGCATTCATGCAGAGGAACAATTACAATGTTCTGGAATGGCCATCCCAGTCCCCAGACCTGAATATCATTGAAAATCTGTGGGATGATTTGAAGCATGCTGTTCATGCTCGGCGACCATCAAACTTAACTGAACTGGAATTGTTTTGTAAACAGGAATGGTCAAATATACCTTCATCCAGGATCCAGGAACTCATTAAAAGCTACAGGAAGCGACTGTTATTTTTGCAAAAGGAGGATCTACAAAATATTAATGTCACTTTTATGCTGAGGTGCCCATACTTTTGCACCGGTCAAATTTTGTTTAAATGCAGATTGCACATTTTCTGTTAGTACAATAAACCTCATTTCAATCCAGAAATATTACTTAGTCCATCAGTTATTAGATATATGAAACTGAAATAGCTGTTGCAAAAACCCAAATTATTATACAGAAAAAAGGTTAACATTAATAGGGGTGCCCAAACTTTTTCATATTACTGTATATACTGGTATAACTGAGCCCTATCACTCACACAGGGATGGATAAACCAAGAGAGATGTAAACTCTGAAATCCACAGGTCATTATTCAGACTAGGAATAGCCCTAAAACTGTCTCCTATTTGTCTGTGTCCAATCTCAGAGTTTGTCATTCTAAGATAACACAATGGTGCCCCCACTCAACATCAGCTGATCCTGAATAACCTAAGTGTAAAGGCCCCGTCACACTAAGCAACATCGCTAGCAACATCGCTGCTAACGAACAACTTTTGTGACGTTGCTAGCGATGTTGCTGTGTGTGACATCCAGCAACAACCTGGCCCCTGCTGTGAGGTCGTTGGTTGTTGCTGAATGTCCTGGGCCATTTTTTAGTTGTTGCTGTCCTGCTGTGAAGCACAGATCGCTGTGTGTGACAGCGAGACAGCAACAACTAAATGTGCAGGCAGCAGGAGCCGGCTTCTGCGGAGGCTGGTAACCACAGTAAACATCGGGTAACCAAGAAGCCCTGTCCTTGGTTACCCGATATTCACCTTTGTTACCAGCCTCCGCCACTCTCACTGTCAGTGCCGGCTCCTGCTCTGTGCACATGTAGCTGCAGGACACATCGGGTTAATTAACCCGATGTGTGCTGTAGCTAGGAGAGCAGGGAGCCAGCGCTAAGCATTGTGCGCTGCTCCCTGCTCTGTGCACATTTAGCTGCAGTACACATCGGGTAATTAACCCCATGTGTGCTGTAGCTAGGAGAGCAGGGAGCCAGCACTAAGCATTGTGCGCTGCTCCCTGCTCTGTGCACATGTAGCTGCAGCACACATCGGGTAATTAACCCGATGTGTGCTGTAACTAGGAGAGCAGGGAGCCAGCGCTCAGTGTGCGCTGCTCCCTGCTCTTTGCACGTGTAGCTCCGTGCGCTGGTAACCAAGGTAAATATCGGGTTGGTTACCCGATATTTACCTTAGTTACCAAGAGCAGCATCTTCCACGCGGCGCTGGGGGCTTGTCACTGGTTGCTGGTGAGCTCACCAGCAACTCGTGTAGCGACGCTCCAGCGATCCCTGCCAGGTCAGGTTGCTGGTGGGATCGCTGGAGCGTCGCAGTGTGACATCTCACCAGCAACCTCCTAGCAACTTACCAGCGATCCCTATCATTGTTGGGATCGCTGGTAAGTTGCTTAGTGTGACTGGACCTTAACACAAAACAATCTTAACAATAAAGGAAGTGCACACAGGCAGACAGTGAGACACAGGGCCAACAATGTGTTCACAGGAAAGACGGCGGAATAAGGCATAAACCCACAAGACCAAAGGAATACATGGAAACTCCACAGATTCTATGTGAAATAGAATAGGATGAGTTCTGGGAGTAGAAACTCACAAAAAAAAACAGCAGGAAAAAGCAATAGACATAAAAAGCAAGATAATCCTTAACTGTGAAGCTGGGACTTTAAACATCCATCTATCTTGGAATATAGCCAGCAATAAAATCATGTGCATGGTGAATCTAAACAGTCAATACCAAGATGTAATAGGGCAAATAAAATGAGAAAGTTAAAACACTTAAACAGGGTAAGAAAGCAAGGGAAAGGAAAGACAAGAGAACTATCAGCAGATGGACAGAGACAAAAACAGGCTGTGGTCCAACAGAGAGGGAGATGACCACACAACCAGAGGTCATGTGATTGAGCCTAGCCATGAGTTATATAGAGCTCAGTGGTTGGCACTGATGCCTTGCAGTGTTTGACACCTGGTTTCAAAATTAAATAAGTAAAACATGCAGTCTACACGGTTCACCCTGTTTCCTTAGATTCTCTTTGCATAAGATTCTCTTTGCAAAGACACACAGTACTGATAGAAACTCAGATCGTCAGTCCCATATGGGAATCTTGAGTTATAACATTCTTGGTAATTGATGTGTGCTATAAAGCCAAAAGAAAAAAAATAAGCAAAGCAAATGGAAGAATAACAAAAAACAATCAAATAGATAAAACAAAATCTGATTTACACAATTTTTTTTTGTATTTCCATGTAAAAAAATAAAAAATAGCTAAAAGAATCAACTGTAACAAGTCCCCTTTAAGACAACAAAATAAAATTGTATGTACCATGCATTACCAGTATTGAAAATGTGCTTTGAAGGTAAACAAAGGAGACATGACATTGTCGGAAATTAACATTTAGGTCTCAGTAAACATTTTCTATTACATTCTCCACCATTCTTTCATAAGTCATCAGCTAAACAAAATCGGGGTCTAATATTAGTCCTGAACAATTCCAAAACCTTTTAAACAAAATTATAGCCTTAAGAAAGAATTAAAAGCAAGATAGATTTAAATTGAAATCATCATCAATTAACAAAATAGGCCATAAGAAAAATGCACTAAAGCATGAAATTTGATTAAAAAGAACTGATGACCTTCAAAAGGAGACACTGCATAATAGATTGTAGTGTGTGAGTAACAAGAATTTCAGCAATTGACACATATTAACTTCAAGGAGATAAAGCTTGCCTGGTAGGTGATCACAGAAATATGGATTTTTGCTGCAATTTATTATATTGCAGATGCCAATGATATTTACTTTAACTATTGTTTAATAATTAATATGGAATTTCTTCTGAGTTTAAAAACAATTGTAGGGGTGAATCAGTTCATTTGTATGGTAATTGCACAAACAATACACATGAAGGCTAGGAAACTAATGGAAAGTTTTATGCAAAACAGCAAAATATCTAACAACATACAGTATGATACAGATAAATAGAACAAATTATAAAAAATAGAAAGCCAGCAATGAAATAATCAGCAGTAAATTGTCAGCAAAGGCAAATTTGTCATTAAACACAGAAAATGTATATTTGTATTTATACAGGGACCACTTTAACATTAAAAATAATAAAAGAATAACAGCCCTAAATATCTTTTTATGATGGGGTGTCAAACTCAATTTAACCAAGGGCCACATCAGCATCATGGCTGCCTTCAAAAGTTTTCTTGTTATTTTAAGTACTCATGCAAATCTCCTTTCATTGACTGCAATGCACAAACTGGCCAGGGGCTATATGACAGCTGTTCTGTGTTGTAGGGCTGTACGAGAGCTGACCCAGGTAAAAGAGTTATCATAGAGCTGTGTCTGGGTAGTAGGGCTATATAACAGTTGTCCCTGGGTAGAAGGGCTGTACCACAGCTGTCCCAAGGTACTAGGGTTGTACAAAATCTGTCCCTGGGAAGTAGGGCTATAAGAGAGACGTCCATGGGCAGTAAGGCTATATGACAGCTGTCTGTTGGTGGTAGGGCTATATGACAACTGTCCCTGGTTAGTGTGGCTATTTAAAAGCTATCCTTTGGTAGAAGGACTATGAGAGTTGTCCCTGAGTAGTAGGGCTATAAGAGAGCTGTTCATGGGTAGTAAGGCTATACAACGCTGTCCCTGGGTAGTAGGACTACATGACAGCTAACTGCTTTCTTTGAGTAAGAGGGTTTTAAAAGAGCTGTCCCTGGGGACCAGGGCTTTAAGAGAGATGTCCCTTGGTAGTAGGGCTATAAAAGAGCTGTCCCTGGGGAGTAGGGCTAGAAAAGAGAGGTACCTTGGGCAGTAGGGTGATGCCCATGGTTACTAGGGTTAAGAGTGCTTTTCTTACATAGTAGGGCTAAGACAGCTGTCATTGGGTATTGAGGCTAATTCAGCTGTCCCTATTAAGCAAGGACACTGTCCTTGCTTAATAGGCCTAAACGCACTGTCCCTGCTTAGTATTACTAAGGATGATGTCCCTGGATTGTATGGTTAATCCCGCTGCACAAGACATCCCAATCCATGATAGACTGCTCCCGATGCTAACTATTGGTTGCATTTGCTCTAAATCAAAGATGGAATCCACTTCCTTTTTCTTTCACCAGACACTATGATAAGTACTTGCTACCGCCATGCTGATTAAAAGGTTCAAATATGGAACCTGCTTCTTATCCTTATGAAATCCCCTTTTTTAACTGCCTGCTAATTTCATCCACGTGATTTCAAAGATGGCACACACCTCTTGTGTTAGCACAGCTCCTCTCTACTAAGTACTAGCTTTATCTGCTCTGATTACAAGATGGCACCAGCTCCTTTTTGCTGGCTCCAACCCTCTTTTAATCGCTGGCTGTGTTGACATAAAATGCAGCCTATATGCAGTAGAGGGGGTGGTGCACAGCTCAACATTGCTCTTTAAAAAGAACCTGTCAGCAGCATTTTACTAAACAAAGACTGAGCTATATTGGAGATGTCATACTGATTAAAATGATGCATGAGTTGAAGTAATCCATTTTGTGTATTTTCTTTAATTTGTGTTTGAACTTTCTTTTTATTCATATCTTTGTACATTGGGGCAGGCCTAGTATAAAAGTTTTCAGCTTTTTTAAAACTTTTTTTAACTTGTTTTATTTCACCACACATCTACACAATTGAGATTTGCAGAAACTCTTCTTTCCTCTCTCACACACGGGAATCTGCTGGCTGTAGGAGGAAGGGACTCATGATAACTACAGGAGTCATCACATGACCCTCTACTACCTTGACATCCATTGGATCCACGTGATCACATCAAGTGACGTCCGATGGAGCTGTGTAACTGAATGCTTATGGCCTGCTGTTATATCATGCTGTGACATTTTCACAGGGAGATGTAAAGGGTTAACAGGCGCTAATGAACAGCGGATCCACTCACTTGATAGCCACATATGTCAGCTGTTCAAATCAGCTGATATGTTCTAGGATCGCTGCTGGCTGTTCGCGGCAGCTGGCAGGGATTAACCTGACACGATCCATGACATACCCGGTACGTCATGTGTTATGAAGAGGTTAACACCATTTTGAATGCACAGAAATAGTGACAAGATCCTGATGCACATTATTATGACATTCATTCAAAACCATCATATCATGCTGTAGCATGATAATGCACGGCCCCATGTACACAATTACTGGAATCTGAAACATAATGCTGTAAAACTGCACATTTTAGAGTGGCCTTTTATTGTGGCCAGCCTAAGGTACACCTGTTCAATAATCATGCTGTCTGAGCAGCATTGTTGTAATCAAAAAATACATGGCTAATTATGTATACACTGAGGGAAACAATTCAAGAGTTCCCACAGGAAAGGTGCCTACTTCAAAAAACATTGTAAACAAAGAGGACAAGAAGAGAAATGGCACAATTGTTGGATGCAAAAAGTATCAAATTTTATTAACACCAATATTAAAATTGTATAAACATCAAAATAGTCATAAGGATTGCATAGTCAGATAAGGCAGGAAAGATGGAGTCACAAGGCTGCAAAGGGGTACAGAACCTAATATAGAACACAATTAGATATTGAAACAATTCAAACCGCCGCTGAAGAGAATGGGGGGAGGCCCAAGGGAATAAGTAAAAATGATAGAGAGAGATTGTATGTCAAAATATGGGCTCAAAAAACCCCTTGAACCCCAGCAGGTAAATATTACATAAAACCCATCCACAGCTGCATATAAATCACAGTACAGGAACTGTTCAGTAACTGGGGAGATATACCAAAATAAAGCTGTGGAGGAAGGAATGTAAATACAAAGGAGAGGAGTAGGGTCAGGTGTATCAGTGGCAGTCCATAACTAAAAATGGGTCAGGAGAATTACAATCCAGATGCATAAGCCTGTATATAACAGGGAATGCCAAAGGAGAAAAGTAGTAAACCAAAATGAGTAAATCTGGATGGTAAGGACTGGCAGTGGTACACATGAGCACCAAAATGGGTGGAAGATGGAAAAAGAGGAAAAAGTAGTCGTGAGCAGAGAGGTGCGAGTAAATATGCAGAGATTGCAGAGACTAGTCGTGGAGCTGAGAGAGGGAACACTGATGGTAAGTAGTATTGTTAGAGGTAGTCATGGAACCAAGAGGTACCATGCACATGTAGTACAAATACAATCAGTGAATAAGACAGAACAGAACTCTACTCCTAAGTAAAGGAGTGTGGACTGAACAAAGGTAGAAAAGAGAAGGGAGACAATGCAAGTGTCAGCCAAAGGATGTACAGCGCAGAAAAGTGCGTTGCTAGCATGAATAAGTGGAGAAGCAAGTCTACCTGGTGGGGTAATGGAGCGTGGCAGCAGATAAGCGATCCCACCAAGATAGTTGGAAGGTAAAAAGGAAGAGACAATAGTCATGAGCAGAGAGGTGCAAGTGAAATGCAGAGATTGCAAGAACTAGTCGTGGAGCTAAGAGAGGGAACACTGATGGTAAGTAGTGTTGTTAAAAAATAGTCATGGAGCCGAGAGGTACCATGCACATGTAGTACACATATGAACAGTGAAAAGAAAAGAACAGAGCACAGCTCCTGGGTGACGGAGTGTGGACTGAACAAGAAAGAAAGGAAAGGAAAGACAATGCAGATATCACTCAAAGGAAGTGCAGCGCAAGAGAGTGTGTTGCTGACATGTATGAGTGAAAAATGCAAGTATACCTGGTGGGGTGGTGGAACGTGGCAGCGGATAAGCAGTCCCAACGTCCGTTTCGCCTGAGCGCTTTTTCGAGGGAAGTAAGATGTCTGGTAATGCTGACCGCTATATACAGGGTCAGCACATTTGTTTCTAATCAAACCTTAATAGTGTCCATAACTGCGCATGCGCCGGGAGCGGAGGCCAGGGGGCGGAGCGGGCCGAGACCACCATGCGCAGCGCGCATGCGCAGGAAAACGGACATCTCCACAATTCCCGCGTATGCGCACAAGACGGAAAAGGCCAAGCAACGCCCCCCAGCAGTCAACAGACCGGCAGATGCGCACAGACAACAATTGTAGAAGGAAGAGAGTAAGATGTATGACAAGTATGGTGGCATAAAAACATTGTTAAATAACACACATGGGTATGCATGAAACAGATATAAGGGGAAAGAGGCAAAATGTATAACAAGTAGTGTTTGAGCAGCATGTTGATATGGCAAACCTTTGAGGTTGATAGGTTATTACCACAAGGGAGAAGTGCTCACTAACACAGATTTATATATATTTGTGAACAATATTTGAAATAAAAAGGCCTTTTGTGTACATGGAAAAAGTCTTATATCTTAGAGTTCAGCTCATGAAAAATGGGAACAAAAGTAAAAGTGTTGTGTTTAAATTTTTGTTTATTGTAATAATTATTTGCACATATAATCTCCTATTTGGACAATTAAACATGTAGTTGCAGTAATATTGGATTTTTTTCCTGAATATGTGTTAAGTGGGGCAAATATTTTAAGCTAGTGTTGTGAGTTTTAATATTGAGTAATAAAATATGATTTGTGAATATATTTTTTCTGTAGTTCTGCAATTTTTTTTTATCTGGTGTTTGAGCTGACCTTTTTTGTCTTTGTATTTTTATTTTGGCATTACTATGGAATAATATCAGTTGACCATGAGTGACTTATACTTTTTACATTTTAAAAGCAAATATAGGCTTCATATTAACAAAAAAAACCTCCTAAAATATAAAATGTTTTGATATACCTTAAAAACACAATTGGTGGATGCATATAAGAGAAAACACTCCAAAAATTGACCGGAGGACAAAAAATAAGTGAGTTCAGCAGGAAAATATAACAAACCTGAAGGGCCCTAGTGTTGCCCCTAGAGTCTCACCCTACCTTGCCGCGGAGGTCTGCACCTTGATAAAATGCAAAGTGGATCCACACAATCCAGGGACATCTATACTCCAGCCAGGCCTCCTGATGAACATGAAACACAGGAGAAACGCGTTGAGGCCATGTTTGAATGACTACATCTAATAAGGGAAGTTTTTTGGCTTTTCTCTCTTACCATATTTTTTGGACTATAAGACGCACTTTTTTCCCCCAAATGTTGGGGGAAAATGGGGGGTGCATCTTATAATCTGAATATAGGGCTGCGGGGTATGAGGATGCTGCAGTGGAGCAGGTCATCGGGGGCACAAGCAGGCTGCAGCCCGCTCATTTCATATGTACGCCCATCCTCCCATTCATCTCTCAGCTCTGAAGCCGGCGCTGACAGGTGGGCGGGATAATGGGCAGGGGTTGCTCGCATACTAAACAACCAGCCCGCATGATCACCCCTGGCAATTACAGCCTGGAGTGATCATGTGCGGCTGTATTCACTGCCCCCCATGCATCATCATCAGCGTGGGGTGCAGTGAAGCAGTATACTCACTGTTCCCCTGCAGCACCGCGATGTCCTCCTGTCTGTGCCGGCCGCGGCTGTGTGGAGACTAGCGGTGCTCACAGCGATGACTTCATCACTGTGCACACGTGTCCACACACAGCTGCGGCCGGCACAGACAGGAGGACATCGCGGTGCTGCAGGAATCATGGCCGGCTCCACACAGGTCAGTGGCGCTGCTGCCGGCACAGACAAGAGGACGAGCGATGCTGGAGGAATGAGGAAAGGTGAGTATAAACATTTTTTTTTGTGTGCCACAGGATGCAGGACATATAGCAGGATGGGGGTATATAGCAGGATGGGGGTATATAGCAGGATAGATAGGGGTCTATAGCAAGATGGGGTTATATAGCTGGATGGATAGGGGTATATAGCAGGATGGGGTATATAGCAGGATGAGGGCATATATCAGGATGGCAGTATATAGCAAAATAGGGGTATATTACAGGATGATGGCATATACCAGGATGGGGGTATATAGCAGGATGGGAGCACATACCAGGATGGGGGTATATAGCAGGGTGGGGGTATATAGCAGGATGGGAGCACATACCAGGATGAGGGACATATATATAGAAGGCAGAAGGATCATATACAAGGCAGTAGGATCATTACCAGGATGGAGTACCTTAGTAGAGAATTTGGGGACATTACCCCCATAACAGTGACAGCAGGAGATCCTCGCCCCATAACAGTGTGTCATGACCACATTTTTGCTTAAAATGTTATTTTTCTATTTTCCTCCTCTAAAACAAGGATGCGTCTTATGGTCCGGTGCGTCTTATAGTCCAAAAAATACGGTATACAGTCTGACTTTAGCTCTTTTTTGAATATTTATCTTTGTTGCATTCCTATTGGGTACTGTGGTGCGCACCAGTGATCCTAGTAGGTTGTATTGTTTTTTCATACTGGATCAATTGGGACACAGTATGATATGTAGTAAATGGATATATTTGTCATCACTTTTTGAGCATGGTTATTTAACCCTTAGTTAACTCTGCCATCTTCAACTCAAAAATATTTCCAGAATCCGCCCTTTCCTCAATTCCCAATCTACAAAAATGCTAGTGCATGCCCTCATAATCTCCTGCCTCGACTACTGCAACATCCTCCTCTGTGGTCTCCCTGCTTACATGCTCGCCCCTCTCCAGTCCATCCTTAATTCTGCTGCCCGAATGATCCACCTCTCTCCTCAATACCACCCCACTTCTCCTCTCTGCAAATCCCTCCACTGGCTCCCAATCTTCCACCGTATCCAATTCAAACTACTAACACTGACCTACAAAGCCATCCATAATCTATCTCCTCCGTATATCTCTGAACTAATTTCTCACTACTCTCCAAAACGCAATCTCCGATCCTCCCAAGATCTCCTTCTCTCCTCCTCTCTCATTCGCTCCTCACGCAACCAACTCAAAGACTTCTCCCGAGCATCCCCAGTCTCCTGGAACTCGCTGCCTCAACATGTCAGACTATCTACTACACTTGCAAACTTCAACCAGAATTTGAAAACTCATCTGTTCAGAGACGCCTATAACCTTCAATGACCTCACTGCTTCACCACCGTTTGGAGCTCTCGCACCACCACCGTGCGGAGCTGCCGCCCCACCACCGTGCGGAGCTGCTTCCCAACCTACACCCCACCTACTGTCTCCTCCCCAAAACCCTATAGAATGTAAGCCCGCAAGGGCAGGGCCCTCTTCCCTCTGTACTAGTCTGTCTATTGTAATTTATATATGTATCCTGTATGTAACCCCCTTCTCATGTACAGCACCATGGAATCAATGGTGCTCAATAAATAATAACAATAATAATAGTTACACTTGGAATTGTGATCACATTATTATCAGTAGGACCTCAGTAAAGGGATTTATTAGGTTCTCCTAGGGTGAGTCTTCGGTGAGCAGGGGCACCATTTGCGTTTTATCAGTGCGCCAACCTCCGCGGCAAGGTAGGGTGAGACCCTAGGGGCAACACTAGGGCCCTTCAGATTAGTTATATTTTCCTGCTGAACTCCCCTATTTTTTGTCCCCCGGTCAATCTTTGGAGTGTTTATTCTTATATGCATCCACCAATTGTGTTTTTAAAGTATATCAAATAAACATTTTATATTTTAGTAGATTTTTATTTAATATTAGTTTTGGATTTCTTCCTCACATTATAATTGTTAGCCAAAAATAGGCTTCAATAAGGATTTGCAGATTTCTCAATCTAAGAACATTGATTAAAATTAAAAAGTAAAGAATAAAATAAGCCTAAAAGAATATGCTCCCTCAGAAAACCAATAACTTATATAACTAACAACCAACAGCTGCTAATGTGAAAAAGCATATGCAGGTGTCTCCAGAAATTTAATATTCAATATTCATATATTATTTAAAAGCATAGAAGTTCATACTAGTCTGCATCAAAAAATATTCTCTATTTCCTCAAATGAAATTACATACTGAATAAATACATATAGGTACATTAAGTCTGTATTTCAACTTTAATGTTATCAGCATCTATAATCTTTTTAGTTTTATTAAAAGTCCAAATGTGTAATTATTTATTTGATTGTGAACTCTAAGAGGCTTACTAAAACTTTCTCTTTTACTTCATGTTTTAATCTTCCTATTCAAATCATCCCTATCCGAAACATAATTCTTTAAATACTACTTTTCGATTGGAAATGTTATTAACACATTAAAAGAAATCCATTTAACCATATTGCCAATACTTTGAAAGATAAGAAAATCTAATTAAAATCTGACAACGTAGACTTCTTTTGTCAAGAATTTTAGTGTTGCAATCATGTTCACATTTAATAATATTTATAAAAAGAATACAAAAATATGAAATTAAGTAAATATTCTTGAATAACAAAAAGTGTTGGCAACAATGATAAAATTGATTATTGCTTTAGGGTACTTTCACACTTGCGCCGTTTGGCATCCGTCACAATGCTTTGTGTGACGCATGTGACGGATGCATTGTAAATAGTGTGAAAATAAAGGCAATGGATTCCTGTGAAATAATGCGTTGCATTAGTTTTCTTTAGCCGAGAGAGAAAGCCCCCATCATCACCGCACACACCGGCACTACTGCACCCATCATCACCGCACACACCCAGGCACTACTGCCCCCCTCATCACCACACACACCCAGGCACTACCGCCCCCATCATCACCGCACACACGCAGGCACTATCGCACTTATCACCACACACACGCAGGCACTTCCGCACCCATCATCACTGTACACACCAGCACTACCTGAGTGACGTCCCCGCTGACAGCACGATTCACTTCAGTTGCTGCGTAGATCTGACAGAGAGTGGTGGTAGTGTACGGTCGCTCCTGTCAGCTTCATGTAGCAGAGCTGGATGCGTCGCGGGACCTCGTGAGGATTACGCCGAACCTGGAGGGGTATTTGAGGATTAATAAAGTGGTGACACAGGGGGTTTTTGTCTTTTATTCCAACTAAAGTATTTTTTTGGGTGTATGTGTTTATTTACTTTCACTTACAGGTTAATCATTGGGGGTGTCTCATAGATGCCTACCATGATTAACCTAGGACTTAGTGGCAGCTATGGGCTGCCATTAACTCCTTATTACCCCGATTGCCACCGCACCAGGGCAATTAGGGATGAGCCGGGTAGAGTCCCGGGACTGTTGCATCTAATGGATGCGACAATTCGGGATGGCTGCTGGCTGATATTTTTAGGCTGAGGGGCTCCCCATAACGTGGGGCTAACCATCCTGAGAATACCAGCCTTCAGCCGTGTGACTTTACCCTGGCTGGTATCAAAATTGGGGGGACCGCACGTCAATTTTTTTATTATTTATTTATTTATTGTACTGCATAATATAGACATGCCAACCGGCGGCTGTGATTGGTTGCAGTGAGACAACTGTCACTCAGTGTGGGGGCGTGTCTGACTGCAACCAATCATAGGCACCAGTGTGTGGGGGAAGCAGGGAATATGAGATGGAATAATGAGCGGCCGGCATTTTTAAAAGAGGAGAAGCTATCAGAGCAGTGTGACAGCTGTGAAGCGCCGCGGCGGTGATTGGTAAGTGATCGGTTAGTATGAGAGAGGGAGGAGAGGGAGAAACAGACAGAAAGAGGGAGATAGACACCGAGAGAGAGAGAGACCAATCAACAGAACGACCGAGAGAGAGAGAGACTGACAGACAGACAGAGACTGATCGACCGACAGAGAGAGAGAGATCAGGAGTGATTTTAAACGATTGAGAACGTTCTGCTGGACATGCTGAGCATGCTCAGTAGAAGGAGATGGAATCCTGCACTGGAGTCCATCGCCAAATGTATGGCGATGGAATCCAGCATCATAGACATTCATTATATCTCTTAACGGATCCCGACAGAATCCTGCTGAGTGCGTTTTTTTACAGCAACAAAAAACATTGCATTCAGCTTTCCTCCCACCTGTCGGTCACTGATGGTCACCGACAAAACAACTGATGCGCCGCGAGGCGGATTCAACAGAACACCATCCGTTGCAATCTGCCCTTAATAGAAGCCTATGAGGAATAAACGGCTTCCTGCAACGGTTACCGTAATTCCTCAAGTCGGCGGATTGCAACGGATGCCGCACAACGCAAGTGTGAAAGTCCCCTTAGTAAGTTAGTGATGAAGTGGCTCTGACATATGGCTAAAAAATACTGTAATTTCTGTTAAAAGAATTCTAAGTATATTAAATATAAAATGACAATCTACTCAAATATAATTTCACAGCTCTAAATACTGTATTTAGTGTTTTAATGACTTCTCCCCCAAGCCAGATTTCACCTTTAGGACCAGGTGAAATTTTACAATTTTGACCAGTGTCACTTTAAGTTATTAACTTTGGAGTGCTTCAGCAGGTATCAGTGATTCTGAATTTTTTTTTAACCGTTATACTCAATGTTAGTGGTATATTTTGATATTTATATTTTGCGTTTTTTTATGAACATAAAAATATTTCAAACATTTTTAAAATTTTGCAGTTTTGAAACGTTGAATTTTTATGCTCTTAAGCCATATTACATAAAATAATTCAGAAATAATATTTTCCACATGTGTACCTTACATAAGCACCATCTTTGAAACATCTTTTTTTTTCTTAGGAAGTTAGAAGGGTTAAAAGTGTATCAACAATTTCTCATTTTTCTAACAAAATTTAAAAAAACATTTTTTTTAGGCATCACATCACATTTGAAGTGACTTTAATGTTACTATGTGACAGAAAATTTTAAAATTGACACCATTTTAAAAACTACATTCCTAAAAGTATTCAAAATCAAATTTAAGAAGTTTATGAACCCTTTAGGTGCTTTACCGGAACTAAAGCAATGTGAAGGAAAACAGGCAAAGTTTATTTACTATATCCCACAAAAATGATGCCATAGCCCAAAATCTTTCATTTTTACAAAGGTAACAAGAGAAAACGGACCTTTCAATCTGTTGTGCAAATGCCAATACCCCCATGTATGGTGGAAAAAAAAACTGTGCGTACTGCAGAGCTTGAACTGAAGGAGAAATATTTAACTTATGGAACTCAAAATTGCCTAAAATAGAGAGCAGATGCCATGTCACATTTGCAGAGCTCCCAATTCCCCTTAAAGAGTTTTATACCCCACACAGGTCACTCCATTTTGGAAACTACACCCCTCAAGGAATCTATCTAGATTTGCGGTGAGAACCTTGAACCCACAGTTGCCTCACAGAAGTTTAAAAGGTGACCTGTGAAAATGGAAAAAATAAATTTTTTCTACTAAAATGTTACTTTAACCCCAAATATTTTAATTTTCACAAAGGTAACAGAAAAAAAATGGACCTTGCAGTTTGTTTTGCAATTTCTCTTCAGTACAGTGATACCTGATATATGGTGGAAAACTCGGAATGGAGGGATAGCTTTTTGAATTTTGGAGCGCAAAATTGGCTGGAAGAGATGGCGGACATCATGTGCCTAAGTAGTGGAAATGCCCCAAAGTAACCTCATTTTGGAAACTACAGCATTCAAGAAATTTATGTAGATGTCTGGTGAGCACCTTGAACACATAGATACTTAAGAATTTTATAAAATTGAGCTGTGAAAATGAGTAAAATAACTTTTTACCACAAAAATGTTGCTTTAAGGCTTAATATTTTTTTGTCACAAGAGAAACAAGAGAGAGTGGAGATCAAAATTTGTTGTACAATTTCTCCTGAGTATATCAATACCCCACTACTGCAGTACTCAGAAGGGACAGAGAGCTATTTGAATTTTAGAGCGCCAATTTGGCCGGAATAAATAGTGGACACCATGTCACAATTCAATATCCGCTACCATGCCAAACGGCAGAAACCCCCCATAAGGTAACCCTTTTGGAAACTAGACCTTCAGTAAATTCATCTAGGGGTATAGTGAGCAATTTTAACCTTCATCTGATTAACAGAACTGTATAACATTAGGCTATTGTTCCACTAAAATATTGCATTGACCCTAAAAGTTTTATTTTTCAAAAAGGGTATAGAAGAAAATAGATAATATATTGTGTTACACAATTTCTCTAGAGTTCTCCAATACCTACATGGGGGTCAAAAAAATGTTTAAGACAGAGCCACAATGAAATGCAGATTTAGTTGTAATGGTTGTGGGGTGTCATATAAACTTGTCAGATCCACTGACATGCCAGAAAATAGTCCCCGCATGAGTGACCCCAATATATAAATGACAACCTTCAATTAATTCATCTTGGGGTGCAGTGAGCATATTAAAACCACAAGGCTGTGTCATTGAATTTTGTTTCATTTGATGGTGAAGAAAGAATATTTTTTATTTTTTTACTAAGATGTTTTATTCCAAAGTTTCACATTTTTATAAGGGCTAATAATAAAATAATGGACCATACAGCTGGCTGTGTAATTTTTCCTGAGTGCGCTAATACTATTCATGTAATCAGGAACTATTTTAGAGGAACAGTGAAAATCTCATAAGGGAAGGAGCACCATATTGTATATCAGAATTTGAGAGAATATTTTGCAAGGGCCAAAACAGCAGAAATTGCTCACAAGTGGCAATTTTACAAACTGCACCCAGTGATTTCATCTAGAGGTGGTGTGAGCATACAGTGGTGAAAATGAGCCAACAGTGTTGTGCTGCAGCTAAAAAGGCCAGCAAAATTCTGAGATGTATAAAGGCAAGCATTGAATCTAGATCAAGAGAGGTAATTATTCCCATATACTTTGCACTGATCAGACCCCACCTGGAATAGTGTGTACAGTTCTGGGTGCCCCAATTCAAGAAAGGCATCAATATATTGGAGCAAGTCCAGACAACCAAGATGGTAGAAGGTCTGTAAACCATGTCATATGAAAATCAGCTAAAATAACTAGAAATATTTAGTTTGCAAATGAGAAGGCTGAGAAGAGACAATATCTGAAAGGCAGTCACAGTGCAGAGGGAACTACCTTATTCCCATTAGCACAAAAAATAACAAGAAGCAATGGAATGAAACTAAAAGGAAGGAGATTAAGATTAGAAATTAGGAAAAACTTTCTCAAAAACCTCCTCAAATGACAACCAATTGATGAATTCATCTACTGGTGTAATCATGATTTGATCTCTGGAAAACACCCATGGAGTCAAATCTAGAAAATGTTGCAACATTAAAAATTGCGACTTGTTATGCCCAGTACATTGTAGTGCCCATATGTTGTGCTCAGCTAGTGTTTCTGTTGACAAACACCACGTAAATTACTTTGGCTCTTCTCACTACAACAATGAAAAACATGCAGTTGTTAACTGTGGTTTAGACACATTGTGGTGCTCAGAAGAGAGGTGGGCATTTAAATTTGACCTTACATGTTTCGTTCTATTTCTTTTTAGGGGGAACAATACTGCTTTTCTACAGCCTTTGTGCTACAAGTAATGTGGAAGCCCCTATATTTCTGTTAACAGATAAAAGCCTGAGTGAAGACTTTGTTATTTGGGGGTTGATTTGAATGCTATTGGTAGCAACTTGAGGTATAGAAGATTTTGGATCAGTTCACATTTATCCTGTGCTCTATGCTGAACACTTACATTATGGTTTCCAGCTTCATCTCCAAAATATGTGAGTCAGGGGAAAATCCCAAAGGATCTTTTTTATTAATGTATCAGCAGATTTACTTGCATCTCCATTCGGCCTCAGTTCATCAGTGTTTTTTTTCAAAGGAGCATAAAACTCTTGTTGAACCCACTTTTGTGCATGCCTAAAAAGACACGTAAAAAGATGGACACCGCTGGACCAAAAGCCAGAATGGAGTTAAAAATGACCTCTTCTGTCTCATTACAGTGAAATTTCTGTTGGAAAATTTGGCTGTCATGTTTTTCAGAGATTTACTTGAAAATTCTGATATAAGCGCTTAGTGTAAACGGCAGGATAAATGTGAGCTGAGCCTTACTGCGATCTTTGGGAGGCAGAATGAACAAATCAACAGAAGTTCAACAATTGGCTTATTTTCATTTTTTACGCCGTTCACTTTGAGGTATAAGTGTTGATGCCTTTATTCACCAGCTCAGTTCAATTAGAGATGAGAGCTTTTATAGTTTTTTTTAGTTTTGGCTACTATCTCACAAAAAACATTATTGTTGTTTTTTTTTTTACAAAATAAAGTCTTTGCAACCCCAAATGTTTAAGGCTTTGGCTTTTTATTTTTATGGCAACAGAGCCAGAGCTTGGTTTTTGTGGGATGAGTTGAAGTTTTTACTGGTAGCATTTCGGGTCTGATAGTATTTTTTGATCATTTTCAATTCCGATTTTGGTAAAACAGAATCAAGAAGATACAGCAATTTAAGAATAGTTTTTTGTTATTTTTTTTTTTTCTGGTTCACCATATCGTAAAACTGATATTAAGCCTTTATTTTTCAGGTCAGTACAAATACAGTAATACTATATTTACATTTTTTTTATGTTTTGTGGCTTTTATACTATAAAAACAATTTTATAGAAAAAAATATTTTTGCATTGCTGCATTGAGGTTGAATTATAGAAAACAGAATAGAAAATGGATAGTGAAAAACCTATAATGCATAGCGCCGCGCAACCATCTCTACCATTACCTATTGTATCCTTACTAGGGATGAGCGAATATATTCGCCACTATTCGGTATCCGACGGATAATGGGGTATTCAAGGTATTCGCTATCCGACAGCTAATATGGTATTCGCTCCGATACTTTCATTTTAATTTCTGACTTCCTGGTGCCTGTTTTCCAGCCAATTAACACATCTGATGTTGCTTGCCCTCACAGTAACGACGCAGCCATCTTTGTTGTGGTGTTACTGTGATTGGCTTGGCCGCACAGCGTCATAGGGACTATATAAGCCAGCGTCCATTTTGTGAACACGCAGTCATATGGGGCTGGCAGTGTAGATAGACTGTAATGTGTGCGGGGGAGCGTTCTTAGATCCAACTAATAAATAGTCCTTCTAAGGGCTGTACACAGTGTCCAGTAGCTGCTAGCAGCTCCATAAATCGCTTTTTTGACAAACAGAAGGCAGGTCTTTCAGTCTCTCTCTCTGTCTGTCGGTCTCTCCCTCTCTCATACTCACTGATCACTGACCGATCACCGGCGCGGAGCTGCACTGATGTCACACTGCTCCGGCGGCTTCTCCTGCTTTTAAAAATGCCGGCTGCTCATAATTCCATCTCGTATTCCCTACTTCTTCGCCCACCGGCGCCTATGATTGGTTGTAATCAGACACGCCCCCATGCTGAGTGACAGCTGTCTCACTGTAACCAATCACAGCCGCCGGTGGGTGTGTCTATATCATGCAGTACAATAAATAAATAAATAATAAAAAAAAATGGCGTGTGGTCCCCCAATTTTGATACCAGCCAAGGTAAAGCCACACGGCTCAAGGCTGGTATTCTCAGGATGGGGATCCCCACGTTATGAAGAGCCCCCAAGCCTAAAAATATCAGCCAGCAGCCGCGCCGAATTGCTGCATCCATTAGATGCAACAGTCCCGGGACTCCACCCAGCTCATGCTGAATTGCCGTGGTGCGGTGGCAATCGGGGTAATAAGGAGTTAATGGCAGCCCATAGCTTCCACTAAGTCCTAGGTTAATCATGGCAGGCGTCTGTGAGACACCCCCTATGATTAACCTGTAAGTGAAAGTAAATAAACACATACAACTGAAAAAATCCTTTATTTGGACTAAAAGACGAAAAAAACACCCTCTTTCACCACTTTATTAAAATCCCCAAATACCCCACCAAGTCTGTCGTAATCTTCACAAGGTCCCGCGATGCATCCAGCTCTGCTCCATGAAGCTGACAGAAGCAGCCATACAACACTGACGATTGCTGTCAGCTCCACACAGCAACTGAAGTGAGTCGCACGATCAGCGGTGCTGTCACTCAGGTGACCCACGGCCACCGCTCTCAGGTGGAGGACTGCAGCTGACCGCGGGTCACCTGAGTGACGGCACTACTGATCGCTTGGCTTACTTCAGTCACTCAGAGGATTTGCGGTCATCGGTGAGTCCTTCACCTGTGATCGCAAATCAGGCCGCGGCACACAGACAGAGCCACGTGATGGCAAAGAAGTTGGGTGAAGTTCATCCGAGTTCATTCTGATCACGCAGCTCCGTCTCGCAGCCAGCCATGTTGTATGGGAATGTAGCAGAGCCGAGTGGGACCGCGCTTTCATAAATGCAAATCCAAAACGCTGATCGGGAATGTCACTTCAGTTGCTCCGTGGAGCTGACAGAGTGCAGCGGTGGTGTACGGTCACTCCTGTCAGCTTTATGTAGCAGAGCTGGATGCATTGCGGGACCTCGTGAGGATTACGCCGGACCTAAAGGGGTATTTGGGGATTTTAATAAAGTGGTGAAAGAGAGTGTTTTGTATTAATCTTTTATTCCAAATAAAGGATTTTTTTGGGTGTATGTGTTTATTTACTTTCACTTACAGGTTAATCATTGGGGGTGTCTCATAGACGCCTGCTATGATTAACCAAGGACTTAGCGGCAGCTATGGGCTGCCATTAACTCCTTATTACCCCGATTGCCACCACACCAGGGCAATTTGGGATGAGCCGGAAAGAGTCCTGGGACTGTCGCATCTAATGTATGCAGCAATTCCGGGCGGCTGCTGGCTGATATTTTTAAGCTAAGGGGTTCCCCATAACGTGGGGCTCCCCATCCTGAGGATACCACCCTTCAGCCGTGTGGCTTGATCTTGACTGGTATCAAAATTTTGGGGGGACCGCATGCCATTTTTTTTTAATTATTTATTTATTTATTTTACTGCACTACTGTACGTAGACCCGCCCACCGGCATCTGTGATTGGTTGCAGTGAGACAGCTGTCACTCAGCATTGGGGCATGTCTGAATGCAACCAATCATAGGCGCCGGAGGGCAGCGGAAGCAGGGAATAAAAGATGGAATAATGAGCGGCCGGCATTTTCAAAAGCTGGAGAAGCCACCAGAGCAGTGTAACAGCTGTGCTACACCGCGCCAGTGATCGGTCAATGATCGGTGAGGATGAAAAAGGGGGGAGAGGGAGAGACCGACAGACAGAGAGAGAGATCGAAAGAACTGCCTTCTGTTTGTCAAAAAAGTGATTACTTTGATTTGAGAGCTGTTCTGGAGACTATGTAAACTCAGCATCCTGCTCTGAGCACGTTATTCCAAGACACCAGAAATGCAGTCAGGCACCTTCCACAGGCTGTGCCCATACTGTTTCTGCCTTTTCCCATCCATTTCAGCCTTTTCCTCAGTCACCACAGCTCGCCGTTAGGTCCAACGTGAAATTATTCGAGTTTCACATAGACTTACATTGCGCATCGAATATTCGCAAATAGTCGAATATTGCCGACCTATTCGTCGGATATTCGTCGAAGCAGATATTTTGGTATTCGATCATCTCTAATCCTTAAACATCCCTTGTAGACTGTGAGCCCTCGCAGGCAGGTTCTTCTCTCCTCCTGTACCAGTCTGTACCTTGCTTTGTTTATGAATATTGTACTTGTCACTACTTTTTGTACCCCTTTTCACATGTAAAGCGCCATGAAATAAATGGAGCTATAATAATACATAATAATATTAATAATAATATGTATGCAGTCCTTGTGCATTCCAGAGTGGAGCATTCTATCAATGCGCATGCACAGACAGCACTGTAAGCAACATGCATCCATTACGTGACTATACCAGCCCAACACGTCAGTGATGTGCAGTGCGGTATCGACCTGGAAGCTCTGTGTTCCAGCATGGAGCTCAGCATCAGGGCTCAGGCGCGGACAACAATATTGTGTTCCGGAAGCTTAGCATTCTAGTATGGAAGGTGGTATCGTGGCGCATGCACGGACTATGATATTGGGCTCCGGAACCAGTAAGAGACACACATCGGTCCTACGCGTGTGCTACACATTGCGTGACACATCAGGAAGTCCTGCGTTCCAGGCTAGAGTGCACGCCACAGTACATGCTGCATGAGGTTACTTCATTAAGGGGTACACATATATTAATCTGTTTTCACAGTTGATTGTTCTTGATTGATTGGACTTAATTTAAATACTGCCATTATGGACCATCATTCTCTATATCCTGCTTAGCATACTAGTCTACTAGACAGTGTTGATCTGCATCAGCCTTAGTGCTATATGGGGACTACACACCAGCTCATTTGAGCCACTCTTAACTACATGTGAAGCATACCTTCACCAGCCTCCTGAGGAACCTTTATGTTTGGGGAAACGCTTCGAGGCACCAAGCATTAACCAATGGACATTGGGCATGGTCAAAATCATCTAGCAAAATAAGTTATCTTAGTCTTCCTACCCTGTACCTGTCTATTATTGTTTATTGTTTGTACTTTGCACCTTATCTACGGTAGGTACTTGCACTTTTTGTGGAAGGGAATACAGAGTCAGGCAGGGAAAGCCTGCGGTGAGTGCGAACGCCAAATCGTTACTAGACTGCCAACCCCGCTGTTAGGCAGTACACAGGAGGGAGAATCCAAATCAGGTATAGCATTCTACTTTCTCTGTGCACTTACAGTATTTTTATATTTTATACTTCTTGGTGGTTTTAAACAATTACTAATAAAGACTGTACTCAACTTGCTGTATAGCAGCTTGTTTTTTAAGGTACAAAAAGATGTTTACAGTTGTACTTTTTTATTTACATTGTTCTTTTTGATCATGTTTTATTCCACTTTTTTATCAGCTCTAAGATAGAAAGACAGTTTATCCTATTTTTTTTATGGTGTTCATTGAAACTGTTATTTAGTATGACAGTTTTATAGATTGGTTTGTTTCTGATGCAGCGATTCTAAATATGTTTACTTAGTTGTTTATTTTGTTTTTACATAAATATCCATATTTAATGATAATATTTTTTCAATTTTTTTGTTCTTTATTTTCTGATTTTTTAAAAATATTTTTACAATTTCTTTCATTTTTTTCACTTTTTACTAACAGTAGAACCTACATGGGACATTAACTTATATTACTCTAATTATTAGTATGCTTTATTGCAATGCTCAAGCATTGCAATACATTATACCTGTCCATGTGACACTTGCAGAAGGCCTGATAGAACATACTCCTGGCATGGCGTAACACGTTTCCTTAGCTGGCAGACCTAGAAGTCATAATTTCATCTTTGGATGCCATAGCAATGCTCATGATTGTCGCGTGGGTCCTGATAGGGTGGAAGAGGCAGGACATTCCCTCTCCCAACAACAGTGGAACCTTGCTTAACGAGTAACCCAGTTAACGAGAATTTCACTTAACAAGCAAAGCTTCCTGTAAATTTATAGCTCAATTTACGAACAAGCTTTGCTGTATGAGCAAAATACTCACCGCACATACTTCCGGTTCTGTACATCCACCGCGCTCTGACCCGCTCTTGCAGGCCACACAAACACAGACAAGCATACACAAACACAAACAAACACGCATGCACACACATACAATGTTATGCACACCTTACCTTCCGTGCCATCGCCGGCCTCATGGTTCCTGTAGTTCGCCGGTACATCGTGACGAGGGAGGAATCCTCACGGTGAAATACAAGACCCAGGAGGCCGGCGATGGAATGGAAGGTAAGGTGAGCATAATGTGTACCTTCCGTTCCATTGCCGGCCTCCTGGGTCTTGTAGTTCGCCGCTCCAGCCTGTGTATCGGCAAGCATCGTGACTAGGCAGGAACTTCCCCTGTCAGCCGCTACTCAAAGGCAGCGCACTGACCAATCCAAGGCAAGTGGCTCCTGCCTTTGACGTCAGCGCTCTGGGTGCGGAAGTTCCTCCCTCGTCATGATGGTTACCCGATACACAGCCCGTACTAGCGAACCGCAGGTCCCAGGAGGCCGGCGATGGAACGGAAGGTAAGGTGAGCAGAATATGTGCGTGTGCATGCGTGCTTGTGTGTGTTTGTGTGTGTTTGTACATGTTTGTACGTGTTTGTGCATGTGTGGTATGGCACAATAGGGGAACAGGATGGGACATTAATCAAGTTGTGGAACGAATTGTCTAGATTGCAATGATTTCCTATGGGAAATCTTGCTTTGCTGAACGAGTAACTTGGTTAACAAGCACACTTCCAGAACGGATTGTTCTCGTTAACCGAGGTTCCACTGTACCTAAATTCTGTGATTGTGTTGATTGGGGCACTTTAAGGGATATATAGCCAGGGGTAGTGTGGCACCGACCTTGACAGCCAGAGCTTGACTATCACTTACGCTAAGCGATAATACTCACAGCTGCTTTAGTTGCACAGATTACCATTGGTGATGAGTAGTGATGAGTGAATATATTCGTTACTATTCGCTATTTGCAGAATAGTACGGTACTCAGGCTATTTGTTATATTGTGAGTAATGGTAAATTTGCCTCACTATATTGGGATGTCCCACCCAGCCGTTTTGTCACTTGATTTGCAGCCAATAAACACTCTGGGCTTCTTAACCAATCACAGTAATGCCACAACCATCTTGGTTGAGGCGTTACTGTGATTAACTAGCCACTCAGCATCATAAGCTCTATAAAAGACCTTCCACTGCTATTTGGCGCACACTACATTTGGAGCCTGCTTTGTATCAGCGTAGGGATAGAGCGAGAAGCTGCTAGGGAGAGTGTAGGCCTCTAAATAACACAAAAAGCCCTTTTCAGGGCTGCCTGCAGCGTAGGTCCATGTAGTGTTCAAGGGGACAAATTTTCGAGTAGGAATAGTGTTTAAAGCAGTGTGTGTCATTACCTCCATTGTACCATCCAGAAACCAGAATACAATAGCTCTTTTAAGAGCTGATAGCACTGAACACAGTCACATCAGGGAGTGAATAGATTGTGGATTAGGTAGGGAATCGGGACACGTTTCCCCAATATTTAGGGGTTCACAGCCTGACCTGTGCCATCAACCCAAGTCAGCCACATTCATACGTTGTTAGTAGCATTTGCAAATAATTACAAAGCAGGACTCTAGCAATCAGTGCTGCCTGATACAGTAAAACACCGTTACTGTTTCCACAATAGTTAGGGTTTCACAGCCTTACCTGTGCCGTCTGTCCACAGCAAGCCACATTCATACATTGCTAGGGGCTTTTGCAAATACAAAGCAGTACTCTAGCAATCAGTGCTGCCTGATACAGTCAGAGTGTGTTTTCAGCTGGGCCAGAGGTGGTCCAGTAACATATGTTTGGGAGGGACTGCTCTTACTTATAAATTTGGGTGGTCCTTCTCTAACTGAGACTCATATAATAGCAATATACAATGTGCCCATAGTAGCAATGGGCTTTACCATTTTCCTCCACCTCAATCTCATTCTGCAGCCCACAATTCAAGTGTTCAGAGGGCCTTCATGAGTTGTTTTTTCAACAGTAATTGTAAATTGCTATCAAATATGTTGCCCCCATCTCAGTCACAATGTGGGACAACCCATGTCAAGGTTCTCCATTCCAATAACAAATATTAGTTTGGTTTGATTACTGTCCCGGTTTGTCCAGTGCACAATGTGCATTGTTAACAACAATGAGCCCTATGGGCTGAGTCATGGTTGATGCAGAATAGAAAAGGCTTTTAATGGGAAGAGGTGTACATTAACAGCAGTAGCAAAAATGAACATTTTGGGGAATGTAGTTTGCCTTGCTCTCATGGGGAGGGATAGAAAACAGTGGAGAAATTAAGTTCTTGTTGAATTTAATTAGAGTAAGTCTGTCTGCATTTTCTGTGGAGAGGCGTGTGCACCTATAATTAATGATTGCCCCAGCAGAACTGAAAGCACACTCTGACATCACACTAGCAGCCAGGCAGGCCAGCATCTCCAAGGCATACAAGGAAAGGTTGGGCCAAGTGTTCAGCTTGGACACCCAATGGACCTGAAGCATCAGAAAGGACGCAGGTATGGATACTTAAGTACCCCTTGACCATGTTGTGCAACGTCTCCCTCCTTGGCATTATTACAGGCACAGATAGCCCTTGCTGATGAGCTGGTTTATTTAAAATGGCACAGTTTGCTCACATTTTTCCCCTACCTCTGTTGGACCTGGTGTTAATGTCTCTCCCCATTAATCCTTGGTGTTGAAAAGAGTCGGTAACTCTGCCACCAGCATTGTCTGAGGGAAATGTTTTCAGCAACTGATCTACAATGAACTTCCCTCTTGAAGGCTTCCATTGTGCAACCCTTTGGTGACGCCAAAAGGAGAGAAGGAAATTTCTCCTTGTACAGTGGGTTCAGAAAGGTGGCCAACCAGTATAAGTTGATGGATAAAATGTGTATCACATTAAAGGTCTTGCCACAGACACACATGAACTGTGCCATGTGGGCCAAGCTGCAAGCAGGCAAAGGTTCTGTGTCCCCATCAGGAGGAACAATGCCCATCTTCTCCTCACATTGATTTGCCTCCTTCTCCACCTCCTCTTCTCCAGCCCATCCATGTTAGACAGACTTGATGATGGGGTTGAGAGCCCCTGTATAGCATTGGGAGTCCCCTCAGTCGCACAAAAAGCAAGTCAACTCCCTCCTACTCCTTTTCATCATCACCCGATGTTGCCTCAGAATATTGGCTGGGCTGGGTAGTATCACACATTGGGAAATCTGGCTCCATAGCCACATGCTGTGCACTCAAAGCTTCCTCTTTGAGAATATGCAGTGATTGTTTCAAAAACAGACAAAGCAGTGGGATGGTTAAGCTGATAATAGCCTGATCACCGCTCATGAGCTTGGTGCAGTACTCAAGGTTCTCAAGAACCTCACAAATGTCAAAAATCCACACCCACTCGAGAGCCTTTATGTGTGGTGGCTGACTCTCAGTCTGACGGGCATGTTGAAGTTGGTATTCAGCAACTGCCCTCTGCTGCTCACTAAACCTCAACAACATATAATATGTAGAGTTCCACTGACTTCACAAATTCAAGCACTTTTGCAGTGCTGTATGACCAGCAAAAGCGGTAGAGGAATGGTGGAAATGGTCACTAATACGGCACACCTTCTTAAGTGAACATGAACTTACACGTTGCATGTACACCAACTCATACACCAGCTCACTTTTTTGTTTTTTTTTTGTTTTTTTTTACCTTCTCAAGTAAGTAGGGCAAGTCAGGGTATGTTTTCAGAAATTTCTGAACAACTAGGTTCAGCCCGTGAGCCATGCATGAAACGTGTACCAGCTTGACCACCTTTAAAGTCACCACCAGGTTACACCCAATGTCAAAAACAACCAGACCAGGTTGGAGGTGCAGCGGGGAGAGCCACTCATTGGTCTGTTCTTTTATACCTTTCCACAGCTCTGCTGCAGTGTGTGGTTTCTAACCTAAACAGATCAGCTTCAGCAGAGCATCTTGCCACTTTAACGATGTGCTGCTACACAGCCCACTGCTTGGCAATGATGGGGAGGGTAATTCAGCAGAGGATGAGGAGCAGGAGGAAGAGGGGAGATAAGAAGTGGCATGGGATGAATAGAGATGAGCGATGTTCGAATCGAACCATTCGCCAATTTCAAATTTGAGTTGTTCTGGGCGATGTTCGAGTTGTTTGACGACCTCGAATGATTTGCTTCACGTTCGACCGTTCGAGTTACCATTCGATAATGGTTCGATCAGCAAAAGCGTAGCTAGTTACTAGCTGGATTTTCACTGTAATACTGTCAGTCAATGTTAATAATGATATTATCAAAATTCAGCGTATAGCATGCGGGTGGGGTTACGGGGTTTAGATCAGTGCTGCAGAGTTCTGAAAGAATGCCGATCGCCATTTTTTTTTCTTAACCGTGCATACAGTGGTGTGGGCCAGGCCAGGCTGTCAGCCAATCACAGACACACACACAGCAAAGTGGATTTCTGCTGCTGCTGCTGTGGGCGCTATAAAGTGCAATCGAGACATCGGTTTAGGGAGTAGGGACTAGTTGTTATTTCAGCCCTTTTCAGGGCTAGATTCGAGCAGTTCATAGCCATTTTTGCTAGGCAGGTCTGTGCCAGCGCTGTGCAAGGGTTTTTCACAGCGTCTGTCTAAATCAGCTCAGGCAATTCTTTGTGGCACAGTATAAGTGTCTGTGATAGTCAGTGACGTAGCACTGCTGTCAAGAAAACTACACCACCTCTCCATTTCTGCTACATAATTTTTAACTGCAGGTAGTCCAGGCAATTCTTTGGGGCATAGTATCAATGTCTGTGAAAGTCAGTGACCTACCACTGCTGTCAAGAAAGCTACACCACCTCTCCATTTCCACTACACAATTTTTAACTGCAAAAAGTTCAGGCAATTCTTTTGGGCATAGTATCAGTGTCTGTGATAGTCAGTGATGTACCACTGCTGTCAAGAAAGCTACACCACCTCTCCATTTCTGCTACATAATTTTTAACTGCAGGTAGTCCAGGCAATTCTTTGTAGCATATTATCAGTGTCTGTGAAAGTTAGTGACCTACCACTGCTGTCAAGAAAGCTTCACCACCTCTCCATTTCTGCTACACAATTTTTAACTGCAGGTAGTCCAGGCAATTCTTTGGGGTATAGTATCAGTGTCTGTTATAGTCAGTGATGTACCACTGCTGTCAAGAAAGCTACACCACCTCTCCATTTCTGCTACACAATTTTTAACTGCAAAAAGTGCAGGCAATTCTTTGGGGCATAGTATCAGTGTCTGTGATAGTTAGTGACGTACCACTGCTCTCAAGAAAGCTACACCACCTTTCCATTTCTACTAGCCAATTTTTAACTGGAAGTAGTCCAGCCAATCTGTGAGGAAGGTGCAGGCGTAGATATAATGTTGCCTTCATCCAAAGGTGGTGCTCTCGATGTCTGAGAGAGCTCAACACCACCAGCTGTTTCCACTTCCAAAACAACTGACGACCTGCCAATAGCACTGCCTGTTGTGGGAAAAGAGGTGGAAGGTCTGCGTCCAAAAGCATGTGTGACTGCTGTCCCCACAGTCACAGAGGATGAAGAGCATGCAGATGCACTTGATGGGGCAGACGATGGTTGCCCCACCCCGCTGGGCCGCATTATAGCACAGTGACCTTCCCACTGCGACTTATGTGTCATTTAAAGTCGTGTACAGGGTGGGCTCCCCAGTATACAGCAAAACTACGCACCAGGAAAAGGACTCTAGGCAGTTGGGTTGATAAATGATTGTTTAACTTTACCAAAACAAACAATAACAACCATGCATAAAACAGAAAGAATAGAACAATCTATTCACAAGTCCAAAAGCCTACACCCCTATGCTGCGCCACTCGTGATGGTGATTTATACCCCCTTCTCACCAACCTTTGCCTAACCAAGGGACTGTCTAAACAGTCGCCTAATACTTAATAATCCCTCTGGGTAGCAGGAGTACTTGTGTGTGTGCGAACACGACGTACCAGTGGCGCAGCACAAGAGCTTACAAATTATCTACCTAAACATAGACAAAACCCATTACCCCCCCTGAATACGCTTGGTAGCTGAAGCCTCACAGATAAGGCAAATGATAAAAGTGGTAAGGCGAACCACACAGCTCAGCAACACAGTCCTAGAAATCTTGTAAAGCAACAGTCATTGCAAACATGTGTCGCTGTCCCTTTAATATTTTAACTGTAACTGACAAACTGACAGAGCAGAGCCAGCAAATCTTATGGTCTATATAGTCGGCCTAAGCAGAACAGATATGAGTTTTGTTACCAAAACAAAGTGTTACGTGCACGCAGTCCTGGGCCCAGCCTACCGTACCCGGGTACTGTGTTGTCCAGCTGCCATAAATACAGACTTGACGATCCTCTCATGGTAATCAGTATAGCCAGCAACTGAAGAATGGCGGTCTCCGGCACAGGATGCTGCTCACACGTGTTACGGTCCTCCTCACCTAACTCCAATACGAGTCTCCTCACAATCCACCTAAGTGTTTCTGTGGCGGCTCCTTTCTGTTACGCACACCTTTCGCTTTTCCTTCAGCTCACATACAGCACCTCCTCTGGTCTCCAAGTCCACAGCCGAAGACCGTTTTGCTGTTGCTATAGTGACCAAACAGTCAAAGGCAGATGCAAAACAGCGACCCCCTTGTGGGTGGTCATCAGCAATGCATACAATAGACAGTAAATAAGCATTTTGCATTTACAGTGAATAAAGGTCATTTATACACTCTTTCCCTTTTACATGTGAATAACAATGCATACAATGAACGGTAAATAAGCATCTTGCATTCACAGTGGCTAAAGGTCAATACACCCTCACCCTATCACTTCATATCCATGTGACGGTTCATGGACGAAGTACTCAAACTAGTGAGTTTTTGGCCTCTACTTACAGATTGGTGACAAATCTTACAGATGACATGAGTTGGGCGATACTTTGCGATGTTAAAAAAGGCCCAGGCTAGGCAAGGCCTACAGCCCATACGACATGCAGAGCCACCACGACTTCTGCTCAGAGGTAGAGTTGTGGCTGAGGATGCACTTGTTGACATGCTTCCAGTACTTTGTCTCTGTCAAGGAAGGAGCATCCTAACCTCGTCGTCAGTAGCATCCTCCTCTGCTGACCTCATCGACAGGCTGACTGTGGGTTGACAGTAAGTGGGGTCTCCAACCTCATCATCTTCCTGTGTATTCTCACTCTCCTCGTCCTGACTCCTCAGAGCCAACCTCTTCCTGCCCTGACCAAAGAGTAAAGTTGTCATTTTAATCAGGTATCTGAGTCTCATCAGCAAGTTCCCCATTCTCCCCATACTCAGCAGGGCGGGTGGAGACTTAAGAGCGGGTAGGAAGCAAGTGCGATTGGGGTGACACCACAGATGAATGGATTATTTGGGATACTGAAGTTGAGGTGGAGGAGAGGCCCCTTGATGGAGCACTTGAGATCCATTCAAGCACCTGCTGTTTTGGTGCCTCATCTACATTTGGTAGCGATGGTGGTGTCTGTAACAAAGGGATCATATTAGATTATCCACGAGAAGAAGTAGACATCTTATATTGGCTGGAAGATTGTGTTACAAATCAGTGCCACCGTAGCCGCAAGCAGCCTGCTGCGGTTCCAGTTGCACCCAGACGTCGGCTGGCATTTTTGGCCGTGCCTCGGGTTGTCCAGCTGGCTGCTTCCTCCTCCACGTCTAATTGTGGAGAGGCAGCTAGTGCGCATGCGTGTGCCGTTTTACCCCAGCCACAGCCTAAGTCCGGTGTTTCGCCTAGTGAGCATGTTCAGCCTGACTGTGCCATTCCTGAGGCTAAGTACTCAGTTCGGGCTACTGAGCATGCTCCAACACTTAGTGCGAAAAGCCGCTTTGCACAGGTACTTGTACTCCGTGCTGTTTCTAAGTCCTGTGTTGTGCCTACTGAGCATGCTCAAGATGATGTTCTGTTTTCTGAGACTGTTGTTCAGGCTATTGAGCATGCTCAGGCACTTAGTGCATCAGAGGCTAGGTCCGGTAAGGACCTTACTGGTCATGTCCGTGAGGTGGCAGGCCATGATAGGCCAGAGGGCATCAGGAGTCCTGATGATGTGGCCACTCCGGACTGGCTCGCAGAGATCCGTCCCTATGAGTTGGCACCTTGTCATTGTTCGTCAGACGATGACTAGTGAGGTGTTTGGAGCATTGCTGCCATGAGGTCATCAGTGAAGTGGCGGTTCCGGATAGGCCACTATTTATGTAACTGATGATGTGGCACTCTGCTATTGGCTTCTGGAGGTGCATTGTGGTCCACCCTGGGTTGGACACAGTTTATAAAAGGGGCTGGAGACAACATGGAGGTGCGCAGTCTTCTATTATGCTCACACAGAGCACACCTCCATGTGTTGAACCCAGTGCGGCTTTAGGACAGAGGTAGGCAGGGATAGGGTGTCGGTGCTGGACGGCACCATACTTGGTAATGCGCCATGGCTACGGCCAGCTCCTGTCCTACCAGTCCTGCTTGTGCAGCCCAGTGGCATTAACTGGGCTGCTGCTGCTGCGCCTGCTGTCCACAGGTGTGCCTCCTACATACACGGACAGCATACCCCAGGGCTCTTGTGTTGTTAACAGTGAGTTCCTGGGCTGGGTTTGTGGACCCTGTGACACTAACAGGGTTCACAGTCTCCTGATCCGAGTGTTGTCTACTCAGGTCAGGCTTCTATTAGTTTCAGAGCCACCCAGCTCTGTATTCTCCGCCTAACCTTTGGGTTGCCAGCATCTCCTTTTCCATCTGGGAGCACGGTAGACCCCGACTGGCGATTGGAATATACACCACCTTATCCTAATCTGCCAGTCCCCCCATAACAGATGGTATTTCTTCAGCAGATGTTACTGTTGCTTTACCACCAACCCCACGGACACAAACTTTTTTTCCCTTACCAACATGCCTGTTCCCCTTTCCACCAGCATCTGGCCTTTTTCCACTCATTTTGTAGATGACCAAATTTGCAACTCTGCAGGGACACCCTACTCAACGCTGTCTCAGCACAGCAGCACTCAGTCCCTCAGATGTGGACAAGTAAAAGACCATTTCCTCCTAGCCATGACAAAGCGGTGAGATTAATTCTGTGCATCACTGGTGTTTAGTGGAAAAGCTGATCTAAGATTGTGTAACAGCTTCTGCCGATACTCCTGCATACATGCGTCCCTTTCTATGGCAGAAATGATTTCGCCAAATTTGGGCACAGACACCACTTAAGTGGCATCAATTTTCCCACGGTTGCAAACTTGACAAGGTTATTTTCATGAAGCACATTCAAAAATCCACAAGCCTTTTATCTCCCCAGGATGACACAGGGATAGAAAAGTCCTTGCGGATCCATGACTTGTTCATCTTGATGAACGTTGGTCTGTCCATATTGTCACTTATCTGTCTGCACACACCCAGCAGCACTGAAGACACGTTCCGAGAGAAAGCTGGCTGTGGGACACAACAAAATGTCCAAGGCATAAGTGGTGAGCTCAGGCCATTTTTCCAGATTGGAAGCCCAAAATGAGCAAGGCTCAAGTTGCACAATCATGGCATCGATGTTCACTTACAGATACTCCTATATCTTTGTCTCCTCGTCCTTTTACTCGTCCAGCTCTTTTTTTTCAGCATAACTATATGTACTTGTCACTTTTCCATGTGTTTGTGGGGTCTTCTGAGTTGTTTGTCACCTTTTGCACACCTTAGAAGGTGTTTTCTATGTGTTTGTATGTGTTTGTGTTTGCCTGCCATTGTTTTCAATGGGGTTCGAAGGTGTTCGTCGAACGTTCGACAAACACACCCGACGTTTGACGAACCGAACTGGAACACTAGGAGGGTGGCTCAACTCTAGTGATGAGGTGGAAACGCTGGTAGAAGTTAGGCCCGCTATTCTTGGCGTGAGTACAATTTGCAACTTTGTCCCTACCTCCAACTGGTTCATCCAATTTCCTATGACAGGTATGTATCATCCCTATCCACAACAACTTGTCTACGTTTTTGTTGTTAGATGGACCTTCCCGGTTACGGCATTGGTCAGCGCACGGTTGAAATTGTATAACATTTGCTTGTGTAATGCGGGGACGGCACACAGGGCAAAATAGTGGCGGCTGGGAACACTGTATCAAGTGGCAGCCACAGCTAAGAGATCACGGAAGTACTGTGTTACCACAAGCCTATATGACAACATCTCCACGGCTTGCATTTTGGCAATGTGTGAGTTTAGGTTTTGTAACAGTGGGTGCGTGGCTGGGTATTTACGCTTCCTTTCCAACCTCAGGTGCTTCGCTGGGACAAGGAAGTGGATGTGGTTTATGTTTGCTGTGTCTGTTCAATCACAGCTTGTGGGCAGGAAGTATGAGCCCCAGCTTCATGGAGAGCAGATTGTGAATGACGTAGCACTAGTGACATGGCAGTGGTTTTGACCCACAAACACAAATTTGGTACCCTGGTGTTCTGCCCACCTACTGTCTGTCTGTGGTTTCTAACATCATGTCTGCTCTCTATTTCAAACTTAACTTTCCAAAAATGAACTACTTCTATTCCCTCCATCTTCTAACCTCCCTTCTCTGTGTGTGGTACCATGATAATAACTCCTAGGCAGCAGGCTCGCTGTCTGAGGGTTATGCTTGACACCGATCTCTCCTTAATCTCCTATGTACAAGCTCTTGGCCTGTCATGTTACTTGCACCTCAAGAACATCTCTAGAATCCACCCCTTTCTTACCAAGGAGACTACAAAAACCCTCACTATGGCCCTCATCCACTCCTGCCTTGACTACTGCAATTCTCTATTCATTGGTCTCCCTCTAACTAGACTCTCTCCTCTACAGTCCATCCTTAATGCTGCAGCCAGGGTCACTCATCTGGCTAACCGTTACTCAGACGCTTCGGCTCTGTGCTAGTCATTGCACTGGCTGCCCATATATCACAGGATCCAATTCAAATTGATTGATGCTAAGCAACCTTGACATTTTAAGCACTCAAATTGATTATTAAAATTTATGTTACATTTTAATCTTAAATCTAAATACCCAAACATATATTTCAGATTTTCATGCTTACAAACACCTTAAGTGTCAATGAGTGCATATCATTTTTACAACTTTTGTAGTACAGAACAGAATCAAAAAGCAAACTGTAGTATAAAAGTAGCTCATATTGAAGAAAACACTCCACAATTTATTGTATATAAAGTGTTTTTTTTCCTGGACAAAAGAAAAGCTCTTTCATAAAGATATTGAATTGTAGCAAGTACATTCATCCAATGATGTATGAGAGTGAACGCATTGAAACCTATTCTATTTCAAGTGTCCACGCTTTTAAAAGTACTCATCATAAGTTACATTCAGATAAATAGGGAATAAGGGTTTCTTTCGCTTTCTTTTTTATACTGTATATATTTTTCTATATTGGTTTTAACGTACAGTTTGGAGTTCCAGCATAGACAAAGCAAAGTTTGACATTTTAGCTTAACATATACCTGTACCCTATCAACTGGTCTACATTTGAAAAAATGTTCTGCTAACTTAAGTATGTTTGCTCAGTTTACCCATATAAAAGGTGTTGATTGCACATATGAAATAAGAAAAAATATGCAATACACTAACTTTTTTCAGAAATATTTGAGTGAAGGTTTTAAAATCGAATATCAGAGATAATAAGAGACACTGAAGAAGCAATAGCAAATAATATAATTGTTTTATGCGAAAAAAAAAGTCTATTGTTCAACCAAGAGAATAATAATTGTGTAAACGTTAATTGTTAGGAAGAAATTGTATCTTTTATGGATGCTCTGGAATAGTTATCATATAATAATTAATAGATAGGTCTTGTAAAACAAACACAAATATAACAGAATATAACAGGATTATTATTGCACCATCAACAAACTATTCGGGTTTTGGATGACAATTCAACAAAACTATGGTTAACAAAGTTATATTTGCTACAACTTGTAAGCCTCTTGAACAGCTGATTGCTGCCGTCAGTTTTCATGCTGCTTTTATAGCCATAAAATTCTGACGTCAGCAGTTTTTAACTGCTTATCAAGTATTCTTCCTTTTACCAATTGCATATTTAGCAGCATTTTTTTTTTTTTTGCACAGGGTGACTATTGTTTAGGAACCCCCCCACTGTAAACCAAAGCAAAGACCCTGTGCAGACCAGGTGTCATTCTCGAACATACTCATGATCATGTATTACTTTCTTGTGAGAGATTGCTTATAGCTTTTACCCGCAACAATGACTGATTAATAGAATGTAAAACAATATAAAATCAGTCAGTGAGGTGATCATGAAGTAAACTTTAATTATATTGATGAAAACTGCATGATATTAAAATTTTATATATTTCTTGCTATATGTACAGACCTTGCTATGGGTAGGGTCTACAAAGTGCTGTATTTACATCTCCTTTGTGCACTTTTATTAGGAGTACTATTTTGCTCTCAAGCACAAATATTTTTTAACTAGATTTATAAAAACTATTTTTATGGGGGATGAGGCACCAAAATAGAATATGAAGATGGAATCTGCAAAAATGATCAATCAATGAGATCTCCAAGGGTAAAAAGTGCCAAAAAATCTTATGATACAGTACATGAGGAATCCACATTCTTTCTTGCTCTTAATAGTTTATTGTAATTAGACAATTTAAATAACATGTATGAATTTAAAGGGAATCAATCACCAGGATTTTCATATAGAAGGTAAAGCCAGTGGCATACTGTCACTATCAGGCTGATTCTATATATACCTGTAGTAGTCAGCTCGGATGTTTAGGTTTTGAAATCCAAAAAAGTAAACTTTATAAAATTAGTTTGTTGAGTGACATCAGCAGAGGATCAGATAATATATTCATAGTTATCCCTTCCTTCTGTTAGAATTAGCATAAGTATTGTACAAATGATTCACTTTGTCTGTTGCAGGACCTGTGTGAGGTCATACCCATTTGACCTGGTATCCAGCTTTGTTGGCTGAGTCCCCACCCCTTCTGGTCACATGGGTATGACCCCACCACAGGTCCTTCCTAGTGAAACGTTAAATTGATGGTATAATACTTATGCTAATTCTAACAGAGAGAGGTGATAACTATGAATATATGATCTGATCCTCAGCTGCTGTCACTCTACAAGCAGCTAATTTTATAAATTTTACTTTTTTGGATTTCAAAACCTAAACATCCGAGCTGAACACTACAGGTATGTATAGAATCAGCCTGATAGTGCCAGTATAGCACTGGATTTAGCTTATATATGAAAATCCTGGTGATTGATTCCCTTTAAACTACATGTTGCTAAGCTCATAGGCGATAGTTTATAGAGTTAACCACAAAGAAGCACAGTACCGTGGTTGAGCAGCCATGTTGGAAGTCTATGACCATTTGAGCAAAGCCCTGGGCACCTACTACTTATGGCATTAACAGCATCACTTCTGATACCTAGGTCCCTTTGTCATCATGCACATAACATGTCACAGCATAATGACTTCGGAGTGGCCTATAAATGAAAAGAGGCATTATGAATGTTACAGGTCACTGCACAAGGTTCCAGCAAATTTTATTGCTCAACTTTACATGTGGGTTTAATCTATGAAGAATACTAAGCCAGAACAGGTTACTAAACTGAAATTGCAACAATAAAGGCATTTTCACATGACTCTCATTGTGTATACAAGCCATGACAATCAGATACACACGTATCAGTAATATTATGAAATCCAAACAGCAGCAATTTGGGGGCCGTGGCCTAACTGCCAGTCATGTAGGACGTGTTGTTTTTCTGCTCCTGTCATATTTCTCTCAAAATCAACAAAATTCTGTAAAAAAAACGCTACTTATTACACTGGAACAGCCGGATATCTTCTTCTGAAGTGGTATAGCAAAGGTTGTGGTACTTTTCATCCATTTTCTGCGATTTCTGAAAAGTGCCATTTTCTGTAGATCACTAGTGACCGTGTCTTGTGGGAAAAAGATAAGTAAAAAAGTGACTGTGGTTTCTCAAAAATTTATTTTTTCTTTACAATTTCTATTTGTGAGGACAAATATTGGATTTTGGACTTCTAATTATTAATTGACTAATTATTTTCTGTGAGGGGTTGCTGTGCAACTGACACGGCGGCCATCTTGGATATTTGATGAACATATATGCTAATATCATATGTCCTGCTTATAAATTTTAAATATCTTCCTCTCATCTGGATATTAACTAGTGAATATTTTACAGTTTGAGCTTAATTTCAGCGTTTTCTTTTTTTCACTGAAGAATTTCTGACCCTCGGGCTGTATTCATCATACTGACAGGATAGTTACACCGGTTTTACTATTCCTCTTTTGTACTGAGGCGTGCCCTGTCAAAAGACTGTGCAGTTTATTTTTTGAGAAGTTTAATGCTGATCTTACTGCATTTTTGTCATCTTTATTTAAAAATATAAAACACATTTTTTTCCTCATATTTTTGGGGGAGTCTTGTTTACTTTTCTTTTTTTTTTTTTTTTTTCTGCATACAAGTGAATTGGCACATATTATTCTAACATGTCTAGACCAATGAAACCTCAAGACAAGAAACCATTAATTTCATCACATGCTACTGGTGTTAAATCTAATATTCCTGTTAAGCAAAAGAGACCAGACAACAAAAAAGACAGAGACTTGGAATGGGATCCGAATGCTCCGTCAGCAGGGCATGACTCCAGATCTGGGCTGTCTATTCCTACTAACAGCCCAGATAAAAGGCGGATGAAAATGGATGATAGTCTATCTTCTGAAGCTTGTATGTTGGATACTAACCTTTCACCAACTAATGTTCCTCTAACTTTTGATATCAATTCTCTGCCGAAATTATTTGAAGACTCTTTTGCAGCATTTAGGAGCCAAATAAAATCTGATTTCCAGATGGAATTTGGGGAAATTAAGCAGTTCCTGGACTTTTGTGCTAAAAGGATTGACAAAAATGAATCCGAAATTGCTACTCTGTAAAAATTGAAAAATTTGACCAAAAGAAGGAAATCACTTTTCTGAAACTTAAATTGGCAGATTTGGAGGATCGCAATCGTCGTAATAACATTAAAATACGCGGGATCCCTGAAAATATAAAACAGAATGAATTGCTTGGTTATATTTCACGGATGATTAAAAAGATTTTGCCTGATATGCCTGAGTCAGAAATCATCATAGACAGGGCTCATAGGCTGCCAAAACCTAGGCATATCTCGTCAGAGCTTCCTAGAGATACTATCTGACGGATTCATTTCTTCCATGGTAAAGAAAAAATCTTTAATTATTTGAGACTTCATAACATCTTGCCACCTCCATACGAGACACTAAAATTTTTTGCAGACCTTTCAAGAGAAACACTTCAACAGCGAAAGTCATATGCGAAAGTCACTGAACTCATGCGGCAATAGAAAATTCTATATAGGTGGGGATTCCCTACTAAGCTTCTTATACAACATAATGGCAAGACAATACCAATTACATCTTCAGAAGAGGGCATGAAGTTCTTAAAAGATTATCTTGGAGATTTTATCTGAATTTTTGCTGTTCCTGATACGGAATATCTTTTTTCTTACTAGCTTCCGGTTTATGCAGCTTCCTTACAGGATCTAGTTTTTGGGGGGGGGGGGGTTTGTTTTTTTTTTCCCTTTCCCTCCTCCTTTAGGTACATGAAAACTATCTTAGGATGGAGGCATGAGAGGAGTGGAAGAGGAGAAGTTCCTTCAACCACAACCATCAACCATTACCAAGAGGGAGTATGGCAGGACTTTGGCCTATTGACTCTGTTCCCATAGGAGTTTTCCTTGACAGTCGAGGATTTGTAACTCCATCTGAATAAAAGAGGCTAAGAAGATGGTGATAGTTACTGTTTCATTTATAGTGACTTTAATATTGTTTTTTTTTTTTGTGTGTGCTGTTTACATTTTATTTCCCTCCTTTGCAGGTTTTCTTTTTTGTCCAGGATGCTGATTGTTTCAGAGACTTTGCTATGTTTCATATGTTTGCATTCAGTAATTTTGTTAACCTGACTCATCCTTTTCGTTAATGACTAGAGTTGAGCGCGGTTCGCGGTTCGAGGTTCTCCAGTTCACGGCTCGAGTGATTTTGGGGGCTGTTCTAGATCGAACTAGAACTCGAGCTTTTTGCTAAAGCTCGATAGTTCTAGATACGTTCGAGAACGGTTCTAGCAGCAAAAAGACAAGCTAATTACTAGCTGGCTTTCCGCTGTAATAGTGTAAGTCACTCTGTGACTCACACTATTATGAAATTTCAGTGTATAGTGTGCGGGAACAGCGCATTCAGATCACTGCTGTTTGGATAATGGCAATCGCCATTTTTTTTTTTCCTTGTCTTCCTTCCCTAAGCGCGCGCGTGTAGTGGGGAGGGCCAGCATGTCAGCCAATCCCAGACACACACACAGCTAAGTGGACTTTTAGCCAGAGAAGCAACGGCATGTGTGATAGGATGTCCATGTCACATGTCCCTGCATTATAAAAACTGACATTTTCCTCCAGCACGCCATTATCTGCCTTCTGCGTCTTGGTGTCAGTCACCGCTGACGTAGCTCCTTTCTCCGATACTGCTGTGTACGCTCTATACACAGCGCTATACAGAATAGGAATAGAAGTTTCTTTCAGCCCTTGTAAGGGCTAATATCGGCAGGGTCAGAGCCAAAGGTGAAAGACAGGGCCGTGAAAACAGATTTTAACAGCTACACAAGATGACAGCGTCTGTGTAGCTAAGGTCAGGGATTTCCTCGCTGCATTTCCCCATTAGGATGGATAGAAAGGGAGGCTTCCTTTCCTCTACCCAGACCCACAACCCTGCCACTGTACCCTCCTGCCCTTTGCACACTCAAACTCATTGTTACTAAGCCATTATACTAGCAAACACTGAGGAAACTTAGTGGCATCCTAAAAGTGGCTGTTGGACTTCCATTAGTGTCCCACTGGTGCAATTCTATGTGCAGCACCTCTGCATTGCACACTCAAACTCATTGTTACTAAGCTATTATAGTAGAAAACACTGCGGAAACTTAGTGGCATCCAAAAAGTGGCTGTTGGACTTCTGTATTGTCCCACTAGTGCAAAGATTTTTGCAGCATGTCTGCCTGCATTGCACACTCAAACTCATTTGTTACTAAGCCATTATACTAGCAAACACTGAGGAAACTTAGTGGCATCCTAAAAGTGGCTGTTGGACTTCTATATTGTCCCACTAGTGCAAAGATATTTGCAGCATGTCTGCCTGCATTGCACACTCAAATTCATTGTTACTAAGCTATTATACTAGCAAACACTGAGGAAACTTAGTGGCATCCTAAACGTGGCTGTTGGACTTCTGTATTGTCCCACTAGTGCAAAGATATTTGCAGCATGTCTGCCTGCATTGCACACTCAAACTCATTGTTACTAAGCCATTATACTAGCAAATACTGAGGAAACTTAGTGGCATCCTAAACGTGGCTGTTGGACTTCTGTATTGTCCCACTAGTGCAAAGATATTTGCAGCACGACTGCCTGCATTGCACACTCAAACTCATTTGTTACAAAGCCATTATACTAGCAAACACTGAGGAAACTTAGTGGCATCCTAATAGTGGCTGTTGAGCTTCCATTAGTGCCCCACTGGTGCCAAGCTATTTCTAGCATCTCTGCATGATACCCTCCTGCTCTGTTTTTAATAAGCTATAATGATAGCAAAAAATGCTGCCATTTAGTGGCATACAAGAAGTGGCTGTTGTACTCCATTAGTGCCCCACTGGTGCCAAGGTATTTCTAGCACCTCTGCATGACATCCTCCTGCTCTGTTTTTAATAAGCTATAATGATAGCAAAAAATGCTGCCATTTAGTGGCATACAAGAAGTGGCTGTTGTACTCCATTAGTGCCCCACTGGTGCAAATCTATGTGCAACACCTCTGCATTGCACACTCAAACTCATTGTTACTAAGCTATTATACTAGCAAACACTGAGTAAACTTAGTGGCATCCTAAAAGTGGCTGTTGGACTTCCATTAGTGTCCCACTGGGGCAAAGCTATTTGCAGCACCACTGCATTACACCCTCATGCACATTTTGCTACGCTAATTTATAGCAAACTCAGGGAATTCCTTGCTACATTTTATCATTCGGAGGGATAGAAAGTGAGGCATCCTTTACTGTCCTGGTACCCACAGAACACGGCCACTGTACTCACCTGTCCACTTTTGCCACGCTATTTAATTTTCCCAAAGAGCTGACTCTTTTTCTGCCTTCCTAAAATTGTCTGTAATACTAAGTTAGTGTTCCTCATGTGCATTCTACACTCCTTTCCATTTCTGGAATGCAATTATTAACTGCAGGTAGTCCAGCCAATCTGTGATGAAGGTGCAGGTGTGGATATAATGTAGCCTGCATCCAATGTTGGTTTTCTCGATGTCTGACAGCTCAACAATACCATCTGTTTCCACTTCCAAAACAAGTGATGACCTGCCAATCTCACTCCCTGTTGCGTGTAAAGGGGTGGAAGTTCAGTGTGAAAAACCATGTGAGACTGCTGTCCCCACAGTCACAGAGGATGAAGAGCACGCAGATGCACTTGATGGGGCAGGCGGTGGTTGCACAGGCACGCTAGGCCACATTGTAGCACAGTGAAATTCACATTGCGACTTATGCTTCATTTTAAGTCGTGTACAGGGTGGGCTCCCCAGTATACAGCAAAACCAGGCAACAGGAAAAGGACTCTAGGCAGTTGGGTTGATAAATGATTGTTTAACTTTACCAAAACAAACAATAAGAACCATGCATACAATTTAAATAATTGAACAATCTATTCTGTTGCCTACTACCTGCTAATCCCTCTGCGTAGCAGTAATTGTGTGTTTGTGCGTGTGTGTGTGTGTGTGTGTGCGAACACGACTTACCAGTGTAGCATCACAAGAGCTTCCAAGTTATCTACCTAAACATAGACAAAACACATTACCCCCCCTGAATACCCTTGTTAGCTGAAGCCTCACAGATAAGGCAGATGATAGCAGTGTGAATGCAAACCACACAGCTCTGCAACACAGTCATGGAAATCTTGAAAAGCAACAGTCAATGCAAACATGTGTCGCTGTACCTCTATGATTTAAACTGTACGTGACAATTTGACAGTGCAGAGGCAGCAAGTCTTATTGTCTATATAGTCGGCCTACCCAGAACAGATATGTGTTTTGCTAATAAAACAAAGTGTTGCGTGCCCGCATTATTGTCTGGGCACAGCCTACCGTACTCGGGTACTGTGATGTCCAGTTGCCAGAAATACAGACTTTACGCTCCTCTCACGGTAAACAGTATAGACAGCACCGTAAGAATGTTGGTCTGTGGCACAGGATGCTGCTCACTGACGTTACAGTGCTCATCATCAAAGTACAACACAACTCCCCTCACAATTGAACGAAGTGTTTCCGCGGTGGCTCCTTGCTGTAACACACACCTTTAGCTTTTCCTTCTGTTCATAGACAGCATCTCCAAGTCCACACCCGAAGAGCAATTTCTCCTCCACGTCTAAGTGTGGAGAGGCAGCTAGTGCGCATGCGTGTGCCGATTTACCCCAGCCGCAGCCTAACTACAGTGTTTCGCCTAGTGAGTATGCTCAGCCTGACTGTGCCATTCCTGAGGCTAAGTCTTCATTTCGGGATACAGCGCATGCTCCCACACTTATTGCGAAAAGCCTCTTTGCACAGGTACTTGCACTCCGTGCCGGGTCTAAGTCCTGTGTTGTGCCTAGACACTATGCTAAAGCTGATAGTCTTTTTTCAGAGACTGTATTTCATGCTACTGAGCATGCTCAGGCACTTACTGCATCAGAGACCAGGTCCGGTAATGAACTCTTTGGCCCTGCCCCTGATGTGGGGGGCCCATATAGAACACAGGGCATCAGGTGTCCTGACGATGTGGCCAGGCCACTCCCAAATGGCTTGCAGAGGCCCGCCCCTATGACTTGTCACCACATTATTGATGGTCAGACGATGACTGGTGAGGTGTTTGTATTGTGGCAGCCATGAGGTCATTATTGAAGTTGCGGTTCCAATAGGACGCTAGTTATGCCACTCATGACGTGTCACTCTGCTTTTGTCTCCAGGAGGTGCATTGTGGTCCACCCTGGTTTGGGGCGGACCCAGGTTATGAAACGGGCTGGAGCCAACAAGGAGGTGCACAGTCCTCTATTATGCTCCGAAAGAGCACACCTCCATGTGTTGAACCCATTGCGGCTTTAGGCCAGAAGTAGGCAGGGATACGGCATCGATGCAGGCCGCCACCATGGTTGGTAACGCAGAACGGTTAAGACCAGCTCCTGTCCTACCATTCCTGCTTGTGCAGCCCAGTGGCATTAACAAGCCTGCTTCTGCTGATGCGCCTGCTGTCCACAGGTGTGGCCCCAATGCACACGGTCAGCGTACTCAATGGCCCCTGTGATGTTAACAGGGAGTTCCTGGGCTGGGTGGGCGTGTGGACCCTGTGACGCTAACAGGGCTCCCAGTCTCCAAATCCGAGTGGCGTCTAACTCGGTTCAGGCTACTATTAGTTTCATAGCCACACTGCTCTGTATCCTCCACCTAACCTTCCAGTTGCCAACCTCTCCTTTTCCATCTGGGAACACGGTGGACACTGACTGCTGATGGGGATATATACCTTTCTCTTTCTTTTCTTATTAATTTTCGTTATATAGCGGTAACATAGTATATACCACCTTATCCAAATCTGGCAATCCCACCATAACAGATGGTGTTTCTTCAGCAAATGTTACTTTTGCTTAACCACCAAACCCATGGACAAAAACTTTTTTCCCCTTTCCAACACACCTGTTCCCCTTTCCACCAAAAATGCAACTCTGCAGGGACACCGTACTCAATGCCATCTCAGCACAGCAGCCAGCCCTCGGTCCCTCAGATGTGGACAAGTAAAAGACCATTTCCTCCTATCCATGACAAAGCGTTGAGATTCACTCTGTGCAGCACTGGTGTTTAGTGGAAAAGCAGATCTAAGATTGCGTACCACCTTCTGCAGATACTCCTGTATACGTGCGTCCCTTTCTATGGCAGGAATTATTTCGCCAAATTTTGTCTTGTACCAGGGATCTAACTGTGTGGCAACCCAGTAGTTAGCATTACTTCGAATTCGTACAATCCGAGGGTCATGTTGTAGGTAGTGCAGCAAGAAGGTGCTCATGTGTCTTGTGCATTTAGGAGGACCAAGTCTTTGGTTTGTTGGTGGCAGAGAGGTGAGAATCGTGCCTCCTTCCTCTGCCCTCTCCCTCCAACCTCGCACAACCGAAATGTGAGCAAGCTCTCACTCATCTGCTGAGTCTTCCATGCCCATTGCCAGTTCGTCCTCCATTTCTTCATGGGCTCCTGCACCTTCCTCAACACTTTTTGCTGATACTATGCGCCCTTGTTAATCCATCTCCCCCACCATGACTGCCGCCTAGGTGCTGCTGACCATCTGGACCTCGTAGATCTTGTTATCCCTTCCACATATGACTCCTTCTGTACTTCCTCCCCTTCCTCTTGTCCCAACACCTGACTCCGAATAATGCTTACAGTGTGCTCCATCATGTAGATGACCAGAATTGTCACGCTGAGAATGGCATTGCCAGTGCTAATCATCTTCGTCGACATTTGTAAACTGTGTAGAAGGGTGCATAGGTCCTTGATCTGACACCACTCCAGCAGCGTGATCTGCACCACCTCTGGATCAAGTTAGGCCAGGCTATATGTCATAACGTATTGCAGCAGGGTTCGGCGGTGCTGCAACAAACGCTGCAACATGTGCAGATTCAAATTCCTGCGTGTCGGCACATCACATTTCAGGCGTTTACCAACAGACCTAAAGACTTCTGGAGCGACGAAAGTTGTTGAGCTGCTGTGTGAGAACGATGGAAGTGAGCACATAGCGAGCGTGCCCGCTGCACAAGGCCATGTAGGCCGGGATGGTGTTTTAAAAATTGCTGGAGAATTAGATTCAACACGTGAGCCATACAAGGCACATGTGTCACATTGCCCTGACGATGGCCCGCAGCCAGGTTTGCATCATTGCCGCACACTGCGGTTAAGTCATCAACGGAGTACGCTCCGTCAATTTGTACTCAGGTCGCCAGGTGACAACGTGTTCCTTTCATGCATAGTGCTGATGATGGGAGAGAAGTTGATGCCAGCGGCGCAGGTGGACGCAGGTTATGCTCACCCACTGGGCTGCATTACCTTGACAGATGCAGAAACTCTGGCTGAATGTAGGTGGTGGGTATCTCACAGATGAAGTACCATCATTCAGCTACAACCAATGGGAAGACACCACACCCTTTTTTATGCCCATCCTGTCTGCAGACCACTGCCAGACATAGCTATGAACCTCTGGTTACTTTTACCCCCAGTTCAGTTTTATGATTTTGTGTGCTTGTTACCTGACTACTTTTCCTGCTTGCTGTTTATGTACCTTGTTGGCCGATCCACATTTCACCTCTGCTTGTTTTATGATTAAGTCCTGGACGTCCCATTCTGTTCCTGTTCCTCAATTAGGCTGTGTGCACACGATGCGTTTTTTACCGCGGAAACGCTGCGTTTTGAACCGCAGCGTTTCAGTGGCAAATTGCATGCGTTCAGCTTTCCCAGCAAAGTGTATGGGAAAGCTGAAAAATCAGTGCACATGCTGCGTTTCTTTCCGCAGCGTTTTGGATGCCAAAAATCGGTGCGGAAAGAAAAGCAGCATGTCACTTCTTTTGTGCGTTGTGGCTGCGTTCTCTCCCCCATTGAAATCAATGATGTGGGGTCAGAACGCAGCTACACCGCATGGACCTGCTTTTTTGTTGCGGTCCGCGGCCTTTGTCGGCACGCCAGAACGCAGGCATTTACCTGGAAGTGAGGTCAAGAGGCTTCCTGTTGACCTCACTTCCTGGCAAAGCCCCTGGTGTCGCCAAAGTGCCCGCCCTGACCCCCGACCCCCCTCCCGAAAATCCAACATGGCCGCGCGCACAGTAGCGCACCGGCCGCCCTGCTCCTATGATTTCTGTCGCATGTGCAATAACACATGCGACAGAAAACTGTTCCCCAGGCCCTGCCCGTTCACCCCCTATTCCCCCCGGTGTCATACATACCTGTCCGGTCGCAGCGCTGATCCCCCGCGGCCCCCTCCTCCTTCAGTGCACGCCGGCCGGTCACATGTGCCGAGCAGCTGACAGCCAGCACTGTGTTCAGTGTGAGCTGTGCTGGCTGCTCGCAGTCTGCAGCTGTGACCCGGGGAGAGTGGGTGCAGATTTTTGGCACCCACTCTCCTCAAATGGAGGGTCTGCCCTCCTAGAAAATGGGGGATACGTTTCCTGAACGTGCCCCCATATTCTAGAAGGTCCAGAGGCGACGTGGGACATCCATATGGATTTCTGCGGACCCATTTTTTTTTATTAAATTGGAGAACAATGGAATGATTTGGGGAGTGTTTTTTCTAATAAAACATTTTTTGTTGTCTTTTTTTGCTTTTGTTTACTGTCAATTAGTTATGTCGGGTGTCTGATAAACGCCGTGACATCACTAATTGCTGGGCTTGATGCCAGGTGACATTACACATCTGGTATCAACCCCATTTATTACCCCGTTAGCCAACGCACCAGGGCGCGGGATGAGTTGGGGCGAAGCGCCAGGATTGGCGCATCTAATGGATGCGCCACTTCTGGGGCGGCTGCGGCCTGCTATTTTTAGGCTGGGAAGAGTCCAATAACCATGGCTCTTCCCACCCTGAGAATACCAGACCCCAGCTGTCAGCTTCACCTTGGCTGGTGATCTAATTTGGGGGGACCCCACGTTATTTTTTTTTTATTTTTTATTTATAAATAAAAAAAAAAACATGGGGAGCCCTCCAAATTGATCACCAGCCAAGATGAAGCTGCCAGCTGTGGTTTGCAGGCTACAGCTGTCTGCTTTACCCTGACTGGCTATCAAAAATAGGGGGGACCCCACGCCATTTTTTTCATTTTTTTATTTTTTTTTTTTATTGGATAAATACTAAGCTAGGCACCCTTTAGTGCCACATGAAAGGTACTAAAGGTGCCAGCTTAGAATATGCAGGCGGGGGTAGGACGTTCTATATATTTGACATCCCTTCATCCATTGACGCTTTTTAGGCTGTGTGTCCACAATCAGGGTTTGCAGCGTTATGGGCGCTGAGTGTTTTCCCTGCGTCCATAACGCTGCGTTGTGCAGTAGAAGCACAGTGGAAGGATTTTTGGAGATCCCATGCCCACTGTGCTTCTTTTCTCCGCAGCATAAACTGACCGGTAGCGTGGCTTCCCGAGCCTCAGCATGTCAATTTATGCTGCGGAGACGAGAGTGTTCTCTGCAGGTAGCATAGAGCTCCACAGCAGCCTGAACCCAAATCGTGGGCATGGGCAGCTGCAGGAAGGCTGACACTGTACTAGACGCCGTGTCGCTGGATCATGGCCACATAGCCTTAGGCCCCTTTCACACGTCAGTGATTCTGGTACGTTTGTGCTTTTTTTTAAACGTACCAGGATCACTGACATACGCAGACCCATTATAATGAATGGGTCTGCTCACACGTCAGTGATTTTTCACTGCACGTGTCTCCATGCGGCGTACCCGCGTGTGCGTGATTGCCGCACGGAGACATGTCCATTTTTTTCTGGCATCACTGATGTCCCACGGACCACGCAGTGGTGTGATCCGTGAAACACGTGCCAGAAAAAAACGTGCTTTTAAAATAAAAAACATTTTAACTCACCCGGCGTCCAGCGATGTCCTCTGCAGCCCGTGCAGCCTGCTGCTTCTGAGCTGGCTCATTATTGTCGCGCATATTCATGATGCACGACACAGCCGACCCGGAAGCAGCTGCTGCGGGGGTCAGCGCCGGCCGGATGCTGCACCGCGGGAGCGATCAGCACCATGGAGAGCGGGAGCGGGTGCAGGTGAGTTAATCTCTAAGTGCAATCACGGACCACGGAGAACGGAGCCCGGATTGCACTTAGACAACCCACGTGTGCCGTGATTCACGGCACACGGAGGGACATGTGCGTGTTTTACACGCCAGTGAAAAACGTCAGTGTTTTTCACTGACGTGTGAAGCGGGCCTAAAAGTGAGAATATTGTTGCTACAGCAACATTTTGGGTGAAGTAGCTGTGGATTCAAAATGCTTAATATACTCCTGAATAAAATCCTTGATGGGTGCAGATTCCAAAATGGGGTCACTTGTGGGGGTTTTCTGACGTATAGGTACCTAAGGGGCTTGGTGCGCGAAGTTTATTTCAACTTTTCCAAAATTCAAATGGTGCTCCTTCCATTCCAAGCCCTCCCATTTATCCAAACAGAATGTGGAGAAGGAAATGACATCACAGGTTTTTTTTTCCAAAGGTCTGTGTTCAACCAACTTTATTATCACTGACAAGTCTTAAAAAAGCACCTAAAAAAACGCATGAAAAACGCATGAAAAACGCATGAAAAACGCATGCGTTTTCGATGCGTTGTTTCTCAAAAAGCATTGTTTACAATTCTCCCCTCTGCCAGAGGGTGCGTTTTTTTCCGCGCGGAAAAAAAAGCAACGTGTGCACATACCCTTAATGTTTTGTCCCTGCCTGACTACTATTCTCTGGAACTGCAGCCTTCCACAGGTATTGATCACCTTGGGCCCTGTCTAATTCCTAATCCCTGTATAGGGGTTAAAGGGTTTCAGGGTTCTGGGGTTCCTGCTTGGTGAGTGGCTTCCCTCTAGCCTATCCTTTACAGTCCATCTGAGTGTGTGGATTAAGGAAGGCGTTACACCGTGCCCTCTGCAGAAGGCCATGTAGGCCAGGATAGTGCTTTAAAAATTGCTGGACAACCAGGTTCAACACGTGAGCCACACAAGGCACGTGTGTCACATTGTCACGGCGAAGGGCCGCACCCATGTTTGCATCATTGTCACACCCGGCCTTCCCTGGCTGCTGGTTGAGTGGAGACAACCATTGATGAAACTTGGTCTCCAGAGCTAACCGTCCACAACTTCTCAGCAGTGTGACTCACATTTCCCATACATTTCAAAGTAAACATTTGACCGAATGATGGCATTGAGCTCTGCTGCCAGCATAGTAAGGAGGTGTGTGTGGTATTCCTTGTGCGCAGTTACAAGGAAGGATGCCCTGACCACACAGGGTTTGGGCCGAGGTAAAGGACCCACACGAGGTTGAGGAGGCAGAAGCAGTGTATTAACTTCTACATACAGAGGAAGGATTGATACAACTCGTGGGGACAGCAAGACTTGTACAGCAGACCCTTCTCCATCTCTCCCCATAGTAACCCATTGCCCAGTCAGCGACATGTAACGCCCCTGTCCATGCTTACTGAGCCAAGTATCTGTAGTGAAATGCACCCTGTCACACAGTTTCTCAAAGAAGCGGTGATGTTTGGTGCGACATGCTGGTGTAGCACGTGCACGCCTTTGTTGGAGAAGGAGTGGCGCCTGGGCATCGGCTCTTGGGGCACTGCGATGGGCATAAGGTCTCAAAAATCCTCGGTTAAAAAGGTTGGAAAGGAAGCATTTTGGTAGCCAACAGTTTGCAGATGCTGAAAGTTAACCTCTAAGCCATGTCATGCCCTTCGAAAAGCATGTAAAACAAAGCAAGGGGACTTCAACCACAGTCTCCCTCGTTTCCACTAATTGGGCCACACACACCCCACTTGACTGGCATCAGTTGACCCCCATTTTCAAGATGAAAAAGATGCTTTGCATGAAGCACTCACAAAAATACACGTGCCTTTCGCCTCCCCTGGCTGAGCCAGGGGAAAAAAAGTCCTCTGAGAGCCATGACTTGTTCATCTTGGTTCTTTTAGAAACACAGCGAGGGGACTCCAACCACAGTCTCCCTCGTTTCCACTAATTGGGCCACACACACCCCACTTGACTGGCATCAGTTGACCCCCCTTTTCAAAATGAAAAAGATGCTTTGCATGAAGCACTCTCAAAAATACGCATGCCTTTCACCTCCCCTGGATGACCCAGGGGAAGAAAAGTCCTCTGAGAGCCATGACTTGTTCATCTTGGTTCTTTTACAAACACAGCGAGGGGACTCCAACCACAGTCTCCCTCGTTTCCACTAATTGGGCCACACACACCCCACTTGACTGGCATCAGTTGACCCCATTTTCAAGATGAAAAAGATGCTTTGCATGAAGCACTCTCAAAAATATGCATACCTTTCACCTCCCCTGGATGACCCAGGGGAAGAAAAGTCCTCTGAGAGCCATGACTTGTTCATCTTGGTTCTTTTACAAACACAGCGAGGGGACTCCAACCACAGTCTCCCTCGTTTCCACTAATTGGGCCACACACACCCCACTTGACTGGCATCAGTTGACCCCATTTTCAAGATGAAAAAGATGCTTTGCATGAAGCACTCTCAAAAATACGCATGCCTTTTACCTCCCCTGGGTGACCCAGGGGAAGAAAAGTCCTCTGAGAGCCATGACTTGTTCATCTTGGTTCTTTTACAAACACAGCGAGGGGACTCCAACCACAGTCTCCCTCGTTTCCACTAATTGGGCCACACACACCCCACTTGACTGGCATCAGTTGACCCCCCTTTTCAAAATGAAAAAGATGCTTTGCATGAAGCACTCTCAAAAATAAGCATGCCTTTCACCTCCACTGGATGACCCAGGGGAAGAAAAGTTTTCTGAGAGCCATGACTTGTTCATCTTGGTTCTTTTACAAACACAGCGAGGGGACTCCAACCACAGTCTCCCTCGTTTCCACTAATTGGGCCACACACACCCCACTTAACTGGCATCAGTTGACCCCATTTTCAAGATGAAAAAGATGCTTTGCATGAAGCACTCTCAAAAATACACGTGCCTTTCACCTCCCCTGGATGACCAAGGGGAAGAAAAGTCCTCTGAGAGCCATGACTTGTTCATCTTGGTTATTTTTTCAAAAGCGAGGGGACTCCAACCACAGTCTCTCTCGTTTCCACTAATTGGGCCACACACACCCCACTTGACTAGCATCAGTTGACCCCCATTTTCAAGATGAAAAAGATGCTTTGCATGAAGCACTCTCAAAAATACGCTTGCCTTTCGCCTCCCCTGGCTGAGCCAGGGGAAGAAAAGTCCTCTGAGAGCCATGACTTGTTCATCTTGGTGAACGTTAGTCTGTCCACATTGTCAGTGGACAGATGCGTGTGCTTAGCTGTCAGCACACCTCCAGCAGCACTGAGGACACGTTCCGAGAAAACGCTGGCTGCGGGGCACAACAAGATCCCCAAGGCGTACGTGGTGAGCTCAGGCAATTTATCCAGATTGGAAGCCTAAAATGAGCAGGGCTCAAGTTGCACAGCAATGGCATCGACGTTCCCTTGCATATACTCATATCTGTGTCTCCTCCTCTTTTTCCTTGTCCAGCTCCTTTGTTTTCGCATGAGTATATGTCCTTGTCACTTTTCCATGTGTTTGTGTTGTGTTGTGACTTGTTTGTCACCTTTTGGACACCTTTGAGGGTGTTTTCTAGGTGTTTTTATGTGTTTGTGATTGCCTGCCATTGTTTCCTATGCGGTTCGAGTTCGGTTCGTCGAACTGAACTTGAACGAGACCTCCGTTCGACGAACTGAACTCGAGCCGAACCGCGGCTGGTTCGCTCATCTCTATTAATGACAATCAAAATTCATAGTATCATAGTATCATAGTTTTTAAGGTTGAAGGGAGACTCTAAGTCCATCTAGTTCAACCCGTAGCCTAACATGTTGATCCAGAGGAAGGCAAAAAAACCCCAATGTGGCAAACAAGTTCCAATGGGGAAAAAATTTCCTTCCTGACTCCACATCCGGCAATCAGACTAGTTCCCTGGATCAACACCCTGTCATAAAATCTAATATACATAACTGGTAATATTAAATTTTTCAAGAAAGGCATCCAGGCTCTGCTTAAATGTTAGTACTGAATCACTCATTACAACATCATGCGGCAGAGCGTTCCATAGTCTCACTGCTCGTACAGTAAAGAATCCTCGTCTGTGATTATGACTAAACCTTCTTTCCTCAAGACGTAGCGGAGGCCCCCGTGTTCCAGTCGCAGGCCTAGGTGTAAAAAGATCTTTGGAAAGGTCTCTGTACTGTCCCCTCATATATTTATACATTGTGATTAGATCCCCCCTAAGCCTTTGTTTTTCCAAACTAAATAACCCCAAGTTTAATTACCTGTCTTGGTATTGCAGCCCACCCATTCCTCTAATAATCTTGGTCGCTCTTCTCTGCACCCTCTCCAGTTCAGCTATGTCCTTCTTATATATCGGTGACCAGAATTGTACACAGTATTCTAAGTGCGGTCGCACTAGTGACTTGTACAGAGGTAGAACTATATTTTTTTCATGAACACTTATACCTCTTTTAATACATCCCATTATTTTATTAGCCCTGGCAGCAGTTGCCTGACACTGTCCACTAAAGTGAAGTTTACCATCCACCCGTACACCCAAGTCTTTTTCTGTGTCTGTTTTACCCAGTGTTCTACAATTAAGTACATAATCATAAATGTTATTTCCTCTACCCAAGTGCATGACCTTACATTTATCTACATTAAACTTCAATTGCCACTTCTCAGCCCAATCCTCCAATTTACATAAATCTCCCTGTAATATAAAATTATCCTCCTGTGTATTGATTACCCTGCAGAGTTTAGTATCATCTGCAAATATTGAAATTCTACTCCACATGCCCCCAACAAGGTCATTTATAAATATGTTGAAAAGAAGCGGGCCCAATACTGACCCCTGTGGTACCCCACTATAAACTGAGACCCAGACCGAGTACGTACCATTAATAACCACCCTTTGTTTCCTATCACTGAGCCAGTTTTTAACCCAGTTACACATATTTTCCCCTATCCCCATTATTCTCATTTTATGTACCAACCTTTTGTGTGGCACCGTATCAAAAGCTTTTGAAAAGTCCATATACACAACATCCACTGCATTTCCCTGGTCCAGGCTTGAACTTACCTCTTCATAGAAGCTGATCAAATTAGTTTGACAGGATCGATCCCTCATAAACCCATGTTGATACTCTGTCATAAGGTTATTTTTCTTGAGATACTCCAGTATAGCATCTCTCAAGAAACCCTCAAGGATTTTACCAACCATAGAGGTTAAACTTACCGGCCTATAATTTCCCGGCTCAGTTTTTGTCCCCTTTTTGAATATTGGCACCACATTTGCTATGCGCCAGTCCTGCGGTACCGACCCTGTTATTAAGGAATCTGAGAAGATTAAAAATAATGGTCTATCTATCACAGAACTCAATTCCTGTAGTACTCTGGGGTGTATGCCATCCGGGCCCGGAGATTTGTCAACCTTAGTGATTTCGAGGCGGCGGCGTACTTCCTGCTGGGTTAAGCAGGTAATATTCAAGGGTGAATTTATGGTATCACTGGTCATGTCATCTGCCATGGCATTTTCTTGTATAAAAACCGTAGAAAAAAAGTCATTCAGCAGGTTGGCTTTACCCTCATCCCCTTCCACCATTTCACCAAGACTATTTTTAAGGGGGCCAACACTATCGCTTTTCAGTTTTTTACTGTTTATGTAGTTAAAGAATATTTTAGGATTATTTTTACTTTCTCTCGCAATGAGTCTCTCTGTCTCAAACTTAGCTAACTTAATTTGCTTTTTACATATTTTATTTAATTTTCTATAATTATATAATGCCTCATCACTACCTACCCTCTTTAATTCTTTTAAGGCTTTCTGTTTTTCTTTTATTGCTTCCCTTACAGCTCTATTTAGCCATAGGGGTTTCCTCTTATTTCTAGCATGTTTGTTCCCATAGGGTATATTTTCTGCACAAGCCCTATTCAGGATGCTCATAAAAGTCTCCCATTTGCTTTGTGTACTTTTATTACTTAGTACATCATCCCAGTTTATTGCACTAAGATCATCTCTCAACCGTTTAAAATTTGCTTTCCTGAAGTTTAGTGTCCTTGTAGCCCCTCTACTAGACATCTTACTAAAGAATACATGAAAACTTATTATTTTGTGATCACTATTCCCCAAGTAACCCCCAACTTGTATATTTGATATGCGGTCTGGCCTATTGGTTAGTACAAGGTCTAGTAGTGCTCCCCCTCTTGTGGGGTCCTGTACCATTTGTGAAAGGTAATTATCTTTCATTGTTATCAAAAATCTATTTCCTTTGCTGGAACTGCAAGTTTCTGTTCCCCAATTTATATCAGGATAGTTAAAGTCCCCCATAATAATTACCTCTCCGAGACTCGCTGCTTTATCAATTTGCTTTATGAGGAGATTCTCTACCTCTTCCACAATATTCGGCATCTTATAACACACCCCTATCAGTATTTTATTATTCATTCTCCCCCCCCTTATCTCCACCCATAGGGACTCTACATTCTCAGTACCCTCACATATGTTGTCATGCAGGATGGGTTTTAAGGATGATTTTACATATAGACACACACCTCCCCCTCGCTTATTTGTACGGTCATTCCTGAATAGGCTATAACCATGTAAATTAACAGCCCAGTCATAGCTCTCATCCAGCCATGTCTCTGATATCCCCACTATATCATAATTTTCTTCCAACAATATTAATTCTAATTCCTCCACCTTATTTGTGAGGCTTCGGGCATTAGTGTACATGCACGTTACGTATGACTCTGTACCTGTATTCCTGCTTACTGTATTAACTGTCCTAACCCTTCCCCCCGTACCACCCCCAATTTCATTACTTGTGCCCTGGTCACTATCTGCACTACATTCCCCTTCTATAAAGTGAATACTCTCTCCCCCCATTCCTAGTTTAAACACTCCTCCAACCTTCTAGCCATTTTCTGCCCCAGCAGAGCTGCACCTTCCCCATTAAGATGCAGCCCATCCCTAGCATAGAATCTGTAGCCAACTGAAAAGTCGGCCCAATTCTCCAGGAACCCAAAACCCTCTTTCCTACACCAATTCCTGAGCCACCTGTTAAATTGGATCATATAATATCAAGGGTCTGAATTCTCCTCAGCGCAGATTCATGCTTTGGAAGTATCTTACTGAAAGTAAATTGGACGTCATAGGTGTTCAGGAAACCAAAATTAAAAGAGATGCTATCCCTAGATTTGAGAATAAACATTTTCCCCATAAATTCTTGTCATGTGGTGAAAAGAAAAAGGCGGGAGTTATGATATTGATTAGAGACTCGGTGTCCTTTGAACTTATAGATAAGCATGAGGATGGTTCTGGTCGATATAATATTCTGGTATGTAAAATTAATAATGTTCTTTACACTCTTGTTACTCTTTATGCACCTAATACTGGCCAGATCCCTTTTCTAAACAGACTCATGCCAGTTGTAAAAGAAAAAACACAGGGTGTTTTAATTCCATTCGGAGACTTTAATTTAATCCCAAATAGGTTAGTTGACTCCACTTCTACTACTAGACTTAGATTCCAGACTCTAGATTCTTGGCTGGCAAAGGAGGAGTTATTGGATGTTTTCCACTGCCTGAATACAACATCTAGGGAGTACACATTTTATTCTCATTCACACCAATCTTTTTCCAGAATTGATTTAGTCCTTACTCCTATTGCCCATATTAATTTTTTTACATCCATGCAAATAGGCTTGAGAACCTGGTCGGATCATTCCCCAATAATTTTTGAAGTTAATGAAGTCTTCCCCAATAATTGTCCGAGAATTTGGAGATGTAACAGCTATCTATTACAAAATAAGAAATATAGGAAAGAAATCGAGACAGCTCTGTTGCAGTTCTTCAAAAATAATGACAAAGATAGTATCCAACCTCACCTGTTATGGAATGCGCATAAGGCATTTATCAGAGGGATTTTAATTGAACTTATCAAAAGGAATCGTAAAAAAATTCAGAAAAAATCAAAGCTTTAAGTAAGGAAATAGCACAAGTAGAGAGCCTCCAGATTCTACGACCAACCCAAAGGCTTCACTCGCAACTAATGGAGCTGCGGCTACAATTGAGATCTTGCTTGGCTGGAGAGTTCAAACGGTTGCAACTAGCTAGTAAGACATGTTTTTATCACTCTATTAATAAGCCAAGTAAATTGATATTGCGGAGGGTGAAACAAGATAGACAAAAGCGAGAATTTTGGCGATTAACAACAAGTCGAGTTCACTATGCAAACATCCTGGCGACATTGCTGAGGCTTTTGCAGCTTACTACTCAGATTTATATAATCTGAAGGACAACCCCAATCAATTTCAGCCTACTTCACAGTTGATCAATACCTTTTTAGAAAAACTACATCTTCATGTTATTGATAAGGTAGACTTGGACATTATTAATCAGCCTGGCACTGAACAGGAGGTATTGACTGTTATTAAACAGTTAAAGTTAGAAAAATCACCTGGTCCTGACGGGTTTAATAATGAGTACTACAAGTCATTTGATACAACTCTGTGCCCTTATATTACCAAGCTCATAAATTATTTTCTGAATGGAACAAATATCCCGAATGAAAAGCTTGAAGCCAACATTATCTTGCTCCCAAAGAGCACAGACAATACTTTAAATATTTCTAAATATAGGCCCATGTCTATTATTAATACTGATACCAAAATCATTTCTAAATTTATAGTCAATCGATTGCTGCCAATTATTCTAGTTTAATTAATATGGATCAGGTTGGATTTATTAAACATCGACAGGCTCCAGATGGAACTAGAAGATTACTTAATCTTTTGTCCCATGTAGAAAAAGAGAAACTGCCCACCATTTTTCTCTCCTTAGATGCCGAAAAGGCCTTTGACCGCATTCATTGGGGTTACATGTCCGCCATTCTTGACAAATTTGGTTTTTATGGGAAAATTTTAAATTTAATTTTAAAATTATATTCTACCCCCACGGCACGGATTTTGGTGAATCATTTCCTTTCAAATAAGTTTCGTATTTCTAATGGTACTAGACAGGGCTGTCCGTTGTGTCCCTAAACTCTTTACCCTTATGATAGAACTGCTTGCTGAATCCATTAGATTAGATGAAAATATTAGGGGCATCCATTATAATAGAAGACAATACAAGATCTCATTATATGCGGATGACATTCTTTTGACGCTAACCAATCCGTTGGAGTCTTTGTGGCGTGTTAGTTCTATTATTACAGATTTTTCTAATATTTCCTATTATCAATCTAATTATTCCAAATCTAAAATGTTGCAGTATAATTTAGACCCACATTTACGTCATTTTTTGCAGTTAGAATGTACGTTCGACTTGTCGTCCAATGAGCTTCTATATTTAGGTATAATTATCCCTTCTAATTTACAGAAAATAATTTCGGTTAATGTCAGGCGCACCTTAGATTTAATTCAAGCCACTTTGAATACCTTAAAAAATCACTGAAACGTCCTGGGTAGGGAAAAAAGTCTCTTATAAAGCTCTTATTCTACCAAAAATTTTGTATATAATGCGTTGTCTGCCCTTGACTATCCCTAAACAAATATTGATTAAAATACAAGCACAGATCTCATCTTTTGTTTGGCAGGGGAAGGTTCCCAAAATCTCTAAACTTACCTTATTTAAGCATAAGAAAAATGGAGGTATTGGCTTGCCTAATATCCAAGCCTATTATTTGATGAATTTGGTCAAGCAAACCCAAAACACATTACTGGATCATTTCAACAATAGTTGGATGTACATTAAGAAAGGCCTGTGCCATAATCATCATAAACGGGATGTGATTTTGTCATATTTAATAAAAAGAAACGAACGTTTAGTGGATAATCCGACTACCAAGGCAGAAATAAGAGCGTGGAGATTACTGCAAGATATTTTATTACGCCAGGGCGAACCCCTCAGCGAGATTAGAGAGGTCACGTTAGATTTATTAGAATTATTAATCCCACGTATTAAACTAGATGGTTGGAAAAAGAAGGGAATTTTAAACATGTGTAATTTATTAAGAAATTATTCTCTTTTAGGATTTGAGGCTCTTGCTGAGGTATACCATCTGCCTGATACAGAAAAGATTAATTGGGCTAGGATAAGTGAATTCTTGGCAGATACAACAACTGATGCCTTCAATATTCCGAGATTACTGAATGTTCTTTTGCACAATCCGACTAATGAGATCTTCTGGAAAACTAGTAACATTTACAGAATATTCAATGATGATCTCCAATTGACTAAATTACAGTATATGAAATCTTGGGAAAGAGATCTGGATTGCTCATTCTCGCTTAAACGATGGCAAACTTCCTTGAAACACACATATATGAATTGTGCTTGTGCTAATTTGCAGGAAACACACTATAAATTTCTTAGTAGATGGTATTATACGCCTCAGAGATTGAATGTCATCTCATCCTCTAATTCAAGTCTTTGTTGGAGGGGTTGTGGCTGTACTGGCTCTTTTTTCCATATGTTTTGGAGTTGTCCTTTGTTGGGTACCCTATGGAAAGACACAGAACATCTTATATATACGGTGACCTCAGTTAGAATTAATTTGACCTCTGAGCTAGTTCTCCTATCTACTGGTTTGGAGGAGTTGAAAAAGTGGTGTAAACAAATTACTTGCCATATTCTTTTGGTCATTAAATCTTTACTAAGGTCCAAATGGAAGGAAAAAGATGTCCCCTCAATACAAGAAGTTATAGATAGGGTTTCCTTACACAACATATATGAGTACAACATAGCCCTGAAGGAAGGTAACTTTTCTAGATATGCTGAGTAGAGATGAGCAAACCGGTCCCGTTCGAGTTCGGTTCGTCGAACGTTCGACGAACCGAACTCGAACCGCATAGGAAACAATGGCAGGCATTCACAAACACATAAAAACACCTAGAAAACACCCTCAAAGGTGTCCAAAAGGTGACAAACAACTCACAACACAACACAAACACATGGGAAAGTGACAAGGACATATACTCATGCGAAAACAAAACAGCTGGACAAGGAAAAAGAGGAGGACACACAGATATATGAGTATATGCAAGGAAACATCGATTCCATTATTGTGCAACTTGAGCCCTGCTCATTTTAGGCTTCCAATCTTGATAAATTGCCTGAGCTCGCCACATACGCCTTGGGGATCTTGTCATGTCCTGCAGCCAGCGTTCTCTCGGAACCTGTCTTCAGTGCTGCTGGGGGTCTGCTGGCAGATAAGCACACGTGTCTGTCCACTGACAATGTGGACATGGCTCTCAGAGGACTTTTCTTCCCCTGGGTCAGCCAGGGGACGGGAAAGGCACGCGTATTTTTGAGAGTGCTTCATGCAAAGCATCTTTTTCATCTTGAAAATTGGGTCAACTGATGCCAGTCAAGTGGGGTGTGTGTGGCCCAATTAGTGGCAACGAGACAGACTGTGGTTGGAGTCCCCTCGCTGTGTTTCTAAAAGAACTAAGATGAACAAGTCATGGCTCTCAGAGGACTTTTCTTCCCCTGGGTCAGCCAGGGGACGGGAAAGGCACGCGTATTTTTGAGAGTGCTTCATGCAAAGCATCTTTTTCATCTTGAAAATTGGGTCAACTGATGCCAGTCAAGTGGGGTGTGTGTGGCCCAATTAGTGGCAACGAGACAGACTGTGGTTGGAGTCCCCTCGCTGTGTTTCCGAAAAGAACCAAGATGAACAAGTCATGGCTCTCAGAGGACTTTTCTTCCCCTGGGTCAGCCAGGGGACAGGAAAGGCACGCGTATTTTTGAGAGTGCTTCATGCAAAGCATCTTTTTCATCTTGAAAATTGGGTCAACTGATGCCAGTCAAGTAGGGTGTGTGTGGCCCAATTAGTGGCAACGAGGGAGACTGTGGTTGGAGTCCCCTCGCTGTGTTTCTAAAAGAACCAAGATGAACAAGTCATGGCTCTCAGAGGACTTTTCTTCCCCTGGGTCAGCCAGGGGAGGCGAAAGGCACGCGTATTTTTGAGAGTGCTTCATGCAAAGCATCTTTTTCTTTTTCAAAAGGGGGGTCAACTGATGCCAGTCAAGTAGGGTGTGTGTGGCCCAATTAGTGGCAACGAGAGAGACTGTGGTTGGAGTCCCCTTGCTATGTTTTACATGATTTTTGAAGAGCATGACATGCCTACGAGGTTGAGTTTCATCATCTGCAACTTGTTGGCAACAGAAAGGCTGCCTTTACACCCTTTTGAGACCGAGGATTTTTGAGACCTTATGCCCATTGCAGTGCCCCAAGAGCCGATGGCCAGTCGTCACTCCTTCTCCAAGAAAGGCGTGCCCGCGCTACCACAGTAGGTCGCACACAACCTCACCAATTCCTTGAGAAACTCTGTGTGTGACAGGGTGCATTTCAACACAGATACTTGGACCAGTAAGCATGGGCAGGGGAGTTACATGTTGCTGACTGGGCACTGGGTAACTATGGTGAGAGATGGAGAAGGGTTTGCTGTACAAGTCTTGCCGTCCCCACGACTTGTGTGTCAATCCTTCCTCTGTATGTACAAGTTCCTCCACTGCTTCTGCCTCCTTAACCTCGTGTGGGTGCTCCTCCTCGGCCCAAACCCTGTGTGGTCAGGCCACCCTTCCTTGTAACTGCGCACAAGGACTACCACACACCTCCTTACTATGCTGGCAGCAGAGCTCAAGGCCATCAGGTGGTCAAATGTTTACTTTGAAATGTAGGGGAAATGTGAGACACCGCTGAGGAATTGTGGACGGTTAGGTCTGGAGAGTGAGACCGAGTTTCATCAATGGTTGTCTACAGTCAACCAGCAGTCAGGGAAGGTCGGGTGTGACAATGATGCAAACCAGTCTGCGACCCTTCTTCAGAGCAATGTGACACACGTGCCTTGTATGGCTCACGTGTTGAACCTGGTTGTCCAGCAATTTTTAAAATACCATCCCGGCCTACATGGCCTTGTGCAGCGGGCACGCTGCTGTGTGCTCACTTTCATCCTTCGCACCCAGCAGCTCAACAACTTTCATCGCTCCGGAAGTCTTAGGGCCTGGTAGTTAAACGCCGGAAATGCGATGTTCCGACACGCAGGAATTGGAATCTGCACATGTTGCAGCGTGTGTGGCAGCATCGCAGAGCCCTGCTGAAATACGGTATGACGTATACCCTGGGCTAACTTGATCCAGAGGTGGTGCAGATCACGCTGCTGGAGTGGTGTCAGATCAAGGACCTATGCACCCTTCTACACAGTTTACAAATGTCGACAAAGATGTTTAGCACTGGCAATGCCATTCTCAGCGTGACAATTCTGGTCATCTACATGATGGAGCACACTGTAAGCATTATTCGGAGTCAGGTATTGGTCCAAGAGGAAGTTGAGGAAGTACAGGAGGAGTCATATGCAGAAGGGATAATAAGATCTACAAGGTCCATACGGTAAGCGGCACCTAGGCAGCAGTTATGGTGGGGGATAGGGATTAACAAGGGTGCATAGTATCAGCAAAAATTGTTGAGGAAGGTGCAGGAGCCATGAAGAAATGGAGGACGAACTTGTGATGGGCATGGAAGACTCAGCAGATGAGTGAGAGCTTGCTCACATTTCGGTTGTGCGATGTTGGGGGGAGAGGGCAGAGGAAGGAGGCACGATTCTCACCTCTCTGCCACCAACACACCAAGGACTTGGTCCTCTTGGATGCACAAGACACATGAGCGTCTTCTTGCTGCACTACCTACAACAGGACCCTCGGATTGTAGGAATTCGAAGTAATGCTAACTACTGGGTTGCCACACTGTTAGATCCCTGGTACAAGACAAAATTTGGCGAAATAATTCCTGCCATATAAAGGGACGCACGTGTACAGGAGTATCTTCAAAAGGTGTAACGCAATCTTCGATCTGCTTTTCCACTAAACACCAGTGCTGCACAGAGTGAATCTCAACGCTTTGTCATGGATAGGAGGAAATGGTCTTTTACTTGTCCACATCTGAGGGACCGAGGGCTGACTGTTGTGCTGAGATGCCATTGAGTACGGTGTCCCTGCAGAGTTGCACTTTTGGTCATATACAAAATGAGTTGAAAAAGGATAGATGCGGGTGAAAAGGGGAACAGGTGTGTCGGAAAGGGTAAAAAAGTTTTGGTCCGTGGGTTTGGTGGTTAAGCAAAAGTAACATTTGATGAAGAAACACCATCTGTTACGGTGGGACTGGCAGATTTGGATAAGGTGGTATATACTATGTTACCGCTATATAACGTAAATTAATAAGAAAAGAAAGAGAAAGGTATATATCCCCATCAGCAGTCAGTGTCCACCGTGCTCCCAGATGGAAAAGGAGAGGTTGGCAACTGGAAGGTTCGGTGGAGGATACAGAGCTGTGTGGCTATGAAACTAATAGTAGCCTGAACCAAGTTAGACGCCACTCGGATCTTGAGACTGGGAGCCCTGTTAGCGTAACAGGGTCCACACGCCCACCCAGCCCAGGAACTCCCTGTTAACATCACAGGGGCCATTCAGGACGCTGACCGTGTGCATTGGGGCCACACCTGTGAACAGCAGGCGCATCAGCAGCAGCAGGCCTGTTAATGCCACTGGGTTGCACAAGCAGGACTTGTAGGACAGGAGCTGGTCTTAACCGTTCTGCGTTACCAACTGTGGTGGCGGCCTGCATCGACGCCCTATCCCTGCCTACCTCTGGCCTAAAGTTGCAATGGGTTCAACACATGGAGGTGTGCTCTTTTGGAGCATAATAGAAGACTGCGCACCTCCTTGTTGTCTCCAGCCCCTTTTATAACCTGGGTCCGCCACAAACCAGGGTGGACCACAATGCACCTCCTGGTGACAAAAGCAGAGTGATACGTCATGAGTGGCATAACTAGCGTCCTATTTGGAACCGCAACTTCAATGATGACCTCATGGCTGTCATGACCCAAACACCTCACCAGTCATCGTCTGACCATCAATAATGCGGTGACAAGTCATAGGGGCGGGCCTCTGCAAGCCATTTGGGAGTGGCCTGGCCACATCGTCAGGGCACCTGATGCCCTGTGGTCTAAATGGGCCCCCCACATCAGGGGCAGGGCCAAAGAGTTCATTACCGGACCTAGTTTCTGATGCAGTAAGTGCCTGACCATGGTCAGTTGCATGATATACAGTCTCTGAAAAAAGACTATCAGCTTTAGCATGGTGTCTAGGCACAACACAGGACTTAGACCCGCCACGGAGTGCAAGTACCTGTGCAAAGAGGCTTTTTGCACTAAGTGTGGGAGCATGCGCTGTAGCCCGAAATGAAGACTTAGCTTTAGGAATGGCACAGTCAGGCTGAGCATACTCACTAGGCGAAACACTGGAGTTAGGCTGCGGCTGGGGTAAATCGGCACACGCATGCGCACTAGCTGCCTCTCCACACTTAGACGTGGAGGAGAAAGCAGTCAGCTGGACAACCCGAGGCACAGGCCTAAATGGCAGCTGATGCCTGGGCGCAACTGAAACCGCAGCAGGCTGCTTGCGTTTAAGGCGTCACCGTTTTGTAACAACAAATAACATCAAAAAGAACAGGTGTACTTCTTCCCATGGATAATCTGATATGATCCCTTTTTTCATGGACACGACCATTGCTAACAAATGTAGATGAGGCCAAATCAGCAGCTGCTTCAATGGATCTGAATTGCTCCATAAAGTGGCCTCTCCTCCACCCCAATTTCAAGATCCCAAATACTCCATTCCTCTGTTGTGTCAATCCAATCGCACTTGCTTCCTAACAGCTCTCAAGTTTCCACCAGCCCTGCTGAGTATGGGGTGACAGAGATGGTTGAGTTTGCATAGCTGTTCAGTCGCCCTATAGCCTGGGAATCAGAGGTCTGCTCCAAAGCTGCAATGAGTACAGACAAGGACGTTATTATTATTTTTATTATTATTGATTTATAGAGCACCATTGATTCCATGGTGCTGTACATGAGAAGGGGGTTACATACAGAATACATATACAAGTAACTATAGACAGACTGGTACAGAGGGAAGAGGGCCCTGCCCTTGCGGGATTACATTCTAAAGGATTTTTGGGAGGAGACAGTAGGAGTTGTTTAGGTTGAGCGTCAAGTACGTATGGTGGTGGTGTCATTGAAGGTTATAGTCATTTCTGAACAGATGAGTTTTCAGATTCAGTTTGAAGCTTGCGTGTGTAGCATATAATCTAACGTGTTGAGGTAGCGAGTTCCATGAGACAGGGGAAATGATCTGCGCAGATAGCCTGAAGCTTTGTGACTGGGATCCAGGCCCCGATGAAGAAGGTGCTGTGCCTAATCTACACCCTCATTTCCAAAAATTAAATCCTCCTGGTGGAGACAATGGGGAACATGATGAGGAGCACAGATACCTGATTGGAAGGACAACTTTACTATTCGGTCAGGGCAGGAAGAGGTTGTCTCGGAGGACTCAGGACGAGGGGAATGAAAACACACAGGGTTATTGATGAGGTTGGAGACAACACTTACTGTCAAACCAAAGTCAGCCAGTCGATGAGGTCAGCAGAGGAGGTGGAGGAGGATGCTACTGACGACAAGGTTACGTAGCGTCTTCCTGGCCAGAGACAAAGTACTGGAAGCACGTCAACAACTGAATCCTGGACCACAACTTTGACTCTGAGCAGATGTCGTGTTGGCTATGCAGGTCGCATGGGCTGTAAGCCTTTCCTAGCCTATGAATTTTTGGACATCGCAAAGGATCACCAAAGTCATGTAATCTGTAAGATTTGTCAACAATCTGTAAGTAGAAGGCAAAAACTCACACTTTTGAGTACTTCCTCCATGAAGTATCACATGGATATGAATTGACAGCGTGAAGGTGTATTGCTCAGCTTTAGCAACTGTCAATGCAATATGCTTATTTGCCGTTCATTGCATGCATTGTTGCAGACTACACACAAGGGGCTGCTGTTTTTTTGGATCTGCCTTTGGTCACTATAGCAATATAAAATTGCTCTTCGGGTGTGGACTTGGAGATGCTGTCTATGAACAGAAGGAAAAGCTAAAGGTGTGTGTTACAGCAAGGAGCCACCGCGGAAACACTTCGTTCAATTGTGAGGGGAGTTGTGTTGTACTTTGATGATGAGCACTGTAACGTCAGTGAGCAGCATCCTGTGCCACAGACCAACATTCTTACGGTGCTGTCTATACTGTTTACCGTGAGAGGAGCGTAAAGTCTGTATTTCTGGCAACTGGACATCACAGTACCCGGGTACGGTAGGCTGTGCCCAGACAATAATGCGGGCACGCAACACTTTGTTTTATTAGCAAAACACATATCTGTTCTGGGTAGGCCGACTATATAGACAATAAGACTTGCTGCCTCTGCACTGTCAAATTGTCACGTGCAGTTTAAATCATAGAGGGACAGCAACACATGATTGCATTGACTGTTGCTTTTCAAAATTTCCATGACTGTGTTGCAGAGCTGTGTGGTTTGCATTCACACTGTTATCATCTGCAATATCTGTGAGGCTTCAGCTAACAAGGGTATTCAGGGGGGGTCATGTGTTTTGTCTATGTTTAGGTAGATAACTTGTAAGCTCTTGTGATGCGCCACTGGTAAGTCGTGTTCGCACACACACACACACACACGCACAAACACACAATTACTGCTACACAGAGGGATTAGCAGGTAGTAGGCAACAGAATAGATTGTTCAATTATTTTAATTGTATGCATGGTTCTTATTGTTTGTTTTGGTAAAGTTAAACAATCATTTATCAACCCAACTGCCTAGAGTCCTTTTCCTGTTGCCTGGTTTTGCTGCATACTGGGGAGCCCACCCTGTACACGACTTAAAATGAAGCATAAGTCGCAATGTGAATTTCACTGTGCTACAATGCGGCCTAGCGTGCCTGTGAAACCACCGCCTGCCCCATCAAGTGCATCTGCGTGCTCTTCATCCTCTGTGACTGTGGGGACAGCAGTCACACATGGTTTTTCACACTGAACTTCCACTCCTTTACCCGCAACAGGGAGTGTGATTGGCAGGTCATCACTTGTTTTGGAAGTGGAAACAGAAGGTATTGTTGAACTGTCAGACATCGAGAGAACCATCATTGGATGCAGGCTACATTATATCCACGCCTGCACCTTTGTCACAGATTGCCTGGACTACCTGCAGTTAATAATTGCATTCCAGAAATGGAAAGGAGTGTAGAATGCACATGTGTTGTACCTTGCTTGGCAGCAAAGGAACACTAACTTAGTATTCCAGACAATTTTAGGAAGGCAGAAATAGAGTCAGCTCTTTGTGCAAATTAAATAGCGTGGCAAAAGTGGACAGATGGGTACAGTGGCCGTGTTCTGTGGGTACCAGGACAGTAAAAGAAGCCTCACTTTCTATCCCTCCTAATGATCAAATGCAGCAAGGAATTCCCTGAGTTTGCTATAAAATTAGCATAGCTAAATGTGCAGGAGGGTGTCATGCAGAGGTGCTAGAAATAGCTTGGCACCAGTGGGGCACTAATGGAATACAACAGCCAGTTCTATGATGCCACTAAATGGCAGTATTTTTTGCTATCATTATAGCTTATTAAAAACAGAGCAAGAGGGTGTCATGCAGAGGTGCTAGAAATAGCTTGGCACCAGTGGGGCACTAATGGAGCACAACAGCCAGTTCTATGATGCCACTAAATGGCAGTATTTTTTGCTATCATTATAGCTTATTAAAAACAGAGCAGGAGGGTGTCATGCAGAGGTGCTGCACATAGATTTGCACCAGTGGGGCACTAATGGAGTACAACAGCCAGTTCTATGATGCCACTAAATGGCAGTATTTTTTGCTATCATTATAGCTTATTAAAAACAGAGCAGGAGGGTGTCATGCAGAGGTGCTAGAAATAGCTTGGCACCAGTGGGGCACGAATGGAATACAACAGCCAGTTCTATGATGCCACTAAATGGCAGTATTTTTTTCTATCATTATAGCTTATTAAAAACAGAGCAGGAGGGTGTCATGCAGAGGTGCTGCACATAGATTTGCACCAGTGGGGCACTAATGGAGTACAACAGCCACTTCTTGTATGCCACTAGGTACACTGAGTGTTTGCTAGTATAATGGCTTAGTTAAAAAGAGTTGGAGTGTGCAATGCAGGCAGAGGTGCTGCAAATATCTTTGCACTAGTGGGACTATAGCAAAGTCCAATAGCCACGTTTAGGATGCCACTAGGTACACTGAGTGTTTGCTAGTATAATGGCTTAGTTAAAAAGAGTTGGAGTGTGCAATGCAGGCAGAGGTGCTGCAAATATCTTTGCACTAGTGGGACTATAGAAAAGTCCAATAGCCACGTTTAGGATGCCACTAGGTACACTGAGTGTTTGCTAGTATAATGGCTTAGTTAAAAAGAGTTGAAGTGTGCAATGCAGGCAGAGGTGCTGCAAATATCTTTGCACTAGTGGGACTATAGCAAAGTCCAATAGCCACGTTTAGCATGCCACTAGGTACACTGAGTGTTTGCTAGTATAATGACTTAGTTAAAAAGAGTTTGAGTGTGCAATGCAGGCAGACGTGCTGCAAATATCTTTGCACTAGTGGGACTAGACACAAGTCCAATAGCCACGTTTAGGATGCCACTAGGTACACTGAGTGTTTGCTAGTATAATGGCTTAGTTAAAAAGAGTTGGAGTGTGCAATGCAGGCAGAGGTGCTGCAAATATCTTTGCACTAGTGGGACTAGACAAAAGTCCAATAGCCACGTTTAGGATGCCACTAGGTACACTGAGTGTTTGCTAGTATAATGGCTTAGTTAAAAAGAGTTGGAGTGTGCAATGCAGGTAGAGGTGCTGCAAATATCTTTGCACTAGTGGGACTAGACAAAAGTCCAATAGCCACGTTTAGGATGCCACTAGGTACACTGAGTGTTTGCTAGTATAATGGCTTAGTTATAATGAGTTGGAGTGTGCAATGCAGGCAGAGGTGCTGCAAATATCTTTGCACTAGTGAGACTAGACAAAAGTCCAATAGCCACGTTTAGGATGCCACTAGGTACACTGACTGTTTGCTAGTATAATGGCTTAGTTAAAAAGAGTTTGAGTGTGCAATGCAGGCAGACGTGCTGCAAATATCTTTGCACTAGTGGGACTAGACAAAAGTCCAATAGCCACGTTTAGGATGCCACTAGGTACACTGACTGTTTGCTAGTATAATGGCTTAGTTAAAAAGAGTTTGAGTGTGCAATGCAGGCAGACGTGCTGCAAATATCTTTGCACTAGTGGGACTAGACAAAAGTCCAATAGCCACGTTTAGGATGCCACTAGGTACACTGACTGTTTGCTAGTATAATGGCTTAGTTAAAAAGAGTTTGAGTGTGCAATGCAGGCAGACGAGCTGCAAATATCTTTGCACTAGTGGGACTAGACAAAAGTCCAATAGCCACGTTTAGGATGCCACTAGGTACACTGACTGTTTGCTAGTATAATGGCTTAGTTAAAAAGAGTTTGAGTGTGCAATGCAGGCAGACGTGCTGAAAATATCTTTGCACTAGTGGGACTAGACAAAAGGCCAATAGCCTCGTTTAGGATGCCACTAGCTACACTGACTGTTTGCTAGTATAATGGCTTAGTTAAAAAGAGTTTGAGTGTGCAATGCAGGCAGACGTGCTGCAAATATCTTTGCACTAGTGGGACTAGACAAAAGTCCAATAGCCACGTTTAGGATGCCACTATGTACACTGACTGTTTGCTAGTATAATGGCTTAGTTAAAAAGAGTTTGAGTGTGCAATGCAGGCAGACGTGCTGCAAATATCTTTGCACTAGTGGGACTAGACAAAAGTCCAATAGCCACGTTTAGGGTGCCACTAGGTACACTGAGTATTTGCTAGTATAATGGCTTAGTTAAAAAGAGTTTGAGTGTGCAATGCAGGCAGACGTGCTGCAAATATCTTTGCACTAGTGGGACTAGACAAAAGTCCAATAGCCATGTTTAGGATGCCACTAGGTACACTGAGTGTTTGCTAGCATAATGGCTTAGTTATAATGAGTTGGAGTGTGCAATGCAGGCAGAGGTGCTGCAAATATCTTTGCACTAGTGGGACTAGACAAAAGTCCAATAGCCACGTTTAGGATGCCACTAGGTACACTGACTGCTAGTATAATGGCTTAGTTAAAAAGAGTTTGAGTGTGCAATGCAGGCAGACGTGCTGCAAATATCTTTGCACTAGTGGGACTAGACAAATGTCCAATAGCCACGTTTAGGATGCCACTAGGTACACTGACTGTTTGCTAGTATAGTGGCTTAGTTATAATGAGTTGGAGTGTGCAATGCAAGCAGAGGTGCTGCAAATATCTTTGCACTAGTGGGACCAGACAAAAGTCCAATAGCCACGTTTAGGATGCCATTAGGTACACTGACTGTTTGCTAGTATAATGGCTTAGTTAAAAAGAGTTGGAGTGTGCAATGCAGGCAGAAGTGCTGCAAATATCTTTGCACTAGTGGGACTATAGCAAAGTCCAATAGCCACGTTTAGGATGCCACTAGGTACACTGAGTGTTTGCTAGTATAATGCCTTAGTTATAATGAGTTGGAGTGTGCAATGCAGGCAGAGGTGCTGCAAATATCTTTGCACTAGTGGGACTAGACAAAAGTCCAATAGCCACGTTTAGGATGCCACTAGGTACACTGAGTGTTTGCTAGTATAATGGCTTAGTTAAAAAGAGTTTGAGTGTGCAATGCAGGCAGACATGCTGCAAATATCTTTGCACTAGTGGGACTAGACAAAAGTCCAATAGCCACGTTTAGGATGCCACTAGGTACACTGACTGTTTGCTAGTATAATGGCTTAGTTAAAATGAGTTTGAGTGTGCAATGCAGGCATACGTGCTGCAAATATCTTTGCACTAGTGGGACTAGACAAAAGTCCAATAGCCACGTTTAGGATGCCACTAGGTACACTCAGTGTTTGCTAGTATAATGGCTTAGTTAAAAAGCATTTGAGTGTGCAATGCAGGCAGACGTGCTGCAAATATCTTTGCACTAGTGGGACTAGACAAAAGTCCAATAGCCACGTTTAGGATGCCACTAGGTACACTGACTGTTTGCTAGTATAATGGCTTAGTTAAAAAGAGTTTGAGTGTGCAATGCAGGCAGACGTGCTGCAAATATCTTTGCACTAGTGGGACTAGACAAAAGTCCAATAGCCACGTTTAGGATGCCATTAGGTACACTGACTGTTTGCTAGTATAATGGCTTAGTTAAAAAGAGTTTGAGTGTGCAATGCAGGCAGACGTGCTGCAAATATCTTTGCACTAGTGGGACTAGACAAAAGTCCAATAGCCACGTTTAGGATGCCACTAGGTACACTGACTGTTTGCTAGTATAATGGCTTAGTTAAAATGAGTTTGAGTGTGCAATGCAGGCAGACGTGCTGCAAATATCTTTGCACTAGTGGGACTAGACAAAAGTCCAATAGCCACGTTTAGGATGCCACTAGGTACACTCAGTGTTTGCTAGTATAATGGCTTAGTTAAAAAGCGTTTGAGTGTGCAATGCAGGCAGATGTGCTGCAAATATCTTTGCACTAGTGGGACTAGACAAAAGTCCAATAGCCACGTTTAGGATGCCACTAGGTACACTGACTGTTTGCTAGTATAATGGCTTAGTTAAAAAGAGTTTGAGTGTGCAATGCAGGCAGACGTGCTGCAAATATCTTTGCACTAGTGGGACTAGACAAAAGTCCAATAGCCACGTTTAGGATGCCATTAGGTACACTGACTGTTTGCTAGTATAATGGCTTAGTTAAAAAGAGTTTGAGTGTGCAATGCAGGCAGACGTGCTGCAAATATCTTTGCACTAGTGGGACTAGACAAAAGTCCAATAGCCACGTTTAGGATGCCACTTGGTACACTGACTGCTAGTGTAATGGCTTAGTTAAAAAGAGTTTGAGTGTGCAATGCAGGCAGACGTGCTGCAAATATCTTTGCACTAGTGGGACTAGATAAAAGTCCAATAGCCACGTTTAGGATGCCACTAGGTACACTGACTGCTAGTATAATGGCTTAGTTAAAAAGAGTTTGAGTGTGCAATGCAGGCAGACGTGCTGCAAATATCTTTGCACTAGTGGGACTAGACAAATGTCCAATAGCCACGTTTAGGATGCCACTAGGTACACTGACTGTTTGCTAGTATAATGGCTTAGTTAAAAAGAGTTTGAGTGTGCAATGCAGGCAGACATGCTGCAAATATCTTTGCACTAGTGGGACTAGACAAAAGTCCAATAGCCACGCTTAGGATGCCACTAGGTACACTGAGTGTTTGCTAGTATAATGGCTTAGTTAAAAAGAGTTGGAGTGTGTAATGCAGGCAGAGGTGCTGCAAATATCTTTGCACTAGTGGGACTATAGCAAAGTCCAATAGCCACGTTTAGGATGCCACTAGGTGTACTGAGTGTTTGCTAGTATAGTGGCTTAGTTATAATGAGTTGGAGTGTGCAATGCAAGCAGAGGTGCTGCAAATATCTTTGCACTAGTGGGACTAGACAAAAGTCCAATAGCCACATTTAGGATGCCACTAGGTACACTGACTGTTTGCTAGTATAATGGCTTAGTTAAAAAGAGTTTGAGTGTGCAATGCAGGCAGACGTGCTGCAAATATCTTTGCACTAGTGGGACTAGACAATAGTCCAATAGCCACGTTTAGGATGCCACTAGGTACACTGACTGTTTGCTAGTATAATGGCTTAGTTAAAAAGAGTTTGAGTGTGCAATGCAGGCAGACGTGCTGCAAATATCTTTGCACTAGTGGGACTAGACAAAAGTCCAATAGCCACGTTTAGGATGCCACTAGGTACACTGACTGTTTGCTAGTATAATGGCTTAGTTAAAAAGAGTTTGAGTGTGCAATGCAGGCAGACGTGCTGCAAATATCTTTGCACTAGTGGGACTAGACACAAGTCCAATAGCCACGTTTAGGATGCCACTAGGTACACTGAGTGTTTGCTAGTATAATGGCTTAGTTAAAAAGAGTTGGAGTGTGCAATGCAGGCAGAGGTGCTGCAAATATCTTTGCACTAGTGGGACTAGACAAAAGTCCAATAGCCACGTTTAGGATGCCACTAGGTACACTGACTGTTTGCTAGTATAATGGCTTAGTTAAAAAGAGTTTGAGTGTGCAATGCAGGCAGACGTGCTGCAAATATCTTTGCACTAGTGGGACTAGATAAAAGTCCAATAGCCACGTTTAGGATGCCACTAGGTACACTGACTGCTAGTATAATGGCTTAGTTAAAAAGAGTTTGAGTGTGCAATGCAGGCAGACGTGCTGCAAATATCTTTGCACTAGTGGGACTAGACAAATGTCCAATAGCCACGTTTAGGATGCCACTAGGTACACTGACTGTTTGCTAGTATAATGGCTTAGTTAAAAAGAGTTTGAGTGTGCAATGCAGGCAGACATGCTGCAAATATCTTTGCACTAGTGGGACTAGACAAAAGTCCAATAGCCACGCTTAGGATGCCACTAGGTACACTGAGTGTTTGCTAGTATAATGGCTTAGTTAAAAAGAGTTGGAGTGTGTAATGCAGGCAGAGGTGCTGCAAATATCTTTGCACTAGTGGGACTATAGCAAAGTCCAATAGCCACGTTTAGGATGCCACTAGGTGTACTGAGTGTTTGCTAGTATAGTGGCTTAGTTATAATGAGTTGGAGTGTGCAATGCAAGCAGAGGTGCTGCAAATATCTTTGCACTAGTGGGACTAGACAAAAGTCCAATAGCCACATTTAGGATGCCACTAGGTACACTGACTGTTTGCTAGTATAATGGCTTAGTTAAAAAGAGTTTGAGTGTGCAATGCAGGCAGACGTGCTGCAAATATCTTTGCACTAGTGGGACTAGACAATAGTCCAATAGCCACGTTTAGGATGCCACTAGGTACACTGACTGTTTGCTAGTATAATGGCTTAGTTAAAAAGAGTTTGAGTGTGCAATGCAGGCAGACGTGCTGCAAATATCTTTGCACTAGTGGGACTAGACAAAAGTCCAATAGCCACGTTTAGGATGCCACTAGGTACACTGACTGTTTGCTAGTATAATGGCTTAGTTAAAAAGAGTTTGAGTGTGCAATGCAGGCAGACGTGCTGCAAATATCTTTGCACTAGTGGGACTAGACACAAGTCCAATAGCCACGTTTAGGATGCCACTAGGTACACTGAGTGTTTGCTAGTATAATGGCTTAGTTAAAAAGAGTTGGAGTGTGCAATGCAGGCAGAGGTGCTGCAAATATCTTTGCACTAGTGGGACTAGACAAAAGTCCAATAGCCACGTTTAGGATGCCACTAGGTACACTGACTGTTTGCTAGTATAATGGCTTAGTTAAAAAGAGTTTGAGTGTGCAATGCAGGCAGACGTGCTGCAAATATCTTTGCACTAGTGGGACTAGACAAAAGTCCAATAGCCACGTTTAGGATGCCACTAGGTACACTGACTGTTTGCTAGTATAATGGCTTAGTTAAAAAGAGTTTGAGTGTGCAATGCAGGCAGACGTGCTGCAAATATCTTTGCACTAGTGGGACTAGACAAAAGTCCAATAGCCACGTTTAGGATGCCACTAGGTACACTGACTGTTTGCTAGTATAATGGCTTAGTTAAAAAGAGTTTGAGTGTGCAATGCAGGCAGACGTGCTGCAAATATCTTTGCACTAGTGGGACTAGACAAAAGGCCAATAGCCTCGTTTAGGATGCCACTAGCTACACTGACTGTTTGCTAGTATAATGGCTTAGTTAAAAAGAGTTTGAGTGTGCAATGCAGGCAGACGTGCTGCAAATATCTTTGCACTAGTGGGACTAGACAAAAGTCCAATAGCCACGTTTAGGATGCCACTATGTACACTGACTGTTTGCTAGTATAATGGCTTAGTTAAAAAGAGTTTGAGTGTGCAATGCAGGCAGACGTGCTGCAAATATCTTTGCACTAGTGGGACTAGACAAAAGTCCAATAGCCACGTTTAGGGTGCCACTAGGTACACTGAGTATTTGCTAGTATAATGGCTTAGTTAAAAAGTTTGAGTGTGCAATGCAGGCAGACGTGCTGCAAATATCTTTGCACTAGTGGGACTAGACAAAAGTCCAATAGCCATGTTTAGGATGCCACTAGGTACACTGAGTGTTTGCTAGCATAATGGCTTAGTTATAATGAGTTGGAGTGTGCAATGCAGGCAGAGGTGCTGCAAATATCTTTGCACTAGTGGGACTAGACAAAAGTCCAATAGCCACGTTTAGGATGCCACTAGGTACACTGACTGCTAGTATAATGGCTTAGTTAAAAAGAGTTTGAGTGTGCAATGCAGGCAGACGTGCTGCAAATATCTTTGCACTAGTGGGACTAGACAAATGTCCAATAGCCACGTTTAGGATGCCACTAGGTACACTGACTGTTTGCTAGTATAGTGGCTTAGTTATAATGAGTTGGAGTGTGCAATGCAAGCAGAGGTGCTGCAAATATCTTTGCACTAGTGGGACCAGACAAAAGTCCAATAGCCACGTTTAGGATGCCATTAGGTACACTGACTGTTTGCTAGTATAATGGCTTAGTTAAAAAGAGTTGGAGTGTGCAATGCAGGCAGAAGTGCTGCAAATATCTTTGCACTAGTGGGACTATAGCAAAGTCCAATAGCCACGTTTAGGATGCCACTAGGTACACTGAGTGTTTGCTAGTATAATGCCTTAGTTATAATGAGTTGGAGTGTGCAATGCAGGCAGAGGTGCTGCAAATATCTTTGCACTAGTGGGACTAGACAAAAGTCCAATAGCCACGTTTAGGATGCCACTAGGTACACTGAGTGTTTGCTAGTATAATGGCTTAGTTAAAAAGAGTTTGAGTGTGCAATGCAGGCAGACATGCTGCAAATATCTTTGCACTAGTGGGACTAGACAAAAGTCCAATAGCCACGTTTAGGATGCCACTAGGTACACTGACTGTTTGCTAGTATAACGGCTTAGTTAAAATGAGTTTGAGTGTGCAATGCAGGCATACGTGCTGCAAATATCTTTGCACTAGTGGGACTAGACAAAAGTCCAATAGCCACGTTTAGGATGCCACTAGGTACACTCAGTGTTTGCTAGTATAATGGCTTAGTTAAAAAGCATTTGAGTGTGCAATGCAGGCAGACGTGCTGCAAATATCTTTGCACTAGTGGGACTAGACAAAAGTCCAATAGCCACGTTTAGGATGCCACTAGGTACACTGACTGTTTGCTAGTATAATGGCTTAGTTAAAAAGAGTTTGAGTGTGCAATGCAGGCAGACGTGCTGCAAATATCTTTGCACTAGTGGGACTAGACAAAAGTCCAATAGCCACGTTTAGGATGCCATTAGGTACACTGACTGTTTGCTAGTATAATGGCTTAGTTAAAAAGAGTTTGAGTGTGCAATGCAGGCAGACGTGCTGCAAATATCTTTGCACTAGTGGGACTAGACAAAAGTCCAATAGCCACGTTTAGGATGCCACTATGTACACTGACTGTTTGCTAGTATAATGGCTTAGTTAAAAAGAGTTTGAGTGTGCAATGCAGGCAGACGTGCTGCAAATATCTTTGCACTAGTGGGACTAGACAAAAGTCCAATAGCCACGTTTAGGGTGCCACTAGGTACACTGAGTATTTGCTAGTATAATGGCTTAGTTAAAAAGAGTTTGAGTGTGCAATGCAGGCAGACGTGCTGCAAATATCTTTGCACTAGTGGGACTAGACAAAAGTCCAATAGCCATGTTTAGGATGCCACTAGGTACACTGAGTGTTTGCTAGCATAATGGCTTAGTTATAATGAGTTGGAGTGTGCAATGCAGGCAGAGGTGCTGCAAATATCTTTGCACTAGTGGGACTAGACAAAAGTCCAATAGCCACGTTTAGGATGCCACTAGGTACACTGACTGCTAGTATAATGGCTTAGTTAAAAAGAGTTTGAGTGTGCAATGCAGGCAGACGTGCTGCAAATATCTTTGCACTAGTGGGACTAGACAAATGTCCAATAGCCACGTTTAGGATGCCACTAGGTACACTGACTGTTTGCTAGTATAGTGGCTTAGTTATAATGAGTTGGAGTGTGCAATGCAAGCAGAGGTGCTGCAAATATCTTTGCACTAGTGGGACCAGACAAAAGTCCAATAGCCACGTTTAGGATGCCATTAGGTACACTGACTGTTTGCTAGTATAATGGCTTAGTTAAAAAGAGTTGGAGTGTGCAATGCAGGCAGAAGTGCTGCAAATATCTTTGCACTAGTGGGACTATAGCAAAGTCCAATAGCCACGTTTAGGATGCCACTAGGTACACTGAGTGTTTGCTAGTATAATGCCTTAGTTATAATGAGTTGGAGTGTGCAATGCAGGCAGAGGTGCTGCAAATATCTTTGCACTAGTGGGACTAGACAAAAGTCCAATAGCCACGTTTAGGATGCCACTAGGTACACTGAGTGTTTGCTAGTATAATGGCTTAGTTAAAAAGAGTTTGAGTGTGCAATGCAGGCAGACATGCTGCAAATATCTTTGCACTAGTGGGACTAGACAAAAGTCCAATAGCCACGTTTAGGATGCCACTAGGTACACTGACTGTTTGCTAGTATAACGGCTTAGTTAAAATGAGTTTGAGTGTGCAATGCAGGCATACGTGCTGCAAATATCTTTGCACTAGTGGGACTAGACAAAAGTCCAATAGCCACGTTTAGGATGCCACTAGGTACACTCAGTGTTTGCTAGTATAATGGCTTAGTTAAAAAGCATTTGAGTGTGCAATGCAGGCAGACGTGCTGCAAATATCTTTGCACTAGTGGGACTAGACAAAAGTCCAATAGCCACGTTTAGGATGCCACTAGGTACACTGACTGTTTGCTAGTATAATGGCTTAGTTAAAAAGAGTTTGAGTGTGCAATGCAGGCAGACGTGCTGCAAATATCTTTGCACTAGTGGGACTAGACAAAAGTCCAATAGCCACGTTTAGGATGCCACTAGGTACACTGACTGCTAGTATAATGGCTTAGTTAAAAAGAGTTTGAGTGTGCAATGCAGGCAGACGTGCTGCAAATATCTTTGCACTAGTGGGACTAGACAAAAGTCCAATAGCCACGTTTAGGATGCCACTAGGTACACTGACTGCTAGTATAATGGCTTAGTTAAAAAGAGTTTGAGTGTGCAATGCAGGCAGACGTGCTGCAAATATCTTTGCACTAGTGGGACTAGACAAATGTCCAATAGCCACGTTTAGGATGCCACTAGGTACACTGACTGTTTGCTAGTATAATGGCTTAGTTAAAAAGAGTTTGAGTGTGCAATGCAGGCAGACATGCTGCAAATATCTTTGCACTAGTGGGACTAGACAAAAGTCCAATAGCCACGCTTAGGATGCCACTAGGTACACTGAGTGTTTGCTAGTATAATGGCTTAGTTAAAAAGAGTTGGAGTGTGTAATGCAGGCAGAGGTGCTGCAAATATCTTTGCACTAGTGGGACTATAGCAAAGTCCAATAGCCACGTTTAGGATGCCACTAGGTGTACTGAGTGTTTGCTAGTATAGTGGCTTAGTTATAATGAGTTGGAGTGTGCAATGCAAGCAGAGGTGCTGCAAATATCTTTGCACTAGTGGGACCAGACAAAAGTCCAATAGCCACGTTTAGGATGCCATTAGGTACACTGACTGTTTGCTAGTATAATGGCTTAGTTAAAAAGAGTTGGAGTGTGCAATGCAGGCAGACATGCTGCAAATATCTTTGCACTAGTGGGACTAGACAAAAGTCCAATAGCCACGTTTAGGATGCCACTAGGTACACTGACTGTTTGCTAGTATAATGGCTTAGTTAAAATGAGTTTGAGTGTGCAATGCAGGCAGACGTGCTGCAAATATCTTTGCACTAGTGGGACTAGACAAAAGTCCAATAGCCACGTTTAGGATGCCACTAGGTACACTCAGTGTTTGCTAGTATAATGGCTTAGTTAAAAAGCGTTTGAGTGTGCAATGCAGGCAGATGTGCTGCAAATATCTTTGCACTAGTGGGACTAGACAAAAGTCCAATAGCCACGTTTAGGATGCCACTAGGTACACTGACTGTTTGCTAGTATAATGGCTTAGTTAAAAAGAGTTTGAGTGTGCAATGCAGGCAGACGTGCTGCAAATATCTTTGCACTAGTGGGACTAGACAAAAGTCCAATAGCCACGTTTAGGATGCCATTAGGTACACTGACTGTTTGCTAGTATAATGGCTTAGTTAAAAAGAGTTTGAGTGTGCAATGCAGGCAGACGTGCTGCAAATATCTTTGCACTAGTGGGACTAGACAAAAGTCCAATAGCCACGTTTAGGATGCCACTTGGTACACTGACTGCTAGTATAATGGCTTAGTTAAAAAGAGTTTGAGTGTGCAATGCAGGCAGACGTGCTGCAAATATCTTTGCACTAGTGGGACTAGATAAAAGTCCAATAGCCACGTTTAGGATGCCACTAGGTACACTGACTGCTAGTATAATGGCTTAGTTAAAAAGAGTTTGAGTGTGCAATGCAGGCAGACGTGCTGCAAATATCTTTGCACTAGTGGGACTAGACAAATGTCCAATAGCCACGTTTAGGATGCCACTAGGTACACTGACTGTTTGCTAGTATAATGGCTTAGTTAAAAAGAGTTTGAGTGTGCAATGCAGGCAGACATGCTGCAAATATCTTTGCACTAGTGGGACTAGACAAAAGTCCAATAGCCACGCTTAGGATGCCACTAGGTACACTGAGTGTTTGCTAGTATAATGGCTTAGTTAAAAAGAGTTGGAGTGTGTAATGCAGGCAGAGGTGCTGCAAATATCTTTGCACTAGTGGGACTATAGCAAAGTCCAATAGCCACGTTTAGGATGCCACTAGGTGTACTGAGTGTTTGCTAGTATAGTGGCTTAGTTATAATGAGTTGGAGTGTGCAATGCAAGCAGAGGTGCTGCAAATATCTTTGCACGAGTGGGACCAGACAAAAGTCCAATAGCCACGTTTAGGATGCCATTAGGTACACTGACTGTTTGCTAGTATAATGGCTTAGTTAAAAAGAGTTGGAGTGTGCAATGCAGGCAGAAGTGCTGCAAATATCTTTGCACTAGTGGGACTATAGCAAAGTCCAATAGCCACGTTTAGGATGCCACTAGGTACACTGAGTGTTTGCTAGTATAATGCCTTAGTTATAATGAGTTGGAGTGTGCAATGCAGGCAGAGGTGCTGCAAATATTTTTGCACTAGTGGGACTAGACAAAAGTCCAATAGCCACGTTTAGGATGCCACTAGGTACACTGAGTGTTTGCTAGTATAATGGCTTAGTTAAAAAGAGTTTGAGTGTGCAATGCAGGCAGACGTGCTGCAAATATCTTTGCACTAGTGGGACTAGACAAAAGTCCAATAGCCACGTTTAGGATGCCACTAGGTACACTCAGTGTTTGCTAGTATAATGGCTTAGTTAAAAAGCGTTTGAGTGTGCAATGCAGGCAGACGTGCTGCAAATATCTTTGCACTAGTGGGACTAGACAAAAGTCCAATAGCCACGTTTAGGATGCCACTAGGTACACTGACTGTTTGCTAGTATAATGGCTTAGTTAAAAAGAGTTTGAGTGTGAAATGCAGGCAGACGTGCTGCAAATATCTTTGCACTAGTGGGACTAGACAAAAGTCCAATAGCCACATTTAGGATGCCATTAGGTACACTGACTGTTTGCTAGTATAATGGCTTAGTTAAAAAGAGTTTGAGTGTGCAATGCAGGCAGACGTGCTGCAAATATCTTTGCACTAGTGGGACTAGACAAAAGTCCAATAGCCACGTTTAGTATGCCACTAGGTACACTGACTGTTTGCTAGTATAATGGCTTAGTTAAAAAGAGTTTGAGTGTGCAATGCAGGCAGACGGGCTGCAAATATCTTTGCACTAGTGGGACTAGACAAAAGTCCAATAGCCACGTTTAGGATGCCACTAGGTACACTCAGTGTTTGCTAGTATAATGGCTTAGTTAAAAAGAGTTGGAATGTGCAATGCAGGCAGAGGTGCTGCAAATATCTTTGCACTAGTGGGACTATAGCAAAGTCCAATAGCCACGTTTAGGATGCCACTAGGTACACTGAGTGTTTGCTAGTATAATGGCTTAGTTATAATGAGTTGGAGTGTGCAATGCAGGCAGAGGTGCTGCAGATATCTTTGCACTAGTGGGACTATAGCAAAGTCCAATAGCCACGTTTAGGATGACACTAGGTACACTGAGTGTTTGCTAGTATTATGGCTTAGTTATAATGAGTTGGAGTGTGCAATGCAGGCAGAGGTGCTGCAAATATCTTTGCACTAGTGGGACTTTAGCAAAGTCCAATAGCCACGTTTAGGATGCCACTAGGTACACTCAGTGTTTGCTAGCATAATGGCTTAGTTATAATGAGTTGGAGTGTGCAGAGGACAGGAGGGTACAGTGCCAGGATTGTGGGGCTCTGGTTAGAGGAATGGAAGCCTGCCTTTCTATTCCCTCCTAATGGGGAAATTCAGCGACGAAATCCCTGACCTTTGCTACACAGACGCTGTCTTTGTTTTCAGGACCTGTCACCTATTGCTCTGACCCTGCCGGTACGAGCCCTTTAAAGGACTGATAGAAAGTGCTCTCCCTAAGCTGTCCAGCGCTGTGGATGGAGCGCATACAGCTGTATCGGCGATAGGATTTAGGACGGAGCTGCGGCAGTGATGTCTGACACCAAGGACGCAGAAGGCAGATAATGGCGTGCTGGAGGAAAATGTCCGGTTTTATAATGCAGGGACATGCGACATGGACATCCTATCACACATGCCGTTGCTTCTCTGGCTAAAAGTCCACTTAGCTGTGTGTGTGTCTGGGATTGGCTGACATGCTGGCCCTCCCCACTACACGCGCGCGCTTAGGGAAGGAAGACAAGGAAAAAAAAAAAATGGCGATCGCCATTATACAAACAGCAGTGATCTGAAGGTGCTGTTCCCGCACACTATACACTGAAATTTCATAATAGTGTGAGTCACAGAGTGACTTACACTATTACAGCGGAAAGCCAGCTAGGAATTAGCTGTTTTTTTGCTGCTAGAACCGTTCTCGAACGTTTCTAGAACTATCGAGCTTTTGCAAAAAGCTCGAGTTCTAGTTCGATCTAGAACAGGCCCCAAAATCACTCGAGCCTAGAACTGGAGAACCTCGAACCTCGAACCGCGCTCAACTCTAATGCTGAGAGGTGGTATCTGTGGTCTCTTAAATTTAACCCAACCTTTAAGATATACGACCTTTGATGTTATTCTCTTGGGGTTTTTTTTCTACATATATTAGTTGTTTGAATTTTCTTACTGTTTGCAAAATTTGCCTTATATTTGCAGTATGTTTCTTTTGCATAGTAATAGTTGCTAGGAATCCTGGAGTTGTATATTTTTATTTATTTATTTATTTTTTAATGTTGCTTTTCAAATTATAGCTAAAGCCTATTGTTTGTTAAAAAATGACAAAAAATGTAAAATAAGTAAGTTCAATGCTTGCTACACCTCATTTTATGTTTCCCCTTTCCCTTTTCCCTGTTATAAATAAAGACAGTATACAAACAGCAGCAATTTAACATGTGGCAGGAATAGCAAGGTCAGTCTTGGATTTCTGTTGTAGATTGAAATAAAAATACATGATTTTATCTGCATCTACTATTATCCATTTAAGTGAAAGGGGTTGATCTGAACTACCAGACACAGTTCCATAAGCTGGGAAACACTGTTTCTGAAAGAATACATTACAATTTTTTTAACCCTTAACTCAACAGCAGATGTTAACAAGTTTATTTCTGAGGCAGGTTATGCACGAAAACTTAAAACTAATAAATATTTTGTTACTTTAGTCCTCTCAGTAGGAAATGGGTCTATGTCAACATACTGTTCATTCTGTATTCTTAAATCCCTAGGAGATCACGTACAACCATTTACTTATTTCGCTGCACAAAACAGCCTGTTCTTTGCTTCAATATCCTAGTTCCCGCAGGAAAGAAATACCAGTAATATTTTCAGATCATAATCACTTTTTTTCATTGAGATTTACTTCTCTGCATGTTATGCATATGGTTAACGTGTTCTTGAAATACATAATATTCAACCTGTTCAAGAAATGTACAATTTGCTCACAGCCTAAAAAACAAACTTAATACATTAGAAAACAATGTGTCTTGCAAGAAAGTATAGTAAAATCTGCAAGTAAAATTTATTTTACCCTTCAAAATAACTTGTTTGTTTATTTTAGAAGTGGGATAATACAGCCACGTACTTCCCAAATTCAGAAAGTGTTCATTATAAGAAGAAGGCCACAGCTTTGTTAAAACCAAATAAGGACATTGTTTGTTTAAGGTCAACTCGCGTAATTACTGAGGAATGACAACAACAAAAATTACTGCACCCATGGAAACCATTATGGTTAAGATGCCCGATTCAATGAAATAGTAAAAAAATGCTTCACAAGAGCAAACGTCAACGAATAATGTCAATTCTACAGGAATTATAAAAATGACTAAATGTTCTTCGCATATTATCATGAATTTACTCCTGATAATTATTTAAAAGTGGTTTTATTGGGTATCAGGGTCTTTACTCGAGAAAATTTGATTAATAACCCATTGATTGAAGAGACATAAATGGAGGCATACTCTCAGGGTCTATTTGCCTACATCATGCTGCTGTCAGATGAGATAGCAAAAATATGTTGACAGATTCCCTTTAACAGACATTAGTTAAAAATCTGTTGAAGAAATCTGCTTTTTTCGATTTCCAATTATAGGTGTTGACTGCCTCATTTTCTGACTGTGAACTCCTCCCATCAGTCCAAGGTTGTTTTAATTATTGTTGAATCCTACCTGCTCTTTAAATTTGTAAGCTTTTAGCCTGGGAGCAGCATACTGATAAATATCAGGTTTAGGATCCCAACAGAGAAAGGTCACAGTGCCCTGGTTGACAGGCTCACATGAATTGGCCAATTTATGCACTAAGTACCTTCATTTTTCTAACGATATTCAATATAGAATGTAATGTCATTTAAATTTCATATATTATATGTTTCCTTATTTCTCAGTGCATATAGAGTGCTGCTATATTATTTTGTGTTATACAGTCATAGCAGCTGGCACCTGTTCACACTTGCTTTATTTCTTTTGGAGTTGCTGATCAGTTCTTTTTATTTTTTGCAGTATACTATTTGAGTTGTTGACTGCCTCCTTTTCGGGTTGTGCACTCATCCTATCAGCCCAAAGTTGTTTTTAATTAGTACACCTGGAAAACAAGACATGAATCGCACATCCCAAAATCATACTTTGATCTAAAGCTGCTAGGCCAAAATTAAATACCTGAACATGAGGTTGTTGATTTAATATTCTGTTCAGACTGAATGAAGCCACTGCCACATCATGGCGAACCTCTGAGTGGGTCCCTAATGTATGCCTTAAAGGTGTGGTGCCATGCGCCAACCGCTGCAGCAGTCACAATGCACCAGCAGGGCAGGTGACCTGGTGCCTCACAACACCCATGCTGCAAGGCAGAGTCCCCGTGACTCCAGGCCACACCTCCCCACCGACACAAAACCACAGCACCAGCATCCTGTGAAAGGAGCTGTACACTCACCTTCCACAAGCTTGAATTAGCACTCCTCCCATTTGGCACAGGCATTTTTAATCAGCAGGAGATTGCAAAGAGGGGTTCTGCCATATTTGCTCCCCGTTCACACACTGGAAGCTTGTGGAGGTTTGCTGTGACATGGCAGTGGCTTCATACAGTCTGATAAGAATGTTAAACCAAGAACCTTATGTTCAGGTATTTGCAGTCATATGAAAAGTTTGGGCACCCCTATTAATGTTAACCTTTTTTCTTTATAACAATTTGGGTTTTTGCAACAGCTATATCAGTTTCATATATCTAATAACTGATCGACTCAGTAATATTTCTGGATTGAAATGAGGTTTATTGTACTAACAGAAAATGTGCAATCCGCATTTAAACAAAATTTGACAGGTGCAAAAGTATGGGCACCCTTATCAATTTCTTGATTTGAACACTCCTAACTACTTTTTACTGGCTTACTAAAGCACTAAATTGGTTTTGTAACCTCATTGAGCTTTGAACTTCATAGGCAGGTGTATCCAATCATGAGAAAAGGTATTTAAGGTGGCCACTTGCAAGTTGTTCTCCTATTTGAATCTCCTATGAAGTGTGGCATCATGGGCTCCTCAAAACAACTCTCAAATGATCTGAAAACAAAATTATTTAACATAGTTGTTCAGGGGAAGGATAGAAAAAGTTGTCTCAGAGATTTAAACTGTCAGTTTCCACTGTGAGGAACATAGTAAGGAAATGGAAGAACACAGGTACAGTTCTTGTTACGCCCAGAAGTGGCAGGCCAAGATAAATATCAGAAAGGCAGAGAAGAAGAATGGTGAGAACAGTCAAGGACAATCCACAGACCACCTCCAAAGACCTGCAGCATCATCTTGCTGCAGATGGTGTCAATGTGCATCAGTCAACAATACAGCGCACTTTGCACAAGGAAAAGCTGTATGGGAGAGTGATGCGAAAGAAGACGTTTCTGCAAGCACGCCACAAACAGAGTCACCTGAGGTATGCAAAAGGACATTTGGACAAGCCAGTTACATTTTGGAAGAAGGTCCTGTGGACTGATGAAACAAAGATTGAGTTGTTTGGTCATACATGGAGGCAAAAAAACACGGCATTCCAAGAAAAGCACTTGCTACCCACAGTAAAATTTGGTGGAGGTTCCATCATGCTTTGGGGCTGTGTGGCGAATGCCGGCACTGGGAATCTTGTTAAAGTTGAGGGTCCCATGGATTCAACTCAGTATCAACAGATTCTTGACAATAATGTGCAAGAATCAGTGACGAAGTTGAAGTTACACAGGGGATGGATATTTCAGCAAGACAGTGATCCAAAACACCGCTCCAAATCTACTCAGGCATTCATGCAGAGGAACAATTACAATGTTCTGGAATGGCCATCCCAGTCCCCAGACCTGAATATCATTGAACATCTGTGGGATGATTTGAAGCGTGCTATTCATGCTCGGCGACCATCAAACTTAACTGAACTGGAATTGTTTTGTAAACAGGAATGGTCAAGTATACCTTCATCCAGGATCCAGGAACTCATTAAAAGCTACAGGAAGCGACTAGAGGCTGTTATTTTTGCAAAAGGAGGATCTACAAAATATTAATGTCACTTTTATGTTGAGGTGCCCATACTTTTGCACTGGTGAAATTTTGTTTAAATGCGGATTGCACATTTTCTGTTAGTACAACAAACCTCATTTCAATCCAGAAATATTACTGAGTCCATCAGTTATTAGATATATGAAACTGAAATAGCTGTTGCAAAAACCCAAATTGTTATGAAGAAAAAAGGTTAACATTAATAGGGGAGCCCAAACTTTTTCATATGACTGTAATTTTTGCCTAGCAGCTTTAGATGAAAGTATGATTTTGGGATGTGCGCTTCATGTCTTTTTCTCCAGGTGTGTTATTTTTACTTAGTGCTGGATCTTAACTGTCCTTTTAGCCTGGGAGAAGCTTTTTTTGTTAAATATTACATTTAGGGTCCAATCAAAGATAGGTCCCCTTGCCATAATTGATGAGCTCACATTAGTTAGCCAATTTATGTGCTAAGTACCTTACTTTTTCTAAGTGTATTCCATGTAGCAGTAATGCAGATTACATTTTATATATTCTATGTTTGCTTATATCTTAGTAATTACAGAGTGCTGCTTTATTCTTTTCCTTGTGCATTATGCAGGCATCACAGTTTTCACCGGTCACACTTGATTTATTCCTTTTGGTGGTGCTGATTAGTTTTTTGGGTTTTTTTTGCAGTATACTATTGGAGGTGTTGACTGCTCCTTTTTCTGACTGTGCACTTCTCCCATCAGCCCAAGGTTGTTTAAATTAGTCCTAGATCCTAGGTGCCCTTTAATTTTTTTTGAGCTTGTAGCCCAGGAGAGGCATGTTTGATAAATATTAGGTTTAAGGTTCTATCAAAGAAAGGTCACCTTGCCATGCTTGATGAGCTCCAATGAATTGTCCAATTTATGCGCTAAGTATCTTCCTTCATATAAGTATATTCCGTATATTCCATATAGCAGTAATTCAGTTTACATTTTATATAAATAGTTTCTTATATCTTAGTGCTTATAAAGTGTTGCTGTATTCTTTTGAGTAAACTAACTGATACATCCTTGGATCCAGTATCTTTTTGCCTTAATCATGCTGTTCTCAGATGAAGTATCAAAAACCTTGTGTCAGATTCCCTTTAATGTAAAATAAATAGAGGATTAGAAAATACCCTATGGTAAATAAATGAATAGTAACAGAAAATGTAAATAATATAGAGCACTTAGTTAACACCATTTTTAAAAAAAAGCATAAATGAATTCCCACTATAACAGGGTGTATCCAATCTGGACAGTCCTATCTCTAATATTAAACCTATGTGTCATCAGACCCCAATATAGATGGGGCAGAGCATGCCTGAATGCTCACACATCTTTTCGTAAGCTATATGGACTAAACAGCAGTTCAAAAAAGGGGAGCCACACCCCTGTTTGTAGAAAGTATAAGAAACTAATGTGAAACAAAAGAAATAAGCTGGACCATGTGTTGGTATAAGTGCAAAATGTAGGTGCACTGTAGGTGCTGTATGGTAATTAAAAAGACAAAACTTGAGATAAAAAGAAAATGTAAGTAAATAAATAAATAAATATTAATAATAAATATAGTAAATATAAAGTAGTATATATTTAACAGATGCTAAACAATATGGAAATGTAGCACCAATTAAATTATAATTGGGAAAATAAATGCAATCTAACTGCTTTATGATGAATACGTCTATTGCTGGATGCTAAATTACTTGAAAAATGTTGCCTAACTTTATATCTCTTAGTTTACATTTAAATCAATTATTGCTCAAAAATGTTGGTGAATCTTAAATCACCACCCTTTCAAGCCATGGCATACCCAGTCCCAATAAATTAACCCTATAAAATTCCAATAAATCCAACTCTATAAAAAAAGTATTGCAGTGGACAAGAAATATACAGCACATAGTAACTGTTTAGCTCTTGCTAACACATCTTTTGAACTATAGGTTTTATGTTTAGTGATTAAGATTATGCATCTAACTTAACAAAATGATATAATTTAATTTGATTTTATGACTCGCGTATAATTGTCAAGAAGAATAGCTTACATGTCTTTTCACTGCAGCTATGCTGCACCATATAATTATAATAATCTTACTGGATCTCTTGATTGGAGAAAGTTACAGGGTTTTGATTTGGTATGCACAAATTGCAATGATACAATTTCAATGTACCTGACATGATATACAAAAATATAAAAGAAAAAACATCAAAAAGTCTGAATTATAAGAAGGTAAATAACAGTCTCTGAAGTAGGAATGAGAAAATAATGAGAAGAAGAACACTAAGGAATAGTATATTAGGAGATAAGTAATGAAGCTCAAAATATGTACAAAAAACAATAACTCTAACTATATTACTATGGATTACACAATTATAATGTTTAAATACATGTGACTGCAATGCAGTTTGGATTGTATAATCTAATGATTGCAATTTATTTCACCTAACCTATTACTTGTTATAATCTACCTTCTTAATTTGGAATTATACACTTTTTGTCATTTGAAATTCATATTTTTGGGAAAAAAATTGATTTGGGGACAAATTGATTTTCCAGAAGTTAAAATCACTGAAAAGCCTCCAAGTGACATTAAAAAATGTTTCTAAAACTGCAATGTTTCCGAGAACTCTAATTAACCACTTTCAAGCTATTTTATGCAAACACAGGTCTAGTCAAAGTGGACACAATATATGGATATGGATAAACAGATGCAAATGATAATTATTAATAGTCTGTGTACCAACACACTGTACTTTTGTACTTTTTTTATTTCTTAAATTTAAAATCTGTTTAAAAATAATTCCCATTTGGAGGCAGATGTCTACAATGCCAGTGTTTCTATACATTTAGCGTATACTGAATAAATTATGCCTTTTTGCTCAGTGATACTCCAAAAGATAATCCCTATTGGTGGAGTGAAGTAGCAACAAGTTTGATGTTTGAACAATGAAGAAACAAAGGCTTTTTATAAAACTGTCCAAAATGTTGTACTTTTTTGGGGAATCGGTTTCAGGTGTCTTACGTGCAAGATAGGGACCCCAGCAGTGGTACAGTATATATATAAAACAGAAATGACAAGCCAGAGTTATAACTATTGGCGGTGGCAGTGGTAGCAAAAGCACAGTATAGAATATGGTGGGACAAGCAAGGATTTATAAGGCTACCACTGGCAGCCCTGGGAGGAGCAGAAGTACAGTATGGCATAGAATACCGCAAAAGGTGATTGTTGTCTATTAACAGAAGTAGCAATAACACAGTACACAACACAATGGAGATATGTGGCTGTGTAGAACTAGCAATTCCAGCAGCGGCATAAGCAGTAAACAGAAAACATAATACATTATGGGAAGACAAAAAAGGAGAAAAAACGACCAAAAGTCCTATTTATTGCAAACACATATTTATTCATTGACAAGAGACAGGAGATAGACACCACAGTGTTCGATTAAAAACAATGAAAAAAAGGACTGTGGATGACCATACATATAACAACCATATAGACAATTTTCCGTCATTGGCAGGTAGTAATTATAACTCATTACTCATCATCGGATCTTATTAGAACTGTATACATATCTATACCGTACCCAATCAGTACATGTGCAAAGATCCTTATACTATCGGGAAAATTAATAGACTTGTTGATAGAAAAAAGGGGGGTCTGACCATATAATGTATAATATACTAACAGAGTTATAATGCAATCACCTGGCAGGATTTATATGTAGATATAGTTATAAGCTAGAATGGATTACAGCCAATATAACTGCAAGGGGATTGCATACAATATATTTATAATGCTGGGAAGGAAAGAAGTCCGACCATTAGTTATGTAGTATAAATTATATAGTGCAATCACCCAGCAGTATACATATACCAGTATATTGATCCAAAGCTACCATAGATGACAACTTGTATATCTCCATAGGGATTGTATGTAATAAAACCAATCACCAGGTGTCAGCAATGGCACTTCATCCTAAGTTCCCAAAAGGACCATATAATGTATAATATACTAACAGAGTTATAATGCAATCACCTGGCAGGATTTATATGTAAATATAGTCATAAGCTACAATGGATTACAGATAATATAACTGCAAAGGGATTGCATATGATATATATATTACTGGGAAGGAAAGACATCCGACCATTAATCATATAGTATAGAATATATAGTGCAATCACCCAGCAGGATACATATACTGGTATATTGATCCAAAGCCAGCATAGACACCAACCTATATATCCCCATAGGAGTTGTATATAAATCTAACCACCAGGTGTCAGTAATGGCACACCATCCTAAGTTCCCAAAAGGAATGAAGTTATACGATAATGTAAATATAATTACCTGCACCAGATTATGATCAGTCACATCCAAGGACACCCTACGCGTGTTTTGGCAATGCCTTCGTCCAGGGGCAAGAGCAGGATGGTAGCTGCAGCCTTTTATACTCATATCTGCATATCAGGAAGCGGGCAACTCCCATGATGACGCATGCGTTGCCATGGCACTTCCCGGCGCCCGCCGGCCACCGCGTCATGTCGGGGCGGCACCCAATACAGTCACATGATCGGGATGACGTCCGTCCATAGAGATACGGCGGCTGGAGAGGGCCAGGGAAACCACCGCACGCATGCGTACTGAGTGCCCACATACCGATACTAGACATAGACACTGAAATAAACATTATAGCTATGCAGGTATAGTAGAAAATTGCTGCAACATTAAATATAAATATACATATAGGCAAGTACAGTCATTTGAATAGACATTGTATCTAAATGCATCTGTTTCATCAAAAAAACATCAAACAAACAATAGGCAGGGACAAGTGGCGTAATAAATTACGCCCCGAGTATTACAGTTGATTGTTTTAGTGATGTTAAATGTCTTTGTCCCACTCGAATCCGTGAAAGATTGACATTTTACAATATTGGGACAGGCAACACAACCTCCGCAAGGGGCGCATCCCTTACCAACCATCTTCCTGTCCATGTCCCATAGCGTCCTCTGTTGACCAACATCGTAGTGACTACGCACTAAATGTTCTCGCAAGTTTTTAGATCTACGAAATGTAATTAAAGGTCTAATGGGAATAATTTTTGCCAAAATAGGATCAGCCTGCAACACAGGCCATGCCCGCTCCAGACACTTCCGCATGGATTCAGATTCAGAGTGAAAGTTCGTAATAAATCGAATTTTATCACCAGATCGTTCTTTCTTTTGAGAGTATAACAGGGCATGTCTAGTAGAATACTTCACTCTATGATATGCACGTTTCAATATTCTCTTACTATACCCACGTTCTCTAAATCGGACAATGAGGTCTGTTGCCTGTCTTTCGAAGTCGGTGTCTGTAGAACATACATGCCGTAGTCTTAGAAATTGTCCAGTTGGAATCGCATTCACCATAAATTTCGGATGGGAGGAGGATGCATGGAGTAATGCATTCGCAGCGGAAGGCTTTCTATATAGATCCGTTTGTATAACATCTTGTTCATCTCTCTTTAATGTTATGTCTAGGAACTCGATCAGATCATATGACCATTGATACGTAATCTTAATATTTAAATCATTAACATTAAGATAACTCATAAACTGATGTAATTCATCAGGAGTCCCCTGCCAGATCAGAAAAATGTAATCGAAGTACCACGCCCAAAAAAGGACGCGGTCCATCGATGACTCCCGATCTGATAGGAGGAGGTCCCTCTCCCACAGCCCCAGGAACAGATTAGCATAAGATGGTGCGTATGATGCGCCTATTGCTGTACCCTGGAGCTGCAGGTAGAAGGACCCCTTAAATGTAAAGAAATTATGCATCAGTGCAAATTCCAGAAGTGACATAAGGAAATTGCAGGTGGATCTCGGCACATTTGATGTGTCTAAAAAGAATTTGGTGGCCCGTAGACCGTCTACGTGTTTGATGCTAGTATAAAGGGACTCAATATCTCTAGTAACCATAAGGGTATCTTTAACAAGGTGTAAGCCATCCACCTTTCTGAGAAGATCACCAGTATCCCTCAGAAAAGATGGAAGGCACTCCACCATCGGTTGGAGATAAAAGTCGATCCACTTGTTGACATTCTCCAAATAATTGCCGCACCCTGATATAATAGGGCGGCCAGGAGGTGTTTCCATGTTCTTGTGCAGTTTAGGCAACAAGTAGAAAGTTGAAATAGATGGTTCTTTCATCTGTAAAGCAGTAGCCAGATTTTCGCTGATAACGTTGCCATTTAGCCCCACCCAAATAATATCTAATAGTAGTTGTTTAAATTTCAATAGAGGATTGAAAGTAAGCCGCTTATAACAAGTTGTATTATGCAATTGTTGAAAAGCTTCCTTTTCATACATTGGGGTGGGCCAAATGACAACGTTACCACCTTTATCTGCTGGTTTAATAACCACTCTGGCTAATTGTTGTAATTCACGCAAGCGTGTCCGTTCACCCATTGACAATTTATCATGAGTGATATTGGGAATTTTTTGAAATTCTTTTGACACAATTTGTACAAATAAATCTACATTTGTAGATGTGGAGAGAGGCGGAAATTTAGTTGACTTTGACGCAATACAAGCCGGGATCTTACCTCCCTCCCCAGATGAATGCTCAATGGACAATTCCTCCAGAATTTCCAAGGCCGATTGTTCCTTTTCTGATGGAAACAAAGAACATAGTGTCTCGTCATAGAAATGTTTTTTAAAAATCAAGGACCGTGCAAATAGATGTAGGTCCTTGATGGCAGTAAACTCATTAAAACCCATAATGGGTCATTAAATTACTACCTGCCAATGACGGAAAATTGTCTATATGGTTGTTATATGTATGGTCATCCACAGTCCTTTTTTTCATTGTTTTTAATCGAACACTGTGGTGTCTATCTCCTGTCTGTTGTCAATGAATAAATATGTGTTTGCAATAAATAGGACTTTTGGTCGTTTTTTCTCCTTTTTTGTACTAATTTAATTACGATTGTCCTTGGATTGTCCATTGATATCCACATATTTACAATTATAGGTAATAACATGAATTAAAAGCAATCATGTGGGTAAATCAATTGCCAATTATATATATTATGGGAAGACAGAAGATGCCCAGCTGTGTGGAAGCATCAGCATTCAGAGGACCAGAATAGTATAGAACACAATATAGAGGCAAGCAGATACAACAAACAATCTAATAATTGGTATCAGTCCATTGGTGAATTAAAATCCTCACTCTAAGTCTGATTTACTTTTAGAAATGTAGCCTTTTCCACACTTCCGTAGGACAATGTAGTCCACTTGTAAATGATAAATACATCTACCATGCTGGATACCTTCTCTACCAGTGAACTGGATCCTGAACCATGCTAGTAAACTGTAGGTTTATGGTAATTTGGGTCAGTTCTGGCCATTGGTCCAAAGTGCTGACTCTCATGGGTAATAGATCTGCTGGAGAAAGGACACAGTCTAGGTACTGCTCAACCTAGCTGTATAGTTAGTTGATCTTTACTTATAGAGCAGTCTATGATAAAACATCTTGTAATTCATCTCATGTGCACTGTAATTGCTGTTGCTTTTTGCAACTTCTTGTGGTGGTAGTGCTGGCAGAGGTAAGTATAGACTCTGAGAGGAGTCTTTACGTAAGGTACCTGCTTAGTTAAAGCTACACAAAATAGGGTACTCTGCTTATTCTGTTAATACGCTAATTTTGACTTCCTTTCAGAAGAAACATACTCCCATTTTTCTTTACTGCAAGGATAAAAAAGCATGAGCATCCAATAGTGAAACCTTTTCTTCATGCTAATGATAAACATGACAGTCCAAAAGCAATCAAGCATTCAGCAGGTTACATGTGCAGGGAGCTAGTGCTTAGCGGTGTACGCTGGTAAACAGGGTAAATAAAGGTTAACTAAGCAAAGCTCTTTGCTTAGTAACCCGATGTGTACCCTGGCTACGTGTGCAGGGAGCCAGCGCTGGCAGCCTGTAAGCGTGTACGCTGGTAACCAGGGTAAATATCAGGTAACCAAGCAAAGTGCTTTGCTTAGTTACCCAATATTTACCCTGGTTACCAGTGTACGCTGCTTACACAGAGTCGGTGCTCGTTGGTCTCCCGCCGTCAAACATGCCAATGTGTGCTGCACAACGGGAGTCCAACGAGCAAAAAATGAACCAGAACAGTGTGTAATGATTAGCGATTTCACAGCGGGGGCCAGGTTGCTGCTTAGTGTCACACACAGCGAGATTGCTGATGAGGTCACTGGTACGTCACAAAACCTGTGACTCAGCAGTGATCTCGCTAGCGATCTCGCTATGTTAGAAGTACCCCTTAGATGACTGAGGTTTGAAGGCTGGTGCAGTCATCAACTTTAATCTTATTCAAGTAAATACAAGGCACTCTTAAAATATAATTTGTGTGTAGTTTATTTAAAAAAAAGGGGGTTGACAATGTTGTGACTGCGTAGTGGTAGACACCACTGCTTCATCCTGTGCTGACACTTGCTCTCTATATAAGGCGCTACTTAAACCAGGTGTCTTGTTGCACTATTGATACTGTATAGCGGTAGACACAGCTATTTTTTCTTGTGCTAACATTTGCTCTTTGTGTAAGGTGCTCCGTACACCTGCTTTAGTGCTCTCATCCACTATTCAGATTAGCTACTTTTATGCTGATATTGGTCATTTATATAAGGCGCTGCTTTAACCTGATATTGCGGTACATACTGCTAACTAAAATGTTGCTTCATTACTTACCCTTATTACTGGCAGGAGTTGTCTGATGAAGGCCATCCCATGGCCGAAATGTCACAACATTGTCAACCACCTGTTTTTTGAAAATAAACTACACGCAAATTATATTTGAAGAGTGCTCTGTATTTACTTGAATACGTTTTGGTTTGGAAGCTGACAAGTGCACCTTGACTTCTCTGTACTTCTGTGGCTGTGCCTTATCCTACCAAAAGAACAACTTTAATCTTAGGCTGGCCATACACATTAGAAAGCTGTCGCCTGAACTGGAAGTATTCAACAGTCATATTACTGGATCATTTCCAATTTATGCAAACTCACCAATACAAAATGGAAGTATTCAGGACCAACATTCTAAGAATCCCTCCACGTATCAGTCTTTTTATATAGGCTACAGTTACTCTTTAGGCCCTCTAGGCTCAAGGTTGTGGATGTAATTGCAACTCCTGCCCATTTTTGGAGATCTTTATGTTTTTAGGTCATTTGTGTGCAAAGTAGATAATCCATCCCTGATCTCTAATGATTCAGTTTGCATGAAAGCCAATCCACCCTGGTATCTCTATGGATCTCAATTGTATCTGTAGATCATACAGCAGCCTATCATGTGTTATTGCTAATGACAATTTCTCACTTATAAGACAACACTTAATATTATGATTGTGAGGGTTTTTTCTTCATCCATGGAATATAACTGTACCAAGATCTGGGCACTTTACAGTTTTCATTAATCATTTACAAACCTCTGTACCCACTTGTCTTCACAGTGTTAATACAGGAGACATATAAATAATCCATCACAATAAAATATTTAAAATGCTTTTAGCAAATATCCTATATAATTTATCATATCATTTGATTATTCTAAATGTGTTTTGTGTATTTAAATGTAGTGCATTCACCTCATTAATTTGTAGCTAAGAATTTAATGTTGCCTATTACAATCCTGTAATGTATTAAATATTCAAAAGACACATTTTTATACTATGACATATTACAGTTTAAGGGAGAGCAGACCAAAGGTTAAAAGCTCTGGCTGTGAAATGCCGACACTGAGTGGTTATCTGGGAATTTGTTCTGAATCCCAGTATAACTCCTAATAACCTTGAAAGTGTTATTTCCCTGTACTTCTGTATTAAAAAAAACTATTGCATTAAATTTGTGTATTACTAACAAAAAACAATAGTTCTTGACCTTTGCTTTTATACAAAATAAAACTGCAGAATTTACAAAATTGAATTTGACAATGTAGTGACATATACCTGTAAACGATTCAATCTCTATATGTCCACATTCTAAGTAATATTTTTAAGTACTTTTATTTAAAAATCTTTATTTTACTTCTAAAGTTCTAAAACTCCAGTACAGATTTTTAGGTTTCTATGGTAAAAGTTTCTTTATCAACTCTTTTTGACTAAGAAATGGTTGTGTTTTAAACTCTAGAATTTTTTAACATTTTCTTAGTGTACCATTTAGTTTAAAACTTTCTTTCTTATTCTTTTTTTTATACAGCAAAAAGGAATATTTTATTGTTTCAAATTGGAATGGATAGCATTAAGTTTGTAATTTTCATTTAGGGAAAACGGCACGTTTTCATGTCCTCTTACACAAATTTGTTTTTAGTGCCTAAAAACACATTTTATGAATTGCCAAATACAGCTAAAGATACGTTTGCCCCATAGTTGATAGTTGTATAATTAGTTTGAAATATTAATCTTGGAAATATAGTTAATGAAGTATGTTTATTTTCAAAATTAAATTGTGGTGCTTGGATGTGTAAAACCAAGCTGCATTCAAATAGAGTCTAAAGGCCACTTTACATTCAATGACATCGCTAAAGATATGTCGTTGGGGTCATGGAATTCGTGACGCACATCCGGCCTCGTTAGTGACGTCATTGCGTGTGACACGTATGAGCAAAATACTCACCAAATCGTTGATTGTTGACACGTCGTCCATTTCCCAAATATCGTTGCTGATTTTGGACGCAGGTTGTTTTTTGTTCCTGAGGCAGCACACATCGTGTGACACTCCAGGAACAACGAACAACACCGTACCTGCGTCCTCCAGCAACGAGGTGGGCGTGACTTTCATGCGGCTGCTCTCCGCCCTCCGCTTCTATTGGACGCCTGCCGTGTGACGTCGCTGTGACGCCGCATGAACCGCCCCCCTTAGAAAAGAGGCTGTTCACCAGCCACAGCGACGTCGCTAGGAAGGTAAGTATGTGTGACGGGTACTAGCGATTTTGTCTGCCACGACCAGCGATTTGTCCGTGACGAACAAATGATGGGGGCGGGTGCTTTCACGAGCGACATCGTTAGCGATGTCGCTGCGTGTAAAGTGCCCTTTAGAAATGAGTGCAGCATGTGGTAGTCAAGAGAGGGGCAGGGATAGGTAGGGTGCTCGTGGCTAGGTAGCATAAATAGTTCCACCTGAGAAAAAATCTGGACTTGGTAAGTTGATCGTAGAAACTGTTTGACAGATAAGTAATCCATTTATGTCTGCACAAAATTTAATCCAGCCATCAGTGCTGTACAGCTTTGTGGTTAGACTTATTCTGTGTGATTGTTGAAATAAATATTTGATACGAAAGACCTGAACACTTCGTTTGGGCATCATGATTGGGGAATGGAAGTACAGGACTTATGCTGCCAAATATTGAATTTTAATACAAGCAATATGATACTGGTTACTTATTATATAGGAGAGATTGAAAGAGTATGTGCACATGTCACAGAAAATGTAATCAGTAATCATTATTTGGAAATTACATGTAACATAGAATGTCCTTTGCTTGACCTGGTAGAAACTATCCATGTCTATGAATATTTCTGTAAAGACAATAGAAATAACTTTTCAATAAAGACATTTGAGCACGAGAAGTGTCAAATATGTTTAATGTAGAGAAAAGCGGACCAATCCCCAAAGTATCATGAGAATTTCGTAAAATTTGCAGTTTCACATGAATTTGACATAAATCAATTTCCCAAACTGCTGAAGCATCAAAGAGGAGGTTAACATAATAATATTGAGTTGTCATGTTGTCCTCCCCATAATGGCCTGTTACTATGGCATCTTACAGATTATCATTAGTGATGAGCGAGCATGCTTGTAACTACTCGGTACTCGCACGAGTATCGCTGTACTCGGGCTGCTCGGCGGGGACCGAGTAATCTCGCGATACTCGTGCTGTACTCGTGGTCTTCATTTCTGCATGTTGGCGCTCTTTTGAGAGCCAGCCCTCATGCAGGGATTGGCTGGCAGACCACTGCAATGCCACAGCCCTGTTAGTTGTGGAATTGCAGTGATTGGCCGGCCTGCACAGCGTGACCGAGCCTTTATATCGGCCGGCGCGCTGTGCTCTGCTCACAGCTATCCAGACTGTCAGTGCAGGGAGAGTGTCGCTGATTCAGGGAAAGCTTTGCGGCCCTTTATAGCTTTTTCAGTTGCAGGGCTGCAACAAGTGTGACCAAAAGTCCTTCTCAGGACTATTCTAGTTGTATACAGGCAGGCAGGGTATAGCCAGGTCGGAGTACAGTAGCAGAGTCCTTCTCAGGACTATTGTTGCTATATACAGGCAGGGTATAGCCAGGTCTGAATACAGGCTAGTGACCAAAAGAGTCCTTGTCAGGACTATTGTACCAGTATACAGACAGGCAGGCAGGCAGGGTAGTGGTGACCGTATACCATCCTTCATCATATCTGGGGCTGGTGTACACAGTGTAAAACAGTCCAGATAGTGTCTGACTTGTCTGTAATTGTCGCTCCACAAAAAAACCTGTTAGGTTCTTATTGCGTCCGTGCTTGGTTTTTAAAACCGCACGTGTGTGCCTGTTGGTGGCAGCGTACAGGTGCACTTGTGTGCAATTTCCACAAACTTTGATATAACGCACAAGTAGTGAATATACACGTCAGCAGTGCACAGCATTGCAAAATGCGCAAGGGCATTGGCAAGGAACAAGGAAGTGGACGTGATGGTGGTGCAGGCAGAGGCCGAGGTCGTGGGCAAGCTCTAATTTCGCCACAACAAAGGGCCACATCTAGTCGCTCGCACGTCCTGTCCCAAATTCTTGGGGAACGCAGCAGTACACCGCTCTTGAACCAAGACCAGTGTCAACAGGTTGTTAGTTGGATAGCAGATAATGCTTCCAGTCAGATTGGCACCACCACAAACACTCTGTCTTCCACACGGTCAAGTGTCAGTAGCCGTGATACTGCACCGCACATTTCTGAACCTGATCCTCCTTCCTACCACCAGGCTGAGTACACGTCCTCCTCGGACATTAATGATCCCACACTTGGACACTGGGAAGAGCTGTTCACGTTTCCATTCACACATTCTGGCCTCTCGCCAGCTCATATTGAAGTGGGTCATGAGGAGATCGTCTGTACAGATGGCCAAATATTTGAGCAGCCACGTTCTCACGAAGTTGGCAACGTGTCTCAACAAGTGGTGGACGATGATGAGACACAATTGTCAGGAAGTCAGGAGGAGGAGCAGGGTGCGGAAGAGGAAGACGACGTGGTGGATGATCCAGTAACTGACCCAACCTGGCAGGAGGATATGCAGAGCGAGGACAGCAGTGCACAGGGGGAGGGAGGCGTAGCATCACAACAGGCAGTAAGAAGCAGGGTGGTGGCCCCAGGCAGAAGTCAGGCAACCGTTCCCCGGAACAACACGACGACACAAGGTGCCTGTACAAATGTTAGGTCTTCCCGAGTCTGGCAGTTTTTTAAGTTGGATTCAGATGATTCAAAAAAGGCCATTTGCAACACCTGCCGTGCCAGCATCAGCAGGGGTACCAAAACTAGCAGCCTGACCACCACCAGCATGATCAGGCACATGTCAGCCAAGCACCCGACTTTGTGGGAAGTACAACAGAGTCAAGGAGCAGTGCTTGCTGATGTCACTGCTACGTCTTCGCTGGTTGTGCATGCGAGCCAATCCCGTGTCCATGCTGCCTGCGAACAAGCCTCCTCCACTCCTGCACCTGCAGTTGCCTACGCAGAAAGAACACCATCATCAAGCACGTCCTTGTCCCAGCGCAGCGTTCAGTTATCCATTCAGCAAACCTTTGAACGCAGGCGCAAATACACTGCCAACACCCCACATGCCACAGTTCTAAATGCTAACATTTCGCGACTGCTTGCGCTGGAAATGTTGCCTTTTAGGCTGGTGGAGACAGAAGCATTCCGTGACCTGATGGCGGCAGCTGTCCCACGTTACTCGGTCCCCAGCCGCCACTATTTCTCCCGGTGTGTCGTCCCCGCGTTGCATAACCACGTGTCACAAAACATCACACGTGCCCTGAACAACGCTGTTTCACCCAAGGTCCACCTAACCACAGACACGTGGACAAGTGCTTGTGGGCAAGGCCGCTACATCTCGTTGACGGCACACTGGGTTAATATTGTGGAAGCTGGGACCCAGTCTGAGCGAGGGACGGAACACGTCCTTCCCACACCAAGGTTTGCAGGCCCTACCTCAGTCAGTGTTTCACCCACACTCTACAGCTCCGGAATGTCATGCTCTTCAGCCTCCTCCTCCTCCTGCGCATCCTCATCCACTGTACCCTCCACACCAGTCACAAGCTGGAAGCACTGCAGCACTGCCTCGGCGAAGCGGCAACAGGCTGTGCTGAAGCTAATCTGCATAGGTGACAAACCCCACAATGCAGAAGAGCTGTGGACAGCTCTGAAACAGCAGGCAGATCACTGGCTCACACCTCTGAACCTAAAGCCAGGAAAGGTCGTGTGTGACAATGGCCGGAACCTGGTGGCGGCTTTGAGGCGAGGCCAGCTGACACATGTTCCATGCGTGGCCCATGTGCTCAACCTCGTGGTTCAGCGGTTTATAAAGTCATACCCAGAGCTGTCTGATCTGCTGGTAAAAGTTCGCCGCCTGTCTGCACATTTTCGAAAGTCACCTACTGCTTCAGCCGGCCTTGCCGGCTTTCAGCGCAGTTTGCATCTTCCGGCTCACAGACTGGTGTGTGATGTCCCCACGCGTTGGAATTCAACTCTGCACATGTTGGTCAGGATATGTGAGCAGAAGAGGGCAGTTGTTGAGTACCTGCATCACCTAAGCCGTCGGGAAATGGGTCAAACTCCACACATAACACCTGAGGAGTGGAGATGGATGTCAGACCTATGTACCATCCTCCAAAACTTTGAGGACTCCACCAAGATGGTGAGTGGTGATGACGCCATTATTAGCGTCACCATACCGCTACTCTGCCTTCTAAAACGGTCTCTGCTGAAAAACAAACATGATGCATTGCAGGCGGAGCGCGATGAGTTGCAGCAAGAAACAGTAGTGAGTGTGGGTGATAACACACAGCCCAGCCTCGTCTCATCACAACGTGCAGTGGAGGACTATGACGAGGAGGAGGATGAAGACATGGAGCAACTCTCCGGCCAAATTGAGGATATGACATGCACACCAGTCATATCCTCGGTTCAGCGTGGCTGGCCAGAGGACAGGGTAGATGAGGAGGAGGAGGAGGAGGAGGAGGACAGCATGTTCAGTCATCTTGTTGGTCAGGCTACTGAAGTCCTGGCTGTTAAGAGTCTGGCGCACATGGCTGACTTTATGGTAAGCTGCCTGTCTCGTGACCCTCGCGTTAAGAACATCTTGGCCGACAATCATTACTGGTTGGTAACACTGTTAGACCCACGCTACAAGGAGAACTTTTTGTCTCTTATTCCCGTGGAGGAGAGGTCAACCAAAATGCAGCAGTTCCGGAAGGCCATACTCACAGAAGTAGGCAAAGCATTCCCCTCACAAAACGCTAGCGGCATAGGTCAGGAATCAGTGGACAACCGAGGCGTACAGCCGAGAGAGTCACAAGTCCAATCCGCCAGAGGTAGGGGAACAGTCTTTAAGATGTGGGACAGTTTTCTCAGCCCCTCACGTACCACAGCCCCTGAGGTGCGGGGTAGTGCCACAAGAAATCCTAAGTTTGCCCAGATGCTGAAGGAGTACCTTGCAGATCGAACAACTGTACTCCGACATTCCTCTGTGCCTTACAATTATTGGGTATCCAAGCTGGACACGTGGCATGAATTGGCTCTCTACGCCTTGGAAGTCCTGGCCTGCCCTGCTGCTAGCGTTTTGTCAGAGCGTGTTTTTAGTGCCGCAGGTGGAATCATTACAGATAAACGCACCCGCCTGTCAACTGAAAATGCTGACAGGCTGACTCTGATCAAGATGAACAAGGGTTGGATTGGGCCAGACTTCACCATACCACCAGCAAATGAGAGCGGAATTTAAAGTTTGCCATGTACCTCCACTCACCCATGGGTACACACTTCTGGACTTTGGATAATCGCTGGACTGCTCCTCCTTCTCCTCATGCGCCACCATGATGATGACCGTTACAAATTGCAATACTTAGGCCTTTGTTTCAGGTATACCCCCAGTGGTAAATTTTTTCGCCCATTCTTTGCAGAATGGACATTACAACGACAGGAGACCCGCTCCTTTGCAATGGGAACAATGTTTTGAGGCCCTCATGCACGTCTCTACCCAGGGACAACGTGGAGCCTCCCAATTTTTGGCTGCCCTGCCTAAGGGCTATACTATAATACACCCACTTCCTTAAAATGGACACTTAATGTTTTGAGGCCCTCATGCACGTCTCTACCCAGGGACAACGTGGAGCCTCCCAATTTTTGGCTGCCCTGCCTAAGGGCTATACTATAATACACCCACTTCCTTAAAATGGACACTTAATGTTTTGAGGCCCTCATGCACGTCTCTACCCAGGGACAATGTGGAGCCTCCCAATTTTTGGCTGCCCTGCCTAAGGGCTATACTACAATAGACCCACTTCCTTCCAATGGGCACTTCAGGTTTACAGGCCATCATGCACGTCTCTATCCAGTGACAATGTGGAGCCTCCCAATTTTTGGCTGCCCTGCCTAAGGGCTATACTATAATACACCCACTTCCTGACAATGGGCACTTCAGGTTTACAGGCCCTCATGCACGTCTCTATCCAGGGACAACGTGGAGCCTCCCAATTTTTGGCTGCCCTGCCTAAGGGCTATACTATAATACACCCACTTCCTGACAATGGGCACTTCAGGTTTACAGGCCATCATGCACGTCTCTATCCAGGGACAATGTGGAGCCTCCCAATTTTTGGCTGCCCTGCCTAAGGGCTATACTATAATAGACCCACTTCCTTACAATGGGCACTTCAGGTTTACAGGCCCTCATGCACGTCTCTATCCAGGGACAACGTGGAGCCTCCCAATTTTTGGCTGCCCTGCCTAAGGGCTATACTATAATACACCCACTTCCTTAAAACGGACACTTAATGTTTTGAGGCCCTCATGCACGTCTCTACCCAGGGACAACGTGGAGCCTCCCAATTTTTGGCTGCCCTGCCTAAGGGCTATACTATAATACACCCACTTCCTTAAAATGGACACTTAATGTTTTGAGGCCCTCATGCACGTCTCTACCCAGGGACAATGTGGAGCCTCCCAATTTTTGGCTGCCCTGCCTAAGGGCTATACTACAATAGACCCACTTCCTTCCAATGGGCACTTCAGGTTTACAGGCCATCATGCACGTCTCTATCCAGGGACAATGTGGAGCCTCCCAATTTTTGGCTGCCCTGCCTAAGGGCTATACTATAATACACCCACTTCCTGACAATGGGCACTTCAGGTTTACAGGCCCTCATGCACGTCTCTATCCAGGGACAACGTGGAGCCTCCCAATTTTTGGCTGCCCTGCCTAAGGGCTATACTATAATACACCCACTTCCTGACAATGGGCACTTCAGGTTTACAGGCCATCATGCACGTCTCTATCCAGGGACAATGTGGAGCCTCCCAATTTTTGGCTGCCCTGCCTAAGGGCTATACTATAATACACCCACTTCTTTAAAATGGACACTTAATGTTTTGAGGCCCTCATGCACGTCTCTACCCACGGACAACGTGGAGCCTCCCAATTTTTGGCTGCCCTGCCTAAGGGCTATACTACAATAGACCCACTTCCTTCCAATGGGCACTTCAGGTTTACAGGCCATCATGCACGTCTCTATCCAGGGACAATGTGGAGCCTCCCAATTTTTGGCTGCCCTGCCTAAGGGCTATACTATAATACACCCACTTCCTGACAATGGGCACTTCAGGTTTACAGGCCCTCATGCACGTCTCTATCCAGGGACAACGTGGAGCCTCCCAATTTTTGGCTGTCCTGCCTAAGGGCTATACTATAATACACCCACTTCCTGACAATGGGCACTTCAGGTTTACAGGCCATCATGCACGTCTCTATCCAGGGACAATGTGGAGCCTCCCAATTTTTGGCTGCCCTGCCTAAGGGCTATACTATAATACACCCACTTCCTTAAAATGGACACTTAATGTTTTGAGGCCCTCATGCACGTCTCTACCCAGGGACAACGTGGAGCCTCCCAATTTTTGGCTGCCCTGCCTAAGGGCTATACTATAATACACCCACTTCTTTAAAATGGACACTTAATGTTTGAGGCCCTCATGCACGTCTCTACCCAGGGACAACGTGGAGCCTCCCAATTTTTGGCTGCCCTGCCTAAGGGCTATACTATAATAGACCCACTTCCTTACAATGGGCACTTCAGGTTTACAGGCCCTCATGCACATCTCTATCCAGGGACAACGTGGAGCCTCCCAATTTTTGGCTGCCCTGCCTAAGGGCTATACTATAATACACCCACTTCCTGACAATGGGCACTTCAGGTTTACAGGCCCTCATGCACGTCTCTATCCAGGGACAACGTGGAGCCTCCCAATTTTTGTCTGCCCTGCCTAAGGGCTATACTATAATACACCCACTTCCTGACAATGGGCACTTCAGGTTTACAGGCCATCATGCACGTCTCTATCCAGGGACAATGTGGAGCCTCCCAATTTTTGGCTGCCCTGCCTAAGGGCTATACTACAATAGACCCACTTCCTTACAATGGGCACTTCAGGTTTACAGGCCCTCATGCACGTCTGTATGCAGGGGCATTGGTGAACCTCACAATTTTGGACTGCCCTGGCAAAGGAAAATACTACAAAGACTCACTTCCTCAAAATGGGCACATTAGACTCAAGAGGCCTTCATGTACGTCTCTTCTCAGGGACATCGGAGTGCCACACAATGTTTTCACGTAAAATCTTTCATGTATTAATCTCAAAAAGTAACATACACCAGCTCTATCTCACTATTGGGTATGTGCCCTTAACATTTCTGCCATGAAAAATCATTTTGGGGTCATTTTGGAAGGTTTTCTGGTGAGTCCGTAAAAATGGCGTGAAACGCGGACAAAATTGTTCACAGCTGTGACTTTTGAGTGATAAATGCTTCAAGGGGTCTTCCCCATGCTGTTGCCATGTCATTTGAGCACTCTTCTGAGACTTTTGTGACATTTTTAGGGTTTCTACATGCTGCCGGGGGGTCATTTCACAAAAATACTCGGGTCTCCCATAGGATAACATTGGGCTCGTTGCTCGGCCCGAGTACACGAGTATCTTGGGAGGCTCGGCCCGAGCTTCGAGCACCCGAGCTTTTTAGTACTCGCTCATCACTAATTATCATACCTTGTAATAGTTCCTAGTGAAGCACGGTTTGTATGGCAAAGTCATCTTTCATAACTTATGGTCAGTGGAGTCCTCTCTCTCTGTCTCTCTTCTGTAGTGTGTAAACTCTTATGGTCAGGGGGGTCTTATCTTTGGACATCCATCCACCAGTAAATCCAATCTCTAGCATCTATGGCCTGGCTTAGATTACACTATAGTTTTAGAGTAAGGTTGGAGTCACACTAGCATAGGGCATCCAATACGAGATCATCACATGCGATATGCTAATGACCCTAGGCTCTTACTCTGCTGCGAGCATGAGCCGAGTGTCATGCAACTATAAACCAATCTTGCGATCAGATCCCAGCTGCTGAGTAGAGGGAAAGTAATCTCTCCATCTCTTCCATTGTCTGCCTGTGCGTATATCGCACTGTACTTTGATGTCATCCAAGTGCAGTACACATTGAGTTTCACTCACCCCCATAGATATGTATGGGTGCGAGTGATCAGAGACTCATAAACAAGTGCAGTATGCTGAGATTTTTTTCCTCAGTCTGATTAGGGCTGAGAAAAAAACTCGCAGATCTGAGCTGCAGCATTGTATGAAATGGGGCCGAGTGCAATACGAGATTGTCTCATTGCACTCGTGAGTCAGATGCCAGTGTGACTCTACCCTTAATTACCAAATAGCTAAATAAATTGGGGAATGTAATCCATACAATCTCTAATCCAAACTGTTTTGATGTTGGTGTTCTGGGTACAAATATTGTACAGATACTGTATATACATTATGGTTACAATATCAGTATAAGTGAGCATTTTGAAAACCCTGAGCTAATACGTATTCCAAATCACTTTTGAAACTTTTGTCAGATGAGATGGTCACCTTAACAGGCTGTATCTCAGTCTGTAACGCTATCTAGAGCTTTTTTCTCACTTTTATTTATTGTTCTCATGTCTAGAGATGAGCGAACCGGTCGTGGTTCGGCTCGACTTTGGTTCGCCGAACCGAGGTCTGGTTCGTGTTCGGTTCGGCGAACCACTCGAACCACATAGGAAACAATGGGAGGCAATTACAAACACATAAAAACCCCTAGAAAACACCCTCAAAGGTGTCCAAAAGGTGACTAACAACTCACAACACAACACAAACCCATGGGAAAGGGACAAGGACATATACTCATGCGAAAACGAAAGAGCTGGACAATGAAAAAGAGGAGGAGACACAGATATAGGCATGGCATGCCCTTCTAAAATGATGTAAAACACCGCAAGGTGACTCAAAGCAGAGTCTCCCTTTTTTCCAAAAATTGGGCCACACAGACACCCCTTCAGTGGCAGCACTTGTGCCCCAGTCGTACACTTCCCAGGTAGATTTGCATCAAGCACATTCAAAAATACGCCATCCTTAACCGTCCCCAGGATGACACCGGGGTGGGTAACAAAGTCTTTCCTGATCACCGATCTGTTCATCTTTCATCATTTTTAGAAACACTGCAAGCAAGGGTTACTCCAAGCAGAGTCTCCCTTTTTTCTAAAAATTGGGCCACACAGACACCCGCCCCTTCAGTGGCAGCACTTGTTCCCCAGTTGTACACTTCACAGGTAGATTTGCATCAAGCACATTCAAAAATACGCCATCCTTTACCGTCCCCAGGATGACACCGGCAGAGGTAGCAAAGTCTTTCCTGATCTCAGATCTCTTCATCTTGGATCATTTTTAGAAACACTGCAAGCAGGGGTTACTCCAAGCGGAGTCTCCCTTTTTTCCAAAAATTGGGCCACACAGACACCCACCCCTTTAGTGGCAGCACTTGTGCCCCAGTTGTACACTTCACAGGTAGATTTGCATCAAGCACATTCAAAAATACGCCATCCTTAACTGTCCCCAGGATGACCCCGGGGTAGGTAGCAAAGTCGTTACTGATCCCAGATCTGTTCATCTTGGATCATTTTTAGAAACACAGAAGCAAGGGTTACTCCAAGCGGAGTCTCCCTTTTTTCAAAAATTGGGCCACACAGACACCCACCCCTTCAGTGGCAGCACTTGTGCCCCAGTTGTACACTTCACAGGTAGATTTGCATCAAGCACATTCAAAAATACGCCATCCTTAACCGTCCCCAGGATGGCACCGGGGTAGGTAGCAAAGTCTTTGCTGAAACATGACTTGTTCATCTTGGCTCCTTTTTAAAAACACAGCAAGCAAGGCTAACTCCAAGCAGAGTCTCCCTTTTTTCCAAAAATTGGGCCACACAGACACCCACCCCTTCAGTGGCAGCACTTGTGCCCAGTTGTACACTTCACAGGTAGATTTGCATCAAGCACATTCAAAAATACGCCATCCTTAACCGTCCCCAGGATGACACCGGGGTGGGTAGCAAAGTCTTTGCTGATCCCCGATCTGTTCATCTTTCATCATTTTTAGAAACACTGCAAGCAAGGGTTACACCAAACAGAGTCTCCCTTTTTTCCAAACATTGGGCCACACAGACACCCACCCCTTCAGTGGCAGCACTTGTTCCCCAGTTGTACACTTCACAGGTAGATTTGCATCAAGCACATTCAAAAATACGCCATCCTTTACCGTCCCCAGGATGACACCGGCAGAGGTAGCAAAGTCTTTGCTGATCCCAGATCTCTTCATCTTGGATCATTTTTAGAAACACTGCAAGCAAGGGTTACTCCAAGCGGAGTCTCCCGTTTTTCCAAAAATTGGGCCACACAGACACCCACCCCTTCAGTGGCAGCACTTGTGCCCCAGTTGTACACTTCACAGGTAGATTTGCATCAAGCACATTCAAAATACACAAGCATTTATTCTCCCCAGTATGACACAGGGGTAGTAAATTCCTTGTGGATCCATGACTTGTTCATTTTGATGAACATTAGTCTCTCCACATTGTCACTGGACAGACGCGTGCTCTTATCTGTCAGCACACACCCAGCAGCACTGAAGACATGTTCTGAGACAACGCTGGCAGCTGGACACGACAAGATCTCCAAGGCGTAAGTGGAGAGCTCTAGCCATTTTTCAAGATTTGAAGCCCAAAATGAGCAAGGCTCATGTTCATTTGGAGATACTCCTGGGAGATTCACTCCGTGCACCACGGGTGTTTGGTGGAAAAGTCGAGTTAAGATCGAGTAAGAGCTTTTGCTGATACTCTTGCATACGTGCGTCCCTTTCTATGGCATGAATTATGTCACAAAATTTGGACTTGTACCGGGGATCTAATAGTGCGGCAAGCCAGTACTCATCATCACTTCTAATTTTGACAATACGAGGGTCATGTTGGAAGTAGTGCAGCAAGAAGGCGCTCATGTGTCTGGTGCAGCCATGCGGACCAAGTCCACGCTGTGTTTGTGGCATAGAGGTGCTACCCGTTCTTTCTTCCTCTGACATCTCTCCCCAACCTCTTTCAACTGAAATTTGACCAAGGTCTCCCTCATCCATTGAGTCTTCCATGTCCATGGACAGTTCGTCCTCCATTTCTTCATGTTCTCCTGCACCTTCCTCAACATTTCGCCTGCTACCATCTGCCCTTGTTAATCCCTGTCCCCCATGGTCCCATGCCTGCCGCCTTGGTGATGATGAATGTCTGGACCTTGGTGATGTTGTTGTCTCTTGCGCATATGAATCCTCCTGTAGTTCCTCCCTTTCCTGTTGTCCCACTCCCTGAGTCCGAATAGTGTTTAGTGTGTGCTCCAGCATGTAAATGACTGGAATTGTCATGCTGATAATGGCATTGTCAGATCTAAACATATTCGTCGCCATGTCAAAACTGTGCAGAAGGATGCAAAAGTCCTTTATCTGAGACCACTCCATCAGGGTGATCTGCCCCACCTCTGCATCTTGTTGGCCCAGGCTATACGTCATGACGTATTGCAGCATGGCTCGGCGGTTCTGCCACAGTCGCTGTAACATGTGGAGAGTCGAATTCCAGCGTGTCGGCACATCGCATTTCAGGCGATGAACCGGAAGGCTGAAAGACTTCTGGAGCGATGCAAGTTGCTCAGCTGCGGCGGTTGAACATCGGAAGTGAGCAGACAGTTTTTGTGCCCTGTTGAGAAGGCCATCTAGGCCGGGATAGTGTGTTAAAATATGCTGGACAACAAGGTTCAACCCGTGAGCCATACAAGGCACGTGTGTCACCTTGCACAGGCGAAGGGCCACACCCAGGTTTGCAGCATTGTCGCACACGGCCTTACCAGGCTGCAGGTTGAGTGGAGACAACCATTTACCAAACTCAGTCTCCAGAGCTGCCCACAACTCAGCCGCTGTGTGACTCTTATTTCCAAGACATTTCAAGACAAAGACCGCCTGATGCCATTGCGCTCTGCTGCAAGCATAGTAATGAGGAGTGCGTGATTCCTTCTGCGCAGTTACAACGCTGGTGGCCTGACCAGGCAGGCTTGGGGCCGAGGTGGAGGACCCAGACGAGGTTGAGGAGGCAGAAGTAGTGGCGGAACTTGGACAGACAGAGGATTGACACACAAGTCGTGGGGACGACAAGACTTGTGCAGCAGACCCTTCACCATCTATCACCATAGTTACCCAGTGCCCAGTCAGCGACATGTAACATCCGTGTCCATGCTTACTGGTCCAAGTATCGGTGGTGAAATGCACCCGTTCACACACAGAGTTTCTCAAGGAAGCGGTGATGTTGTGTGCGATATGCTGGTGTAGCGCAGGCACACCTTTCTTCGAGAAGTAGTGGCGACTGGGCATCTGGTACTGGGACACAGCGACAGACATAAAGTCTCTAAAATCCTGTGTGTCCACCAGTCAGAAAGGCAGCATTTCGGTAGCCAAGATTTAACAGAGGGATAAAGTCAACCTCTAAGCTTTGTCATGGGTCGCAGGAAATGGAATTTTTTTTTGTCCACATCTGAGGGACAGAGATCTGGCTGCTGTGTGTAGACGGTGGTGAGTAGGGTGTCCCTGGAAAAATGCAGGTTTGTGAGGAAAGTGCAGGCGTAGACATGATGTTGCCTTCATCCAACGTTGGTGCAATCGATGTCTGAGAGAGCTGTACACACGCACTTGTTTCCCCTTCCAAACCAACTGACGACCTACAAGCAAACTGCCTGTTGCGGTTACAGTGGTGGAAGTTGTGCGTGGAAAACCAGGTGTGACAGCTGTCCCCACAGTCCTAGAAGATGAAGAGCGCACAGATGCACTGGAAGGGGTAGGCAGTAAATGGTCCGCTCCGCTCGGCCGCATTTCAGCACGGTGAGCTTCCCACTGGGACTTATGATATTTATTCATGTGATGATTCATGGAAGAAGTTGTCAAACTGCTGAGGTTTTGCACGCTACTAACAGAATGTCGACAAATTTTACATAGCAAAAGATCGCCCAAATCATGTGATATGTCAAAAAAGGACCAGGCTAGGCAAGACTTAGAGGGCATGCGACCTGCTGAGCCACCCCGACTAGTTCTCAGAGGCCTAGTGGTGGCTGAGGATGCAGTTGTAGACATGCTGTTAGTACTCCTCCTTTGTCCAGGAAGGCGCACAGTAACTTCATCGTCAGTAGCATCCTCCTCCACCGCCTCTGTTGACCTCCTCAAGTGCCTGACTGTGGGTTGACAGTAGGTGGGATCTAGAAGTTCCACATGAAGCGTTGTGTTTGCACTCCCCTGCCCCTCAGACCGAGCCTCTTCCTGCCCTGAACGAATATTTAAGTTGTCATCCCAATCTGGTATCTGCGTCTCATCGTCATCAGTATGTTCCTCATTGTCTATTACAACAGGTGTTTCAGTTTGTGAATAAGGGTCAACATTATGCTCAGAAACTTGGTCATCACGGCCTGAATCTGAGTCACAAAGGTTCTGGGCATCACTGCAGACCACTTCCTGGTCTGTACTCACTGTAGCTTGGGAGCAGACCTCTGATTTCCAGGCTATAGTGTGACTGAACAGCTCTGCAGACTCAGCCATCTCTGTTCCACCACACTGTGCAGGGCGGATGGAGACTTGAGAGCTGGGAGAAAGCAAGTGTGATTGGGATGACAACTCAGAGGACTGGTGTTTTTTGGATGCGGTAGTTGAGGTGGAGGAGAGGGCACTTGTTGGACCACTTGAGATCCATTCAAGCATTTTCTTTTTTTGGGCAACATCTACCTTTGTTCCAGTTGTTCGTGTTCGTAAAAAGGGAGCACATCCGATTGTCCACGGAAAGTAGTAGACATCTTACTTTTGCTGGAAGATGGCCTATCTTCAGCAGATGTTAATGGAGCTTTGCAACCTTCCCCACGGACACAAACTATTTATCCTTTTCCAACATGCCTGTTCCCCTTTCCACCAGCATCTGTCATGTTGTCACTTATTTTGCTAGCGACAAGATTGTCCACTTAAAATGTGGTAGTAAAAATTGAGAGGTGGTGTAGATTGCAGCGGTGGTCTACTTTTATTGACAGCAGAATAAACAACAATAACTATCCCAGACAATGAAACTAGGGCCCTTAAAGTGGCAGCACAGTTTGTGTTACGGGGGGCTGTCTGATAACCTAAAGGAGTATCAGACAGTCAGGGTCCACCGTGCAAAGACTCTGCTGCAGACTATGGCAGAGTGCAATACCTCTGTTAACTCACAGAAGGATATAATAAGTAAGTAAAGCAATTCCTCCCTTACTTGGAGGGTGTGTGGAATGATCTCTGTTAATAATCACAGAGACAAAGGCAATGTGTGCGAAATGGCACCTACCTAGGTCCGCTCTTCTAGTGGTGCAAAAGAGACGAACAGCAGCGTAAGCCGCACAAAGCTCCTACCTGCGTTCGCTCCACTAGTGTGCGAGGACACGAACCACTAGATATGGCACCTGCCTAGGTCCGCTCTTCTAGTGGTGCAAAAGAGACGAACAGCAGCGTAAGCCGCACAAAGCTCCTACCTGCGTTCGCTCCACTAGTGTGCGAGGACACGAACCACTAGATATGGCACCTGCCTAGGTCCGCTCTTCTAGTGGTGCAAAAGAGACGAACAGCAGCGTAAGCCGCACAAAGCTCCTACCTCTGTTCGCTCCCCTAGTGTGCGAGGATACGAACAACTGCCAGACGCAGTATAAGGAACGTTACCCTAGCGGCAATGTTCACCTACGAGTCGAACCACAAGGCCCAGCCAGACCATGTGCCTCAGGCACCTGCCTATGTCCGCTCCCCTAAGAGGTAAGGATACGGACAGCAGCCGAAGCTGTAAGGTATAAGAACGCTACCCTGCCGGTAGCGCTCACCTAGCATAGACAGAGGAATGCCTAGAGGAACGCGCACAGAGCGTCTACTCTTATGCATGAACCAAGAGGACTGAGCGCCATGCGGCGTGTGTCAGGGTCTTATATAGACTCTGTGCCTTATCCAAGATGGAGGACACCAGAGCCAATCCGCTGCCAGAACGACAGGAGTGACATCATGCTGGCCTATCACCGAGCAAGGCATCACAAGCACATGACCAGCGACCAATCGGCATAGAAGGTGTCAGAGACATGTGACCTCGTGTCAGCGATGATGTCACCCGCACATGTGCAATGGCTCCAAGATAGGACTTAGTCTCCGGCGCTCGCACATGTGCAGTAGCAAGAAATCTGGACTTAGTCTCCAGTGCTCGCAGCAACCGTAACAGTACCTCCCCCTCAAGGGCCCCCCTCCCGGCGATGCAGGTAATCGGCAACTAAGTCGGGAGCATGGACAGCCTCCTCAGGCTCCCAAGAGCGATGTTCCGGGCCGTAACCCTCCCAATCTATCAAGAAGAACCTGCGCCCTCTAACCATCTTAGAACCAACTATGGCTCGTACCTCATAGCTAGAGCGAGAGGAATCAGAGGCAGGAGAGTGCACTTCACGAGCGTGAGGTAAAATAGCCGGCTTTAGCAGTGAGACATGGAATTTGTCATGAATCTTAAGATGGACGGGTAACTTCAATTGGTAGACTACAGGATTTACCTGTCGAAGAACCTCATAAGGACCCAGGAAGCGAGGAGCAAATTTGACAGAGCTCACTCTAAGTCTCACGTGTTTTGCAGAGAGCCACACAAAGTCCCCTGGAGAAAAGACAGGAGCCGGGCGACGAAACCGATCGGACACCGTCTTCATACGGTCCTTAGCTGCTTGGATCGACTCTTGAGTCCGATCCCAAACCTCTCTGGCATTAGTTGCCCAGTCGGCCACAAGAGGAGGAGGTGCAGCAGCGGGAAACGGTACCGGTACCCTAGGGTGTTGCCCATTATTGAGTACGAACGGTGTCTGCCCAGTGGCCTCAGCCAGCGAATTGTTAAGGGCAAATTCTGCCCAGGGTAGGAGGGAGGACCAGTTATCGTGGTTCTCAGCAACAAAGTGTCGAAGGTATATAATCATAGATTGATTGGTACGCTCAACCAAACCATTGGTCTCTGGATGGTATGCCGAAGAGAGATTCAACTCAATTTGCAGAAGGCTACAAAGATCTCGCCAGAAACGGGAAGTAAATTGCGGGCCTCTATCACAAATGATACGATCTGGCATCCCGTGAAGCCTAAAGACATGCTTGAGGAATAGTTTGGCTAGTACCCTGGAAGATGGGATTCTCGATAACGGTACGAGATGAACCATCTGGGAGAAATGGTCCGTAATGACCCACACAAATCTATGTCCCTGTGAACATGGAAGATCACCCACAAAGTCCATGCCTACCACCTCCCATGGTCTATCTGGCACTGGTAAAGGATGCAAGAGTCCAGCCGGTTCTCTGCCGTAATGGACGGTTGCGAGCACACGAGTAGCAGGAACCGACATATCTCTTGACGTGGCTGGCTAAGTGTGGCCACCAATACCACCTCTCCAGTAACTCTCGTGTCCGCCTAATACCAAAATGCCCACCCACCTTTGAGGTGTGGGCCCATGACAGTATATCATTCTGTCGATCAGGCGGAACAAAGGTCTTGCCCGGTGGGATTTGGTCTAACGTCACAGGGGAGAGCGTATGAAAAACCCTGGAGGGAAGGATAAGACGAGGTTCGTCAATCTCCTCCTGGGTAGAAAGCATAGAGCGAGACAGGGCGTCTGCCTTGTTATTCTTACTCCCAGACAGATAGTTGATGGAGAAGTGAAAGCGGGAGGAAAAACAAGGACCAGCGGGCTTGGCGAGGATTCAGACGCTGAGCGGTTTGTAAGTACGTCAGATTCTTATGGTCTGTATAGACCTGGAAAGGATGTTTCGCTCCTTCCAGCAAGTGACGCCACTCCTCCAAGGCTAATCTCAAGGCGAGCAGTTCCCTATCCCCAATGGTATAGTTTCTCTCTGCTGGTGAAAAGGTTTTCGCAAAGAAGAAACACGGCCTTTTTCTACCTGCACCGTTCTTTTGATACAAGACCGCACCAGCACCCACTGAAGAGGCATCAACCTCTAAGAGGAAGGGCTTACTCTCATCGGGTCTTTGAAGAACGGGAGCAGTTGAAAAGTGTCTTTTTACTGCCTCAAAAGCCTGAGATGTCTCAGTAGACCAGGCTTTGGGATTAGCACCTTTCTTAGTCAAGGCCACCAAAGGGGCCACCAAAGTAGAAAAATGGGGTATGAACTGCCTGTAATAATTTATGAATCCTAAGAAGCGTTGCACCGCCTTCAAGGAATGAGGTTCGGACCATTGCAGGACAGCAGAGAGCTTCGCAGGATCCATAGCCAGGCCCTCTTGTGAGATAATGTAACCCAAAAAAGGCAATGAGGACTACTCGAATACACATTTCTCGAGTTTAGCAAACAATGAGTGCTCCCTTAAACGGGAAAGGACACGAACGACATCCTGACGATGAGTCTCCAGATCAGGAGAAAAAATCAGGATGTCGTCCAGATACACCACTACTGAGGATAACAGTAAATCCCTGAACACATCGTTTACGAAGTCCTGAAATACTGCGGGTGCATTACATAACCCAAAAGGCATGACGAGGTATTCATAGTGACCGTCTCGGGTGTTAAAAGCGGTCTTCCATTCGTCACCCTTTCGAATTCGTACCAAGTTATACGCACCCCGCAGATCCAACTTTGTAAAAACTTGAGCTCCTCTCAATCTGTCAAAGAGCTCCGAAATTAAAGGTAATGGGTATTTGTTCTTTATTGTGATTGCGTTGAGACCCCTGTAATCTATGCAGGGACGCAAATCACCCTCTTTCTTCCGAACAAAGAAAAACCCAGCTCCCGCGGGAGAGACAGACTTACGAATGAACCCCTTCTCTAAACTCTCTCTTATATAGGTCGACATGGCCTCCGACTCAGGTATCGACAGGGGGTAAACCCTGCCTTTAGGTGGAACCGAACCTGGGATAAGGTCTATGGCACAGTCATACGGCCTATGGGGTGGAAGAACCTCAGCACCCTGTTTGGAGAACACGTCAGCGAAATCCAGATAGGGTGTAGGTATGGGAGAGAGATCAGTAGATGCAACCGCAACGACCTTAGGTGGTAAGGGAAGACATCGGGACTGACATTTCGAACCCCAACTAATAATGCTGTCAGACTCCCAGTCAATGTGAGGAGCATGAGTCCGAAGCCATGGGAGACCCAGAAGGATGTCGTCTATACCCTCAGGCAAAACAAGAAAAGAAATCTCCTCTATGTGACCCTGAGACAGGGAAAGGCGCAAGGGAACTGTCCTCAATGTAATGGAGTCAGACAACATAGTTCCATTAACAACACGGACAGGAATAGGCGCCTCTAACATGATAGAGGGAATATTGTGTCCCTTTACAAATCCTGAGGACAAAAAAGTCCCGTCAGCTCCGGAATCCACAAAAGCCATAATAGGCCATGTATTCTCAGATATCGAGAGCTGACCTGGGATACAACACTTAGAGGGTGCAGAAGACGTCTCTAGTAACCCCCCTCTAATGGTTACTAGGCCAGGGAGTTTCCCTGACGACTAGGACACTTGTTGGCATAGTGCTCAGCCTGACGACATACGTAACATATAGGAGGACCAGACTTGCGTAGTCTGGAAAACGTATGACCTAACTCCATAGGAGTGGGAGATGTTTCAGATGCTGAGGAAGATGGTAGTGGACCCTCAACAACTGGAATAGCCCGATGCTTAGGGCGTGAGGAAGAGACCTCGAGTCTACGTTCCTTATGGCGTACATCAATCCTCGTTGCTACTGTGATCAAGTCCTCCAGAGAAGCAGGGACCTCACGAGTAGCAAGAGCATCCTTGACATAGCCTGCCAACCCTCTCCAGAAGATAGGAATCAACACCTTCTCTGGCCAATCTAGTTCTGCCACCAGAGTTCTAAAAGCAATGGCATAAGAACTAGTGGATAACGAACCCTGAGATAGATCTAACAGTCTCAGGGCCGCATCATGGGTAACCTGCGGACCCATGAATACCGCCTTAAGAGCATCAAGAAAGTCTTGATGTCTCAGAGTAACCACATCAGAGCGCTCCCATAGGGGAGTCGCCAATTCTAAGGCTTTGTCCTGAAGTAAGGAGATGATAAAGCCTACTCTGGACCTCTCCGTAGAGAAGCGAGAAGAGTTGACCTCTAGGTGTATCTGACACTGACTAATGAAACCACGACATGATCTGGCATCGCCAGAATATCTGTTTGGCAGAGCAAGTCGAGGATCATGTGCAGATGTCACCATGGTCTGAGGTTTATCCTCTATACTCTTGAGCCGTGACTCAAGTACTTGTATGTAACGGTGTAACTGCTGATATTCTGCCATAACTGCCAGACCCTTGGCTCAGTCCTAATGTTACGGGGGGCTGTCTGATAACCTAAAGGAGTATCAGACAGTCAGGGTCCACCGTGCAAAGACTCTGCTGCAGACTATGGCAGAGTGCAATAGCTCTGTTAACTCACAGAAGGATATAATAAGTAAGTAAAGCAATTCCTCCCTTACTTGGAGGGTGTGTGGAATGATCTCTGTTAATAATCACAGAGACAAAGGCAATGTGTGCGAAATGGCACCTACCTAGGTCCGCTCTTCTAGTGGTGCAAAAGAGACGAACAGCAGCGTAAGCCGCACAAAGCTCCTACCTGCGTTCGCTCCACTAGTGTGCGAGGACACGAACCACTAGATATGGCACCTGCCTAGGTCCACTCTTCTAGTGGTGCAAAAGAGACGAACAGCAGCGTAAGCCGCACAAAGCTCCTACCTCTGTTCGCTCCCCTAGTGTGCGAGGATACGAACAACTGCCAGACGCAGTATAAGGAACGTTACCCTAGCGGCAACGTCCACCTACGAGTCGAACCACAAGGCCCAGCCAGACCATGTGCCTCAGGCACCTGCCTATGTCCGCTCCCCTAAGAGGTAAGGATACGGACAGCAGCCGAAGCTGTAAGGAATAAGAACGCTACCCTGCCGGTAGCGCTCACCTAGCATAGACAGAGGAATGCCTAGAGGAACGCGCACAGAGCATCTACTCTTATGCATGAACCAAGAGGACTGAGCGCCATGCGGCATGTGTCAGGGTCTTATATAGACTCTGTGCCTCATCCAAGATGGAGGACACCAGAGCCAATCCGCTGCCAGAACGACAGGAGTGACGTCATGCTGGCCTATCACCGAGCAAGGCATCACAAGCACGTGACCAGCGACCAATCGGCATAGAAGGTGTCAGAGACATGTGACCTCGTGTCAGCGATGATGTCACCCGCACATGTGCAATGGCTCCAAGATAGGACTTAGTCTCCGGCGCTCGCACATGTGCAGTAGCAAGAAATCTGGACTTAGTCTCCAGCGCTCGCACATGTGCAGTAGCAAGAAATCTGGACTTAGTCTCCAGCACTCGCACACGTGCAGTAGTAAGAAATCTGGACTTAGTCTCCAGTGCTCGCAGCAACCGTAACAGTTTGCTAATATAATAGCTTAGTAAAAATGAGTTTGAGTGTGCAATTCAGAGGTGCTGCAAATATCTTTGCACTAGTAGGACACTAATGAAGTCCAACAGCCACTTTTAGGATGCCACTAAGTTTCCTCAGTGTTTGGTATTTTAATGGCTTTGTAACAATGAGCTTGAGTGTGCAATGCAGAGGTGCTGCAAATATCTTTGCACTAGTGGGACACTAATGAAGTCCAACAGCCACTTTTAGGATGCCACTAAGTTTCCTCAGTGTTTGGTATTATAATGGCTTTGTAACAATGAGCTTGAGTGTGCAATGCAGAGGTGCTGCAAATATCTTTGCACGAGTAGGACACTAATGAAGTCCAACAGCCACTTTTAGGATGCCACTAAGTTTCCTCAGTGTTTGTTAGTATAATGGCTTTGTAACAATGAGCTTGAGTGTGCAATGCAGAGGTGCTGCAAATATCTTTGCACTAGTGGGACACTAATGAAGTCCAACAGCCACTTTTAGGATGCTACTAAGTTTCCTCAGTGTTTGATATTATAATGGCTTTGTAACAATGAGCTTGAGTGTGCAATGCAGAGGTGCTGGAAATATCTTTGCACGAGTAGGACACTAATGAAGTCCAACAGCCACTTTTAGGATGCCACTAAGTTTCCTCAGTGTTTGCTAGTATAATGGCTTTGTAACAATGAGCTTGATGTGTGCAATGCAGAGGTGCTGCAAATATCTTTGCACTAGTGGGACACTAATGAAGTCCAACAGCCACTTTTAGGATGTCACTAAGTTTCCTCAGTGTTTGGTATTATAATGGCTTTGTAACAATGAGCTTGAGGGTGCAATGTAGAAGTGCTGCAAATATCTTTGCACTAGTGGGACACTAATGAAGTCCAACAGCTACTTTTAGGATGCCAATAAGTTTCCTCAGTGTTTTGTATTATAATGGCTTTGTAACAATGAGCTTCAGTGTGCAATGCAGAGGTGCTGCAAATAGATTTGCACGAGTAGGACACTAATGAAGTCCAACAGCCACTTTTAGGATGCCACTAAGCTTCCTCAGTGTTTGGTATTATAATGTCTTTGTAACAATGAGCTTGAGTGTGCAATTCAGAGGTGCTGCAAATATCTTTGTACGAGTAGGACACTAATGAAGTCCAACAGCCACTTTTAGGATGCCACTAAGTTTCCTCAGTGTTTGCTAGTATAATGGCTTAGTAACAATGAGCTTGAGTGTGCAAAGGGTAGGAGGGTACAGTGGCAGGGTTGTGGGTCAGTGTACAGGAAAGGAAGCATCACTTTCTATCCCTCCTAATGGTGAAATGCAGCAAGGAACTCACTGACCTTAGCTACACAGACGCTCTTATCTGTAGCTGTTAAAAACTGTTTCCACGGACCTGACTGTCACCTATGGCTCTGAGCCTGCTTTAATTAGCTTTTACAAGGGCTGAAAGAAACTTCTATCCCTATTCTGTATAGCGCTGTGTGTAGAGCGTACACACCAGTATCGGCGACAGGAGCTGCGTGAGAGGTGACTGACACCCAGACGCAGAAGGCAGATAATGCCGTGCTGGAACAAAATGTCCGTTTTTAAAATGCAGGGACATGTGACATGGACATCCTATCACACATGCCGTTGCTTCTCTGGCTAAAAGTCCACTTAGCTGTGTGTGTGCCTGGGATTGACTGACATGCTGGCCCGCCCCACTACACGTGCGCTTAGGGAGGGAAGGAAGAAAAAATCGCCATTATCCCAGCAGCAGTGATCTGAACGCGCTGTTTCCGCACACTTTACGCTGAAATTTCATTACAGAGTGACTTACACTATTACAGCGGAAAGCCAGCTATTAACTAGCTTGGCTTTTTGCTGCTAGAACCATTCTCGAACGTAACTAGAACTATCGAGCTTTTAGCAAAAAGCTTGAGTTCTAGTTCGATCTAGAACAGCCCCCAAAATCACTCGAACCGCGAACTGGAGAACCACAAACAACGAACCGCGCTCAACTCTACTCATGTCTAATATATTCTCCCAAAGTTATATTTAATGTGAAGACTAAAAAGACAAAATAGGGTACTAATGTTAAAAATGTTTGTAGGAAATATCAGATGTGCTCACCTGATACAGTTGTGAAAATAGTCACAACTGCTATTAAAAGCGTGTAAGTTCATGTTCATGTGGGATTTAGCTGAGGAAGGAGATGTGATCTCTGAAGCGCTTAATAAAATCACAATTTAACCATTACTGCTGACCATCTTCTTATGACAGTGTGGGGGTCCACTTCTGTTTGATCTTTTGATAGAAAAGTTAATTTAAGTTAGGATCTCAGTATATAAGAGATCACTTTGTTGTTGGTTACTGGGCTAACATTCATTGGCCAGTACATAAGCTAAGTACCTCTTTTTCAAATATTTTTATAGTAATAATGCAATACCAGAGTTCCCTTATTTAATGCTAGCATTCTTGATTGCAACCGTATGTCTTTTTTTTTTAGTTATAATTTTTTTTCAGCTAGCACCTGTTCACACCTGTTGGATGTGCGGGTCAGTCTCTTTGATATATTTAATGTCAGTTCCCTGAGTTTCAAATTGGATCAGTAGCTGCAGATGATGGTTATTTAGTCATCATCTGCCTCTTATAGCCATGAGTAGAGATGAGCTCCATCTGCTGCTGTTAACTAGAGATGAGCGAACTGGCCGTGGTTCGGCTCGAGTTCGGTTCGTCGAACGGAGGTCTCGTTCGAGTTCAGTTCGGCGAACGTTCGACGAACCGAACTCGAACCAATAAGATATAATGGGAGGCAATCACAAACACATAAAAACGCATTATAAATGTACACATACAGTTAATAAACATTGCCATAACACTTACCGGTCCCCGCGATCCCTCCTGCACTCTGTCTCCTGCCGCTATTCCATCCGATGATCGCTGAATCCTCCCGGTGACCAGCACTGCCAGCAGTAATGCAGGACCTATCGTGACATCAAAAGAACCATGTGACCAGTCACGTGGCTATTATCTCATTGGCCACAGACTGGTCACATGACTATGATGCGTCATGTAGGGCCTGTCATTGCACTCTCCGGTACACGGTGCACATGTGTGTATCGCCATGTACCGGCAACATGCTCTAGCACACGGTCGACTCCCCGTTCCGTTAGGGACCGGCTGACACAGCCGGTCATTAACGGAGATCACCGTTGCCAGAGCAACGCAGTTAGCGGTGACGTCACCGCTAACCGCAGCTCCGGGAATCACATGATCGGAGCCCTGTTGCTATGGTAACGTGTCTGTCACCGCCAGCAGCCAGCAGCACTGATCTCTCACGGAGTGAAGGCTGCACGCTGCTTCCCGTGCAGCCTTCATGGAGTGAAAGCTGAACGGGAAGAAGCGTCTTCCCCCATGCAGCAGTGATAGAGCAGAGCTGCATTTGTTGAACGAGAAAGACAGAAGACCATGGATCGTGGAGGGCTGACAGGGGGTCATAAAGATGGAGTCTCTAATGTGTCTGTGTATTTATTTCTATTAAAGTATTTTTTCTCTGTGTGGTGTTTTTTTTAACCCTTTATTGGAGATTCTTAATGGCCGGGTCAAACGTGCCTGACATTAAGAAGCTCTGGCTTAATACTGGCTAGTAAAACAAAGCCAGTATTAACTCATGATTACCCAACAAGCCACCCGGCTTCAGGGCTGTTGGAAGAGTTGGATACAGCGCCAGATGATGGCGCTTCTATGAGAGCGCCATTTTCTGGGGCGGCTGCGGACTGCAATCCGCAGCAGAGGCGCCCAGAAACCTCGGGGTAACCTGTGCTGTGGATTCCAATCCCCAGCTGCCTAGTTGTACCCGGCTGGACACAAAAATGGAGCATTTGTTTTTTAATTATTTCATGAAATAAGTGAAATAATTTAAAAAAACGGCTTCCCTATATTTTTGGTTTCCAGCCGGGTACAAATAGGCAACTGGGGGTTGGAGGCAGCCCGTGGCTGCCTGCTGTGCTGGCTAGTATACAAAAATATGGCGAAGCCCACGTCATTTTTTTGGTGGGCAAAAAACTTCTGCATACAGTCCTGGATGGAGTATGCTGAGCCTTGTAGTTCTGCAGCTGCTGTCTGCTCTTCTCCATACAGACAGACAGCAGCTGCAGAACTACAAGGTTCAGCATACTCCATCCAGGACGGTATGCAGAAGTTGTTTGCCCCCTGAAAAAATTATGTGGGCTTCGCCATATTTTTGTATGCTAGCCAGGTACAGCAGGCAGGTACGGCTGCCCCCAACCCCCAGTTGCCTATTTGTACCCGGCTGGGAATCAAAAATAAAGGGAAGCCCTTTTTTTATTATTTCATGAATTTCATGAAATAATTAGAAAACAAATGACGTAGTCGTCGCCCCATTTTTGTGTCCAGCCAGGTACAACTAGGCAGCTGGGGATTGGACTCTGCAGCACAGGTTGGCCTGAGCTTTCTGGGCTCCACTGCTGCGAATTGCAGTCTGCAGCCACCTCAGAAAATGGCACTTTCATAGAAGCGTCATCTTCTGGCGCTGTATCCAACTCTTCCAGCACCTGCCTGCTATACCTGGCTAGCATACAAAAATATGGCGAAGCTCACGTCCTTTTTTTGTAGTTTTTTGGCAAAAAAAATAAAAAATGCTTCCCTGGATTTTACATTGCCAGTGAAGGTAACACCAAGCAGTGGTGGTTAGCAGCCAGTAGCTGCTTGGATTACCCTTAGCTAGCAATACAAAAAATGCAGCGGGAGCCCATATATATTTTTTTTAATTATTTATTTAAATAACTAAAAACAAAATGGGCTTCCCTGTATTTTGATTGCTGGACATCACAGTGCTGTAAAAATAAATCTTTAAATAAAATGACGTAGCGCTCCGCGGTATTTTTGATTCTCAGCGCAGATAAAGCAGACAGCTATGGGTTGCCACCCCCATCTGCCTGTCGTTACCTTGGTTGGCAATCAAAATACAGGGAAGCCCATTAATTTTTTCTATTTAAAAAATAGTTAAAAAAAAATACGTTGGGTCCCTCCATTTTTGATAGCCAGCTAGGGTAAAGCAGACGGCTGTAGCCTGAAAACCACAGCTGGCAGCTTTACCGTGGTTGGGGATCCAATGTGGAGGTCCCCCCAGGCTCTTTTTTTATAATTATTTTATAAATATTAATAATTACACAATAAAAGTAGGGTCCCCCCCAAATTTGATCACCAGCCAAGGTAAAGCGACAGCTGTGGTCTGGTATTCTCAGGGTGGGAAGGTCCATAGTTATTGGGCCTTCACAGCCTAAAAATAGCAGGCCGCAGGCACCCCAGACGTGGCGCATCCACTAGATGCGCCAATCCTGGCGCTTTACCCCAGCTCTTCCCGTGCCCTGGGGCAGTGGCAAACGGGGTAATATATCGGGTTGATACTAGCTGTAAAGTCACCTGAGATCAAACCCAGCAGTTTGTGATGTCATGGCGTCTATTAGATACCCAACATCATAAACTGTCAGTACTAACAAAAAAAATTCGACAAAAGAAATATATTTGAAAAAACAGTCCCCAAAATATTTCCTCTTTCACCAATTTATTTTAAGAAAAAAAATAAAGGGGTCCCACGACGACTCTGGACCGTCTAGGATATGGGGGGGAGATACTCCGGGAACGTATCCCCCATTTTCTAGGAGTGCAGACCCTTCATGTGTGGAGTGTGGGTGCAATGAATCTGCACTCACTCTCCCCGAGTCCACAGCAGCAGAGTCCATGTCGTAATGTTTGCTACCAAAGCTGCAATGCCCTGCTCATGAGGTAAGGGCATGCATAATCAGGAGAACTATTCTACATTTCCAAATATTGGTATTTGCTGATATTATTGCTATTCCACCTACTATATATTGGGGATAGGATCTTGGAGATGGAATACCCCTTTAAGTCAAGTTATCCAGCTGAATAAATACTTAACAACTAGAGTTGAGCGTGGTTCGCGGTTCGAGGTTCTCCAGTTCGTGGCTCGAGTGATTTTGGGGGCTGTTCTAGATAGAACTAGAACTCGAGCTTTTTGCTAAAGCTCGATAGTTCTAGATACGTTCGAGAACGGTTCTAGCAGCAAAAAGTGGGGCTTTTTACAGCTATAGTGTGCAGGAGCCATCGCTGGCAGCCTGCCAGGAGCTGGTAACCAAGATAAACATCGGGTATCCAAGCAAAGCGCTTTGGTTAGTAACCCGATGTTTATCCTAGTTACGTGCACAAAGCCCACACTTCCCCACTCAGCTCGCTCCGCCCCCTCCTGCACGCGGCATGTACACATACATACACACACACACACACACACACACACACACACACGTCCCCAGCCATGCAGTCCACGACACTGACGTTCTCCTTGCACTCTGCACACATGGTCCCGCTCGGCTTACCTGCGGTGATGAAGTCCCGACCTCAGCGCTGTCACTGTCCTCCATAGCTGCCACTTGTCACATCACCTTCTCTCGCTTCCGACCCGAGACTGACTAGCGGTGACGTCACGGGCCTCTCGCGATACTTGGCTGTGAAGGCGGCGGTCATTGAACTCAGTGAAAGGTGCTGTCGGCAGTGCAGGAGATCAGTGCAGGCAATGTACCTCGCTGACAGCAGCACTTGTCATGCCCTGCAGTGACCTGGGCTGACCCATTGATGTTAGCTCAGGTCACTGCACTGCTCTCCCAGCCAATGGGGAACATCCTGCTCTTCATTGACTAGGACAGTGTGGATCGTCATGGCAACCCCTTGGATTACACCAGACCTGGATTTGTTTTTCTTTTTAATAAATTGGTTAAGGAGGGAATGTATTGGGGAGTATTTTTTCAAATAAAAATGTTTTTGTCGTCTATTTTTTTTTTTTACTGACTGGGTTGGTGATGTCGGGTATCTGATAGACGCCTGACCTCACCAACCCCAGGGCTTGTTGCCAGGTGACATTACACATCTAATATTAACCCCATATATTACCCTGTTTGCCACCGCACCAGGGCGCGGGATGAGCTGGGGCGAAGCTCCAGGATTGGCACATCTAATGGATGCGCCACTTCTGGGGCGGCTGCGGCCTGCTATTTTTAGGCTGGGGAGAGTCCAATAACCATGGACCTCCCTAGTCTGAGAATATCAGACCCCAGTTGTCTGCTTTACCTTGGCTGGTGATCCAATTTTGGGGGGACCCCTACGTGTTTTTTTTTTTTAATTATTTATTTAATTTAAAATAACAGAGTGAGGTGCCCTCAGTCTTGGATTACCAGCCAAGGTGAGGTTGCCAGCTGTGGTCTGCAGGCTGCAGCCGTCTGCTTTACCCTAGCTGGCTACAAAAATAGGGGGAACCCTACGTCATTTTTTTTTTCATTTTATTGGCTAAATACAAAGCTAAGCACCCCTTAGTGCCACATGAAAGGCACCAAAGGGTGCAAAATTACAAAATGCAGGAGAGTGGGACATTATGTGTCTTTCTGCCATTATAATGACAGAAAAGACTGATATGAAGTGCACAAGCACAAGAAAATCACCAGAGCGCTCTATGCTGTGAAAAGCAGTAGAAAATGGCACTGGAGTGAATATGTGACCGCCTCATGTAGGATTAAGCTATGGATCCTGGGTAAATGTATGCATTTACCCTCCTTCAGTTTTTTTGCAGTACACAAAAAAAACGGAAGGCACACGGATGACAAACAGATGAAATACGGACCGTCTACGGAACGGAAACAGATGCCACATGGATGCACCCGTGAAAAAAAACGGACTGTTTTTTGCAGACCGCAAAAATGGATCGGTCGTGTTAATGTAGCCTTATTCTGATCTGCCGTTTATAAACAGCTGGCAGAAATAAGTGAATAACGCCGTCCTGCGTCAGAAAATCTCCGGGGTTTCAGGGCTAGCTGAGACCCTGGAGATTATGATTCAGGACGGTTTTTCTGGTCCCCGCTCACGTGATCACAGGTATACACCGTACACCGATGATCACGTTACAGTAAATGACAGCGCCGGTAAAAAATTATTTATCTCCCATCTGGCATGAATAAACATGATAAATCTCCTCCCCGGTCCCCTCCGGTCCCCCGGTGTCGCCAAAATGCCCCCCCTGATGCCCTCCCAGAAATCCAAGATGGCCGCGCGCACAGCAGAGCACCGGCTGCATTCACCCTACTCCTCTGATTTCTGTCGCATGTGCCATGACACATGCGACAGAAAATTCCTCCCCAGGCCCTGCCAGGTCACCCCCTATAACCCCACCGGTGTTCCCCTGTGTCCCACGGTACCTGTGCAGCATTGATCCCCCCACAGCCCTCTCCTTCCCAATAGACGCTGCCGCATGCACAGAGCGGCTGTCAGCTCAGCTTCCTGTGTTCAGACACAGTGAGTGGTGGTTATGCATCTGTAAGCTAAATGGGCGACACGGTGGCTCAGTGGTTAGCACTGCAGTCTTGCAGCGCTGAGGTCCTGGGTTCAATTCTCACCAAAGACACCATCTGCAAGGAGTTTGCGTGGGTTTCCTCCGGGTACTCCGGTTTCCTCCCACACTCCAAAGACATACAGCGTAATGGAACTAATAACGCTATATAAATGAATAAATTATTATTATTACTGCAATGCCCTGCTCATGAGGTAAGGAACATAATTGATCAGGAGAGCTATATACTACATTTCCAAATGGAGGGATTTGCTTTTATAGTTTCCCTGCTGAACGACTACCAAACATGAGAGTCCGTTATACGCCAAAAAAAAAACCATATCTAAATAGCGAGCCCTGTTGTTAAGTATTCATTCACCTGGATAACTGGACTTAAAGGGGTATTCCATCTCCAAGATCCTATCCCCAATATATAGTAAGTGGAATAGCAATAATATCAGCAAATACCAATATTTGGAAATGTAGAATAGTTCTCCTGATTAGGCATGCCCTTACCTCATGAGCAGGGCATTGCAGCTTTGATAGCAAACATTACGACGTGGACTCTGCTGCTGTGGACCCGGGGAGAGTGAGTGCAGATTCATTGCACCCACACTCCTCACATGAAGGGTCCGCACTCCTAGAAAATGGGGGATACGTTCCCGGAGTATCTCCCCCCCATATTCTAGACGGTCCAGAGTCGTCGTGGGACCCCTTTAATTTTTTTCTTACAATAAATTGGTGAAAGAGGAAATGTTTTGGGGACTGTTTTTTTCAAATAAATTTCTTTTGTCGATTTTTTTTTTGTTAGTACTGACAGTTTATGATGTTGGGTATCTAATAGACGCCATGACATCACAAACTGCTGGGCTTGATCTCAGGTGACTTTACAGCTAGTATCAACCCGATTTATTACCCCGTTTGCTACTGCACCAGGGCACGGGATGAGCTGGAGTGAAGCGCCAGGATTGGCGCATCTAGTGGATGTGCCACGTCTGGGGTGCCTGCGGCCTGCTATTTTTAGGCTGTGAAGGCCCAATAACTATGGACCTTCCCACCCTGAGAATACCAGACCACAGCTGTCCGCTTTACCTTGGCTGGTGATCCAATTTGGTGGGGACCCTACTTTTATTGTGTAATTATTAATATTTATAAAATAATTATAAAAAAAGAGCCTGGAGGAACCTCCACATTGGATCCCCAACCACGGTAAAGCTGCCAGCTGTGGTTTTCAGGCTACAGCCGTCTGCTTTACCCTAGCTGGCTATCAAAAATGGGGTGACCCAACGTCATTCTTTTTTTTTAACTATTTTTTAACCCCTTCACCCCCGGCCACTAAAACACCCTAATGACCGGGCCATTTTTTGCAATTCTGACCAGTGTCACTTTGACAGGTTATAACTCTGGAACGCTTCAACGGATCCTGGCGATTCTGAGATTGTTTTTTCGTGACATATTGTACTTCATGTCAGTGCTAAATTTAGGCCGATATTTTTTGCGTTTATTTGTGAAAATTTAGGAAATTTGGCGAAAATTTTGAAAATTTCGCAATTTTTAAACTTTGAAAATTTATGCCCATAAATCTGAGAGATATGTCACACAAAATAGTTACTAAATAACATTTCCAACTTGTGTACTTTACATCAGCTCAATTTTCGAAACAAATTTTTTTTCCGTTAGGAAGTTAGAAGGGGTCAAAGGTCATCAGCAAATTCTAATTTTTCCAACAAAATTTACAAAATAATTTTTTTTAGGGACCACATTACATTTGAGGTGACTTTGAGAGGCCTAGGTGACAGAAAATACCCAAAAGTGACCCAATTCTAAAAACTACACCCCTCACACTGCTCAAAACCACATCCAATAAGTTTATTAACCCTTTAGGTGCTTCACAGGAACCAAAGCAATGTGGAAGGAAAAAATGAAAATTTTACTTTTTAACACAAAAATGTTACTTTAGCCATAAAATTTTCATTTTTACAAGGGAGAAAAGAGAAAATGCACAATACAATTTATTGTGCATGTTCTCCTGAGTACGCTGATACCCCATATGTGGTAAAAATCAATTGTTTGGGCGCACGGCAGAGCTTGGAAGGGAAGGAGCGCCATTTGAATTTTTGAACGCAAAATTAGCTGCACTCATTAGCGGATGCCATGTCGGGTTTGAAGACCCCCTGAGGTGCCTAACCAATGGAGCTCCCCCACAAGTGACCCCATTTTGGAAACTAGAGCCCTCAAATAATTTTTCTAGATGTTTGGTGAGCACTTTGAACCCCTGGGGGCTTCACAGAAGTTTATAGCGTTGAGCCGTGAAAAGAAAAAAATTTTTTTTTACAACAAAACGGTTGCTTCAACTAGGTAGCTTTTTTTTTCACAAGGGTAACAGGAAAAAATGCACCATAAAATGTATTGTGCATTTTCTCCTGAGTACGCAGATACCTCATATGTGGTGGAAATCAAATGTTTGGACACACAGCAGTGCTCGGAAGGCAAGGAGCGCCATTTGAATTTTTGAGTGCAAAATTAGCTGCACCTGTTAGCGGACGCCATGTCGGGTTTGAAGACCCCCTGAGGTGCCTAAACAATGGAGCTCCCCCACAAGTGACCCCATTTTGGAAACTAGAGCCCTCAAATAATTGTTCTAGATGTTTCGTGAGCACTTTGAACACCTGGGGGCTTCACAGAAGTTTATAGCGTTGAGCCGTGAAAAGAAAAAAAAATTTTTTTACAACAAAATGGTTGCTTCAACTAGGTAGCTTTTTTTTTCACAAGGGTAACAGGAAAAAATGCACCACAAAATGTATTGTGCATTTTCTCCTGAATACGCAGATACCTCATATGTGGTGGAAATCAAATCTTTGGACACACGGCAGTGCTCGGAAGGCAAGGAGCGCCATTTGAATTTTTGAGTGCAAAATTAGCTGCACTCATTAGCGGACGCCATGTGGGGTATGAAGACCCCCTGAGGTGCCTAAACAATGGAGCTCCCCCACAAGTCACCCCATTTTGGAAACTAGAGCCCTCAAATAATGTTTCTAGATGTTTGGTGAGCACTTTGAACACCTGGGGGCTTCACAGAAGTTTATAGCGTTGAGTCGTGAAAAGAAAAAAAATTTTTTTTACCACAAAATGGTTGCTTCAACTAGGTAGCTTTTTTTTTCACAAGGCTATCAGGAAAAAATGCACCATAAAATGTATTGTGCATTTTCTCCTGAGTACGCAGATACCTCATATGTGGTGGAAAGTAATTGTTTGGGCGCATGGCGGGGCTCAGAAGAGAAGGAGCGCCATTTGACAGCAAAATTGGTTGGAATCATTAGCGGACGCCATGTCACGTTTGGAGACCCCCTATGGTGCCTAAACAGTGGAGCTCCCCCACAAGTGACCCCATTTTGGAAACTAGAGCCCTCAAATAATTTTTCTAGATGTTTGGTGAGCACTTTGAACACCTGGGGGCTTCACAGAAGTTTATAGCGTTGAGCCGTGAAAAGAAAAAAAAAATTTTTTAACACAAAACAGTTGATTCAACCAGGTAGCTTTTTTTTTCACAAGGCTATCAGGAAAAAATGCACCATAATATGTATTGTGCATTTTCTCCTGAGTACGCAGATACCTCATATGTGGTGGAAAGTAATTGTTTGGGCGCATGGCGGGGCTCAGAAGAGAAGGAGCGCCATTTGACAGCAAAATTGGTTGGAATCATTAGCGGACGCCATGTCACGTTTAGAGACCCCCGATGGTGCCTACACAGTGGAGCTCCCCCACAAGTGACACCATTTTGGAAACTAGAGCCCTCAAATAATTTTTCTAGATGTTTGGTGAGCACTTTGAACACCTGGGGGCTTCACAGAAGTTTATAGCGTTGAGCCGTGAAAAGAAAATTATTTTTTTTTACCACAAAACGGTTGTTCAACTAGGTAGCTTTTTTTTTCACAAGGGTAACAGGAAAAAATGCACCATAAAACGTATTGTGCAATTTCTCCTGACTACGCAGATACCTCATATGTGGTGGAAAGTAATTGTTTGAGCGCATGGCGGGGCTCAGAAGAGAAGGAGCGCCATTTGACTTTTCAAACGCACAGACGCAGTGCACTGATCGGCCGCTGCAGGACGCACGGTCGGATGCGATAAAAAAAAGCGTCGGGGACACGTAAAAAAAAAAGTCACGCCAAAAATTGACCATGGATGCAGATACGTTATGTGCATCCCTGATCAGCGCTTGGCGGGATGCACGGACGGATGCGATACAAAAAGCGTCGCAAATACGGAAAAAAGTCACGCCAAAAATTGAGCAGGGATGCCGATCCGTTATCTGCATCCCTAATCAGCGCTCGGCGGGACGCACAGACGGATGCGATACAAAAAGCGTCGTGAATACGGAAAAAAGTCACGCCAAAAACTGACCACGGATGCAGATCCGTTATCTGCATCCCTGATCAGCGCTCGGCGGGACGCACGGATGGATGTGATACAAAAAGCGTCGTGAATACGGAAAAAAGTCACGTCAAAAACTGACCACGGATGCAGATCCGTTATCTGCATCCCTGATCAGCGCTCGGCGGGACGCACGGACGGATGTGATACAAAAAGCGTCGTGAATACGGAAAAAAGTCACGCCAAAAACTGACCACGGATGCAGATCCGTTATCTGCATCCCTGATCAGCGCTTGGCGGGACGCACGGACGGATGCGATACAAAAAGCGTCGGGGATACGGAAAAAAAAGTCACGCCAAAAATTGAGCAGGGATGCCGATCCGTTATGTGCATCCCTGATCAGCGCTTGGCAGGACGCACGGACGGATGAGGTGTAAAAATGGACAGGGGATACGGAAAAAAAAAAAAGTTATACTCACAGTACCCAGAGGACTAGCAGGAGGATCACTGACCAGAAGAGCTGCAGAGGAACAGATGGCAGAGAGATGGACAGCTTTACAGGAGCAGCAGGCAGATCAGCAGAATGCCCAGGAAGGACCCAGCGATGGACGCAGATGTGATCAGGCCGGTGAAGACAGGTAAGAGGACGTCGGGGGAGAGCAGAGGGGGAGAGGGGGGGGTGAGAGCAGAGGGGGGGTTGAGAGCAGAGGGGGGGAGAGCAGAGGGGGAGGGGGGAGAGCAGAGGGGGAGACCGGAGCTGCAGAATAGAGATAATGGGGGAGGCAGTCAGATCGCGGGGGGAGCAGATCGGGATGTCGGGGGGGAGGGGTGGGTTGGGGGGAGCAGATCGCGGGGGGCACGGCAGGGGCTATCACGGCAGCGCGCAGGGGCACCACGGGAGCGTGCAGGGGCACCACGGGAGCGCGCACGGGCTGCAAAGTGAGCACAGTACTCACGTGCAGCAGCAGCGGTGACATCAGCAACGGCGGCGGCGGCAGCAGCAGCGGTGGCGTGGTACCACAAGTACCAGCCACTGCACGCTGCAGACATGTTGGGGGAGGGTCCCCAGACCAGGACAGGCCTGGGGAGGGCGGCCACCGGCAGATCAGACCGCCCCACTGCACACTGATTGGAGCGATTGCGCGTCATAGCACGATCGCTCCAATCAGTGCTGCAGGGGCTGGGGGCGGCATGTTTGAGGTCCACCTATGATATGCTGCAGCAGCTGTGGCATCTCATAGCTGGATCTCACAGGATCGCACTAATTCGGGCATTATTTTTGCCGAAATTAGTGCGATCGATGTGGTTGGCGGTTCAGATTTGAACAGCCAATCACATCGATCGTCGATAGGGGGTGGCGATGCCGCCCCCCCTGGGGTCAAGCAAAGGTCCCCTGCTGTAAGAAACAGCAGGGGACATCATTTGAAAGCCGTTGCTATGGCCACGGCAATCAAATGAAGTTTAGGCAGTAAAATTACGTCCCTGGTCGTTAAGTCACGTTAAAATAGGACGTAATTTTACTGCCCGCGGTCGTGAAGGGGTTAAATAGAAAAAATTAATGGGCTTCCCTGTATTTTGATTGCCAACCAAGGTAACGGAAGGCAGATGGGGGTGGCAACCCATAGCTGTCTGCTTTATCTGCGCTGAGAATCAAAAATACCGCGCAGCGCTACGTCATTTTTTTTAAAGATTTATTTTTACAGCACTGTGATGTCCAGCAATCAAAATACAGGGAAGCCCATTTTGTTTTTAGTTATTTAAATAAATAATTAAAAAAATATATATGGGCTCCCGCTGCATTTTTTGTATTGCTAGCTAAGGGTAATCCAAGCAGCTACTGGCTGCTAACCCCCACTGCTTGGTGTTACCTTCACTGGCAATGGAAAATCCAGGGAAGCATTTTTTATTTTTTTTCCCAAGAAACTACAAAAAAAGGACGTGAGCTTCGCCATATTTTTGTATGCTAGCCAGGTATAGCAGGCAGGTGCTAGAAGAGTTGGATACAGCGCCAGAAGATGGCGCTTCTATGAAAGTGCCATTTTCTGAGACGGCTGCAGACTGCAATTCGCAGCAGTGGGGCCCAGAAAGCTCAGGCCAACCTGTGCTGCGGATTCCAATCCCCAGCTGCCTAGTTGTACCTGGCTGGACACAAAAATGGGGCGAAGCCTACGTCATTTATTTTCTAATTATTTCATGAAATTCATGAAATAATAAAAAAAGGGCTTCCTTTTATTTTTGGTTCCCAGCCGGGTACAAATAGGCAACTGGGGGTTGGGGGCAGCCGTAACTGCCTGCTGTACCTGGCTAGCATACAAAAATATGGCGAAGCCCACATAATTTTTTCAGGGGGCAAAAATCTTCTGCATGCAGTCCTGGATGGAGTATGCTGAGCCTTGTAGTTCTGCAGCTGCTGTCTGTCTGTATGGAGAAGAGCAGACAGCAGCTGCAGAACTACAAGGCTCAGCATACTCCATCCAGGACTGTATGCAGAAGTTTTTTGCCCACCAAAAAAATGACGTGGGCTTCGCCATATTTTTGTATGCTAGCCAGGTACAGCAGGCAGCCACGGGCTGCCTCCAACCCCCAGTTGCCTATTTGTACCCGGCTGGAAACCAAAAATATAGGGAAGCCCGTTTTTTTTAATTATTTCACTTATTTCATGAAATAATTAAAAAACAAATGACGTGGGCTTCATCCCATTTTTGTGTCCAGCCGGGTACAACTAGGCAGCTGGGGATTGGAATGCACAGCACAGGTTAGCCCGAGGTTTCTGGGCGCCTCTGCTGCTAATTGCAGTCCGCAGCCGCCCCAGAAAATGGCGCTTTCATAGAAGCGCCATCATCTGGCGCTGTATCCAACTCTTCCAACAGCCCTGAAGCCGGGTGGCTTGTTGGGTAATAATGAGTTAATACTAGCTTTGTTTTACTAGCTAGTATTAAGCCAGAGATTCTTAATGTCAGGTACGTTTGACCCGGCCATTAAGAATCTCCAATAAAGGGTTAAAAAAAAGACACCACACTGAGAAAAAATACTTTAATAGAAATAAATACACAGACACATTAGAGACTCCATCTTTATGACCCCCTGTCAGCCCTCCACGATCCATGGTCTTCTGTCTTTCTCATTCAACAAATGCAGCTCTGCTCCAGCACTGCTGCATGGGGTAAGACGCTGCTTCCCGTGCAGCCTTCACTCCGTGAGAGATCAGTGTTGCTGGCTGTTAGCGGTAACAGCAGTAACGCTGACAGACGCGTTACCATAGCAACGGTGCTCTGATCATGTGATTCCCGGAGCCACGGTTAGCGGTGACGTCACCGCTAACTGCGTTGCTATGGCAACGGTGATCTCCGTTAATGACCGGCTGTGTCAGCCGGTCCTTAATGGAACGGGGAGTCGACCGTGTGCTAGAGTATGTCGCCGGTACACGGCGATACACAAATGTGCATCGTATACCGGAGAGATGCACTCGCAGGTCCTACATGACGCATCATAGTCATGTGACCAGTCTGTAGCCAATGAGATAATAGCCACGTGACTGGTCACATGGCTATTTTGATGTCACGATTGGTCCTGCATCACTGCAGGCAGTGCTGGACACCGGGAGGGTTCAGCGATCATTGGATGGAATAGCGGCAGGGGACAGAGTGCAGGAGGGATCGCGGGGACCGGTAAGTGTTATGGCAATGTTCATTAACTGTTTGTGTACATTTATCATGCATTTTTATGTGTTTGTGATTGCCTCCCATTATATCCTATAGGTTCGAGTTTGGTTCGTCGAACGTTCGACGAACCGATCTCGAACGAGACCTCCGTTCGTCGAACCGAACTCGAGCCGAACCACGGCCAGTTCGCTCATCTCTATTAACAACAGAGCTCGCTATTTAGATGTGTTTTCTTGTGGCGTATAACGGACTCTCATGTTTTGTAGTCGTTCAGCAGGGAAACTATAAAAGCAAATGCCTCCATTTGGAAATGTAGTATATAGCTCTCCTGATCAATTATGTTCCTTACCTCATGAGCAGGGCATTGCAGTAATAATAATAATTTATTCATTTATATAGCGTTATTAATTCCATAGCGCTGTATGTCTTTGGAGTGTGGGAGGAAACCGGAGTACCCAGAGGAAACCCACGCCAACACGGGGAGGACATACAAACTCCTTGCAGATGGTGCCCTTGGTGAGAATTGAACCCAGGACCTCAGCTCTGCAAAACTGCAGTGCTAACCACTGAGCCACCGTGCCGCCCATTTAGCTTACAGATGCATAACCACCACTCACTGTGTCTGAACACAGGAAGCTGAGCTGACAGCCGCTCTGTGCATGCGGCAGCATCTATTGTGAAGGAGAGGGCCGTGGGGGGGTCAACGCTGCACAGGTACTGTGGGACACCGGCGAACACCGGTGGGATTATAGGGGGTGACCTGGCAGGGCCTGGGGAGGAGTTTTCTGTTGCATGTGTCATGGCACATGCGACAGAAATCAGAGGAGTAGGGTGAATGCGGCCGGCGCGCTGCTGTGCGTGCGGCCATCTTGGATTTCTGGGAGGGCATCAGGGGGGGCACTTTGGCGACACCGGGGGACCGGAGGGGACCGGGGAGGAGATTTATCATGTTTGTTCATGCCAGATGGGAGATAAATAATTTTTTACCGGCGCTGTCATTTACTGTAACGTGATCATCGGTATACGGTGTATACCTGTGATCACATGAGTGGGGACCGGAAAAACCGTCCTGAATCATGATCTCCAGGGTCTCAGCTAGCCCTGAAACCCCGGGGATTTTCTGACGCTGGGGGGCGCTATTCACTTATTTCTGCCTGCTGTTTATAAACGGCAGATCAGAATAAGGCTACATTAACACGACCGATCCATTTTTGTGGTCTGCAAAAAACAGTCCGTGTGGCATCTGTTTCCGTTCCGTAGACGGTCCGTATGTCATCTGTTTGTCATCCGTGTGCCTTCCGTTTTTTTTGTGTACTGCAAAAAAACTGAAGGAGGGAAAATACATAAATTTACCCAGGATCCTTAGCTTCAACCTACATGAGGCGGTCACATGTTCACTCCAGTGCCATTTTCTACTGCTTTTCACAGCGTAGAGCGCTCTGGTGATTTTCCTGTGCATGTGCACTTCATATCAGTCTTTTCTGTCATTATAATGGCAGAAAGACACATAATGTCCCACTCTCCTGCATTTTGTAATTTTGCACCCTTTGGTGCCTTTCCTGTGGCACTAAGGGGTGCTTAGTAGAGATGAGCGAACCGGTCGCGGTTCGGCTCGAGGTTGGTTCGCCGAACGGACCTCCCGTTCGAGTTCGGTTCGTCGAACGTTCGACGAACCGAACTCGAACTGCATAGGAAACAATGGCAGGCAATCACAAACACAGAAAAACACCTAGAAAACACCCTCAAAGGTGTCCTAAAGGTGACAAACAACTCAAACACATTGGAAAGTGACAAGGACATATACTCATGCGAAAACAAAACAGCTGGACAAGGAAAAAGAGGAGGACACACAGATATAGGCATGGCACGCCCTTCTAAAATCATGTAAAACACCGCAAGGTGACTCCAAGCGGAGTCTCCCTTTTTTCCAAAAATTGGGCCACACACACACCCACCCCTTCAGTGGTAGCACTTGTGCCCCAGTTGCACACTTCACAGCTAGATTTGCATCAAGCACATTCAAAAATACGCCATAATTAACCGTCCCCAGGATGACACCAGGGTAGGTAGCTAAGTCTTTCCTGATCCCAGCTCTGTGCAGCTTGGATCATTTATAAAAAACACAGCAATCAAGGGTTACTCCAAGCGGAGTCTCCCTTTTTTCCAAAAATTGGGCCCCACACACACCCACCCCTTCAGTGGCAGCAGTTGTGCCCTAGTTGTACACTTCACAGCTACATTTGCATCAAGCACATTCAAAAATACGCCATTCTTATCCGTCCCCAGGATGACACCGGGGTAGGTAGCAAAGTCTTTCCTGATCCCAGCTCTGTTCATCTTGGCTTCTTTTAAAAACAATGTAAGCAAGGGTTACTCCAAGCGGAGTCTCCCTTTTTTCCAAAAATTGGGCCCCACACACACCCACCCCTTCAGTGGCAGCAGTTGTGCCCTAGTTGTACACTTCACAGCTACATTTGCATCAAGCACATTCAAAAATACGCCATTCTTATCCGTCCCCAGGATGACACCGGGGTAGGTTGCAAAGTCTTTCCTGATCCCAGCTCTGTTCATCTTGGCTTCTTTTAAAAACACATCAAGCAAGGGTTACTCCAAGCGGAGTCTCCCTTTTTTTCCAAAAATTGGGCCCCACACACCCACCCATTCAGTGGAAGCAGTTGTGCCCCAGTTGTACACTTCACAGCTAGATTTGCATCAAGCACATTCAAAAATACGTCATTCTTATCTGTCCCCAGGATGACACCGGGGTAGGTAGCAAAGTCTTTCCTGATCCCAGCTCTGTTCATCTTGGCTTCTTTTAAAAACACATCAAGCAAGGGTTACTCCAAGCGGAGTCTCCCTTTTTTCCAAAAATTGGGCCCCACACACACCCACCCCTTCAGTGGCAGCAGTTGTGCCCTAGTTGTACACTTCACAGCTACATTTGCATCAAGCACATTCAAAAATACGCCATTCTTATCCATCCCCAGGATGACACCGGGGTAGGTAGCAAAGTCTTTGCTGACCCATGACTTGTTCATCTTGGCTTCTTTTAAAAACAATGTAAGCAAGGGTTACTCCAAGCGGAGTCTCCCTTTTTTCCAAAAATTGGGCCCCACACACACCCACCCCTTCAGTGGCAGCAGTTGTGCCCTAGTTGTACACTTCACAGCTACATTTGCATCAAGCACATTCAAAAATACGCCATTCTTATCCGTCCCCAGGATGACACCGGGGTAGGTAGCAAAGTCTTTCCTGATCCCAGCTCTGTTCATCTTGGCTTCTTTTAAAAACAATGTAAGCAAGGGTTACTCCAAGCGGAGTCTCCCTTTTTTCCAAAAATTGGGCCCCACACACACCCACCCCTTCAGTGGCAGCAGTTGTGCCCTAGTTGTACACTTCACAGCTACATTTGCATCAAGCACATTCAAAAATACGCCATTCTTATCCGTCCCCAGGATGACACCGGGGTAGGTTGCAAAGTCTTTCCTGATCCCAGCTCTGTTCATCTTGGCTTCTTTTAAAAACACATCAAGCAAGGGTTACTCCAAGCGGAGTCTCCCTTTTTTTCCAAAAATTGGGCCCCACACACCCACCCATTCAGTGGAAGCAGTTGTGCCCCAGTTGTACACTTCACAGCTAGATTTGCATCAAGCACATTCAAAAATACGTCATTCTTATCTGTCCCCAGGATGACACCGGGGTAGGTAGCAAAGTCTTTCCTGATCCCAGCTCTGTTCATCTTGGCTTCTTTTAAAAACACATCAAGCAAGGGTTACTCCAAGCGGAGTCTCCCTTTTTTCCAAAAATTGGGCCCCACACACACCCACCCCTTCAGTGGCAGCAGTTGTGCCCTAGTTGTACACTTCACAGCTACATTTGCATCAAGCACATTCAAAAATACGCCATTCTTATCCATCCCCAGGATGACACCGGGGTAGGTAGCAAAGTCTTTGCTGACCCATGACTTGTTCATCTTGGCTTCTTTTAAAAACAATGTAAGCAAGGGTTACTCCAAGCGGAGTCTCCCTTTTTTCCAAAAATTGGGCCCCACACACACCCACCCCTTCAGTGGCAGCAGTTGTGCCCTAGTTGTACACTTCACAGCTACATTTGCATCAAGCACATTCAAAAATACGCCATTCTTATCCGTCCCCAGGATGACACCGGGGTAGGTAGCAAAGTCTTTCCTGATCCCAGCTCTGTTCATCTTGGCTTCTTTTAAAAACAATGTAAGCAAGGGTTACTCCAAGCGGAGTCTCCCTTTTTTCCAAAAATTGGGCCCCACACACACCCACCCCTTCAGTGGCAGCAGTTGTGCCCTAGTTGTACACTTCACAGCTAGATTTGCATCAAGCACATTCAAAAATACGTCATTCTTATCCGTCCCCAGGATGACACCGGGGTAGGTAGCAAAGTCTTTCCTGATCCCAGCTCTGTTCATCTTGGCTTCTTTTAAAAACACATCAAGCAAGGGTTACTCCAAGCGGAGTCTCCCTTTTTTCCAAAAATTGGGCCCCACACACACCCACCCCTTCAGTGGCAGCAGTTGTGCCCTAGTTGTACACTTCACAGCTACATTTGCATCAAGCACATTCAAAAATACGCCATTCTTATCCATCCCCAGGATGACACCGGGGTAGGTAGCAAAGTCTTTGCTGACCCATGACTTGTTCATCTTGGCTTCTTTTAAAAACAATGTAAGCAAGGGTTACTCCAAGCGGAGTCTCCCTTTTTTCCAAAAATTGGGCCCCACACACACCCACCCCTTCAGTGGCAGCAGTTGTGCCCTAGTTGTACACTTCACAGCTACATTTGCATCAAGCACATTCAAAAACACGCCATTCTTATCCGTCCCCAGGATGACACCGGGGTAGGTAGCAAAGTCTTTCCTGATCCCAGCTCTGTTCATCTTGGCTTCTTTTAAAAACACATCAAGCAAGGGTTACTCCAAGCGGAGTCTCCCTTTTTTCCAAAAATTGGGCCCCACACACACCCACCCCTTCAGTGGCAGCAGTTGTGCCCTAGTTGTACACTTCACAGCTACATTTGCATCAAGCACATTCAAAAATACGCCATTCTTATCCATCCCCAGGATGACACCGGGGTAGGTAGCAAAGTCTTTGCTGACCCATGACTTGTTCATCTTGGCTTCTTTTAAAAACAATGTAAGCAAGGGTTACTCCAAGCGGAGTCTCCCTTTTTTCCAAAAATTGGGCCCCACACACACCCACCCCTTCAGTGGCAGCAGTTGTGCCCTAGTTGTACACTTCACAGCTACATTTGCATCAAGCACATTCAAAAACACGCCATTCTTATCCGTCCCTAGGATGACACCGGGGTAGGTAGCAAAGTCTTTCCTGATCCCAGCTCTGTTCATCTTGGCTTCTTTTAAAAACACATCAAGCAAGGGTTACTCCAAGCGGAGTCTCCCTTTTTTCCAAAAATTGGGCCCCACACACCCACCCATTCAGTGGCAGCAGTTGTGCCCCAGTTGTACACTTCACAGCTAGATTTGCATCAAGCACATTCAAAAATACGTCATTCTTATCCGTCCCCAGGATGACACCGGGGTAGGTAGCAAAGTCTTTCCTGATCCCAGCTCTGTTCATCTTGGCTTCTTTTAAAAACACATCAAGCAAGGGTTACTCCAAGCGGAGTCTCCCTTTTTTCCAAAAATTGGGCCCCACACACCCACCCATTCAGTGGCAGCAGTTGTGCCCCAGTTGTACACTTCACAGCTAGATTTGCATCAAGCACATTCAAAAATACGCCATAATTAACCGTCCCCAGGATGACACCAGAGTAGGTAGCAAAGTCTTTCCTGATCCCAGCTCTGTTCATCTTGGCTTCTTTTAAAAACACAGCAAGCAAGGGTTACTCCAAGCGGAGTCTCCCTTTTTTCCAAAAATTGGGCCCCACACACACCCACCCCTTCAGTGGCAGCAGTTGTGCCCTAGTTGTACACTTCACAGCTACATTTGCATCAAGCACATTCAAAAATACGCCATTCTTATCCGTCCCCAGGATGACACCGGGGTAGGTAGCAAAGTCTTTCCTGATCCCAGCTCTGTTCATCTTGGCTTCTTTTAAAAACACATCAAGCAAGGGTTACTCCAAGCGGAGTCTCCCTTTTTTTCCAAAAATTGGGCCCCACACACCCACCCATTCAGTGGCAGCAGTTGTGCCCCAGTTGTACACTTCACAGCTAGATTTGCATCAAGCACATTCAAAAATACGTCATTCTTATCCGTCCCCAGGATGACACCGGGGTAGGTAGCAAAGTCTTTCCTGATCCCAGCTCTGTTCATCTTGGCTTCTTTTAAAAACACAGCAAGCAAGGGTTACTCCAAGCGGAGTCTCCCTTTTTTTCCAAAAATTGGGCCCCACACACCCACCCATTCAGTGGCAGCACTTGTGCCCTAGTTGCAAACAGGATGTTTTGATTTGCATCAAGCACATTCCAAATCAACAAGCATTTACTCTCCCCAGGATGACACAGGGGTAGTAAATTCCTTCTGGATCCATGACTTGTTCATTTTGATGAACGTCAGTCTGTCCACATTGTCACTGGACAGACGCGTGCGCTTATCTGTCAGCACACACCCAGCAGCACTGAATACACGTTCAGAGACAACGCTGGCAGCTGGACACGACAAAATCTCCAAGGCGTAAGTTGCGAGCTCTGGCCATTTTTCTAGGTTTGAAGCCCAAAAGGAGCAAGGCTCCAGTTGCACAGTCATGGCATCGATGTTCATTTGGAGATACTCCTGTATCATCCTCTCCAGCGGTTGACTATGTGTCAGACTTGTTGTCTCTGGTGGCCTTGCAAAAGAGGGTCTAAAAAAATTATGAAAAGATTCCATAAAATTGCTGTTACCGGCACCAGATACGGTCCTACTGGTACGGGTAGACTGTTGAAGATGACGAGACCGTCCCATGTTTGTCAAGTTACAACTGGGAGATTCACTCCCTGCACCTGCACGGTTGTTTGGTGGAAAAGCCGAGCTAAGATCTAGTAACAGCTTCTGCTGATACTCCTGCATACGTGCGTCCCTTTCTATGGCTGGAATTATGTCACAAAATTTGGACTTGTACCGGGGATCTAATAGTGTGGCAATCCAGTAGTCATCATCACTTCTAATTTTGAAAATACGACTGTCATGTTGGAGGTAGTGCAACAAAAAGGCACTCATGTGTCTTGCGCAGCCATGCGGACCAAGTCCACGCTGTGTTTGTGGCATAGAGGTGCTACCCGTTCTTTCTTCCTCTGACATATGACCCCAACCTCTTTCAACTGAAATTTGACCAAGGTCTCCCTCATCCGCTGAGTCTTCCATGTCCATGGACAGTTCGTCCTCCATTTCTTCATGTTCTCCTGCACCTTGCTCAACATTTCGCCTGCTACTATGCGCCCTTGTCGATCCCTGTCCCCCTTGGTCCCATGCCTGCTGCGTTGGTGATGATGAACGTCTGGACCTTGGTGATGTTGTTGTCCCTTGCGCATATGAATCCTCCTGTAGTTCCTCCCCTTCATGTTGTCCCACCCCCTGACTCCGAATAGTGTTTAGCGTGTGCTCCAGCATGTAAATGACTGGAATCGTCATGCTGATAATGGCATTGTCAGCGCTAAACATATTCGTCGCCATGTCGAAACTGTGCAGAAGGGTGCATAGGTCCTTGATCTGAGACCACTCCATCAGGGTGATCTGCCCCACCTCTGCATCTCGTTGGCCCAGGCTATACGTCATGACGTATTGCACCAGGGCTCTGCGGTGCTGCCACAGTCGCTGTAACATGTGGAGAGTTGAATTCCAGCGTGTCGCCACATCGCATTTCAGGCGATGAACCGGCAGGCCGAAAGACTTCTGGAGCGATGCAAGTCGCTCAGCTGCGGCGCTTGAACGGCGGAAGTGAGCAGACAGTTTTCGTGCCCTGTTCAGAAGGCCATCTAGGCCGGGATAGTGTGTTAAAAATTGCTGCACGACAAGGTTCAACACGTGAGCCATACAAGGTACGTGTGTCACCTTGCCCAGGCGAAGGGCCGCACCCAGGTTTGCAGCATTGTCGCACACGGCCTTACCAGGCTGCAGGTTGAGTGGAGACAACCATTTATTAAACTCGGACCGCAGAGCTGACCACAACTCCTCAGCTGTGTGACTCTTATTACCAAGACATGTCAAGCTAAAGACCGCCTGATGCCGTTGCGCTCTGCTGCCAGCATAGTAATGAGGGGTGCGTGATTCCTTCTGCGCAGTGAGAACGCTGGTGGCCTGACCAGGCAGGCTTGGGGCGGAGGTGGAGGACCCAGATGAGGTGGAGGATGCAGAAGCAGTGGCGGAACTTGGACAGACAGAGGATTGACACACAAGTCGTGGGGACGGCAAGACTTGTGCAGCAGACCCTTCACCATCTATCACCATAGTTACCCAGTGCCCAGTCAGCGACATGTAACGTCCCTGTCCATGCTTACTGGTCCAAGTATCGGTGGTGAAATGCACCCGTTCACACACAGAGTTTCTCAAGGAAGCGGTGATGTTGTGTGCGACATGCTGGTGTAGCGCGGGCACACCTTTCTTAGAGAAGTAGTGGCGACTAGGCATCTGGTACTGGGGCACAGCGACAGACATAAGGTCTCTAAAATCCTGTGTGTCCACTAGGCGGAAAGGCAGCATTTCGGTAGCCAACAGCTTACAGAGGGATAGAGTCAACCTCTTAGCTTTGTCATGGGTCGGAGGAAGTGGCCTTTTATTTGACCACATCTGAGGGACAGAGATCTGGCTGCTGTGTGTAGACGGTGTTGAGTAGGGTGTCCCTGGAAAAATGCAGGTTTGTGAGGAAAGTGCAGGCGGAGACATGATGTTGCCTTCATCCAACGTTGGTGCTATCGATGTCTGAGAGAGCTGTACACACTCACTTGTTTCCCCTTCCAAACCAACTGACGACCTTACAAGCAAACTGCCTGTTGCGGTTACAGTGGTGGAAATTTTGCGTGGAAAAACAGGTGTGACAGCTGTCCCCACAGTCCTAGAAGATGAAGAGCGCGCGGATGCACTGGAAGGGGCGGGCGGTGGATGGTTCGCTCCGCTAGGCCGCATTGCAGCACGGTGAGCTTCCCACCGGGACTTATGATATTTAGTCATGTGACGATTCATGGAAGAAGTTGTCAAACTGCTGAGGTTTTGACCTCTACTAACAGAATCATGACAAATGTTACATATCACATGAGTTGGGCGATCTTTTTCGATGTGAAAAAAGGACCAGGCTAGGCAAGGCTTAGAGGCCATGTGACCTGTTGATCCACCCCGAATAATGCTCATAGGCAGAGTGGTGGCTGAGGATGCAGTTGTAGACGTGCTACCAGTGCTCCGACTCTGTCCAGGAAGGCGCAAGGTAACTTCGTCGTCGGTTGCATCCTCCTCCACCGCCTCTGTTGACCTCCTCGAGTGCCTGACTGGGGGTTGACAGTAGGTGGGATCTAGAACGTCATCATCAATTGTTGTGTTTGCACTCCCCTCCCCCTCAGACCGAGCCTCTTCTTGCCCTGACCGAATATTTAAGTTGTCATCCCAATCGGGTATCTGCGTCTCATCTTCATCAGTATGTTCCTCATTGTCTATAACCACAGGTGTTACAGTTTGTGACAAAGGGTCAACATTATGCTCAGAAACTTGGTCCTCACGGCCTGAATCAGAGTCACAAAGGTTCTGGGCATCACTGCAGACCATTTCCTGTTCTGTACTCACTGTAGCTTGGGAGTAGACCTCTGATTCCCAGGCTATAGTGTGACTGAACAGCTCTGCAGACTCAGCCATCTCAGTTCCACCATACTGTGCAGGGCTGATGGAGACTTCAGAGCTGGGAGAAATCAAGTGTGATTGGGATGACAACTCAGAGGACTGGTGTTTTTTGGATGCGGTACTTGAAGTGGCTGAGAGGGCACTTGTTGGACCACTTGAGATCCATTCAAGCATTTTCCTTTTTTGCCCATCATCTACCTTTGTTCCTCTTGTTCGTGTCCGTAAAAAAGGGAGCACATCGGATTGTCCACAATAAGTAGTAGACATCTTACTTTTGCTAGTAGATGGTCTATCTGCAGCAGATGATAATGGAGCTTTGCCACCTTCCCCACTGACAAAACCTTTTTTGCCTTTTCCACCACGCCTCTTCCCCTTTCCACCAGCATCTGTCATTTTGCCACTCATGTTGATTGCGACAAGATTGTGGACTGAAAATGTGGTAGTAAAAATTGAGAGGTGGTGAAGATTGCAGTGGTGGTCTAGCTTTATTAACAGCAGAATAATAAAGAATAAATATCCCTGACAATGTAACTTAGTTATAATTAGTTGGAGTGTGCAACGCAGGCAGACGTGCTGCAAATGTCTTGGCACTAGTGGGACTAAAGCAAAGTCCAATAGCCACGTATAGGATGCCACTAGGTACACTGAGTGTTTGCTAGTATAATGGCTTAGTTATAATTAGTTGGAGTGTGCAACGCAGGCAGATGCGCTCTGCAAATGTCTTGGCACTAGTGGGACTATAGCAAAGTCCAATAGCCACGTATAGGATGCCACTAGGTACACTAAGTGTTTGCTAGTATAATGGCTTAGTTATAATTAGTTGGAGTGTGCAACGCAGGCAGATGCGCTCTGCAAATGTCTTGGCACTAGTGGGACTATAGCAAAGTCCAATAGCCACGTATAGGATGCCACTAGGTACACTGAGTGTGTGCTAGTATAATGGCTTAGTTATAATTAGTTGGAGTGTGCAACGCAGGCAGATGCGCTCTGCAAATGTCTTGGCACTAGTGGGACTATAGCAAAGTCCAATAGCCACGTATAGGATGCCACTAGGTACACTGAGTGTGTGCTAGTATAATGGCTTAGTTATAATTAGTTGGAGTGTGCAACGCAGGCAGATGCGCTCTGCAAATGTCTTGGCACTAGTGGGACTATAGCAAAGTCCAATAGCCACGTATAGGATGCCACTAGGTACACTAAGTGTTTGCTAGTATAATGGCTTAGTTATAATTAGTTGTAGTGTGCAATGCAGGCAGACGTGCTCTGCAAATGTCTTTGCACTAGTGGGACTATAGCAAAGTCCAATAGCCACAGATAGGATGCCACTAGGTACACTGAGTGTTTGCTAGTATAATGGCTTAGTTATGAGTTGGAGTGTGCAGAGGACAAGAGGGTACAGTGGCAGGATTGTGGTGCTCTGGGTAGAGGAATGGAAGCCTGCCTTTCTATTCCCTCCTAATGGTGAAATGCAGGGAGGAAATCCCTGACCTTGGCTGCACAGACGCTGGCGCTGTTTTCAGGACCTGTCACCTTAACTCTGACCCTGCCGGTTTGAGCCCTTAAAAGGACTGCTATAAAGTGCTCTCCCTATGCTGTCTAACGCTGTGTATGCAGCGCATACAGCTGTATCAGCGATAGGACTCAAGACGGAGCTGCGACAGTGATGTCTGACACCAAAGACGCAGAAGGCAGATAATGGCGTCCGTGAAGAAAATGTCCGGTTTTATAATGCAGGGACATGTGACATGCAGATCCTATCACACATGCCGTTGCTTCTCTGGCTCAAAGTCCACTTAGCTGTGTGTGTGTCTGTGATTGGCTGACATGCTGGCCCGCCCCACAAGACGCGCGCGCTTAGGGAAGGAAGACAAGAAAAAAAAAAAAAAAATGGCGATCGCCATTATAGAAACAGCAGTGATCTGAAGGCGCTGTTCACGCACACTATACACTGAAATGTGATAATAGTTTGATTCACAGAGTGACTTACACTATTACAGCAGAAACCAAGCTATGATTTAGCTGTTTTTTGGCTGCTAGAACCGTTCTCGAACGTTTCTAGAACTATCGAGCTTTTGCAAAAAGCTCGAGTTCTAGTTCGATCTAGAACATGCCCCAAAATCACTCGAGCCTAGAACTGGAGAACCACGAACCACGAACCGCGCTCAACTCTAGTGCTTAGCTTTGTATTTAGCCAAAAAAATGAAAAAAAAAATAACGTAGGGTTCCCCCTATTTTTGTAGCCAGCTAGGATAAAGCAGACGGCTGCAACCTGCAGACCACAGCTGGCAGCCTCACCTTGGCTGGTAATCCAAAACTGAGGGCACCCCACGCTGTTATTTTAAATTAAATAAATAATTAAAAAAAAACACGTAGGGGTCCCCCCAAAATTGGATCACCAGCCAAGGTAAAGCAGACAGCTGGGGTCTGATATTCTCAGACTAGGGAGGTCCATGGTTATTGGACTCTCCCCAGCCTAAAAATAGCAGGCCGCAGCTTCCCCAGAAGTGGCGCATCCGTTAGATGCGCCAATCCTGGTGCTTCGCCCCAGCTCATCCCGTGCCCTGGTGCGGTGGCAAACGGGGTAATATATGGGGTTATTACCAGATGTGTAATGTCACCTGGCACCAAGCCCTGGGGTTGGTGAGGTCAGGCGTCTATCAGATACCCGACATCACCAACCCAGCCAGTAATAAAAAAAAATAGACGACAAGCACATTTTTATTTGAAAAAACACTCCCCAATACATTCCCTTTTTAACCAATTTATTAGAAAGAAAAACAAATCCAGGTCTGGTGTAATCCAAGGGGTTGCCATGACGATCCACACTGTCCCTGTCAATGAAGAGCAGGTTGTTCCCCATTGACTGGGAGAGCAGTGCAGTGACCTGAGCTAACATCAATGGGTCAGCCCAGGTCACTGCAGGGGATGACAAGTGCTGCTGTCAGCGAGGTACATTACCTGCGCTGATCTCCTGCATTGCCGACAGCACCTGTCACTGAGTTCAATGACCGCCGCCTTCACAGCCAAGTATCGCAAGAGGCTCGTGACGTCACCGCTAGTCAGTCTCAGGTCGGAAGCGAGAGAAGGTGATGTGACAAGCGGCGGCCATGGAGGACAGTGACAGCGCTGAGGTCGGGACTTCATCACCGCAGGTAAGCCGAGCGGGACCATGTGTGCAGAGTGGCAGGAGGACGTCAGTGTCGTGGACTGCATGGCTGGGGACGTGTGTGTGTGTACATGCCTCGTGCAGGAGGGGGCAGAGTGAGCTGAGCGGGGAAGTGTGGGCTTCCTGCACGTAACTAGGATAAACATCGGGTTACTAACCAAAGCGCTTTGCTTGGATACCCGATGTTTATCTTGGTTACCAGCTTCTGGCAGGCTGCCAGTGATGGCTCCTGCACACTGTAGCTGTAAAAAGCCCTGCTTTTTGCTGCTAGAACCGTTCTCGAATGTATCTAGAACTATCGAGCTTTAGCAAAAAGCTCGAGTTCTAGTTCGATCTAGAACAGCCCCCAAAATCACTCGAGCCGCGAACTGGAGAACCTCGAACCGCGAACCACGCTCAACTCAACCGGTGTAACGCGAGTGCACTGCAATTTTTCTCTCGCCCCATACACTTGAATGGGTGTGAGAGAAATAGTCTTGCATTACACCCGCAGCATGCTGCGATTGTTTTCTCAGTCTGATTAGGGCTGAGAAAATAATCGCTCATGTGTGCTGACACACAGGCTAAAATAGGTCCGAGTGGTATGTAGGGAATGTGTTAAACTATTACCTCAGACCTCAGCTGAAGGGGGGCGGGCCGGCTCAGTGGAGGAGCGGGCCTGTGCTGGTGAGGAGAGGGAGGGATTTATCTCCCTCTCTCCTCCATAGCCGGCTATTGCCATTCTCGCACTGCACTTGCGGTACACCGGTGTACCACGAGTGCAGTGCAATTTTTCTCTCGCCCCATACACTTGAATAGGTGCGAGAGAAAGAGTCTCACATTACACCTGCAGCATGCTGCAATTGTTTTCTTGGTCCAAATAAGACTGAGAAAATAATCGCTCTTGTGCGCTGACACACAGGATAATATTGGTCCGAGTGGAATGCGATGTTTTATCGCACTCCACTGGCACCGTTTTTCTCGCAGTGTGGCTTAGGCCTAAAATCACAAAATCACCCTATAGGGAATGTGAACTATTACCTAGAATATAACTAGCAGAGAAGACTGGATCTTTTAAAATTCTAATTCACCGACTTAGCTGAATTGTGCCTAAAAGTTTTCTTTGCCTCCAAATAATTTATGCAAATTGAATAATTAACCCCTTTACCACCAAGCCTGTTTTCACTTTCATGACCAATTTTTGCAACACTGATCAGTGTCACTTTATGGGGATATAACTCTGGAACGCTTCAACAGATCCCAGTTATTACAAGACTGTTTTTTCGTGACATATTAGCATTCATTTTAGTGGTAAAGGTATGATGATACTTTTTGCATTTATTGTGGAAAAAAAATGGAAAATTGGCAAAAATGTTTAAACATTTGCAATTTTCAAACTTTTAATTTTTATAAACCAGGGACTTATATCACACAAAATAGTTCATAAATAACATCTCCCATATCTATACTTTACATCTGCACAATTTTTGAAACAAAATTTTTTTGTTAGGAAGTTAGAAGGGTTGAAAGTTTATCAGCAATTTTTAATTTTCCCAATAAAATTTATCAAACTATTTTTTTAGGGTCCATATCACATTTGAAGTGACTTTCAGGGGTCATGTAACAGAAAATACCCAAAAGTGACACCATTCTAAAAACTGCAACCCTCAAACTATTCAAACCCACATTCAAGAAGTTTATTAACTCTTCAGCTGCTTTACAGGAACTAAAGCAAGATGTAAGGATAAGCATAGAGTTAAAAAAACAAAGACACAAGAAAAAAAAAGTTTATTTGAATAAAGACTTACCCACACGCACTCCTTCTCCAGGTTTTTATATCAAAATAAACCCTGCAAGTACTGACGCAATCTAAAGTAATGTACCATGACATTCATGGATTCCTATGGGGCATTGTTCTAAGAATGTTCCCATAACAAGGTTCCATAGGTCCCTTAGGCTTGATCATAGGCTGGTCAGCGGCATCCCGAATTTCTCACAAGTGATGACATCATTAAAGCAGTGACATTACCACTAGTGTTGAGCCACCCCCCTAGTGTTCGAGTTCGGTTCGGTTCGTCGAACGGCGGCTCAGTTCCGCGAACGTTCGACGAACACCTTCGAACCCCATTGAAAACAATGGCAGGCAAACACAAACACATAAAAGCACATTATACATATACTCATACAGTTAATAAACATTGCCATTACACTTACAGGTCCCCGCGACGCGTCCTGCACTCTGTCTCCAACCGCAGATAATCACTGCGCCCTCCCGGTAACCAGCACTGATGATAGGACCTTCCGTGACGTCGTCATAGCATGTGACCAGTCACGTTTCTATTATCTCATTGGCTACAGACTGGTCACATGGCTAGACGTCATGCATGGTCCTGTTAGTGCATCTCTCCATTACGTGGTGCTCATTTGAGCATCTCCGTGTACCGGCGAGATGCTCTGGCACATGGTCGACTCCCCGTCCATGCATGTCGGCGCTCTTTACAGAGTTAGCCCACATGCAAGGACTGGATGCCACAGCCGGTGAATAACGGAGATCACCATTGCTATAGTAACCCGCCTGTCAGCGGTGACGTCACAGCTTACAACCCGCAGCCTCTGCTCACTCACTGAGTGTTTAGACTGCACGGGAGCAGTAGCATCTTCCTCCCATGCAGTGCTGTCTGATGTAGCAGAGCTGCATGGGTTGAAGGAGAAAGAAGACAGAAGACCAGGATCGTGGAGGGGTGAGAGGGAGTAATAAACATGGAGTCTCTAATGTGTCTGTGTATTTATTTCTATTAAAGTATTTTTTCTCTGTGTGGTGTCTTTTTTTTTAACTCTTTATTGGAGATTCTTAATGGCCGGGTCAAACTTGCGTGACATTAAAAATCTCTGGCTTAATACTAGCTAGGAAAACAAAGCTAGTATTAACCAATTATTACCCAGCAAGCCACCCGGCTTCAGGGCATCTGGAAGAGTTGGATACAGCGCCAAAAGATGGTGCTTCTATAAAAGCACCATTTTCTGGGGTGGCTGCGGACTGCAATTCTCAGCAGAGGGGCCCAGAAAGCTAGGGCCAACCTGTGCTGCGGTTTCCAATCCCCAGCTGCCTAGTTGTACTTGGCTGGACACAAAAATGGGGCGAAGCCCATGCCAGGTTTTTTTTTTATTATTTCATGAAATTCATGAAATAATTAAAAAAAAGGCTTCCCTATATTTTTAGTTCCCAGCTGGGTACAAATAGGCAGCTGGGGGTTGGGGCAGCCGTACCTGCCTGCTCTACCTGGCTAGCATACAAAAATATGGTGAAAAAACTCCTGCATACAGTCCTATATGGAGTATGCTGAGCCTTGTAGTTTTTCAGCTGCTGTCTGCTCTCCTGCATACACTAGTGAATGGAGCATGCTGAGCCTTGTCTTGTCTGCTCTCCTGCATACACTAGTGAATGAAACATGCTGAGCCTTGTAGTTCTGACCCACCTGTCTCTCCCTCCAGCATACAGTCCTGGATGCAGGATGCTGAGCCTTGTAGTTCTGCAGCTGCTGTCTGCTCTCCTCCATACAGACAGACAGCAGACAGCAGCTGCAGAACTGCAAGGCTCAGCATACTCCATCCAGGACTGTATGCAGGAGCTTTTGCCCCCCAAAAATTACGTGGGCTTCGCCATGTTTTTGTATGCTAGCCAGGTACAGCAGGCAGCTACGGGTTGTCCCAACCCCCAGCTACCTATTTGTACCCAACTGGGAACCAAAAATGTAGGGAAGCACTTTTTTTAATTATTTCATGAATTTCATGAAATAATTAAAAAAAAAAATGACGTGGGCTTTGCCCATTTTTTGTGTCCAGCCAGGTACAACTAGGCAGCTGGGGATTGGAATCCTCAGCGCAGGGTGCCCAAGCTTTCTGGACACCCCTGCTGCGAATTGCAGTCCGCAGCCACCCCAGAAAATGGTGCTTTCATAGAAGCGCCATCTTCTGGCGCTGTATCCATCTCTTCCAGCTTCCCTGGTGATGGGTGGCTCACTGGGTAATAATGGGGTTAGGGCTAGCTGTATATTATTAACTAGCCCTAAGCCCGAAATTCATTGTGTCACGCCAATATTAGACATGGCCACCGTGAATTTCTTGTACAGATAACAAAAACATGGATTATTCAGCTACAAAGAGGAGAGAGGGAAAAAGAGATAAAAAGAGAGAGAGAGAAAAAGAGAGAAAAAGAGAGAGAGAAAGAGAGGAAAAGAGAGAGAAAAAGAGAGAGAGGGAGAAAGAGAGAAAAAGAGAGAAATAGAGAGAAAAAAAGAGAAAAAGAGACAGAAAGAGAGAGAAAAAGAGAAAAGCGAGAGAGAGAGAGGGAGAAAGAGAGAAAAAGAGAGAGATTGAGAAAGAGAGAGAAAGAGAGAAATAGAGAGAGAAAGAGAGAAAAAGAGAGAGAAAGAGAAAAAGAGTGAAAAAGAGAGAACAAGAGAGAGAGAGAAAAAGAGAGAGAGAAAAAGACAGAGAAAGAGAGAAAAAGAGAGAGAAAGAGAAAAAAGGAGAGAAAGAGAAAAAGAGAGAAAAAGAGAAAGAAAGAGAGAAAAAGAGAGAAAAAAAGAACGAGAGCGAGAAAAGGAGAGAAAAAGAGAGAGAGAAGAGAGGAGAGAGAAAATAGAGTGATAGAGAGAGATGAGAGAGAGAAGAGAGAGAAGAGAGAGAGAAGAGAGAGAGGAGAGAGAAGAGAGAGTTAGAAGAGAGAGAAGAGAGAGAGGAGAGAGAGAAAAGAGAGAGAGAGAAGAGAGCGAGGAGAGAGCAATGCAGCCTCATTCTGTGAACTGCACCAATTTTAGAGGTGTGTCCCATGGCTCACAGCTGATGTCCGTCTCCTCCCCTCAGTGCATAATTAAATTGAATTAAATTATAATTATAAATAAATAATAATAATTTAAAATTAAAAATAAATTAAATTAATTTCTTTAACGGGGCAGCCGGGACTTGAATTCGTGAACTAATGCTCTTTAGGCAGTAGCTCTAACCATTGAGCCACTGCCTCTAATGAGAAGATTCGGTAATCTTGACCTCTGCATTGCAGAGTGAAGTCTCCGGTGACAGCGCGGCTCACTTCAGGTGCTGCGTGGAGAGGACACAGAGCGCTCGTGTTTTACGGCGCTCCCTGTAGCAGAGCTGAAAGCGTCATGTGGATTACTTCGGACCTAGATTGTTGTTTGGGGATTAATAAAGAGGTAAATGAGGTTTTTTTTGTCTTTTATTCCAAATAAAGGATTTTTCGTTGTGTGTTTATTTACTTTCACTTACAGGTTAATCATGGAAGGTATCTCGGGGAGACGCCTGCCATGATTAACCCCTTATTACCTTGATTGCCACCGCACCAGGGCAATTCAAGCTGAGCTGGTTAAGGGTACTTTACATGCTGCGACATCGCTAGCGATCTCGTTAGCGATGTGAAATTCTAAATCACAAGTGCGATCTTTTGAGGTCGCACATAGATCATTTTACGCATGTGCGATCTCGAAAGATCGCACTTGCGATCTAGAATTTCACATCGCTAACGGGATCGCTAGCGATGTCGCAGCGTGTAAAGTGCCCTTTAGAGTCCCGGGACTGCCGCATGTAATGGATGCGGCAATTCCGGGCGGCTGCTGGGTGATATTGTTAGTGTGGTGGGCTCCCCATAACTAGAGATGAGCGAACCGGTCGTGGTTCGGCTCGAGGTCGGTTCGCCGAACGGACGTCCCGTTCGAGTTCGGCTCGTCGAACGTTCGACGAACTGAACTCGAACTGCATAGGAAACAATGGAAGGCAATCACAAAACACATAAAAACACCTAGAAAATACCCTCAAAGGTGTCCAAAAGGTGACAAACAACTCACAACACAACACAAACACATGGGAAAGTGACAAGGACATATACTCATGCGAATACAAAAGAGCTGGACAAGGAAAAAGAGGAGGACACACAGATATATGAGTATATGCAAGGAAACATCGATGCCATTACTGTGCAACTTGAGCCCTGATCATTTTAGGCTTCCAATCTGGATAAATTGCCTGAGATTGCCACGTACGCCTTGGGGATCTTGTCGTGTCCTGCAGCCAGCGTTCTCTCGGAACCTGTCTTCAGTGCTGCTGGGGGTCTGCTGGCAGATAAGCACACGCGTCTGTCCACTGACAATGTGGACATGGCTCTCAGAGGACTTTTCTTCCCCTGGGTCAGCCAGGGGAGGCGAAAGGCACGCGTATTTTTGAGAGTGCTTCATGAAAGCATCTTTTTCATCTTGAAAATTGGGTGAACTGATGCCAGTCAAGTGGGGTGTGTGTGGCCCAATTAGTGGCAACGAGGGAGACTGTGGTTGGAGTCCCCTCGCTGTGTTTCTAAAAGAACCAAGATGAACAAGTCATGGCTCTCAGAGAACTTTTCTTCCCCTGGGTCAGCCAGGGGACGGGAAAGGCACGTGTATTTTTGAGAGTGCTTCATGCAAAGCATCTTTTTCTTTTTCAAAAGGGGGGTCAACTGATGCCAGTCAAGTGGGGTGTGTGGCCCAATTAGTGGCAACGAGGGAGACTGTGGTTGGAGTCCCCTCGCTGTGTTTCTAAAAGAACCAAGATGAACAAGTCATGGCTCTCAGAGGACTTTTCTTCCCCTGGGTCAGCCAGGGGACGGGAAAGGCACGCGTATTTTTGAGAGTGCTTCATGCAAAGCATCTTTTTCTTTTTCAAAAGGGGGTCAACTGATGCCAGTCAAGTGGGGTGTGTGTGGCCCAATTAGTGGCAACGAGGGAGACTGTGGTTGGAGTCCCCTCGCTGTGTTTCTAAAAGAACCAAGATGAACAAGTCATGGCTCTCAGAGGACTTTTCTTCCCCTGGGTCAGCCAGGGGACGGGAAAGGCACGCGTATTTTTGAGAGTGCTTCATGCAAAGCATCTTTTTCTTTTTCAAAAGGGGGGTCAACTGATGCCAGTCAAGTGGGGTGTGTGTGGCCCAATTAGTGGCAACGAGGGAGACTGTGGTTGGAGTCCCCTCGCTGTGTTTTACATGATTTTCGAAGGGCATGACATGCCTAAGAGGTTGAGTTTCATCATCTGCAACTTGTTGGCAACAGAAAGGCTGCCTTTACACCCTTTTGAGACCGACGATTTTTGAGACCCTATGCCCATTGCAGTACCCCAAGAGCCGATGGCCAGTCGTCACTCCTTCTCCAAGAAAGGCGTGCCTGCGCTACCACAGTAGGTCGCACACAATCTCACTGATTCCTTGAGAAACTCTGTGTGTGACAGGGTGCATTTCAACACAGATACTTGGACCAGTAAGCATGGACAGGGGAGTTACATGTTGCTGACTGGGCACTGGGTAACTATGGTGAGAGACGGAGAAGGGTTTGCTGTACAAGTCTTGCCGTCCCCACGACTTGTGTGTCAATCCTTCCTCTGTATGTACAAGTTCCTCCACTGCTTCTGCCTCCTCAACCTCATGTGGGTCCTCCACCTCGGCCCAAACTCTGTGTGGTCAGGCCACCCTTCCTTGTAACTGCGCCCAAGGAATCCCACACACCTCCTTACTATGCTGGCAGCAGAGCTCAAGGCCATCAGGCGGTGAAATGTTTACTTTGAAATGTAGGGGAAATGTGAGACACCGCTGAGGAATTGTGGACGGTTAGCTCTGGAGAGTGAGACCGAGTTTCATCAATGGTTGTCTACACTCAACCAGCAGTCAGGGGAGGTCGGGTGCGACAGTGATGCCAACCATTCTGCGACCCTTCTTCAGGGCAATGTGACACACGTGCCTTGTATGGCTCACGTGTTGAACCTGGTTGTCCAGCAATTTTTAAAACACTATCCCGGCCTACATGGCCTTCTGCAGAGGGCACAGTGTAACGCCTGCCTGGATCGACACACTCAGATTGGCTGTAAAGGATAGGCTAGAGGAAAGGCACTCACCAAGCTGGACACCCAGAACCCTGAAACCCTTTAACCCCTATACAGTGATTTGGAATTATACAGGGCCCAAGTTGATCAACACCTGTGGAAGGCTGCAGTTCCAGAGAATAGTAGTCATGCTGGGTCAAAAACATTAATTGAGGAAGAGGAACAGAATGGGATGGCCAGGACTTAATCAGAAAACAAGCAGAGGTGAAATGCAGATCGGCCAACGAGGTACATAAACAGCAAGCAGGAAACGTAGTCAGGTAACAAGCCACAAACTCATAAAACTGAACTGGGGGTAACAGTAACAAGAGGTTAATAGCTTTGTCTGGCAGTGGTCTGCAGACAGGAGGGGCCTAAAAAAGGGTGTGGTGTCTTCCCATTGGGACCAGATTACAAATTGATTGAGTGGACTACGTTGGTGACTTAACAGCCGTGTGCGGCAATGATGCAAACCTGTCTGCGGCCCTTCGTCAGGGCAATGTGACACACGGGCCTTGTATGGCTCACGTGTTGAATCTGATTCTCCAGCAATTTTTAAAATACCATCCCGGCCTACATGGCCTTGTGCAGCGGGCACGCTGCTATGTGCTCACTTTCATCCTTCGCACCCAGCAGCTCAACAACTTTCATCGCTCCGGAAGTCTTAGGGTCTGGCAGTTAAACGCCGGAAATGCGATGTTCCGACACGCAGGAATTGGAATCTGCACATGTTGCAGCGTGTGTGGCAGCACCGCAGAGTCCTGCTGAAATACGGTATGACGTATACCCTGGGATAACTTGATCCAGAGGTGGTGCAGATCACGCTGCTGGAGTGGTGTCAGATCAAGGACCTATGCACCCTTCTACACAGTTTACAAATGTCGACGAAGATGTTTAGCACTGGCAATGCCATTCTCAGCGTGACAATTCTGGTCATCTACATGATGGAGCACACTGTAAGCATTATTCGGAGTCAGGTATTGGTCCAAGAGGAAGGTGAGGAAGTACAGGAGGAGTCATATGCAGAAGGGATAATAAGCTCTACAAGGTCCATACGGTAAGCGGCACCTAGGCAGCAGTTATGGTGGGGGATAGGGATTAACAAGGGCGCATAGTATCAGCAAAAATTGTTGAGGAAGGTGCAGGAGCCATGAAGAAATGGGGGACGAACTTGCGATGGGCATGGAAGACTCAGCAGATGAGTGAGAGCTTGCTTACATTTCGGTTGTGCGAGGTTGGGGGGAGAGGGCAGAGGAAGGAGGCACGATTCTCACCTCTCTGCCACCAACACACCAAGGACTTGGTCCTCCTGGATGCACAAGACACATGAGCGTCTTCTTGCTGCACTACCTACAACATGACCCTCGGATTGTACGAATTCGAAGTAATGCTAACTACGGGGTTGCCACACTGTTAGATCCCCGGTACAAGACAAATTTTGGCGAAATAATTCCTGCCATAGAAAGGGACGCACGTGTACAGGAGTATCTTCAGAAGGTGGTACGCAATCTTCGATCTGCTTTTCCACTAAACACCAGTGCTGCACAGAGTGAATCTCAACGCTTTGTCATGGATAGGAGGAAATGGTCTTTTACTTGTCCACATCTGAGGGACCGAGGGCTGGCTGCTGTGCTGAGATGGCATTGAGTACGGTGTCCCTGCAGAGTTGCACTTTTGGTCATATACAAAATGAGTTGAAAAAGGACAGATGCAGGTGGAAAGGGGAAAAGGTGTGTTGGAAAGGGGAAAAAAGTTTTGGTCCGTGGGTTTGGTGGTTAAGCAAAAGTAACATTTGATGAATAAACACCATCTGTTACGGTAGGACTGGCAGATTTGGATAAGGTGGTATATACTATGTTACCGCTATATAACGAAAATTAATAAGAAAAGAAAGAGAAAGGTATATATCCCCATCAGCAGTCAGTGTCCACCGTGCTCCCAGATGGAAAAGGAGAGGTTGGCAACTGGAAGGTTCGGTGGAGGATACAGTGCTGTGTGGCTATGAAACTAATAGTAGCCTGAACCAAGTTAGACGCCACTCGGATCTTGAGACTGGGAGCCCTGTTAGCGTCACAGGGTCCACACGCCCACCCAGCCCAGGAACTCCCTGTTAACATCACAGGGGCCATTCAGTACGCTGACCGTGTGCATTGGGGCCACACCTGTGGACAGCAGGCACATCATCAGCAGCAGGCCTGTTAATGCCACTGGGCTGCACAAGCAGGACTTGTAGGACAGGAGCTGGTCTTAACCGTTTTGCGTTACCAACTGTGGTGGCGGCCTGCATCGACGCCCTATCCCTGCCTACCTCTGGCCTAAAGCCGCAATGGGTTCAACACATGGAGGTGTGCTCTTTCGGAGCATAATAGAAGACTGCGCACCTCCTTGTTGTCTAAAGCCCCTTTTATAACCTGGGTCCGCCCCAAACCAGGGTGGACCACAATGCACCTCCTGTAGATAAAAGCAGAGTAATACGTCATGAGTGGCATAACTAGCGTCCTATTTGGAACCGCAACTTCAATGATGACCTCATGGCTGTCATGACTCAAACACCTCACCAGTCATCGTCTGACCATCAATAATGAGGTGACAAGTCATAGGGGCGGGCCTCTGCAAGCCATTTGTGAGTGGCCTGGCCACATCGTCAGGACACCTGATGCCCTGTGGTCTAAATGGGCCCCCCACATCAGGGGCAGGGCCAAAGAGTTCATTACCGGACCTAGTTTCTGATGCAGTAAGTGCCTGACCATGGTCAGTTGCATGAAATACAGTCTCTGAAAAAAGACTATCAGCTTTAGCATGGTTTCTAGGCACAACACAGGACTTAGACCCGGCACGGACTGCAAGTACTTGTGCAAAGAGGCTTTTCGCACTAAGTGTGGGAGCATGCGCTGTAGCCTGAAATGAAGACTTAGCCTCAGGAATGGCACAGTCAGGCTGAGCATACTCACTAGGCGAAACACTGGAGTTAGGCTGCGGCTGGGGTAAATCGGCACACGCATGCGCACTAGCTGCCTCTCCACACTTACACGTGGAGGAGAAAGCAGCCAGCTGGACAACCCGAGGCACAGGCCTAAATGGCAGCTGATGCCTGGGCGCAACTGAAACCGCAGCAGGCTGCTTGCGTTTAAGGCGTCACCGTTTTGTATCAACAAATACCATCCAAAAGAACAGGTGTACTTCTTCCCATGGATAATCTGATATGATCCCTTTTTTCATGGACACGACCATCGCTAACAAATGTAGATGAGGCCAAAACAGCAGCTGCTTCAATGGATCTGAAGTGCTCCATAAAGTGGCCTCTCCTCCACCCCAATTTCAAGATCCCAAATACTCCATTCCTCTGTGGTGTCAATCCAATCGCACTTGCTTCCTAACAGCTCTCAAGTTTCCACCAGCCCTGCTGAGTATGGGGTGACAGAGATGGTTGAGTTTGCATAGCTGTTCAGTCGCACTATAGCCTGGGAATCAGAGGTCTGCTCCAAAGCTGCAATGAGTACAGACAAGGAAGTTATTATTTTTATTATTATTGATTTATAGAGCACCATTGATTCCATGGTGCTGTACATGAGAAGGGGGTTACATACAGAATACATATACAAGTAACTATAGACAGACTGGTACAGAGGGAAGAGGGCCCTGCCCTTGCGGGATTACATTCTAAAGGATTTTTGGGAGGAGACAGTAGGAGTGGTTTAGGTTGAGCGTCAAGTACGTACGGTGGTGGTGTCATTGAAGGTTATAGTCATTTCTGAACAGATGAGTTTTCAGATTCAGTTTGAAGCTTGCGTGTGTAGCAGATAATCTGATGTGTTGAGGTAGCGAGTTCCATGAGACAGGGGAAATGATCTGCGCAGATGGCCAGAAGCTTTGTGAGTGGGATCCAGGCCCCGATGAAGAAGGTGCTGAGCCTAATCTACACCCTCATTTCCAAAAAGTAAATCCTCCTGGTGGAGACAATGGGGAACATGATGAGGAGCACAGATACCTGATTGGAAGGACAACTTTACTATTCGGTCAGGGCAGGAAAAGGTTGTCTCGGAGGACTCAGGACGAGGGGAATGAAAACACACAGGGTTATTGATGAGGTTGGAGACCACACTTACTGTCAAACCAAAGTCAGCCAGTCGATGAGGTCAGCAGAGGAGGTGGAGGAGGATGCTACTGACAACGAGGTTACGTTGCGTCTTCCTGGCCAGAGACAAATTACTGGAAGCACGTCAACAACTGAATCCTGGACCACAACTTTGACTCTGAGCAGAAGTCGTGTTGGCTATGCAGGTCGCATGGGCTGTAAGCCTTTCCTAGCCTGTGAATTTTTGGACATCGCAAAGGATCACCCAATTCATGGAATCTGTAAGATTTGTCAACAATCTGTAAGTAGAAGGCAAAAACTCACACTTTTGAGTACTTCCTCCATGAAGTATCACATGGATATGAATTGACAGCGTGAAGGTGTATTGCTCAGCTTTAGCAACTGTCAACGCAATATGCTTATTTGCCGTTCATTGCATGCATTGTTGCAGACTACACACAAGGGGCTGCAGTTTTTTTGGATCTGCTTTTGGTCACTATAGCAATATAAAATTGCTCTTCGGGTGTGGACTTGGAGATGCAGTCTATGAACAGAAGGTAAAGCTAAAGGTGTGTGTTACAGCAAGGAGCCACCGCGGAAACACTTCATTCAATTGTGAGGGGAGTTGTGTTGTACTTTGATGATGAGCACTGTAACGTCAGTGAGCAGCATCCTGTGCCACAGACCAACATTCTTGTGGTGCTGTCTATACTGTTTACCGTGAGAGGAGCGTAAAGTCTGTATTTCTGGCAACTGGACATCACAGTACCCGGGTACGGTAGGCTGTGCCCAGACAATAATGCGGGCACGCAACACTTTGTTTTATTAGCAAAATACATATCTGTTCTGGGTAGGCCAACTATATAGACAATAAGACTTGCTGCCTCTGCACTGTCAAATTGTCACGTACAGTTTAAATCATAGAGGGACAGCAACACATGTTTGCATTGACTGTTGCTTTTCAAGATTTCCATGACTGTGTTGCAGAGCTGTGTGGTTTGCATTCACACTGTTATCATCTGCATTATCTGTGAGGCTTCAGCTAACAAGGGTATTCAGGGGGGGTAATGTGTTTTGTCTATGTTTAGGTAGATAACTTGGAAGCTCTTGTGATGCGCCACTGGTAAGTCGTGTTCGCACACACACACACACACGCACAAACACACAATTACTGCTACACAGAGGGATTAGCAGGTAGTAGGCAACAGAATAGATTGTTCAATTATTTAAATTGTATGCATGGTTCTTATTGTTTGTTTTGGTAAAGTTAAACAATCATTTATCAACCCAACTGCCTAGAGTCCTTTTCCTGTTGCCTGGTTTTGCTGCATACTGGGGAGCCCACCCTGTACACGACTTAAAATGAAGCATAAGTCGCAATGTGAATTTCACTGTGCTACGATGCGGCCTAACGTGCCTGTGCAACCACCGCCTGCCCCATCAAGTGCATCTGCGTGCTCTTCATCCTCTGTGACTGTGGGGACAGCAGTCACACATGGTTTTTCCACACTGAACTTCCACTCCTTTACCCGCAACAGGGAGTGTGATTGGCAGGTCATCACTTGTTTTGGAAGTGGAAACAGAAGGTATTGTTGAGCTGTCAGACATCGAGAGAACCATCATTGGATGCAGGCTACATTATATCCACGCCTGCACCTTCGTCACAGATTGCCTGGACTACCTTCAGTTAATAATTGCATTCCAGAAATGGAAAGTAGTGTAGAATGCACATGTGTTGTACATTGCTTGGCAGCAAAGGAACACTAACTTAGTATTCCAGACAATTTTAGGATGGCAGAAAAAGAGTCAGCTCTTTGGGCAAATTAAATAGCGTGGCAAAAGTGGACAGATGGGTACAGTGGCCGTGTTCTGTGGGTACCAGGACAGTAAAAGAAGCTTCACTTTCTATCCCTCCTAATGATCAAATGCAGCAAGGAATTCCCTGAGTTTGCTATAAAATTAGCATAGCAAAATGTGCATGAGGGTAGAATGTAGAGGTGCTTGAGATTGCTTGGCACAAGTGGCACAATAAAGGAGTCCTACATTCATTTTTTGTATGCCACTAAGTTGCAGTATTTTTTGCTATCATTATAGCTTATTAAAACTAGAGCAGGAGGGTGTCATGCAGAGGTGCTGCACATAGCTTGGCACCAGAGGGGCACTAATGGAGTACAACAGCCACTTCTTGTATGCCACTAAGTTTCCTCAGTGTTTGCTAGTATAATGGCTTAGTAACAATGAGTTTGAGTGTGCAATGCAGGCAGACGTACTGCAAATATCTGTGCACTACTGGGACGATACAGAAGTCCAACAGCCACGTTTAGGATGCCACTAGGTTCACTGAGTGTTTGCTAGTATAATGGCTTAGTAACAATGAGTTTGAGTGTGCAATGCAGGCAGACGTGCTGCAAATTTCTTTGCACTAGTAAGACTATACAGAAGTCCAATAGCCACGTTTAGGATGCCACTAGGTTCACTGAGTGTTTGCTAGTATAATGGCTTAGTAACAAGGAGTTTGAGTGTGCAATGCAGGCAGACGTGCTGCAAATATCTTTGCTCTAGTGGGACGATACAGAAGTTCAATAGTCACGTTTAGGATGCCACTAAGTTTCCTCAGTGTTTGCTAGTATAATGGCTTAGTAACAATGAGTTTGAGTGTGCAATGCAGGCAGACGTTTTGCAAATATCTGTGCACTACTGGGACGATACAGAAGTCCAACAGCCACATTTAGGATGCCACTAGGTTCACTGAGTGTTTGCTAGTATAATGGCTTAGCAACCATGAGTTTGAGTGTGCAATGCAGGCAGACGTGCTGCAAATATCTTTGCACTACTGGGACTATACAGAAGTCCAATAGCCACGTTTAGGATGCCACTAAGTTTCCTCAGTGTTTGCTAGTATAATGGCTTAGTAACAATGAGTTTGAGTGTGCAATGCAGGCAGACGTGCTGCAAATATCTGTGCACTACTGGGACGATACAGAAGTCCAACAGCCACGTTTAGGATGCCACTAGGTTCACTGAGTGTTTGCTAATATAATGGCTTAGTAACAATGAGTTTGAGTGTGCAATGCAGGCAGACGTGCTGCAAATATCTGTGCACTACTGGGACTATACAGAAGTCCAATAGCCACGTTTAGGATGCCACTAAGTTTCCTCAGTGTTTGCTAGTATAATGGCTTAGTAACAATGAGTTTGAGTGTGCAATGCAGGCAGACGTGCTGCAAATATCTGTGCACTACTGGGACGATACAGAAGTCCAACAGCCACATTTAGGATGCCACTAGGTTCACTGAGTGTTTGCTAGTATAATGGCTTAGTAACAATGAGTTTGAGTGTGCAATGCAGGCAGACGTGCTGCAAATATCTTTGCACTAGTGGGACTATACAGAAGTCCAATAGCCATGTTTAGGATGCCACTAGGTTCACAGAGTGTTTGCTAGTATAATGGCTTAGTAACAATGAGTTTGAGTGTGCAATGCAGACAGACGTGCTGCAAATATCTTTGCTCTAGTGGGACGATACAGAAGTCCAACAGCCACGTTTAGGATGCCACTAGGTTCACTGAGTGTTTGCTAGTATAATGGCTTAGTAACAATGAGTTTGTGTGTGCAATGCAGGCAGACGTGCTGCAAATACCTGTGCACTACTGGGACGATACAGAAGTCCAACAACCACGTTTAGGATGCCACTAGGTTCACTGAGTGTTTGCTAGTATAATGGCTTAGTAACAATGAGTTTGAGTGTGCAATGCAGGCAGACGTGCTGCAAATATCTTTGCACTAGTGGGACTATACAGAAGTCCAATAGCCACGTTTAGGATGCCACTAAGTTTCCTCAGTGTTTGCTAGTATAATGGCTTAGTAACAATGAGTTTGAGTGTGCAATGCAGGCAGACGTGCTGCAAATATCTTTGCACTAGTGGGACGATACAGAAGTCTTATAGCCACGTTTAGGATGCCACTAAGTTTCCTCAGTGTTTGCTAGTATAAAGGCTTAGTAACCATGAGTTTGAGTGTGCAATGCAGGCAGACGTGCTGCAAATATCTTTGCACTACTGGGACTATACAGAAGTCCAATAGCCACGTTTAGGATGCCACTAAGTTTCCTCAGTGTTTGCTAGTATAATGGCTTAGTAACAATGAGTTTGAGTGTGCAATGCAGGCAGACGTGCTGCAACTATCTGTGCACTACTGGGACGATACAGAAGTCCAACAGCCACGTTTAGGATGCCACTAGGTTCACTGAGTGTTTGCTATTATAATGGCTTAGTAACAATGAGTTTGAGTGTGCAATGCAGGCAGACGTGCTGCAAATATCTGTGCACTACTGGGACTATACAGAAGTCCAATAGCCACGTTTAGGATGACACTAAGTTTCCTCAGTGTTTGCTAGTATAATGGTTTAGTAACAATGAGTTTGACTGTGCAATGCAGGCAGACGTGCTGCAAATATCTGTGCACTACTGGGACGATACAGAAGTCCAATAGCCACATTTAGGATGCCACTAGGTTCACTGAGTGTTTGCTAGTATAATGGCTTAGTAACAATGAGTTTGAGTGTGCAATGCAGGCAGACGTGCTGCAAATATCTGTGCACTACTGGGACGATACAGAAGTCCAACAGCCACGTTTAGGATGCCACTAGGTTCACTGAGTGTTTGCTAGTATAATGGCTTAGTAACAATGAGTTTGAGTGTGCAATGCAGGCAGACGTGCTGCAAATATCTGTGCACTACTGGGACGATACAGAAGTCCAACAACCACGTTTAGGATGCCACTAGGTTCACTGAGTGTTTGCTAGTATAATGGCTTCGTAACAATGAGTTTGAGTGTGCAATGCAGGCAGACATGCTGCAAATATCTGTGCACTAGTGGGACTATACAGAAATCCAATAGCCACGTTTAGGATGCCACTAAGTTTCCTCAGTGTTTGCTAGTATAATGGCTTAGTAACAATGAGTTTGAGTGTGCAATGCAGGCAGACGTGCTGCAAATATCTGTGCACTACTGGGACGATACAGAAGTCCAACAGCCACGTTTAGGATGCCACTAGGTTCACTGAGTGTTTGCTAGTATAATGGCTTAGTAACAATGAGTTTGAGTGTGCAATGCAGGCAGACGTGCTGCAAATATCTGTGCACTACTGGGACTATACAGAAGTCCAATAGCCACGTTTAGGATGCCACTAAGTTTCCTCAGTGTTTGCTAGTATAATGGCTTAGTAACAATGAGTTTGAGTGTGCAATGCAGGCAGACGTGCTGCAAATATCTTTGCACTAGTGGGACTATACAGAAGTCCAATAGCCACGTTTAGGATGCCACTAAGTTTCCTCAGTGTTTGCTAGTATAATGGCTTAGTAACAATGAGTTTGAGTGTGCAATGCAGGCAGACGTGCTGCAAATATCTTTGCACTAGTGGGATGATACAGAAGTCTTATAGCCACGTTTAGGATGCCACTAAGTTTCCTCAGTGTTTGCTAGTATAATGGCTTAGTAACAATGAGTTTGAAAGTGAAATGCAGGCAGACGTGCTACAAATATCTGTGCACTACTGGGACGATACAGAAGTCCAACAGCCACGTTTAGGATGCAACTAGGTTCACTGAGTGTTTGCTAGTATAATGGCTTAGTAACAATGAGTTTGAGTGTGCAATGCAGGCAGGCGTGCTGCAAATATCTGTGCACTACTGGGACGATACAGAAGTCCAACAGCCACGTTTAGGATGCCACTAGGTTAACTGAGTGTTTGCTAGTATAATGGCTTTGTAACAATGAGTTTGAGTGTGCAATGCAGGCAGACGTGCTGCAAATATCTTTGCACTAGTGGGACTATACAGAAGTCCTATAGCCACGTTTAGGATGCCACTAAGTTTCCTTAGTGTTTGCTAGTATAATGGCTTAGTAACAATGAGTTTGAGTGTGCAACGCAGGCAGACGTGCTGCAAATATCTTTGCACTAGTGGGACTATACAGAAGTCCAATAGCCACGTTTAGGATGCCACTAGGTTCACTGAGTGTTTGCTAGTATAATGGCTTAGTAACAATGAGTTTGAGTGTGCAATGCAGGCAGACGTGCTGCAAATATCTTTGCACTAGTGGGACGATACAGAAGTCCAACAGCCACGTTTAGGATGCCACTAGGTTCACTGAGTGTTTGCTAGTATAATGGCTTAGTAACAATGAGTTTGAGTGTGCAATGCAGGCAGATGTGCTGCAAATATCTGTGCACTACTGGGACGATACAGAAGTCCAACAGCCACGTTTAGGATGCCACTAGGTTCACTGAGTGTTTGCTAGTATAATGGCTTAGTAACAATTAGTTTGAGTGTGCAATGCAGGCAGACGTGCTGCAAATATCTGTGCACTACTGGGGCGATACAGAAGTCCAACAGCCACAATTAGGATGCCACTAGGTTCACTGAGTGTTTGCTAGTATAATGGCTTAGTAACAATGAGTTTGAGTGTGCAATGCAGGCAGACGTGCTGCAAATATCTTTGCACTACTGGGACTATACAGAAGTCCAATAGCCACGTTTAGGATGCCACTAAGTTTCCTCAGTGTTTGCTAGTATAATGGCTTAGTAACAATGAGTTTGAGTGTGCAATGCAGGCAGACGTGCTGCAAATATCTTTGCACTAGTGGGACTATACAGAAGTCCAATAGCCATGTTTAGGATGCCACTAAGTTTCCTCAGTGTTTGCTAGTATAATGGCTTAGTAACAATGAGTTTGAGTGTGCAATGCAGGCAGACGTTCTGCAAATATCTTTGCACTAGTTGGACGATACAGAAGTCCAACAGCCATATTTAGGATGCCACTAGGTTCACTGAGTGTTTGCTAGTATAATGGCTTAGTAACAATGAGTTTGAGTGTGCAATGCAGGCAGACGTGCTGCAAATATCTGTGCACTACTGGGACTATACAGAAGTCCAATAGCCACGTTTAGGATGCCACTAGGTACACTCAGTGTTTGCTAGTATAATGGCTTAGTTATAATGAGTTGGAGTGTGCAGTGGACAGGAGGGTACAGTGCCAGGATTGTGGGGCTCTGGGTAGAGGAATGGAAGCCTGCCTTTCTATTCCCTCCTAATGGGGAAATGCAGCGAGGAAATCCCTGACCTTAGCTACACAGACGCTGTCTCTGTTTTCAGGACCTGTCACCTATGGCTCTGACCCTACCGGGACGAGCCCTTAAAAGGACTGATAGAAAGTGCTCTCCCTAAGCTGTCCAGCGCTGTGTATGGAGCGCATACAGCTGTATCGGCGATAGGACTCAGAACGGAGCTGCGCCAGTGATGTCTGACACCAAGGATGCAGAAGGCAGATAATGGCGTGCTGGAGGAAAATGTCCGTTTTTATAATGCAGGGACATGTGACATGGACATCTCATCACACATGCCGTTGCTTCTCTGTCTAAAAGTCCACTTAGCTGTGTGTGTCTGGGATTGGCTGACATAATGGCCCTCCCCACTACACAAACAGCAGTGATCTGAAGGCGCTGTTCCCGCACACTATACACTGAAATTTCATAATAGTGTGAGTCACAGAGTGACTTACACTATTACAGCGGAAAGCCAGCTAGGAATTAGCTGTTTTTTTGCTGCTAGAACCGTTCTCGAACGTTTCTAGAACTATCGAGCTTTTGCAAAAAGCTCGAGTTCTAGTTCGATCTAGAACAGGCCCCAAAATCACTCGAGCCTAGAACTGGAGAACCTCGAACCGCGAACCGCGCTCAACTCTACCCATAACGTGGCGCTCCCCATCCTAACAATACCAGACTCCAGCCGTGTGGCTTTATCCTGGCTGTTATCAAAATTGGTGGGACCGCAGTTTTTTTTAAAATTATTTATCTATTTATTTTACTGCACGATATAGACCTGCCCACCGGCAGCTCTGATTGGTTGCAGTGAGACAGCTATCACTCATCGTGGGGGCATGTCTGACTGCAACCAATCATGGGCACCGGTGGGCAGGGAAAGCAGGAAATACCTGATTGAATAATGAGCGGCAGCCATTTTCAAAAGAGGAAATCCACCGAAGATTTGTGACAGCCGTGCAGCAAGGTGCCCGTGATCGGTGAATTGGAAAGAAAGAGGGATTGTGCTGGGGACACAGGAAGCATGCAAATACACAACGTGTGCACATAGCCTTACTGTGAAAAGCCACGCTTTTGGTGATCAAACGGTTATCGAACGGTAACTCGAACTGCGAACTTGAAGCAAATCGTTCAAGTTCGTCAAACGATTCGAACATTGCCCAAAATCACTCGAATTTGAAATTGGCGAACCGTTCAAATCGAACATCGCTCAACTCTAGTTACCACTCGGCGAAACCATATATTCCAGGCTCTACTCATCTCTAGCAGTGACTTAACCACTAGCAAGTTCACAACAAGCAATTTTGTTAACAATCCAGTTGATGTTTTGGAGCAGAAGGTTGTTTCCTCAACACTTTATATGCAATTGATATGTGCAGTTTTGAAGTACTTGGAGTACAACCAGCATTAGAAGTAGATGACAATAAAGATGGTGTTACTGATGACCTCAAAGAGGTTCTACCAAAGGATTCCATTTACCTGACAGAAAGAAAAGCAAGCAAGTCCGGAAAAAGGAAAGAATGAGGTTTTCCTCAGAATACTGGCTGACATAACTTATTAAATGAGCAGGTGCTGTTGCTTTTTTTGCTGAAAGAGAGCCATACTTCTCAGTCTATGAAAGAAAAGACGCTCATGGCTTATTTTTGTTTACCATTTACTGCAGCGTGCCAAAGAACCAATTAACAGCAACATGCAAAGAACTCTCACACACATGAAGCCTGCATGTATGATTATTTTTAAAAACCAGCCAAGGAACAGCAGTGGTTGATATTTTTTGGGTGGGACGGGCCATGGTTATTTGGCCTTTCCCAGCCTAGAAATAGTATCCCGCAGTCGCCCCAGAGGTGGCACATCTATTAGATGCACCAAATTTGGAACTGTACTTGGTTCTTTCCGTTGCCTTGTGCGGTGGTAAACGGTGTAATATATGACACCCAAATTTCTAATCCAGTAACAATAATAAAAAATATTTTATTTCAAAAACTCCCCCCCAACTACAGTTCACAAATTTATTAAAATTTTATCTTAAAATATATTCCACTGTAATCCATAGCGTTGTCCCATGACATTTCCTGAAAGCAAATCTGAAAGACATAAAAAGAGAAATGATTCAAGAAATTAAGACAAAAGACACCCTTATTCACCAATGTATTTCCCTGCAAAAACCCTAATAAACTAAAGGATGTCCCACAACATTCTAATACTCACTGTGCCAGCCAATAAAGAACAGATTGTTCCTCATTGGCAGGGAAAGAAGTAACTACAGGCTCACACACTGCTCTGAGAACTACTGCTATGAACTGAGATGATCTTATGATCTCATCCCAGTTAACTGCAGTGGGTCAGACAGTAGTGTGTGAGCCACAGTAGGCAGTGACGAATGGTGAGAGCATGAGTTCACCATAGTTGAATGCATTTAGGTTACCTTTAGGTTATCAGAGCTCACAGCCATCGGGTCTAGTAGCAGCTTTATCCCAATAACTTTAAAGGAGTCTTTAAAAGAGCCTTTAAGAGAGATTTTAACATTCTGTGAGTTCCCAGCTGCAAGGACACCAGGAGCCTGTGATCCTTTATCATAGTTCACAGCCTCCAGGTGTCCCAACAGCTAGGCATTCCAAGAAACTTAAAGGCTCACATAAAAGGCTCTCTTAAAAGCTCTCTTAAAGGTTAATTTAATGTTTCTGGGCCTCACAGTTGGCACAATGTGGTTTTGATGCGTTATTTTGCCAGGAAATAAAGATTTGTTGCTGAAATTTATAAACAAAATTACTGCATCAAATTTGCATCTCTTGGCAGAAAATCCCATCAAAGCCGCATCATAACGCATATGGTTTTGATGCATTTTTTTGTCAGGAGACGTAGATTTGGTGCAGGAATTTGGTGAATAAATTTCAGAAACAAATCTGCACCTTGGGGCAAAATAAATTTGTTTTTCTGCCAGGAGATGCAGGTCTGATTGAACTCAGTTCACCTGAGGTGAGTTTTCCGTAGGAACCTCCAGCTGCGACCACACTTAAACTCAGTAATGTCATTACTCACAGTCGGTATCATTGGGATGATGGGATCATCGAGGGACCTTGTGTGAATTATGTTAGACCTGGATGTTTTGCATTTCAAAAAAGTGGTAAAAGGAGGGGGGTTGTATTTTGTTTCAAATAAATGACATTTTGGTGTTTGTGTTTATTTCTTAAACTTACAGATTATTAATTGGGGGTATCAGAGACTCCTCCCATTATGAATCTAGGGCTTAGTGGCACCTGTGAGCTGTTATTAACCCCTTATATTTACCTGATTGCCACCGCATCAGGGCAATTAAGATGCAACAATTCTTGGTGGCTGCAGGCTGCTAATTTTAGGCTGGGAGGCACAATAACCATGGACCCCCCCAGCCTGTGAATATCAGCCCTTGGCTGTCAGCTTTATTTTGTCTGGGTATCAAAATTGGGTGACGCACACTGATTTTAAATTATTTATTTGAATAATTTAAAAAAAAACCCTGCATGGAATCCCTCTTATTTTTATACACAGACAAAATATTGTGCACAACTAGGGGCTTTAGCCTTATCTGCACTGGGTATCAATACAGGAGACCCTACATCAATTTTTTTCAATGTTTATTTATTTTTACACATTATTGAGGCAGACAGACAGCTAGTGTGATGGCAAGCAATCAGAGACAAGGGCAGTTATACTGCACGAATCAAATACCCTATCACAGACAGTGGGCGGGGGAAGCAGTGCATATGCATGAGGGATAATGAGTAGTAATGAGCAGCCGCAGAAGCAGTGCAACACAAGAGACTTGGTAAGTTTAACGCTCCTGCTTTTTTTTCCCTATTTTGTTTGTTTTGAAGCCACCACAGCCCCCCCAGTCCTTACTAACACCAGCCTCCCTAACCCTTACTAATACATAGCATTTGCCTCCCGTTAAATTCAATGGTGTATGGATATGTTCATCCAGCTGTTTCGAAACCACTGGGAAAGTCAGCAAACATGAACCGAACCGAAATTTGAAAGGTTCGCTCATCTCTAGTCACCATATAAATATTGTTCTCTTGATTATCTTTTATTTAATGTCAAGAAAAATATTATCTTTCATTAGCCTTTTTGTCCTAACTTTTGTTTTCACCCATGTCTTACACTTCTCAATTGCTTTGATGTGACAGCCATGTAGTTATCATAATAAAAAAGCCAGTGCTCTGAATGTTCTACTATTCTTTGTATAATGAAAAAAAACTAATCAAATATATTGTTCAAGTCTTTTCTAGTATTAAAGCATAAGTACTGAAGAAAAAGGACTTTGTTCAATTTCTGCTTGCATTATTCACTGTGTGAACAGTAGTGTACAATTCATTCTTTTGGTATTAGATATGGTAGCTTATAAAAAGAACTTGATTGAAAGCATTAGAAAAGAAGACACGTGTTCAAAGAGGAAAAATGAAATTGCAAATTGTTAAGAATTATTTAAACACGGAGAACCTTTGTAAAATGATTTTCTATGAAATATTGTCCAGGATAATAAAACAAGGTATTCTATGTAGATATGAAATGTCATTCCCATTACTAAAATCAAATGTTTTTGATCATTAAACTTTGCAGATTGGGTTCACTTATTATTTCATTTTACACATATATTTTTATTTGCTCTCTAGTTAATTGTGTATTACTCACGATTTGTTCTTTAATGAAAAATGTCCCCTGAACTGGAAAAGTATCACGTTCTACATATCTTGCTAATTTCACACTTGTTCACAAATATTGGCTTTGTAATACAAGTGGTGCTGTCTCTCTTGACACTTTGAAATGGATACTTTGATTATGGTATGGAACTGTGATCCGAGCAATATACGATTAAATTGTACATTTTTTTTCATTGTCAGAACACACTGAGTGCTTGATAATAATATGGATCAAGCTGGTCAGGATGAAGCTTTGCAATGCAATCTATTAATACAAAGTTTGCATTTGTACAGTTAACGTGAGGTTACATGGGATTAAAAAGGCTGATAACAAGTTAGATTCAAATATGCAAAGTCAACATGCACCACCTGTATGATGCATATATATTCACGATCTCTCAGTCCTTATATAAGACCATAATATCAGAGAAATAAATATAAAAAACTTCAATATATTAATTTCATATTTCTAGACATAACGAGTTTAGTGACTTTCCACCACATCCACCTGCAGTGTATCACAGTTCTAGGGAAATTGCAAGTAAAGAATTGGTAACAACCCCAAAATGTTCCTCAGATGTGCAGACACTCATAAGCAGCATCTCAGCATGGTCAAGATATGCATACTCATCACAGCCTCATCCTAAGATTCTGAAACTCAGAGAGTTAATATGGTGGAAGTTTTCTAAATTTGCTAAATCTGTAAATATGGAATAAATATTAATATAATGATATTTTAAAAAGATAAAAAAATATTATAGCATTTGTTGCTTGATATTATTGCAAAGCTGTCTGGGCCAGAAAGAGCGGCCATCCCTTTAGGGAAAATAGGAATGATTTTTTTATGCACTGATAACTAGAGATGAACAGACCCGAGGTTCAGTGTATGTACCGAACACAAACTTTATAAAAAAAACAGAGTCGAGATTCGCAGTTCTGGGGCTTTGCGTATGCAATCCACTCATGTGAGCATTTCTGTGCATTGGTAAACTTGGTGCTTAGCCCAGTGCGAGCTGCTTGTGGTGTTTGAATGGCTCGCACTGGGGGCAATGACAGCGTGATCAGATGTGGTGTATATAAAAAATTGAAAAGTGCTGCCCACCAGCCCCAGACTGTTTATGACTGGCTGCATGTGGGCAAAAGCCCAAACTTCTCAATTAGTAACTTCCATTGGGGTTCAGATAAAGTCCAGGTCCAAAATCGAACTTTATCAAAAGTCTGGCTCAACCTGCCGAACCGAACTTGCACAAGTTCGCTCATCTCCACTGATGACCATCTTTTTAATGACAAGATTCTTATTTGTTCGGTTGTTGTATTGGCCATACCAGTGTTCAGAGGCAATATCAGCAAAGACAACTTTAAAGGGAACCTGTCACCCCTTTTTTGGTGTATAAGCTGTGGCCACCACCACCACCGGGCTCTTATATACAGCATTCTAACATGCTGTATGTAAGAGCCCAGGCCGCTGTGAGAACATATGAAACACTTTATAATACTTACCTAACGGTCAAGCGGTTGGCCGTATGGGCGTCTCTGTTCTCTGATCTCAGCGCCTCCTCGGAGAAGAAGCTGCCTTCAACTCATGTGACCTTTCTCCACTTTCAGTCTGTTTATCTTTCTTCCCCAGTGGAAGCTCTCTTTGCTTTCATGATCCAAGGCGCTGTCTGTGCACTTGACTCTGTTGTAATTTGGTACCTGTTTACAAAACTGACTATGTTGTTCTAAAATTCTTCCCATATACTTAGTTTTACTATATCAAGGTTCCTGTCCAACAATTCAGCTCTGTTATTTCAAGGCGGCCGTGCTGTTCACCTACTCGGTTGTATATCAAGGTGCCTGTCTGTCAATATGTCTCCACTGTCCCAGTGTCCTGTCCACACACTTGGCTCTGCTATACCAAAATATCTCTCTGCAAATCTGGCTCTGCCATTTCAAAGTGCCATCATGCTTATCAAGTGCCACTTTATTGCATTGTTCCACCTACCATCTAGCTCTTTTGATATATGCTGTTGCATATGGGGCTGTTATACATGCTGTTATTCTATATGCATATCCAGTTCTACTGTTTATGTGCCATTTGGACTATCCACTCTTTTAATGCATCAATCCATACTTCTCACCTTCATTTATGGTTTAGCACAGTCCCAGTTGAGCATTTTTCCCACCTGGTTTGGCTTGATTAATAGGTCTTATCCCATTTGTATAGAGAGCCCCATGTTACAGCTTGTATTTAAGTAGAGGACTAAACATTCCTATAGAGTGTAGAGTTAAAATGATTGTACATTGTGAAAAATAAATATGTAACTTGTTGAATAGAAAGGTATAATGTAATTCTGTACACATTATATGCCTTGTTCTTTTTCATGAAAATGTTTACTGTCCTTTCAGTACTTTACATTTTCACAATTCTAAGACCTGACTATGACCCTTTCTGAATTTGCTTTATAATATAATACAAACGGCAGGATCACAACTTTTCTCTTTGCATAATGAAAAGTAGTTAATAGGTGTGATGTACAAGGCTCTCACCAGACTGACCTGTTCCTAATTGCATATGCAAATTTATTCAAAGAACTGCAAGAACTATATTAAAAAGGATTAACAATCTTTTTTATTTAAAGTCCATGCAAAATTTGTGTACAGAAGATTCAGACTCTCAATGCAGATCCATAAAGTAATGCCTGAGGTCAGTATAGCAAATCTTAAAAAAAACCCGTTTCTGCAAAAGAGAATAGCCCCCACTAATTACACATCACTGTCACAATCTAAATATTGTCTATCAATGTATTTTTTCTAGAAAACTCCTTTAGGATTGGGTAACGTGGCTTACAGATCTTACAAAGGCTACTTTGACTGATTTATCTAGAATTGCACGCCACATATAACGGTGTAATTCAAGACCGAACTTGATATCCATGAATGGCTTATGTAATGTTAACATATAAATCCTATAAAGTGACAAGTTATCAAATTGGTGGTTTGTAAGTCATAATGACCTTTGCTACACCTATATTCTGTTAACAAAATGTCCTCAACTGTTCCATTTACTTGAATGAACTTGCACAAGTTTACTATGTATAGAAGAACTATCAATGACATGGGTCAGAAGAAATAAATATTGCTGATATGACATACTATTATTGAAGGAACAAGTCATGTGTCATGACACTGATCTGTGGTGCTCTGCTCTCCTGCAGAGCCAATACTCTGTTGTGTTGAGCTCCGGTGGATGGGTTGTTCCCTGCCTTGGGTCCTGCATTGGTGCTGGGAGGTGTCTATTCACAGGCGCCTCATTACGAGTGATTGCTCTGCTTCATTAGGGAGCAGCCTCATCCAGAACGCCGCTGGTCGAGGTTCCTGTTCTACAGTAAGTGCTTCTGGCTCCCATAATTGTACTGTTCAGATCTTGTCATTCAACCCCGGACCTTAGTTACACTTCTCCTCCCGTTCTTCTGACTCTGACATTACTTCCTGGCCCCTGACCTCCGACTTGTACCCCACCCTCGGATCCGCTTTCTCTCCGTGTTCCATACGTGACCTCCTGGTTCTTGACCTCTGGCTTTAAACCTGACTTTGGCTTTGCTTTCTCCCCGTGTTCCATATGTGACCTCCTGGCTCCTGACCTCTGGCTTGAATCCCGATCATGTCTCCACCAGCTCCCAGTATCCTGTCATGTCCTCCCATTTTCCAACCCCAGCTTATTTGACTACTCCTCTATTCACAACTTACTAGTTGTATCTAGTGACACCTAGTGATTGAGCATCACATCATGTTTGCCTGTTGTTGTGACTGTGATCTTTTGTCTGATTGTGGGAATAGTCCTGGAGGCCTGCCCACCACTCATTGCATATTCATGGCCTACCATGGTGATAGGGTATTACAGTATATTGCAAAAAAATTCCTTTCAGGTACTTGAGATGACCTATTTTAACCATAAATATATAGCAAATTTTGTCAGTAAAATTAGATTTGAAAAATATGGAGTATTTAACTTGTGCTATAAAAAATAAATATACCACATAAGAAATATTAATAATGAAATTACTAAGCAATGAGATTGTATTGGTTCCCTTGTGAAATTGATAACAAAACTTAACAAAGTTAAACATGTTAATACTTTAGTGTTAATTAGTCCCTCATTCCCTCCTTTGAGCAGTGACATTGTTCATGTTTTGTATTTTGAAAGCAAATCTCAGGAACAGTTAAGCATGAGAAACATTTCCATCAGGAACAAAATGTATGATTGACATAGGCTGTACTTTCATGAGCCTTCACAAATCCCCAGAGATAATTTCTTCTAATACATCTTTTATGATTAATGTTTGTATATTCAAGAGGATTTGTTTGTGTGCGATAATCAAACTTGGGCGTTTAATGAAATACATTTGATTGTTAGCGGATTAGCGAATTTATTGGAACCAAACGGCTTGGCAATGCTTCTAATGGCTTATACGCTGGCGTGAATTATTGTAAATCTTTAAAGCCTACCACTTCATCTTTATAGTTTTATATTTAAAAAGGTGGTGCATATAGATATATAGATTAAATCTAATAAATACTATTTTCAGTGCAATTGATGCTCATCTGTCCTGCTAAAAGATTTTGTATGGACAAGCAGACACCACTGAATGTACATACTGAACACAATCTATGAACATAGGATTGGTTGTCATTTCTACATGGCTTGAGATTTAGATATAATTGCTTTTGTAATCAAATAAAAAGCAGCAAATATAAATGGATTATAAGGAATGACTCCATCCAGTACTGCAGAGAATATAAAATAACTATTTAGCTATTGCTATAATATGTTGCACTGAAGACAAAATACCTTCGGGCTACATTTAAAAAATCATGAATTTATAAAATATATTTAAGGCTACTTAATATCTCAACCCTAGCAGCCTGGACAGTTCTCTACTATATAATGCATGATTCTTCATTAAACATCTGCTTCTATTGGAAGCTGGACTGCATTACTATTTATGGCAAAATTATCCAAAATGTTGGCTGTCTTCTTCGCATGCAGTACAGACCAAAAATTTGAAAACACCTTCTCATTCAAAGAGTTTTCTTTATTTTTCATGACTCTGAAAATTGTAGATTCACATTGAAGGCATCAAAACTATGAATTAACACGTGTGGAATGAAATACTTAACAAAAAAGTGTGAAACAACTGAAAATATGTCTTATATTCTAGGTTCTTCAAAGTAGCCACCTTTTGCTTTGATTACTGCTTTGCACACTCTTGGTATTCTCTTGATGATCTTCAAGAGGTAGTCACCGGAAATGGTTTTCACTTCACAGGTGTGCCCTGTCAGGTTTAATAAGTGGGATTTCTTCCCTTATAAATGGGGTTGGGACCATCAGTTGTGTTGTGCAGAAGTCTGGTGGATACACAGCTGATAGTCCTATTGAGTAGAGTGTTAGAATTTGTATTATGGCAAGAAAAAAGCAGCTAAGTAAAGAAAAATGAGTGGCCATCATTACTTTAACAAATGAAGGTCAGTCAGTCCGAAAAATTGGGAACACTTTGAAAGTGTCCCCAAGTGCAGTGGCAAAAACTATCAAATGCTACAAAGAAATTGGCTCACATGAGGACCGCCCCAGGAAAGGAAGACCATCAGTCACCTCTGCTGCGGAGGATAAGTTAATCTGAGTCACCAGCCTCAGAAATCTCAGGTTTGTCCAAACTTTTGGTATGTACTGTACATATTTTACTTTTGAGTATGCCAACTTTGCCACCTTTTCCCTAATCATCCTCTTTTATTATGAAATCGCTGTTTCCATGTTTAACACATGGATTTCCAATGAGCATAAAAATAAGCCACTACATATGAGTGGATGGATTCACAGAGAATCCAATTTGAGTAAAATTTCCTGATGTTCGAAGATTTGTGCAAATTCAAACGTTTGCGATCTGATTTGCAAGGATCCTCCCCCAAAAATGGCTGAAGTCAATTCATACATTGCTAAGGAGTCATAGAGAGGGCTAATGATGTTAGGCACTACCCAGCAGCTAGCACATTCCATGATTTAGAGCAGCCAATAATGGAACAACAATCACAGGCAGTATAAAGAATGAGGCCATGCCAACCAACACCATTATGGGATTTTACAGTCTAGGGATAGGAGGTGAGTGCACAGCTCATTCCACATAGAAAAAAAATAGCTAAATTGGTTTGCATTGTACTGCTCTAGTGCTAGAGTACAATGAAAATGTAAAAGGTATTCAGTCTGTAAATAATTTTATAAAGATTAAAATGAGATGGGGGTTGGTGCTGTTCCCGCATAGTCAGAGTGACTGTGAATCCATTAATCTGTGATATACTGCAGTAATAGCTAGAGATGAGCGATGTTCGATTCAAACCATTTGCCAATTTCAAATTCGAGTGATGTTGGACGGTGTTCGAGTCGTTCGACGAACTCGAACGATTTGCTTCAAGTTTGGCCGTGCGAGTTACCATTCGATAACGGTTCGATCACCAAAAGCTTGGCTTTTCACAGTAAGTATGTGCGCATGTTGTGTATTTGGATGCGTCCTGCGTCCCCAGCACAATCCCTCTCTCTTTCCTACTCACCGATCACGGGCGCGGCGCTGCACGGCTGTCACAAAGCTACAGCGGCTTTTCCTCTTTTGAAAATGCCTGCCGCTCATTATTCAATCTGGTATTCCCTGCTTTCCCCACCCACCGGCGCCCATAATTGGTTGCAGTCAGACATGCCCCCATGCTGAGTGACAGCTGCCTCACTACAACCAATTACAGCCGCCGGCAGGCGGGTCTATATCGTGCAGTCAAATAAATAAATAATTAAAAAAAATAAAACCTGCAGTTTCCCCAATTTTGATACCAGCCAAGATAAAGCCACATGGCTGGAGGCTGGTATTGTCAGGATGGGGAGTGCCACGTTATGGGGAGCCCACCACCCTAATAATATCAGCCAGCAGCCGCCCGAAATTGCCACATCCATTAGATGCAACAGTCCCGGGACTCTACCCGGCTAATCCCAAATTGCCCTGGTGCGGTGGTAATCGGGGTAATAAGGGGTTAATCATGGCAGGCGTCTCCCCGAGATACCTTCCATGATTAACCTGTAAGTGAAAGTAAATAAACACACAGAACGAAAAATTCTTTATTTGGAATAAAAGACAAAAAAACCCCTCATTTACCACTTTATCAATCCCCAAACAACAATCCAGGTCCAAAGTAATCCACATGACGCTTTCAGCTCTTCTACATGAAGCTGAAAGGGAGCGCCGTAGAACACGAACTGTGTCAGCTCCACACAACAACTGTCGTGAGCCGCGCTGTCACCGGAGATTTCACTCAGGTAATGCCTGCGTGTAATATCTCTCTCTCTTTTTCCCTCTTTCTCTCTCTTTCTCTCTTTTTCCCTCTTTCTCTCTCTCTTTTTCTCTCTTTCTCTCTCTCTCTTTTTTCCTTTTTCTCTCCATTTCTCTCTCCATTTCTCTCTCTTTCTTTCTCTCTCTCTTTTTCTCTCTCTTTTTCTCTCTTTTTCTCTTTTTCTCTCTTTTTCTCTTTCTCATTCTTTCTCTCTCTTTCTCTCTCTTTTTCTCTATTTTTCTCCCTTTTTCTCTCTTTCTCCCTCTCTCTCTCCTCAGAACAGCAGCATCTTCCTCCCATGCAGCGCTGCTGATGCAGCAGAGCTTCATGGGTTGAAAGAGAAAGAAGACAGAAGACCATGGATTGTGGAGGGATAAAAGGGAGTAATAAACATGGAGTCTCTAAGTGTGTCTGTGTATTTATTTCTATTAAAGTATTTTTTCTCTGTGTGGTGTCTTTTTTTAAGCCTTTATTGGAGATTCTTAATGGCTGGGTCAAACTTGCCTGACATTAAGAATCTCTGACTTAATACTAGCTAGTAAAACAAAGCTAGTATTAACTCATAATTACCCAGTGAGCCACTGGCATCAGGGCAACTGGAACTGTTGGATACAGCGACAGATGATGGCGCTTCTATGAAAGCGCCATTTTCTAGGGCGACTGCGGATTGCAATTTGCAGCAGAGGGGCCCAGAAAGCTCGAGCTAACCTGTGCTGCGGATTCCAATCCCCAGCTGCCTAGTTGTACCTGGCTGGACACAAAAATAAGGCAAAGCCACGTCATTTGTTTTTTAATTATTTCATGAAATTCGGGAAATAATTAGAAAAATGGGCTTCCCTATATTTTTGGTTTAGGCAGCTGGAGGTTGGGGGTAGCCCGTAGGTGCCTGCTGTACCTGGCTAGCATATAAAAATATGGCTAAGCCCACGTCATTTTTTTGGTGGGCAAAAAACTCCTGCATACAGTCCTGAATGGAGTATGCTGAGCCTTGTAGTTCTGCAGCTGCTGTTTGCTCTCCTGCATACACTAGTGAATGGAGCATGCTGAGCCTTGCTGTTCTGCAGCTGCTGTCTGCTTTCCTACATACAGACAGACAGCAGCTGCAGAACTACAAAGCTCAGCATACTCCATCCAGGACTGTATGCAGGAGTTTTTTGCCCCCCAAAAAAATTATGTGGGCTTCGCCATGTTTTTGTATGCTAGCCAGGTACAGCAGGCAGCTACGGGCTGCCCCCAACCCCCAGCTGCCTATTTGTACCCGGCTGGGAACCAAAAATATAGGGAAGCCCTTTTTTTATTAATTATTTCATGAATTTCATGAAATAATTAAAAAAAAAAATGACGTGGGCAGTGCCAAATTTTTGTGTCCAGCCAGGTACAACTAGGCAGCTAGGGATTGGAATCCACAGCTTAGGGTGGTCAAGCTTTCTGGACACCCATGCTGCGAATTTCAGTCCACAGCCGCCCTAGAAAATGGCGTTTTCATAGAAGCGCCATCTTCTGGCGCTGTATCCAACTCTTCCAGCTGCCCTGAAGCCGGGTGGCTCGCTGGGTAATAATAGGGTTAGGGATGGCTGTATATTATCAACTGGCCCTAAGCCCGAAATTCATGGTGTCATGCCAATATTAGACATGGCCACCATGAATTTCTAGTACTGATAAAAAGAGCCACAACACACAGAAAAAATATTTTTATTATAAATAAAACACAACACAATTAGTGACTCCATCTTTATTGAAATAAAGAACCCCCCTCCGCATTAATCCTGGGTCAAGGGTCCTGCGCCGTCCAATCCAGATCCAATATGATCTGATCGGTTTGCTGGAAGGCAAAGCGATCAGATCAGATGATGTATCAGGTTCAAGGGCCTGAATCACCTGACACAACAGCTGATAGTATAAACGGCTTTTAAACAATCAGCTGATGCATCAGTGCAAAAACAAACTACACACTTCAGTGCAGACTCCTGTCCGACAGCATCAGCTGATAGTTTAGCCGGCCGGGCGGTAAAAAGCTGGCCTCACCGCTTGACTTATAGTGTCAGCTGGTTCCGTCAGGTGACCGCATCAGCTGATCATCGCCAGGTCTGAGAAAGAGAGAGAGAAAGAAGAGAGAGAGAAAGAGAGAAAGAGAGAGAGAGAGAAGAGAGAGAAAGAAGAGAGAGAAAGAAGAGAGAGAAAGAAGAGAGAGAGAAAGAGAAAAAGAGAGAAAGAAGAGAAAGAGGAGAAAGAAGAAAAAGAGAGAAGGAAGAGAGAAAGAGAGAAAGAAGAAAGGGTGAAAGAAGAGAGAGACAAAATGGAGAAAGAAGAGAAAGAAGAGAGAGAAAGGAGAGACAGAAAGGAGAGAAAGAAAGGAGAGAGAAAGGAGAGAGAGAGAGAAAGGAGAGAAAGAAAGGAGAGAGAAAGGATAGAGAGAAAGGCGAGAGAGGAAGGAGAGAGAGAGAGAAAGAGAGAAAGAAGAGAGAGAGCAAAAGAGAGAAAGAAGAGAAATAGGAGAAAGAAGAGAAAGAGAGAAGGAAAAAAAGAGAGAGAAAGAGAGAAAGAAGAGAGAGAAAAAGAGAGAGAAGAGAGAGAGAAAGAGAAAAAGAGAGAAAGAAGAGAAAGAGGAGAAAGAAGAGAAAGAGAGAAAGAAGAGAGAGAGAGAAAGAAGAGAGAGAGAAAGAGAGAAAGGATAAAGAAAAGAGAAAGAAGAGAGAGATGAGAAAGAAGAGAAAGAAGAGAAAGAAAGGAGAGAGAGAAAGGAGAGAGAGAAAGGAGAGAAAGACATAGAAAAGAGAGAAAGAACGGAGAGGGAGAAAGGAAAGAGAGAAAGGAGAGAGAGAGAAAGAGAGAAAGAAGAGAGAGATAAAAAGAGAGAAAGAAGAAATAGAGGAGAAAGAGGAGAAAGAGAGAAGGAAGAGAGAGAGCAAGAGAGATAGAAGAGAGAGAGAAAGAAGAGAGAGAAAGAGAGAAAGAAGAGAGAGAAGAGAAAGGGGAGAAAGAAGAGAAAGAAGACAAAGAAGAGAAAGAAGAGAATGAAATGAGAAAGAGAAGGGAGAGAAAGAAAGGAGAGAGAGGGAAAGAGAAAAAGAGAGAAAGAAGAGAAAGAGGAGAAAGAAGAAAAAGAGAGAAGGAAGAGAGAAAGAGAGAAAGAAGAAAGAGAGAAAGAAGAGAGACAAAATGGAGAAAGAAGAGAAAGAAGAAAGAGAAAGGAGAGACAGAAAGGAGAGAAAGAAAGGAGAGAGAAAGGAGAGAGAGAGAGAAAGGAGAGAAAGAAAGGAGAGAGAGAAAGGATAGAGAGAAAGGCGAGAGAGGAAGGAGAGAGAGAGAGAAAGAGAGAAAGAAGAGAGAGAGCAAAAGAGAGAAAGAAGAGAAATAGGAGAAAGAAGAGAAAGAGAGAAGGAAAAAAAAGAGAGAGAAAGAGAGAAAGAAGAGAGAGAGAAAAAGAGAGAGAAGAGAGAGAGAAAGAGAAAAAGAGAGAAAGAAGAGAAAGAGGAGAAAGAAGAGAAAGAGAGAAGGAAAAGAGAGAGAAAGAAGAGAGAGAGAAAGAGAGAAAGGATAAAGAAAAGAGAAAGAAGAGAGAGATGAGAAAGAAGAGAAAGAAGAGAAAGAAAGGAGAGAGAGAAAGGAGAGAGAGAAAGGAGAGAAAGACAGAGAAAAGAGAGAAAGAACGGAGAGGGAGAAAGGAGAGAGAGAGAGAAAGGAGAGAAAGAAAGGAGAGAGAGAAAGGAGAGAGAGAAAGGAAAGAGAGAAAGGAGAGAGAGAAAGAGAGAAAGAAGAGAGAGATAAAAAGAGAGAAAGAAGAAATAGAGGAGAAAGAGGAGAAAGAGAGAAGGAAGAGAGCAAGAGAGATAGAAGAGAGAGAGAAAGAAGAGAGAGAAAGAGAGAAAGAAGAGAGAGAAGAGAAAGGGGAGAAAGAAGAGAAAGAAATGAGAAAGAGAAGGGAGAGAAAGAAAGGAGAGAGAGAGAAAGAGAAAAAGAGAGAAAGAAGAGAAAGAGGAGAAAGAAGAAAAAGAGAGAAGGAAGAGAGAAAGAGAAAGAGAGAAAGAAGAAAGAGAGAAAGAAGAGAGAGAAAAAGGACAAAGAAGAGAAAGAAGAGAGAGAAAGGAGAGACAGAAAGGAGAGAAAGAAAGGAGAGAGAGAAAGGAGAAAGACAGAGAGAAAGGAGAGAAAGAAAGGAGAGAGAAAGGATAGAGAGAAAGGTGAGAGAGGAAGGAGAGATGAAGGAGAGAGAGAGAAAGAGAGAAAGAAGAGAGAGCAAAAGAGAGAAAGAAGAGAAATAGGAGAAAGTAGAGAAAGAGAGAAGGAAAAAAAAGAGAGAGAAAGAGAGAAAAAGGAGAGAGAGAAAAAGAGAGAAAGAAGAGAGAGAAAGAGAAAAAGAGAGAAAGAAGACAAAGCGGAGAAAGAAGAGAAAGAGAGAAGGAAGAGAGAGAGAGAAAGAAGCGAGAGAGAAAGAGAGAAAGGATAAAGAAAAGAGAAAGAAGAGAGAGATGAGAAAGAAGAGAAAGAAGAGAAAGAAAGGAGAGAGAGAAAGGAGAGGAAGACAGAGAAAGGAGAGAAAGAACGGAGAGGGAGAAAGGAGAGAGAGAAAGGAAAGAAAGAAAGAAGAGAGAGAAAGGAGAGAGAGAAAGGAGAGAGAGAAAGGAGAGAGAGAAAGAGAGAAAGAAGAGAGAGAAAAAGAGAGAAAGAAGAGAGAGAGGAGAAAGAGGAGAAAGAGAGAAGGAAGAGAGAGAGCAAGAGAGATAGAAGAGAGAGAGAAAGAAGAGAGAGAAAGAAGAGAGAGAAATGAAAGGGGAGAAAGAAGAGAAAGAAGACAAAGAAGAGAAAGAAGAGAAAGAAGAGAAAGAAAGGAGAAAGAGAAAGGAGAGAAAGAAAGGAGAGAGAGAGAGAAAGAGAGCTCACAGCGGATGTCCGGCTCCTCCACTCAGTGCATAATTAATTATAATTATACATAAATTATAAATATAATTAAAATTAAAAAAAACAAAACAAAACATTCTTTACCGAGACTAGAACTCGCAACCTCATGCCTCTTAAGCGAGTGCTCTATCCACTAGTCTACTGCTTCTAATGATAAATGGGTGAATTTTGTAATCTTGACTTCTGCATTGCTGAAGTCTCTGCTGACCACGCGATTCACTTCATTGCTACGTGGAGGTGATCAGAGCACTCGTGTTCTGTAGCAGAGCTGACAGTGTCGTGTGGATTACATCGGACCTGGAGGGGTATTTGTGGGTTAATAAAGGGGTGAAAGAGGGTGATTTTTTGTCTTTTATTCAAAATAAAGTACTTTTCGTTGTGTGTGTTTATTTACTTTCACTTTAAGTTTAATTTATGGAAGGTATCTCATGGAGTCGCTTGGCATGATTAAACTCATTATCACCCTGCTGGGTAGAGTCCCTCGGGACAGTCGCATCTAATGGATGCGGCTATTCTAAAGAGGAAAAGACACAGCAGATTTATGACAGCGTGCAGCGAGGCGCCCGTGATCGGTGAGTAGGAAAGGGAGAGGGATTGTGCTGGGGACACAGGACGCATGCAGATAGCAACATGTGCACATAGCCTTACTGAGAAAAGACACGTTTATGCTGATCAAACCGTTCTCAAACGAAACTCATACTGTCGAGCTTTTAGCAAAAAGCTCGCGTTCGAGTTCGATCTCGAGCACCCCCGAAAATCACTCAAACATGAAATTGGTGAACCTCGAACATCGCTCATCTCTAGTCAAGATTACCAAATATTCCTATGCTTTTCATTGAAGGCAGTGGCTCAATGGGTAGAGTTTGAGTCCCAGCCGTCCCGGTAAAGAATTTAATTTAATTCATTTATAATTTTAAATTATAATTATTATGTACTTATAATTATAATTTAATTTATTAAGCACTGAGGGGAAGAGACGCAGGACACACCTCTAAAATCGGAGCAGTTCACGGAATGAGGCTGCATTGCTCTCTCCTTTCTCTCCTCTCTCTCCTCTCTCTTTTCCCTCTCCTCTCTCTCTTCTCTCTCCTCTCTTTCTTCTCTCTCTCTCTTCTTTCTCTCTCTCCCTCTCTCTCTTCTCTCTCTTCTCTTCTTTCTCTTCTCTCTCTCTTCTCTCTCTCTTTTCTCTCTCTCAGACAAGGCGATGATCAGCTGATGCGGTCACCTGACGGAATCTGCTGACACTATAAGTCGAGCGTTGAGGCCGGCTTTTTACCACCCGGCCGGCTAAACTATCAGCTGCTGCTGTCAGACCGGAGTCTGCACAGAAGTGTGTAGTTTGTTTTTTTTACACTGATGCATCAGCTGATTGTATAAAAGCCATTTATACAATCAGCTGCTGTGTCATATGATTCAGGCCCTTGAACCTGATACATTATCTGATCGCTTTGCCTTCCAGCAAACCGATCAGATGATATTGGATCCAGATTGAACGGCGCGGGACCCTTGACCCAGGATTACTGCAGAGGGGGGGTTCTTTATTTCAACAAAGATGGAGTCACGAATTGTGTTGTGTTTTATTTCTAATAAAAATATTTTTCTGTGTGTTGTGTTTTTTTTATCTGTACTAGAAATTCATGGTGGCCATGTCTAATATTGGAATGACACGATGATATTCGGGCTTAGGGCCAGTTGACAATATACAGCTAGCACTAACCCCATTATTACCCAGCAAGCCACCAGTCACCAGCGCAGCTGGAAGAAATGGATACAGCGCCAGAAGATGGTGCTTCTATGAAAGCGCCATTTTCTGGGGCGGCTGCGGACTGCAATTCACAGCGGGGGAGTCCAGAAAGCTTGGGCACCCTGCGCTGCAGATTCCAATCCCCAGCTGCCTAGTTGTACCTGGCTGGACACAAAAATTGAGCGAACCCACATCATTTTTTTTTAATTATTTCATGAAATTCATGAAATAATAAAAAAAAAGGGCTTCCCTATATTTTTGGTTCTCAGGTACAAATAGGCAGTGAGGTTGGGGGCAGCCTGTAGCTGCCTGCTATACCTGGCTAGCATACAAAAACAAGGCAAAGCCCACGTAATTTTTTGGGGGGCAAAAAACGTCTGCATACAGTCCTGGATGGAGAATGCTGAGCCTTGTAGTTTTGCAGCTGCTGTCTGCTGTCTGTCTGTATGGAAGAGAGCAGACAGCAGCTGCAGAACTACAAGTCTCAGCATCTTCTATCCAGGTCTGTATGCTGGAGGGAGAGGCAGGGGGAGCAGAACTGCAAGGCTAGCATGCTCCATTCACTAGTGTATGCAGGAGAGTGACAACAGCTGCAGAACTTCAAGGCTCAGCATACTGCATCCAGGACTGTATAATGGAGGGAGAGACATGAATTTCATGAAATATTTAGAAAAAAAACCGACATGGGCTTCGCTTATTTTTGTGTCCAGCAAGGTACAACTAGGCAGCTGGGGATTGGAATCCATAGCACAGTTTGGCCCGAGCTTTCTGGACCCCTCTACTGCGAATTGCAGTCCGCTGCCGCCCCTTTCATAGAAGCGCCATCATCTGGTGCTGTATCTAACTCTTCCAGCTGCCCTGGTGACGGGTAGCTTGCTGGGTAATAAAGGGTTAATACTAGCTTTTTTTTTACTTGCTAGTATTAAGTAAGAGATTCCTTATGTCAGGGAAGTTTGACCCAGCCATTAAGAATCTCCAATAATGGGTTATAAAAAAGACACCACACAGAGAAAAAATACTTTAATAGAAATAAATAAACAGACACACATAGAGACTCCATGTTTGCTACTCCCTCTCACCCCTCCACGATCCTGGTCTTCTGTCTTCCTTCTCCTTCAATCCATGCAGCTCTGCTACATCAGACAGCACTGCATGTGAGTAAGATGCTGCTGCTCCCGTGCACTCTAATCACTCAGTGAGTGAGCAGAGGCTGCGGGTTTAAGCTGTGACGTCACTGCTGCCACCGTTGAAATAGTAGTCTGACAGGCGGGTCACTATAGCAACGGTGATCTCCGATCATCTGATTCCCGGTGCCGCTATTCAACGGCTGTGGCATCCAGTCTGACTCTGTAAAGAGCGCCAACATGCAGGAATAGGGAGCCAAGCATGTGCCCAAGCATCTCGCCGGTACACGAAGATGCTCAAACGAGCACTGTGTACCGGAGAGATGCACTGACAGGACCTAGCATGATGTCTAGCCATGTGACCAGTCTGTAGCCAATGAGATAATAGACACGTGACTGGTCACATGCTATGACGACATCATGGAAGTTCCTATCATCAGTGCTGGATACCGGGAGGGTGCTGCGATGATCGGAAGGAAAAGCGGCGGGAAACAGAGTGCAGGATGCATCGCGGGGACCTGTAAGTATAATGGCAATGTTTATTAACTGTATGTGTACATGTATAATGTGTTTGTATGTGTTTGTGTTTGCCTGCCATTGTTTTTAATGGGGTTTGAAGGTGTTTGTCGAACGTTCGTCGAACGTTCGCCGAACACACCCGCCGTTCGACGAACCGAACTCGAACACTAGGGGGTGGTTTAACACTAGTAATAGCAGTGCACCTGAATAACAAAACTTTTTTGTAATCTTCACAAACTGCAATAGTAAACCAGGACAACGGTTTTATATTATGTGTCCTAATTTTGCTATTAAAGAATAATTTTGAAACCTAGACTTGTGTGTCACAGACAGGGAAGCCATATTTTTTTGCAATACAAATCTCAAATCTCCTGAATCCAGAAATGTAAAAACAGTTCTCTCTCACAAGCTATTCTTGCCCCATCGATTTTGTAAAAAAAATCCTTTATTTAATTGATGCATTTAAAGGGAATCTGGTTGCAAGTTTTAGTTATGTAATCTGAATCTAGCATGCTGCAGGGTTAACACAGAAATTTCAGCAATGTGTGTCTTTTTACACTGTGTGCAGTAGTTTACCTGCAATGTTTATTTTAGCTACATGAAATTTTCACTGCTGGACTGGGTCAGCTACAGTTCTGCTAGTCTAGCACACCTTCCTTCTGTCACAGCCAGGGTTAAGGGGGGAAAACTGGGCAATTGCCCAGCCCCCCCCCCTCTCTTGGGGGCCCCAATTTCTACAGCAATTGAAACACTGATAAAAGCATTAGAACAATTAAAAAAATATAAAAATACACACATTTGGTATCATTGCATTTTTAAAAGCCTGATCTTTCAAAATATAAATGAAATTGATCTGACTGATAAGCGTAATGAGGAAAAAAATCGAAAGGCCAAACATTTTGGGGTCACTGCACCATTGCAATAAAATGTAATAAAAGCAAAACTTTGTATCTGCGCCAAAATGGTATCGGTAAAAACATTTGCTCAGAGCACAAAAAATAAGCCCTCACACAACTCCATATCCAGAAAAATTTCAGGATTTTTTTCACCACTTAAATAAAAAAAATAACTATATATGTTTGGTACTTGCATACTCATACTAATCTGAGAAATCATTTTGCAAGGTCAGTTTACCATATAGTTAACAAAATAAATAAAAAAAATTGTGGCATTACTTTTTTGCTATTACAATGCCCTTGGAATTTTTTTCTCCTATTTTTCAGTGCACTGTGTAGTAGAATGAATTATTGCATTCAAAGTAACAATTTGTCCCCCAGAAAACAAGCCCTCATATAGCTATGTGAAAGGAAAAATAAAACCGTTATGGCTCTTTGAAGAAGAGGAGGAAAACACAATGTAAGAATGGAAAATCAGAAATGAAAGGGTTAAAACTCTTGTAATACCCATATAATAGCAGCAGTAGAGCTCACTGAAGGCTTCCTTCTCTGGATGTTCATAATGAGTTTACTAACATACGGCAAAAAATAATTGTATTTATAAAATGTAATTAGGGTTAGATACTTCCTTAATGCCTAAATTTGTAAGCACTTCTCAGGCAGGCAGAATTTACAAGGCATTAAAGTGAACCTGTCACCAGGTTTTTCCTATATAAACTGCAGCCACGCCACCACCAGTGAGCCCTTATATGCAGTATTCTAGAGTGCTGTAAGTCCCCAAGCCAATCTGTATAACAAAAAAGACAGGGCAGAGCACAGGATTGGAATGCACACATCCAGGGAAAGGTCAAAGAATGCCCGTTCATGTGCACTACAATACTTTGCTCTGCCCTCAACAGGGCATGGAGAAGTGCGCAGAAGCGCAATGGAGGTCACTGTGTGGATGACGTGGGAGCCTTCATCCACACCAAGCAGGGAAAGAGGATGGTAGTCGCAAGCAGGGAGAAGGTGCTGGATCAAGATAAGCTATGCCCAATGGATTAATGGACTTGACCACTCCATAGGTGAGCATAGTAAAAAGTCTCTTTGTGTTATACAAATCGACTTGGGGACATATATACAGTATTATAGAATGCTGGAATTGTGGTGACACTTGCCAAAATATGGCCTTTACGGAAGAGTCATCAGAAGAAAACCTCTCCTACGTTCTCACCATAAAATTCAGTATGAAAAAGAACATCTAAACAAGCCTGATGCATTTTGGTATCAAGTCCTGAGGACTAACAAGGTTAACCCCTTAAGGACAAAGCCAGTTTTGTACTTAATGCCCAGGCCATTTTTTGCAATTTTGACCAGTGTCACTTTATAAGGTTATAACTCTGGAACGCTTCAATGGATCACGGTGATTCTGAGACTGTTTTTTCGTGACATATTGGGCTTCATGTTAGAGGTAAATTTAGGATGATTTTTTTTATTTTATTTGTGGAAAAAATCTGAAATTTGACAAAAAAATTAAAAATTTTGCAATTTTCAAACTTTTAATTTTTATGCCCATAAACCAGAGAGTTATGTCACACAAAATAGTTAATAAATAATATTTCCCACTTGTCTACTTTATATCAGCGCAATTTTTGAAACAAATTTTTTTGGGGTTAGGAAGTTAGAAGGGTTCAAAGTTCATCAGCAATTTCCCATTTTTTTCAACAAAATTTACAAAACCATTTTTTTAGGGACCACATCCCATTTGAAGTGACTTTGAGAAGCCTGGATGACAGAAAATACCCAAAAGTGACACCATTCTAAAACCTGCACCCCTCAAGGTACTCAAAACCACATTCAAGAAGTTTATTAACCCTTCAGGTGCTTCACAGGAACTAAAGTAATGTGGAATGAAAAAAAATAAAAATTAATATTTTACCTAAAAATGTTACTTTAGCACTAATTGTCTTACTTTTTCAAGAGGTAACACCAAAAATTGGACCACACACTTTGTTACCCACTTTCTTGTGAGCGCGCCAATACCCCACATGTGGTCAGAAAGCTTTGTTTGGGTAAATGGGAGGGCTCGGAACGAAAGGAGCAATATTTGAAATTTGGAAAGCAAAGTTGGCTGAAACAGATTGCGGGCACCATGTTGCATTTACAGATCCCCCAAGGTACCTAAACAGCAGGAGCCCCCCTCAAGTGACCCCATTTTGGAAACTAGACCTCTTAAGGCTTCTATCGAGGGGTATACTGAGCATTTTGGACCCACAGGTACTTCACAGATTTTGATAACGTTACGTTGTCATATTGAAAATTGTCATTTTTTTCTCAAAAATGTTGCTTTAGCATCAATTCTCTCACTTTTTCAAGAGGTAATTCCAAAAATTTGACCCAAATGTTTGTAACCCACTTTTTTATGAGTGCGGTGATACCTCACATGTGGTCTGAAACCTTTGTATAGACAAATGGGAGGGCTTGGAACGAAAGGAGCAATATTTGAATTTTGGAAAGGAAATTTGGCTGAAACAGATTGCGGGCACCATGTTGCATTTGGAGGACCCCTAAGATACGTAAACAGCAAAAAACCACCACACGTGACCCCATATTGGAAACTAGGCCTCTCAATGAATTTATCTAAATGTTTGGTGAGTACTCTGAACCCCCAGGTGCTTCACAGAAGTTTATAACATTGAGCCATGAAAATAAAAAACTAAAATTTTACCACAAAATTGTTACTTCAACCAGGTAGCTTTTTTTTTCACAAGGGTAACAGGAAAAAAATCACCATGAAATTTATTGTGCAATTTCTCCTGAGTTTGGTGATATCTTATATGTGGTGGAAATCAACTGTTTGGGCACACGGCAGGTCTTGGAAGGGAAGGAGTGCAATTTGACTGCAAAATTGGCTGGAATCAATAGCGAACACCATGTTGCATTAGGAGAGCCCCTGAGGTGCCTAAGCAGTGGAGGTCCCCCACAAGTAACCCCATTCTGGAAAATAGACCCCTCAAAGAATTTATCTAGATGTTTGGTGAGTACCCTGAACCCCCAGGTGCTTCACAGAAGTTTATAATGTTGAGCTGTGAAAATAAAAAAAATACATTTTTACCACAAAATTGTTACTTCAACCACATAGCTTTTTTTTAACAAGAGTAAAAGGAAAAAAAGCAGCATAAAATTTATTGTGCAATTTCTCCTGAGTATGCAGATACCTTCTGTGTGGTGGAAGTCAACTGTTTGGGTGCACAGCAGGGCTCGAAATGGAAAAAGTGCCATTTGACTGAACATTTGGCTGGAATAATTAGTGGACGCTATGTCGCAATTGGAAAGCCCCTAAAGTGCCTAAATTGTGGAGGCCCCCCACAAGTGACCCCATTCTGGAAACAAGACACCTCAAGACTTTTATCTAGGTGTATATTGAGCATTTTGAATGCACGAATATTTCACAGAATTTGATAAGCTTAGGTTGCCATATTGAAAATTTTCATTTTTTTCACAAAAATGTTTCTTTAGCATCACATTTCTCACTTTTTCAAGAGGCAACAACAAAACGTGGACCCCACAGGTTATTATCCAATTTTTTGTGAGCGCAGGGATACCCCATATGTGGCCAAAAACCTCTGTTTGGATAAATGGGAGGGCTTGGAATGGAAGGAGCACCATTTGAATTTTGGAAAAGTTGAAATAAATTGCACGCACCATATCACATTAGCAGGGCCTCTTGGGTACCTATACATTAGAAACCCCCCACAAGTGACTCCATTTTGGAAACTGGACCCCTCAAGGATTTTATTCAGGAGTATAGTAAGCATTTTGAATCCACAGGTACTTCACAAAAATGTTGCTGTAGCAACAATATTCTCACTGTTAGGCTATGTGGCCATGATCCAGCGACACGGCGTCTAGTACACAGTGTCAGCCTTCCTGCAGAGATGTGAGTGTTGTCCATGGGAGAACGCAGCTGCCCATGTCCACGATTTGGGTTCAGGCTGCTGTGGACTTTAGTTCTATTCTACCTGCAGAGAACACTCATCTCCGCAGCATAAATTGACATGCTGAGGCTCGGGAAGCTGCGCCACAGGTCGGTTTATGCTGCGGAGAAAAGAAGCACAGTGGGCACTGGATTTCTAAAAATCCTTCCACTGTGCTTCTACTGCACAACGCAGCATTATGGACGCAGAGAAAACACTGCGCCCAAAATGCTGCAAACCCTGATCGTGGGCACACAGCCTAAAATGCTACAATGGATGAATGGATAGATGTCAAACATATATAACGTCCCACCCCCTGCATATTCTAAGCTGGCGCCCTTCAGTGACTTTTATGTGGCACTAAAGGGTGCCTAGCCTTGTATTTAGCCCAAAAAGAAAAAAAAGAATTAAAATAAATGACGTGGGGTCCCCCCTATTTTTGATAGCCAGCTAGGGTAAAGCAGACAGCTGTAGCCTGTAAACCACAGCTGACAGCTTCACCTTGGCTGGTGATCAATTTGGAGGCTCCCCAAGCTGTTTTTTTTTTAATTATATCATTTACTGTAACCTGATCATCGGTATACGGTGTATACCGGTCATCAGGTGAGCAGGGACCGGAAAAACCGGCCAAAATCATGATCTCCAGGGTCTCAGCTACCCCCGGCAGCTGAGACCCCAGAAATTTTCTGACTCTGGGGGGCGCTAGACCCTTTTTTCCGACCGCCGTTAAAAAGCAGCGGATCGGAAGAAGTACCCTAATTTGTCGCCGTTAAAAGGCATATTGGCGGTCGTTAAGGGGTTAAAATAGAACTCCTTGGCCACAATGATCATGCTTAGAGAAAAAAAGGCACAGAATTTCAAGAAATAAATATATCACCAACCATTAAGCATGGGGGTGAATCAATCATGCTTTTGGGGTTGGGTTGCAGTCAACGGCATGGGGAACTTTTCATTGGTATAGGAAATAATGGATTCATTGAACCTTTGACAAATTCTTGATGCAAACATAACACCATGTGTAAAAACGTTGAAGTTGAAAAGAGGATTGCTTCTACAAATGGATAATAATCTTAAACACATGCTAAAAACCACAATAGACTACCTCAAAAGCTGCAAGTTGAAGGTTTTACATTTACAATGGCCCTCACAGTCCTCTGATCTGATCATTATTGAAAATCTATGGCTAGACCTCAAAACAGCAGTGAATGCAAGATGACCCAGGAAACTCACAAAACTAATAGTAGTTATAGTCCTCACATGTGACTATTTACGCTTGAAGCAAGCACCATAACAATATTGTTTCAATATCCCAAGGACAAGGAAAAGGGTGCAATTGCTAATTTATAAAATTTATTTTTATTACTTGATTAAAATATACCACTTCACATAACATACGTAAAAAGCAAGGGATCCAAAATATGATCATCAAGGACTCCAGGTTAGCAGAATAATTATTTGACAATCACCACCACCATTTATAAAATGTATATTTAATGATTACCAACCAACAGTTATCAGTCTATTCATTGTATAATTATAAGTAACAAACATATAATACTGACCAAATGATCAATTCATCTTGACCATTAAAAAAACTATAATAGATGGAAAAACCTAGCTACCTATTGAGTGATTTTTAAGTTTATTGGTTTATTTACCTATACTTCTTTTTCAATAAAAATGATAATACATGTTGTGAAATTGTGGGACATAACGATTCTGTATCTTTATTAATTGCTTATTTTAATTTTCACAAAAATTGGAATAACTTAATATCCTGACGTGCTACAAAAAAACTAACTTCAGATTTGGATTCAGCGCATTCGATTTAGTATAGCGCACATGGTTTTTGCCAAGTAGCAGACAAAAAGTGTTTATTTGTTGTGCTGTGTTATAATTCAATCCCCATATTGCTAAGCAAAACAATTAACCAGATATAGTAGTATAATAATTAGAGGGGTGTATGATTGATTTAGTAAATAATTCACCCCTTGGAACCTAATTGTTTTATGTGGAGACAGCTATTTAATTTACTGGAGCTTTATAATAAACTATCAATTAACATAATACAGTGTTACTGGTAAACCAAAAAATCACTATTTGTAGTTATTTATAATACCAGTTAGTACAACTAATTTCCTCCAGATTAATCACAGTTAAACAAAAGGAATGAATAGCCAGTAATGTCTATCACAATTCAGGACAGGGAGCTGAACTTGGAGTTCCGAGAACCACAGAATTAATGCCCAACGCGCGTTTCCACCTTCTTCTTCAGAGACGTCCACAGATGCCTCCACATATAACAATCAGGAACCAAGGGGTAAATTATTTACTAAATCATTGATTGAGGAGTAGGGATGAGCAAACACAAACTGTAAAGTTCAGAGTCCGTAGTGGACATATTGTGTCCAGTGCGGCAGCACAAACACTGACTTTTTACTGTATTTCCGGTTCCTGTTTGGGTTTGTTGCCTTGCTAAGCTTGTTGAAAGGTTGCAGAGCAACCAATCAGCAAGATTTTAGGCTGGTCGCACTTCCAGTGCCATCACAGTTATAGGCTAAAAATGTAAGAAAAATGACAGAAGGAGCAGTATGATTATACATACTGTGTTTCCCGTAGGATCACACTGCAGTCAGACTCTTTTCCAGGCCCACTTATTAGGGTCATCAGTATTCACTGCTTCCCCCGCCCACCCTCTATGTCCATGTCTGTGATTGGTTGCAGAATACATATGGATGCACCCCCAGGGCTTTGGAGTACTCGTTCCCAGGCCTTGTATTCGCTGGGATGTATCACTGGGTGGCCGTTGTCAAGTTCCGTGATCCTGGGGTCACTTAAAAGAGGTAATGTACAAGGGACAAATAAAAATAAAGTGTTTTTCATGATGCCACTTGCGGTATGCGGCTATATGGGGAAAGCCGCCTCTGCAAAGTCTCAAACTGCTGGGGCTGATTGTATTAAGCAGCTTAGATGTGATGGCTCTCCACAAGTAAAGCTAGGCCCCAGGGGAGGATGATGGTGGTTGTGGTATATAGATGCAGACATAAATTAAGAATTCAGACAACACAGGGGCTGCGGTTTAGCTTGTGCTTTACTCACTGATCTGGAGTTGCTGCATCTCAGCTGGTGCTAGTCTTTACCAATCCGGTATTCCCTATGTTCCAGTTCCAGTGTAGTGAAATGGTGAGCTTTACTTCCATGCACCCATTTGTAGTTGGTGGGTCCCCATGGCCTGGAGCGTTTTGGGGTCCCCTCCTGTTGTCTCCGTCCTGGCCTGTATGGCAGGCAGCTTGAACTTCAATTGGGTCAGACCTCTCTCCCCGTTTCCAGGTTCCCTCTTTGCTGCTGTGCCCAGGACACTAACATTGGTAAGGTCCTTGATGGTCCACTCAATGGGCAGATTGTTATCAGGTGAGCCTGAAGCGTCTTCCTGAACTAGGGCTCTGTATCCCGCCGGTGCTCAGTTAAGTGAGTACTGTCGCCGTACTCTCCCTGGCAACCATACTCCTTTAACTCAGTAAGTCACTTTACACTTTCTGTCAGCAAGTTAACTTCTGGCTGTCTGTCTGACTTTTCACCATCTGACAAGATGTCCATCTTCCATCCACTCCCCTGACTAGTCCCTCCTCTATCAGGTCTCTGACTAGTGGTTTGGATAAGTCCCAACCAATAGGTGGCCATCCATCAGGTCCATCTCTGGCCTGTTACCCAGTCTGGGGAAAAGGGCATGGATTTGTGTATTTGCTGTGGTGGTTACCAGCACTGGTCTTCCAGGAATCTGGGGTTGGCTGTAGTACTCTGTGGCACCTGACACTCAGTGGCGCCACACTATACACTCCCACCCACCCTGTGTCCATGTCTGTGATTAGTTGCAGTTATTTTGCTGCAATGTAGAGTAAAAATAAATAAATAATTTAAAACAATGACTCACCATATTTTGATAGCCAGAGCGGATAAAACAACAACTACAGGTACCAGTTCCCACATGTGAGCTTTAACCTGGCTGAATATCAAAATGTTGGGGATTCTATGGTGTTTTTTTAATTATTTATATTAATAATTTTTAATAACAGGTTTAGGGTCCCCCCATTTTTGCTAACCTGCTAACCTGCCATGACAAAACAGACAGATGGAGACTGGTATTATCAGGATGGGAGGAGGTATGAATATTGGCCTCTCCAGCCTAAAAATTCCAGACCTTACCAATGACAATCTGGTATTGTCAGGCTGGAGAGGCCCATGGTTATTGAGTATCAAAGTTGCAGGGAACTGTACATTTTTTTTTAAAAATATTTTGTTAAATAATTTTAAAAAAGCCGCATGGGGGCCCTGTTATTTTGATACACAGCCAAGATAACGTGCATGCCTGGGGGCTGCAGCCTGTAGCCATATGCTTTATCTGTGCTGGATATCAATATATGGCGGACCTGCAACATTTTTTTTATTTTATTTATTTATTTTTACAGTCAATTAGGGCACCCAGACAGCTACTCTAAAGGCAGGTAATTAGAGACATTGGCACGCCAGCAGTCTGACAGCAGCCAGTCACAGACGCCGGCAGAGAGGCTTGGTGGGAAAGAGTGCATATGTATGAGATCTAATAAGTGTACCTGGAAGTAGTGTGATAGCTGCGGGGAATCTTAGTAAGTATAATTCTCATGCTTTTAATTCCCGTACTACTCTGCCAATATTATTCCCAGAAACCAAATGTGATTCTGAAATTCATGCAGGCATCTTTCGTATGCTTTTTCAATTTAGTTTCAACACTTTACCATCCATTTAAGCATTTTTACATCCCTCCCAGACCGACTTACAATGTCCTCATGAAAATTATTTGCGTTTCCCATTGACTTGCATTGGGTTTGTAATTATTTGTCATTAATACTCAAATAATCTGAACCCAAATATTTCACTACTCGCCCATATCCTATTGTTACCCTTTTGCCTTTTGCTAGTCAGTGTATGTCTATTCAACTGTTAAGAATTAGGTTTCAGGTGTGATATATTATACCTGTTTCTATATGTTGTATCCACTCATAAGACTGAGGGCCAGAATGGCTCGAAACACATAATCAGATGGATCTCTTTTTGTCCTCCAAGTTTTATATGGCTTACTGATATTCTAATAATAATTGGCTTCATTACTTGTTGTGCAGTTCTTATTTCCAGGGTGAGCTGACTGCTTTTTACGTATTTACTTTATATTACGAGGTAGGTACAAGTAGGTAAAGTAATTTTCAGCAATAGCCAGATGCATTGTTCAGACGTGTATGGCTGTTACATTTGAAACATAGTAAAATCTTATTTTTTTTTCTTGCTATTTTGCCCCTTTGAACAAAAAAGCAACATAAATCAAAACACTATGTTGCAAACTAGGTACCCAAAGGTTCACACCTAGAAATGAAAAGATGGTAATACGTAGCATGCAGGATAGCTGTGGGGTTTATGTCTGATAAATTGAACTAATAAATCAGGTATACAGTGCTGCCCAAAAGTCTTGGCACCCCTGAAATTCTGTCAGATAATACTCAGTTTCTTCTTGAAAATGATTGCAATCACAAATTCTTTGGTGTTATTATCTTCATTTATTTTGCTTGCAATGAAAAAACACAAAAGAGAATGAAACAAAAATCAAATCATTGATCATTTCACACAAAACTCCAAAAATGGGCCAGACAAAAGTATTGACACCCTTAGCCTAATACTTGGTTGCACAACCTTTAGCCAAAATAACTGCGAACTACCACTTCCGGTAACCATCAATGAGTTTCTTACAATGCTCTGCTGGAATTTTAGACCATTCTTCTTTGGCAAACTGCTCCAGGTCCCTGAGATTTGAAGGGTGCCTTCTCCAAACTGCCATTTTGAGATCTCTCCACAAGTGTTCTATGGGATTCAGGTCTGGACTCATTGCTGGCCACTTTACTAGTCTCCAGAGCTTTCTATCAAACCATTTTCTAGTGCATTTTGAAGTGTGTTTTGGGTCATTGTCCTGCTGGAAGACCCATGACTTCTGAGTAAGACCCAGCTTTCTCACACTGGGCCCTACATTATGCAAAATTAGTTGGTAGTCTTCAGACTTCATAATGCTATGCACACGGTCAGCAGTACAGTGCCAGAGGCAGCAAAGCAACCCCAAAACATCAGTGAACCTCCGCCATGTTTGACTGTAGGGACCGTGTTCTTTTCTTTGAATGCCTCTTTTTTATTCCTGTAAACTCTATGTTGATGGCTTTTCCCAAAAAACTCTACTTTTGTCTCATCTGAACAGAGAATATTCTTCCAAAACGTTTTAGGCTTTCTCAGGTAAGTTTTGGCAAACTCCAGCCTGGCTTTTTTATGTCTCAGGGTAAGAAGTGGGGTCTTCCTGGGTATCCTACCATACAGTCCCTTTTCATTCAGACGCCGATGGATAGTACGGGTTGACACTGTTGTACCCTCGGACTGCAGAGCAGCTTGAACTTGTTTGGATGTTAGTCGAGGTTCTTTATCCACAATCCGCACAATCTTGCGTTGAAATCTCTCGTCAATTTTTCTTTTCCTTCCACATCTAGGGAGGTTAGCCACAGTGCCATGGGCTTTAAACTTCTTGATGACACTGCGCACCGTAGACACAGGAACTTTCAGGTCTTTGAAGATGGACTTGTAGCCTTGAAATTGCTTGTGTTTCCTCACAATTTGGATTCTCAAGTCCTCAGACAGTTCTTTGGTTTTCTTTCTTTTCTCCATGCTCAATGTAGTACACACAAGGACACAGGACAGAGGTTGAGTCAACTTTAATCCATGTCAACTGGCTGCAAGTGTTATTTAGTTATTGCCAACACCTGTTAGGTGCCACAGGTAAGTTACAGGTACTGTTAATTACACAAATTAGAGAAGCATCACATTATTTTTCAAACAGTGCCAATACTTTTGTCCACCCCCTTTTTTATGTTTGGTGTGGAATTATATCCAATTTGGCTTTATGACAATTTTTTTATTTTTTTCATTGAAGACAAATGAAGTTAATATTACCAAAGAATTTGTGATTGCAATCATTTTCAAGAAGAAACTGAGTATTATCTGACAGAATTGCAGGGGTGCCAATACTTTTGGCCAGCACTGTACATGAAAATTTAAAGGAAGTCTGTCAACACAGGTTTCTGCTACCTTATCTGAGCAGCATGATGTAGGCAGAGACCCTGATTCCCACAATACACAATGTTTTACTTAGTTTACTTGGTGCAGCGGTTTTGACACAATCATAGTTTTTAGATTTAGGATATAGCAGAGCTCAGAAAGCTGCCCCTGGCCACACCATACAAAGTCTATAGACAGTGAGCTGCTTATCACAGCAGGCAGGGCTGGTTTTAGACAAAGTAGGGCCCTGAGCAAAAAAGTGTAAAGTAGTACCCTAAAGGCTGCTTTACACGCAGCAACATTGCTAGCGATGTCGCTAGCGATAGAACCCGTGCTTCGTCATTTGTGCGTCACGGGCAAATCGCTGCCCGTGGCGAACAATATCGCCGATACGCGTCACATCAACTTACCTTCCTAACGATGTTGCTGTAGCCGGCAAACAACCTCTTTTTTAAGGGGGCGGTTCATGCGGCGTCACAGTGACGTTACACAGCGGGCCACCAATAGAAGCGGAGAGGCGGAGAGCAGCCGCATGAATGTCACTCCCACCTCGTTGCTGGAGGACGCAGGAACGCTGTTGTTCGTCGTTCTTGGGGTGCTACACGTAGCGATGTGCCTCAGGAACGACGAACAACCTGCATCCTAAAAGATCAACGATTTTTTGAAAATGAACAACGTGTCAACAATCAATGATTTGGTGAGTATTTGGGATCGTTAGCGGTCGCTCGTGTCACACGCAACAACGTCGCTTACGAGCCCGAATGTGAATCACGAATTCCGTGACCCCAGCGATATCTTGTTAGCGATGTCATTGCGTGTAAAGCGGCCTTAATGCTCACATATTGCACCATCACACTCAACCACTTAGGTTGCACTTACATATACTGAGTTTAGACTGGTAAATGAGTGAGATTGACAATATTTTCTTGGGTGCTTGTTTCTGGACTCTTTATACACAATGAGAAAGAATGAAGGGTACATAAGAATTACTAGTAGATAAATCTGTCCTCTTCTCCATTGCTGGGCAAGGTTTTCTTTTTTGTGAACCATAAATCGAATTTCAAAATGTTTCAATTGCCATAAAGCTACAAATTTCAAGCAATTTTACTGAAATTCAATCCTCCAAAAATCAATCAACTCATCTTTATCTAGAATCTTATAGTAGAAGCAAATTTGTATTACCAAAGGTATAAGCATTGGTTGCTTTGTATATCTTTTTAGAACAATTTACTATAGTAACTTCAGGTCAAGTTACATAATACAGTAATACAATTGCATCACTGTTCTTAGCACATTCACATTAATTATTCATCCTAGCTTAATTCCAGCTTATTAATACATATTCTTTATGAAGAATTTATGTTTACCCTTTAAAAATAATGAGGCATTTGTGATGAATGTTATTTTTGTTTCATGTTTGATGAATGCTATTTTGTTTTGTCTTTAGGGAGTTGTGCAGCAAGTGGTCTCAAGCTTTTAATTGTCCTATAGCACTGAATCTTCTAAAGCAAAGCAGTTTTGTAGGTCACACTGTAAATTATCAGAAAGATTTTAAAGGGAATCTTGAACCTTTATTACAATATAGCCATTTAACAGCATACATAGTCTTAATCTGTAGGTAAACAGATTTACCACCTTGACCACAGGAAGCAAGACACTTTGGGGAGAACAAAACTTAATTATTTCTCTTCAGCCACTCTTCCAGTTAAACAGCGAAAAATTATTTATCATATACTCAGTGCTGGTCTTAGCTGGGAAGGGTGGGGGGCAAACTGGGCAAATTCTCTGGGCCTTCAAACTCTTAGATGCTCCAGTGCCTAAAGCATAAACTGCAGTGATAATTAGAGTTGAGCGGTCTCAGACTGTAAAAGTCTGGATCTGCGTGGTTTCAAAGATGCCCAGACCCTGGCCCAGGATTCCGGGTGTACAATCTGGACTCGGCACTGGGGGAATTAAAAAAAAAGTAAAGAAAAAAAGAATTAAGCAACTGTTTCATACTTACGGAGACTCGGTGTCATGACGGCAAACTTCTTCCGGGTCGCATATTCACTACCTTTACTGCATAATAGGCTCATCGCATACATGGTTGTGGCTAAATTCCACTGGGTAGAAGGACCTGTGAGTGTGACCGGCTTGCTTAGTGGGCATGACTGCTTGTTTGGTGGGCGTGGTGGTGTTTCGTCCTCTCCACTATAATCATGCAAGGGGGGGCTTCGACCCCCTGCGCCCTCCCTATTTAGGGGGTCTTACCCCGAGACCCCCGCTTCTATTATAATCAACTCCGTGCCACGTGGACTTAGAAGAATTATGCTGCTTCCAGGTATCAGCTATGTTGGCAGAGGCCCCGCCCCTTTTGGTCACATGGGCATGACATCAGCAAAGGTCCCTCTGTCCACTGGGATAGAGATGTTATCTCGTCGCATACACACAGCTTTCCGTGCTTTCCCCGTCCATTGGCGGTCCTGTCATCTGTGATTGGTTGCAGTCAGACGCGCCTTCAGCCTGTGACAGTGTCTTCCTTCAGTTATTGCTCATTGCACCTCAGTCGTTGTCTGCACTCACAGCTGGTGGTCTTGTTCTATGACCGCCGTTATATGTAGCAGAGCTGGAAGTGGCATGGCACCTCGTGTGGATTACGCCGGACTTGGAGGGGTGTTTGGGGTTAATAACGTGGTTAAAGAGGATATGTTTTTGTATTTTATTCCAAATAAAGGATTTTTTCCTCTGTGTTTGTACCTATTTGGTTTCATTTACAGGTTAGTGATGCAGGTATCTCATAGACGCCTGTGCCATCACACCCTAGGGTTTAGTAGCAGCTGTGTGCAGTTATTAACCCTTACTATTACCCCGGTTGTCACCACACCAGGGCAATGGGAAGAGCTAGTAAAGCACCGGGATTGTCACATCTAATGGATGCAGCAATACCGGGTGGCTGTGGGCTGAGAATACCAGCCCCCAGATGGCTTTATCTTGGCTGGGTATGAAAATTGGGGGAACAGTATGTCGTTTTTTTTTTTTAATTATTTATTTAACTTAAGAAAAGAAAAAAAAAACAGCATGCGGTTTCTCTTAGGCCGCAGTCAAACTTGCGAGGGACTCGTGCGAGTCTCACATCACATCACCCAGCATAGCCGCATACTCTCCTAACAGGAGCGCCTCGGCCGTTGTGTTTCTATGAAGCTGCACTCTCATGTTCGGAGAGTGGCAGGCCATGCCATGTGATGTGATGTGAGTCCCTCGCACATGTGTGTGTTTCTACGTGTATGTGAATGTGCTTCAATGTTTTTGGCGCTGCTCCGTTCCCATGGTGCCATCTTGTGCCCATAACCTCATGCCGAAAGTCAAAAGTTGCGTCACAAGGTTTCAATGTAACTGTGATAACCAGAATGAGGCTTTCATAGAGATACAATGGCTGCGGAAAGTATTCAGACCCCTTTAAATGTTTCACTCTTTGTTTCATTGCAGCCATTTGGTAAGTCAAAAAAGTTAATTTTTTTTCTCATTAATGTACACTCTGCACCACATCTTGACAGAAAAAAAACTGACATGTAGAAATTTTTGCAAATTTATTAACCCCTTCACGACCATGGACGGATATATCCGTCATGGAGTGAGTCCCGTTAAGCCCCGCCCCCTGCCTCGGGCAGACGGCGACGGTCGGCACACATATTAGCTGTTTTCAACAGCTGACAAATGTGCCTGCTAGCCGCGGGTGGAATCGATTCCACCCGCGGCCATTAACCCCTTAAATCTTGCTGCCAAAGTCTGGCAGCAAGATCTATATGCGCGCGGCCATGTTTTTTACTTACCGCCGCCCCCACCGAAAGTCACGTGCATGATCACGTGACTATCGGTGGTTGCCATCGTAGCACAGGGTCATGTGATGACGCCTGCAGCTATGAAGTTTCCCTTTCGTTTTCCCTCGGCTGCGAGCAGAAAGAAACAGAAAGTGACTAAATCTGCTGTTTACAGCTGTATAGGTGTGATCAGCAGATAGATAAGAGCGATCGGATTGCTGATCGCTATAGCCCCCTAGGGGGACTAGTAAAATAAAAAAAAAGTAAACAAAAAAGTTTTAAAAAATAAAAAAAAACAAAAAAGCTAAAAGTTCAAATCACCCTCCTTTCCCCCATTGAAAATTAAAGGGTTAAAAAATAAATAAATGTACACATATTTGGTATTGCCGCATTCAGAAATGCCTGATCTATCAAAATACAAAATCAATTAATCTGATTGGTAAACGGCGTAGTGGCAAAAAAATTCCAAACGCCAAAATTACGTTTTTTGGTCGCCGCAAGTTTTACGCAAAATGCAATAACAGGCAATCAAAATGTAGCATCTGTGCAAAAATGGTACCATTAGAAACGTCAGCTCGAGACGCAAAAAATAAGCCATCACTGAGCCATAGATCCCAAAAAATAAGAACGCTATGTGTTTTGGAATATGGCGCAAAACGTGCGCCACTTTTATTGGACAAACTTGTGAATTTTTTTAACCCTTTAGATACAAGTAAACCTATACATGTTTGGTGTCTACAAACTCGCACCGACCTCAGGCATCATACCCCACATCAGTTTTACCATATAGTGAATACCGTGAATAAAACATCACAAAAACTATTGTGCCATCACACTTTTTTTGCATTTTTTCCGCATTTGGAATTTGTTTGCTGTTTTTCTGTACACTATATGGTAAAACTTAGGGTTTCATTTAAAAGTACAACTTGTCCCACAAAAAACAAGTCCTCATATGGCAAGATTAATGGAAAAATAAAAAAGTTACGGCTGTCGGAAGAAGGGGAGCAAAAAACAAAAACGCAAAAACGGAAAGTGCCCCGGGGCTGAAGGGGTTAAACAAGAAAAATGGAAATATGACATGGTTATAAATATTCAGACCCTTTGCTCAGCCACTCATATTTAAGTCACATGCTGTCCATTTCCTTGTGACCCTCCTTGAGATGGTTCTACTCCTTTATTGGAGTTCAGCTGTGTTTAATTAAACTGATAGGCCTTGATATGGAAAGGCACACACTTGTCTATATAAGACCTCACAGCTCACAGAGCATGTCAGACCAAATGAGAATCATGAGATCAAAGGAACTATCAAAAGAGCTCAGAGACAGAATTGTGGCAAGGCACAGATCTGGCCAAGGTTAAACTAGAATTTCTGCAGTACTCAAGGTTTCTAAGAGCATAGTGACCTCCATAATCCTTAAATGGAAGAAGTTTGGGATCACCAGAACATTTTGTACACCTGGCCATCCAGCCAAACTGAGCAATCATGAGAGAAGAGCCTTGGTGAGAAAAGTTAAAGAAGAACTCCATGATCACTGTGGCTGAGCTCCAGAGATGCAGCAGGGAGATGGCAGAAAGTTCCACAAAGTCAACTATCACTGTAGCCCTCCACCAGTCGGGCCTTTATGGCAGAGTGGCCCAATGAAAGCCTCTCCTCAGTGCAAGACATGAAAGCTGCAAAGAGTTTTCAAAAAAACACCTGAAGGACTCCCAAACTATGAGAAATAGGATTCTCTGGTCTGATGAGACGAAGATAGAACTTTTTGGTGATAATTCATAGAGGTATTTGTGTAAAAACCAGGCACTGCTCATCACCTGCTCAATACAATCCCAACAGTGAAACATAGTGGTGGCAACATCATGTTATGGGGGTGTTTTTCAGCTACAGGGACAGGACAACTGGTTGCAATTGTAGGAGAGATAAATGCGGCCAAGTGCAGAGATATCCTGGAAGAAAACCTCCTCCAGAGTGCTCTGGACCTCAGACTTGGCCAAAGGTTCACCTTCCAATAAGACAATGACCCTAAGCACATAGCTAAAATAACAAAAGAGTGGCTTCAGAACAACTCTATGACTATTTTTGACTGGCCCAGCCAGAGCCCTGACCTAAACCCAATTGAACATCTCTGGAGAGACCTGAAAATGGCTGGCCACCAACGTTCACCATCCAACCTGATGGAACTGGAGAGGATGTGCAAGGTAGAATGTCAGAGGATCCCAAATCCAGGTGTGAAAAACTTGTTGCATCATTCCCAAGAAGATTCATGGCTGTACTAGCTCAAAAGGATGCTTCTACTCAATATTAACCTTTGACTGAAAGATTTGTCTCATCTTTGATCGAAACATCACCAATCATTTATGCACTGTGCTGAATTAAAGCACTTATTATCACGTACTCCCCTGTCTGAGTGACGGATTTCTTTGATACTATACAGTATGTATGGGGACAGAATAATCTATTAGTGACCATTCTAAATCCATCGTTCTTTGTCAGCCTGTATGTGAGAAGCAGATATACAGGCACCGGATGATTTTAATAGTTTATTGCACTCCTTCAAAAAGGTCTAAAATCAGCTCATGTAAATGTTACTTAAATGTTTCTGTGTGATGGTGTAATATGGTAGCAATTGGTCCCCATTAATAGCTTTTGCCCAGGTACCACTTTCCTGAAAATATACATTGCAAAGGATCGAAACAGTAGCATACTGTAAATTGAATGCATTACATTATAAGTAGTGATGAGGGAGAATGCTTGGCACTGCTATATACTCAATTGAGCATTGGGATACTCAGGCGTGCACCTTACTTGGCTGAGTACCGTGGGTACTTAATCTCTGTGCTCGAGTCCCCACCCCGCATGTTTTGCAACTGTTAGTCAGGGAATCAAAAATGCGATGAGTGCATGCTATACACAGTAATGCTATAGCTATGTAGGCTACTGGCATTACTGATTTGAAAATAGCGTCGCATTATTGGGTCTTATATAAGACCTGGTGACTCAATGCTCAACAGACTCTTCTCTGGAAGAAGTTCACTGAGAGTTTATCTAGGAGGGGGAGCTTAGATTAGAGCAAGGTTTGTACACGGTGTTTTACTCTTGTTTAACCTAATAAATAAATCATTTAAAAAAAATGTCGTACGGTTCCCCCTATTTTTAGTATCCATCCAAGATAAATTAGAAAACTGCAGGCTGATATTATAAGTCTGGGAAAGTCCAAGGTTATTCTAACGCTTTGCCTAGCTCTTACCAATTACCTTGGTGTAGTAGTAATCGGAGTAATATTTTGGGGGTTATGAATAGAGATGAGCGAACCGGTCCCGGTCCGGCTCGAGGCCGGTTCGCCGAACGAGGGTCCCGTTCGAGTTCGGTTCGTCGAACGTTCGACGAACCAAACTCGAACGTATAGGCTATAATGGGAGGCAATCACAAACACATAAAAATGCATGATAAATGTACACAAACAGTTAATAAACATTGCCATAACACTTACCGGTCCTCGCGATCCCTTCTGCACTCTGTCTCCTGCCGCTATTCCATCCGATGATCGCTGAATCCTCCCGGTGACCTGCACTGCCAGCAGAGATGCAGGACCTATTGTGACGTCAAAATAGCCATGTGACCAGTCACGTGGCTATTATCTCATTGGCTACAGACTGGTCACATGACTATGACACGTCATGTAGGACCTGCGAGTGCATCTCTCCGGTACACGGTGCACATATGTGTATCGCCGTGTACCGGCGACATGCTCTAGCACACGGTCGACTCCCCGTTCCGTTAGGGACCGGCTGACACAGCCGGTCATTAACGGAGATCACCGTTGCCATAGCAACGCAGTTAGCGGTGACGTCACCGCTAACCGCGGCTCCGAGAGCACCGTTGCTATGGTAACGCGTCTGTCAGCATTACCGCTAGCAGCCAGCACTGATCACTCACGGAGTGAAGGCTGCACGCTGCTTCCCGATTGTAGTGATGATTGTAGTGAGGATGAGGTTCCCCAGCCCCAAGTGATGGGCTGGTGAATCTCATCCTTCCTCACTACAATCGTCACTACTACTACACTAGAAAGAAAGAAGACAGAAGAGCAGGATCGTGGAGGGCTGACAGGGGGTAATAAAGATGGAGTCTCTAATGTGTCTGTGTATTTATTTCTATTAAAGTATTTTTTCTCTGTGTGGTGTTTTTTTTAACCCTTTATTGGAGATTCTTAATGGCCGGGTCAAACGTGCCTGACATTAAGAATCTCTGGCTTAATACTGGCTAGTAAAACAAAGCCAGTATTAACTCATGATTACCCAACAAGCCACCCGGCTCCAGGGCTGTTGGAAGAGTTGGATACAGCGCCAGATGATGGCGCTTCTATGAGAGCGCCATTTTCTGGGACGGCTGCGGACTGAAATCCGCAGCAGAGGCGCCCAGAAACCTCGGGCTAACCTGTGCTGCGGATTCCAATCCCCAGCTGCCTAGTTGTACCCGGCTGGACACAAAAATGGGGCGAAGCCCACGTCATTTGTTTTTTAATTATTTCATGAAATAAGTGAAATAATTAAAAAAAACGGGCTTCCCTATATTTTTGGTTCCCAGCCGGGTACAAATAGGCAACTGGGGGTTGGAGGCAGCCCGTGGCTGCCAGCTGTACCTGGCTAGCATACAAAAATATGGCGAAGCCCACGTCATTTTTTTGGTGGGCAAAAAAATTCTGCATACAGTCCTGGATGGAGTATGCTGAGCCTTGTAGTTCTGCAGCTGCTGTCTGCTCTTCTCCATACAGACAGACAGCAGCTGCAGAACTACAAGGCTCAGCATATTCCATCCAGGACTGTATGCAGAAGTTTTTTGCCCCCTGAAAAAATTATGTGGGCTTCGCCATATTTTTGTATGCTAGCCAGGTACAGCAGGCAGGTACGGCTGCCCCCAACCCCCAGTTGCCTATTTGTACCCGGCTGGGAACCAAAAATAAAGGGAAGCCCTTTTTTTATTATTTCATGAATTTCATGAAATAATTAGAAAACAAATGACGTAGGCTTCGCCCCATTTTTGTGTCCAGCCAGGTACAACTAGGCAGCTGGGGATTCGAATCCGCACCACAGGTTGGCCCGAGCTTTCTGGGCCCCATTGCTGCGAATTGCAGTCTGCAGCCGCCTCAGAAAATGGCATTTTCATAGAAGCGCCATCTTCTGGCGCTGTATCCAACTCTTCCAGCACCTGCCTGCTATACCTGGCTAGCATACAAAAATATGGCGAAGCTCACATCCTTTTTTTGTAGTTTTTTGGCAAAAAAAATAAAAAATGCTTCCCTGGATTTTCCATTGCCAGTGAAGGTAACACCAAGCAGTGGGGGTTAGCAGCCAGTAGCTGCTTGGATTACCCTTAGCTAGCAATACAAAAAATGCAGCGGGAGCCCATATATATTTTTTTAAATTATTTATTTAAATAACTAAAAATAAAATGGGCTTCCCTGTATTTTGATTGCTGGACATCACAGTGCTGTAAAAATAAATCTTTAAAAAAATGACGTAGCGCTCCGCGGTATTTTTGATTCTCAGCGCAGATAAAGCAGACAGCTATGGGTTGCCAACCCCATCTGCCTTCCGTTACCTTGGTTGGCAATCAAAATACAGGGAAGCCCATTAATTTTTTCTATTTAAAAAATAGTTAAAAAAAATGACGTTGGGTCCCCCCATTTTTGATAGCCAGCTAGGGTAAAGCAGACGGCTGTAGCCTGAAAACCACAGCTGGCAGCTTTACCGTGGTTGGGGATCCAATGTGGAGGTCCCCTCAGGCTCTTTTTTATAATTATTTTATAAATATTAATAATTACACAATAAAAGTAGGGTCCCCCCCAAATTGGATCACCAGCCAAGGTAAAGTGGACAGCTGTGGTCTGGTATTCTCAGGGTGGGAAGGTCCATAGTTATTGGGCCTTCACAGCCTAAAAATAGCAGGCCGCAGGCACCCCAGACGTGGCACATCCACTAGATGCGCCAATCCTGGCGCTTCACCCCAGCTCATCCCGTGCCCTGGTGCAGTGGCAAACGGGGTAATAAATCGGGTTGATACTGGCTGTAAAGTCACCTGAGATCAAGCCCAGCAGTTTGTGATGTCATGGCGTCTATTAGATACCCAACATCATAAACTGTCAGTACTAACAAAAACAAAAAATCGACAAAAGAAATTTATTTGAAAAAACAGTCCCCAAAACATTTCCTCTTTCACCAATTTATTGTAAGAAAAAAAATAAAGGGGTCCCACGACGACTCTGGACCGTCTAGAATATGGGGGGGAGACACTCAGGGAACGTATCCCCCATTTTCTAGGAGTGCGGACCCTTCATGTGAGGAGTGTGGGTGCAATGAATCTGCACTCACTCTCCCCGGGTCCACAGCAGCAGAGTCCATGTCGTAATGGTTGCTACCAAAGCTGCAATGCCCTGCTCATGAGGTAAGGGCATGCCTAATCAGGAGAACTACTGTAGAGGAAGCTCTGCTCACTGGTATATAGGTGCTCAGAGGTAATAATAGATAAAATTAGTGAGTAACCTCGGCACTCTAAATCTCCCAGACTAAGTCAGTAAGTCACAATGGATAGTAATGCAAAATCACTCTTTATTGGTCCGTATTAAGAATTTTTTTTTTTCATAAGCATATATGTTTTTGTCCAAAACAAGTTACAAATGACGTTTCGGCCTGAGCCTTCGTCAGATTGGACTTATCTGCATGTAATCATGAAACATGACAATAATCAGTATCACATAAGAGTGAGAGAACAATAACATAAACTCAAACAATGTAGAGGTACAATTGGGATGCCGCAAAAAAATTGCAACACAGCAAGAAATGAAACACATGATACAAATGTCATAATACAGTACAAGGACAATATAGTATCGACAAATATGGGGTCAGAGTAGGCTTAGACAGCTCTGGTACGAAAGAGATGTCAATCATAAAGTAACATGTGCAGTAGGTGTAGAGCTACAGTATGCATGGCAGAGCTAATGGGTAGACCGACCATAGAAAAAGAACGGAGAAAAAGTGGAGAAAAAGTGGAGAAAAAAATGGAGAAAAAGTGGAGAAAAAGTGGAGAAAAAGTGGAGAAAAAAATGGAGAAAAAGTGGAGAAAAAGTGGAGAAAAAGTGGAGAAAAAGTGGAGAAAAAGTGGAGAATAAGTAGAGAAAAAGTGGAGAAAAAGTGGAGAAAAAGTGGAGAATAAGTCGAGAAAAAGTGGAGAAAAAGTGGAGAATAAATGGAGAAAAAGTGGAGAAAAAGTGGAGAAAAAGATGTAGAAAAAGTGGAGAAAAAATGGAGAAAAAGTGGAGAAAAAATGGAGAAAGAGTGGAGCACCCTTTGGTGCCTTTCATGTGGCACTAAGGGGTGCTTAGCTTTGTATTTAGCCAAAAAAATGAAAAAAAAAAATGACGTAGGGTTCCCCCTAGTTTTGTAGCCAGCTAGGGTAAAGCAGACGGCTGCAGCCTGCAGACCACAGCTGGCAACCTCACCTTGGCTGGTAATCCAAAACTGAGGACACCCCACGCTGTTATTTTAAATTAAATTAATAATTAAAAAAAAAAACACGTAGGGGTCCCCCAAAATTGGATCACCAGCCAAGGTAAAGCAGACAGCTGGGGCCTGATATTCTCAGACTAGGGAGGTCCATGGTTATTGGACTCTCCCCAGCCTAAAAATAGCAGGCCGCAGCCGCCCCAGAAGTGGCGCATCCATTAGATGCGCCAATCCTGGTGCTTCGCCCCAGCTCATCCCGCGCCCTGGTGCGGTGGCAAACGGGGTAATATATGGGGTTAATACCAGATGTGTAATGTCACCTGGCATCAAGGCCTGGGGTTGATGAGGTCAGGCGTCTATCAGATACCCGACATCACCAACCCAGTCAGTAATAAAAAAAAAAGACGACAAACACATTTTTATTTGAAAAAACACTCCCCAAAACATTCCCTCTTTAACCAATTTATTAGAATGAAAAACAAATCCAGGTCTGCTGTAATCCAAGGGGTTGCCATGACGATCCACACTGTCCCAGTCAATGAAGAGCAGGATGTTCCCCATTGGCTGGGAGAGCAGTGCAGTGACCTGAGCTAACATCAATGGGTCAGCCCAGGTCACTGCAGGGGATGACAAGTGCTGCTGTCAGCGAGGTACATTACCTGCGCTGATCTCCAGCACACTGTCAGCCCCTGTCACTGAGTTCAATGACCGGCGCCTTCACAGCCAAATATCGCGAGGCCCGTGACGTCACCGCTAGTCAGTCTCGGGTCGGAAGCGAGAGGTGATGTGACAAGCGGCGGCCATGGAGGACAGTGACAGCGCTGAGGTCGGGATGGCGGGACTTCATCACCGCAGGTAAGCCGAGCGGGACCATGTGTGTGTGTGTGTGTGTGTGTGTGTGTGTACATGCCGCGGGCAGGAGGGGGCGGAGTGAGCTGAGCGGGGAAGTGTGGGCTTCCTGCACGTAACTAAGATAAACATCGGGTTACTAACCAAAGCGCTTTGCTTGGATACCCGATGTTTATCTTGGTTACCAGCTTGTGGCAGGCTGCCAGCAATGGCTCCTGCACACTGTAGCTGTAAAAAGCCCTGCTTTTTGCTGCTAGAACCATTCTTGAACGTATCTAGAACTATTGCAATAAGCTCGAGTTCTAGTTCGATCTCGAACAGCCCCCAAAATCACTCGAGCTTAGAACTGGAGAACCTCGAACCGCGAACCGCGCTCAACTCTAGTTATGAATAAGGGCGTCAAGCAAGAAATGCATTAATGTCTCTGTGCATTGTCTGTACTGCACTGAATAAATCCCGTGAACACTGAGCTGGGTTACTTCATTCATTTATTATCTATAAGACACCCTCATTACTAACCCAGTAATCCTCCCAAAAAAAACACACAGGAAAAAGTAGTTAAATAGTATATTTGGATAAAGACTATCCCACATTATGCCTTGCTCACCAATTTATTATCAAAAATGTTCCCATGAAGCTCTTTTGTCATAGCCAATCATCAACAAATGCAACTCCAGCGATTGTGAATAGCAGTAAAGTACAGACATTCACAGGTGGCGGGTAGTGATGACAATGTTCATCAGCGTCGTTGGGTCTCAAGAAGCACAGTGTTGACGGGGCAGTTCTGATGAAAGTTGTTGTCCCTACGTGGTGACAAGGTGTCTTCTTAATGCTGTTTCCATCTATTACAGTGAATATTCATGCCTCACAGTCTTCTGGAAAAATGTTCAACTTTTCCATTGAATTCTATTATACTTGTTACTCAAAACATATAATAAAGATAATAAGTTGCACACGAACCACTATAAAAATATAAATATGAAAAATTGTAAAGCATTACTGCTATAGGGATACTATGAACAATGAAAAGTACATTTAGCTATCTGGAAAAATGAAATACATGAAAAATGGTATTGCAAAACTGCTATGAATATTTGAAAGTAGTAGAGATGTTTAGCAAATGTATAGATCAATGCAAATGAGCCCGTAAACCAACGACAAGCTAATTTCTAATTTTTTGGGAACCTAACCTTAATGCCTCTCTACATGCTATTAAAAATCTGCAAGTATGGGCAGACAGGCTCCTGGCTATATGTGATCATGAATAGAGTCTGGCAATAGGGCGGGGTTCTGGGTTCTCAATCAGAAGAAACTGCATGCTAATCAGCACAAAGACTGACTGGAACACCTATATGTGTGAATTAGGTGCTAGCTTAAAAATACATGACTAAAATAAAGATAACAAGCTCATGTGAGAGTCCAACCTGATTGATTTGAGCAACGAGCATTCAAGCATTTTAGTGCTCGCTCATTACTAATTATAAGTTTTATGCAGGAACCTTATGTAGTGTTGAAAATCTTAAATCAAATTTTCCCCAGGTTCACAACATTTAAATTTTTTCAAAATATTTTTATTTGGTTATTTACCTTTTAACAATCCTTTTTATCAGTATTGCCAAAGGCAGCTTACTGAAATAAAAAAAATAATTTGAATTCTGCATGATGTTTGGAAGATCATGCCGTTACCATTCTAGCATTACTATTAAGTGTAAAAATAGCAAAGATTCTTTTCCTATTTCAGATAAAATGTATCTATGTAAAGTAGATATCAAAATAAATAATTATCTGAATTTATATGGTAATATTTATAAAGACTTGAGTCTCTAATCATTAAGACTGCCATTTCATAAGTAAGTCTTAATGAGGAACCTGCAGGAACAGGATGCGTCAAATTCATTAAGTACAATTAAGAAATTAAGCACATCTTATCTATGGCAAGTATGTCCATGCACCTCACTAGAAATTTTACTCCAGTTTGCAACTGGAGTAACATTTCTGATGTAAAAAAAAATGCCTCAACTCTGTACTGTGCCAAAATTTTGCTACAAATTCCTTGATGAATTAGGGCCTAATACTTTGAAAACAAAACCTCTTAACATGTGCAGTGGCCTTTAACTTACAATGTTGTCAATAGGTATTGTTTTTTCTAGGCCATTGTAGCTTGAAATAATATTTAACATACAATACAACATATATTGCCAATCTTGGGCAAGAGTTCAGATGATCCAGCATCTCAGGGTGAAATAGCTTTATTGCTAAGGTGTTTACTTTACCTTATTGACTAGTTCTAGCTGTAAATTTGTACATGAGATCTGGACAGCTTTTTTTCCTATATAACATAATGACTGTCAGTATTTTAAAAAGTAATTTCTATCTTTTATTAGTGATGAGAAAATCTGCCTAAATTCAAATTTTTCACTTCTCTTCTACTTCGCCAGAATGTTCAATTCTCACCAAAGTTATTCATTGTGAATCAATAATTGCTTAAATGTCCTATGGTATTTTAGAACCCCAGAACATAATAAATGTAGCATGAAAGGAATAAAAAACCCTCAATGCTCATTTGTCTTGAATATTTTAATTTTGTTTTACTTTGAGTTAATATTTTGTTATTTCTAGCTAATTAAAATGTTTTTTTTCGGCAGAAATAAACATTGCATCTTGAGGAAAAACTGTTAATTTTTAAAGAATATGAGATAGCAAAAAACAATTGTTCATGTACCTTGACTGAAATTGCTCCAATCTAGTGTGAAAATAGCATAGGACAGATGAATCCCAAAAGAGATAACAGGTGATACATACGCAACAGACATACACTATATTAGGATGATTTGTGAATTTTGGTTATTTCTATCAAAATGTCATAGAAAACTATTGAATAATAATGAATTATTAGTTATTTAGAACTATTGAAGATTAATATCATCAATGATGTAATTGTAGATTTTAATTATAAACATCTTAAGAATGTGAGTAAATGAGTGTAAAAACGCCTTGATTTTCTCACTACACTACAGTGAAAGTAAAATATACTTTTTAACACTGATTTTGCAAACTTAAAAATGCCCTTATATTCAAAGTAAGAATTTGATGATACACAATCAACATTTAGTATTCATACAAGTACTCCATCTTTTGAAAGCCGTTTCTAGACGTTTGCTATTCTAAAATTTTTGCTCGGGCTACCCAAGCACAGCATGTTTAGGAAGTCAGGCCCAATAGTCACATCTTTCAGACTTCCTAAGCATGCTTTGCACAGAGTAGTCTGAGACTTTTGTGGATACTTTGCAGATAGGCAAACAGGACCACAGAATGTTGAAAAGAAGGCAGCTGCATTTAAAATGTCATAGAAAACTATTGAATAATAATGAATTATTAGTTATTTAGAACTATTGAAGATTAATATCATCAATGATGTAATTGTAGATTTTAATTATAAACATCTTAAGAATGTGAGTAAATGAGTGTAAAAACGCCTTGATTTTCTGTGGCTTTCAAATGTTGTGTAATTCATTGGCTTTTCATTTTTCCTTAGTGTTTGTGTATGCTGAAGTCTAGGTAGAATTTATAAGGCCTTAGAACAAGATCAACAATTGGCTCCCACAGCCTTACTTTATTTGAGACATATTCAATTAATAAACAATTGAGTCATATATACCATTTGTTGCACAAAGGTGAAGCCACGCAACCATTCAACACCAACTGTCAGATTAATTCAGACTGGTAGTGTACACATTAGTCTTAATGAGGGGTGTAGTAGGTTTGGATACCCTGAACTCAATAAAAAGCACATACCTCTTAATAATTTTCACACATATTCTCATTGATGTACGTTTCCATGTGTCTCGCCCAAACTGCTACTCCAGTCACAGACCGGAGTAACATTTCTTGTGTAGTTAATGGTGTAACCTAAGACAAATTCCCTATCTACTCTCCAAACTGCCACCTTCATGCGCCACCCACTTTGGCACAAATTGCAGGAAGTGGCATAAAAACGATAAAACTTGTAACATTTTTGCAAATCTCAGCATTTTGTAAAAATGTTGTGACTTTTCAAATGAAATGTGTGTAAACACTTTGATATATGGTTTCTAATTTATGAAGAAAAAAACATGATCAAGATGATATGTTAAGTAGAGATGAGTGAACCGGTCCCGGTTCGGCTCAAGGTCGGTTCGCCGAACGGAGGTCCTGTTCGAGTTCGGCTCGTCGAACGTTCGACGAACCGAACTCGAACTGCATTAGAAACAATGGCAGGCAATCACAAACACAGAAAAACACCTAGAAAACACACTCAAAGGTGTCCAAAAGGTGACAAACAACTCACAACACAACACAAACACATGGGAAAGTGACAAGGACATATACTCATGCGAAAACAAAACAGCTGGACAAGGAAAAAGAGGAGGACACACAGATATATGAGTATATGCAAGGAAACATCGATGCCATTACTGTGCAACTTGAGCCCTGCTCATTTTAAGCTTCCAATCTGGATAAATTGCCTGAGATTGCCACGTACGCCTTGGGGATCTTGTCGTGTCCTGCAGCCTGCGTTCTCTCAGAACCTGTCTTCAGTGCTGCTGGGGGTCTGCTGGCAGATAAGCACACGCGTCTGTCCACTGACAATGTGGACATGGCTCTCAGAGGACTTTTCTTCACCTGGGTCAGCCAGGGGACGGCAAAGGCACGCGTATTTTTGAGAGTGGTTCATGCAAAGCAACTTTTTCATCTTGAAAATGGGGGTCAACTGATGCCAGTCAAGTGGGGTGTGTGTGGCCCAATTAGTGGAAACGAGGGAGACTGTGGTTGGAGTCCCCTCGCTGTGTTTCTAAAAGAACCAAGATGAACAAGTCATGGCTCTCAGAGGACTTTTCTTCCCCTGGGTCAGCCAGGGGACAGCAAAGGCACGCGTATTTTTGAGAGTGCTTCATGCAAAGCATCTTTTTCATCTTGAAAATGGGGGTCAACTGATGCCAGTCAAGTGGGGTGTGTGTGGCCCAATTAGTGGAAATGAGGGAGACTGTGGTTGGAGTCCCCTCGCTGTGTTTCTAAAAGAACCAAGATGAACAAGTCATGGCTCTCAGAGGACTTTTCTTCCCCTGGGTCAGCCAGGGGATGGCAAAGGCACGCGTATTTTTGAGAGTGCTTCATGCAAAGCATCTTTTTCATCTTGAAAATGGGGGTCAACTGATGCCAGTCAAGTGGGGTGTGTGTGGCCCAATTAGTGGAAACGAGGGAGACTGTGGTTGGAGTCCCCTCGCTGTGTTTCTAAAAGAACCAAGATGAACAAGTCATGGCTCTCAGAGGACATTTCTTCCCCTGGGTCAGCCAGGGGACGGCAAAGGCACGCGTATTTTTGAGAGTGCTTCATGCAAAGCATCTTTTTCATCTTGAAAATGGGGGTCAACTGATGCCAGTCAAGTGGGGTGTGTGTGGCCCAATTAGTGGAAACGAGGGAGACTGTGGTTGGAGTCCCCTCGCTGTGTTTCTAAAAGAGCCAAGATGAACAAGTCATGGCTCTCAGAGGACTTTTCTTCCCCTGGGTCAGCCAGGGGACGGCAAAGGCACGTGTATTTTTGAGAGTGCTTCATGCAAAGCATCTTTTTCATCTTGAAAATGGGGGTCAACTGATGCCAGTCAAGTGGGGTGTGTGTGGCCCAATTAGTGGAAATGAGGGAGACTGTGGTTGGAGTCCCCTCGCTGTGTTTCTAAAAGAACCAAGATGAACAAGTCATGGCTCTCAGAGGACTTTTCTTCCCCTGGGTCAGCCAGGGGACGGCAAAGGCATGCGTATTTTTGAGAGTGCTTCATGCAAAGCATCTTTTTCATCTTGAAAATGGGGGTCAACTGATGCCAGTCAAGTGGGGTGTGTGTGGCCCAATTAGTGGAAATGAGGGAGACTGTGGTTGGAGTCCCCTCGCTGTGTTTCTAAAAGAACCAAGATGAACAAGTCATGGCTCTCAGAGGACTTTTCTTCCCCTGGGTCAGCCAGGGGACGGCAAAGGCACGCGTATTTTTGAGAGTGCTTCATGCAAAGCATCTTTTTCATCTTGAAAATGGGGGTCAACTGATGCCAGTCAAGTGGGGTGTGTGTGGCCCAATTAGTGGAAACGAGGGAGACTGTGGTTGGAGTCCCCTCGCTGTGTTTCTAAAAGAACCAAGATGAACAAGTCATGGCTCTCAGAGGACTTTTTTTCCCCTGGGTCAGCCAGGGGACGGCAAAGGCACGCGTATTTTTGAGAGTGCTTCATGCAAAGCATCTTTTTCATCTTGAAAATGGGGGTCAACTGATGCCAGTCAAGTGGGGTGTGTGTGGCCCAATTAGTGGAAACGAGGGAGACTGTGGTTGGAGTCCCCTCGCTGTGTTTCTAAAAGAACCAAGATGAAGAAGTCATAGCTCTCAGAGGACTTTTCTTCCCCTGGGTCAGCCAGGGGACGGCAAAGGCACGCGTATTTTTGAGAGTGCTTCATGCAAAGCATCTTTTTCATCTTGAAAATAGGGGTCAACTGATGCCAGTCAAGTGGGGTGTGTGTGGCCCAATTAGTGGAAATGAGGGAGACTGTGGTTGGAGTCCCCTCGCTGTGTTTCTAAAAGAACCAAGATGAACAAGTCATGGCTCTCAGAGGACTTTTCTTCCCCTGGGTCAGCCAGGGGACGGCAAAGGCACGCGTATTTTTGAGAGTGCTTCATGCAAAGCATCTTTTTCATCTTGAAAATGGGGGTCAACTGATGCCAGTGAAGTGGGGTGTGTGTGGCCCAATTAGTGGAAACGAGGGAGACTGTGGTTGGAGTCCCCTCGCTGTGTTTCTAAAAGAACCAAGATGAACAAGTCATGGCTCTCAGAGGACTTTTCTTCCCCTGGGTCAGCCAGGGAACGGCAAAGGCACGCGTATTTTTGAGAGTGCTTCATGCAAAGCATCTTTTTCATCTTGAAAATGGGGGTCAACTGATGCCAGTCAAGTGGGGTGTGTGTGGCCCAATTAGTGGAAACGAGGGAGACTGTGGTTGGAGTCCCCTCGCTGTGTTTCTAAAAGAACCAAGATGAACAAGTCATGGCTCTCAGAGGACTTTTCTTCCCCTGGGTCAGCCAGGGGACGGCAAAGGCACGCGTATTTTTGAGAGTGCTTCATGCAAAGCATCTTTTTCATCTTGAAAATGGGGGTCAACTGATGCCAGTCAAGTGGGGTGTGTGTGGCCCAATTAGTGGAAACGAGGGAGACTGTGGTTGGAGTCCCCTCGCTGTGTTTCTAAAAGAACCAAGATGAACAAGTCATGGCTCTCAGAGGACTTTTCTTCCCCTGGGTCAGCCAGGGGACGGCAAAGGCACGCGTATTTTTGAGAGTGCTTCATGCAAAGCATCTTTTTCATCTTGAAAATGGGGGTCAACTGATGCCAGTCAAGTGGGGTGTGTGTGGCCCAATTAGTGGAAACGAGGGAGACTGTGGTTGGAGTCCCCTCGCTGTGTTTCTAAAAGAACCAAAATGAACAAGTCATGGCTCTCAGAGGACTTTTCTTCCCCTGGGTCAGCCAGGGGACGGCAAAGGCACGCGTATTTTTGAGAGTGCTTCATGCAAAGCATCTTTTTCATCTTGAAAATGGGGGTCAACTGATGCCAGTCAAGTGGGGTGTGTGTGGCCCAATTAGTGCAAACGAGGGAGACTGTGGTTGGAGTCCCCTCGCTGTGTTTCTAAAAGAACCAAGATGAACAAGTCATGGCTCTCAGAGGACTTTTCTTCCCCTGGGTCAGCCAGGGGACGGCAAAGGCACGCGTATTTTTGAGAGTGCTTCATGCAAAGCATCTTTTTCATCTTGAAAATGGGGGTCAACTGATGCCAGTCAAGTGGGGTGTGTGTGGCCCAATTAGTGGAAACGAGGGAGACTGTGGTTGGAGTCCCCTCGCTGTGTTTCTAAAAGAACCAAGATGAACAAGTCATGGCTCTCAGAGGACTTTTCTTCCCCTGGGTCAGCCAGGGAACGGCAAAGGCACGCGTATTTTTGAGAGTGCTTCATGCAAAGCATCTTTTTCATCTTGAAAATGGGGGTCAACTGATGCCAGTCAAGTGGGGTGTGTGTGGCTCAATTAGTGGAAACGAGGGAGACTGTGGTTGGAGTCCCCTCGCTGTGTTTCTAAAAGAACCAAGATGAACAAGTCATGGCTCTCAGAGCACTTTTCTTCCCCTGGGTCAGCCAGGGGACGGCAAAGGCACGCGTATTTTTGAGAGTGCTTCATGCAAAGCATCTTTTTCATCTTGAAAATGGGGGTCAACTGATGCCAGTCAAGTGGGGTGTGTGTGGCCCAATTAGTGGAAACGAGGGAGACTGTGGTTGGAGTCCCCTCGCTGTGTTTCTAAAAGAACCAAGATGAACAAGTCATGGCTCTCAGAGGACTTTTCTTCCCCTGGGTCAGCCAGGGGACGTTAAAGGCACGCGTATTTTTAAGAGTGCTTCATGCAAAGCATCTTTTTCATCTTGAAAATGGGGGTCAACTGATGCCAGTCAAGTGGGGTGTGTGTGGCCCAATTAGTGGAAACGAGGGAGACTGTGGTTGGAGTCCCCTCGCTGTGTTTCTAAAAGAACCAAAATGAACAAGTCATGGCTCTCAGAGGACTTTTCTTCCCCTGGGTCAGCCAGGGAACGGCAAAGGCACGCGTATTTTTGAGAGTGCTTCATGCAAAGCATCTTTTTCATCTTGAAAATGGGGGTCAACTGATGCCAGTCAAGTGGGGTGTGTGTGGCTCAATTAGTGGAAACGAGGGAGACTGTGGTTGGAGTCCCCTCGCTGTGTTTCTAAAAGAACCAAGATGAACAAGTCATGGCTCTCAGAGCACTTTTCTTCCCCTGGGTCAGCCAGGGGACGGCAAAGGCACGCGTATTTTTGAGAGTGCTTCATGCAAAGCATCTTTTTCATCTTGAAAATGGGGGTCAACTGATGCCAGTCAAGTGGGGTGTGTGTGGCCCAATTAGTGGAAACGAGGGAGACTGTGGTTGGAGTCCCCTCGCTGTGTTTCTAAAAGAACCAAGATGAACAAGTCATGGCTCTCAGAGGACTTTTCTTCCCCTGGGTCAGCCAGGGGACGTTAAAGGCACGCGTATTTTTAAGAGTGCTTCATGCAAAGCATCTTTTTCATCTTGAAAATGGGGGTCAACTGATGCCAGTCAAGTGGGGTGTGTGTGGCCCAATTAGTGGAAACGAGGGAGACTGTGGTTGGAGTCCCCTCGCTGTGTTTCTAAAAGAACCAAGATGAACAAGTCATGGCTCTCAGAGGACTTTTCTTCCCCTGGGTCAGCCAGGGGACGTTAAAGGCACGCGTATTTTTGAGAGTGCTTCATGCAAAGCATCTTTTTCATCTTGAAAATGGGGGTCAACTGATGCCAGTCAAGTGGGGTGTGTGTGGCCCATTTAGTGGAAACGAGAGAGACTGTGGTTGGAGTCCCCTCGCTGTGTTTCTAAAAGAACCAAGATGAACAAGTCATGGCTCTCAGAGGACTTTTCTTCCCCTGGGTAAGCCAGGGGATGGCAAAGGCACGCGTATTTTTGAGAGTGCTTCATGCAAAGCATCTTTTTCATTTTGAAAATGGGGGTCAACTGATGCCAGTCAAGTGGGGTGTGTATGGCCCAATTAGTGGAAACAAGGGAGACTGTGGTTGGAGTCCCCTCGCTGTGTTTCTAAAAGAACCAAGATGAACAAGTCATGGCTCTCAGAGGACTTTTCTTCCCCTGGGTCAGCCAGGGGACGGCAAAGGCATGCGTATTTTTGAGAGTGCTTCATGCAAAGCATCTTTTTCATCTTGAAAATGGGGGTCAACTGATGCCAGTCAAGTGGGGTGTGTGTGGCCCAATTAGTGGAAACGAGGGAGACTGTGGTTGGAGTCCCCTCGCTGTGTTTCTAAAAGAACCAAGATGAACAAGTCATGGCTCTCAGAGGACTTTTCTTCCCCTGGGTCAGCCAGGGGACGGCAAAGGCACGCGTATTTTTGAGAGTGCTTCATGCAAAGCATCTTTTTCATCTTGAAAATGGGGGTCAACTGATGCCAGTCAAGTGGGGTGTGTGTGGCCCAATTAGTGGAAACGAGGGAGACTGTGGTTGGAGTCCCCTCGCTGTGTTTCTAAAAGAACCAAGATGAACAAGTCATGGCTCTCAGAGGACTTTTCTTCCCCTGGGTCAGCCAGGGGACGGCAAAGGCACGCGTATTTTTGAGAGTGCTTCATGCAAAGCATCTTTTTCATCTTGAAAATGGGGGTCAACTGATGCCAGTCAAGTGGGGTGTGTGTGGCCCATTTAGTGGAAACGAGGGAGACTGTGGTTGGAGTCCCCTCGCTGTGTTTCTAAAAGAACCAAGATGAACAAGTCATGGCTCTCAGAGGACTTTTCTTCCCCTGGGTCAGCCAGGGGATGGCAAAGGCACGCGTATTTTTGAGAGTGCTTCATGCAAAGCATCTTTTTCATTTTGAAAATGGGGGTCAACTGATGCCAGTCAAGTGAGGTGTGTGTGGCCCAATTAGTGGAAAAAAGGGAGACTGTGGTTGGAGTCCCCTCGCTGTGTTTCTAAAAGAACCAAGATGAACAAGTCATGGCTCTCAGAGGACTTTTCTTCCCCTGGGTCAGCCAGGGGACGGCAAAGGCATGCGTATTTTTGAGAGTGCTTCATGCAAAGCATCTTTTTCATCTTGAAAATGGGGGTCAACTGATGCCAGTCAAGTGGGGTGTGTGTGGCCCAATTAGTGGAAACGAGGGAGACTGTGGTTGGAGTCCCCTCGCTGTGTTTCTAAAAGAACCAAGATGAACAAGTCATGGCTCTCAGAGGACTTTTCTGCCCCTGGGTCAGCCAGGGGACGGCAAAGGCACGCGTATTTTTGAGAGTGCTTCATGCAAAGCATCTTTTTCATCTTGAAAATGGGGGTCAACTGATGCCAGTCAAGTGGGGTGTGTGTGGCCCAATTAGTGGAAACGAGGGAGACTGTGGTTGGAGTCCCCTCGCTGTGTTTCTAAAAGAACCAAGATGAACAAGTCATGGCTCTCAGAGGACTTTTCTTCCCCTGGGTCAGCCAGGGGACGGCAAAGGCACGCGTATTTTTGAGAGTGCTTCATGCAAAGCATCTTTTTCATCTTGAAAATGGGGGTCAACTGATGCCAGTCAAGTGGGGTGTGTGTGGCCCATTTAGTGGAAACGAGAGAGACTGTGGTTGGAGTCCCCTCGCTGTGTTTCTAAAAGAACCAAGATGAACAAGTCATGGCTCTCAGAGGACTTTTCTTCCCCTGGGTCAGCCAGGGGATGGCAAAGGCACACGTATTTTTGAGAGTGCTTCATGCAAAGCATCTTTTTCATCTTGAAAATGGGGGTCAACTGATGCCAGTCAAGTGGGGTGTGTGTGGCCCAATTAGTGGAAACAAGGGAGACTGTGGTTGGAGTCCCCTCGCTGTGTTTCTAAAAGAACCAAGATGAACAAGTCATGGCTCTCAGAGGACTTTTCTTCCCCTGGGTCAGCCAGGGGACGGCAAAGGCATGCGTATTTTTGAGAGTGCTTCATGCAAAGCATCTTTTTCATCTTGAAAATGGGGGTCAACTGATGCCAGTCAAGTGGGGTGTGTGTGGCCCAATTAGTGGAAACGAGGGAGACTGTGGTTGGAGTCCCCTCGCTGTGTTTCTAAAAGAACCAAGATGAACAAGTCATGGCTCTCAGAGGACTTTTCTTTCCCTGGGTCAGCCAGGGGACGGCAAAGGCACGCGTATTTTTGAGAGTGCTTCATGCAAAGCATCTTTGTCATCTTGAAAATGGGGTTCAACTGATGCCAGTCAAGTGGGGTGTGTGTGGCCCAATTAGTGGAAACGAGGGAGACTGTGGTTGGAGTCCCCTCGCTGTGTTTCTAAAAGAACCAAGATGAACAAGTCATGGCTCTCAGAGGACTTTTCTTCCCCTGGGTCAGCCAGGGGACGTTAAAGGCACGCGTATTTTTGAGAGTGCTTCATGCAAAGCATCTTTTTCATCTTGAAAATGGGGGTCAACTGATGCCAGTCAAGTGGGGTGTGTGTGGCCCAATTAGTGGAAACGAGGGAGACTGTGGTTGGAGTCCCCTCGCTGTGTTTCTAAAAGAACCAAGATGAACAAGTCATGGCTCTCAGAGGACTTTTCTTCCCCTGGGTCAGCCAGGGGACGGCAAAGGCACGCGTATTTTTGAGAGTGCTTCATGCAAAGCATCTTTTTCATCTTGAAAATGGGGGTCAACTGATGCCAGTCAAGTGGGGTGTGTGTGGCCCATTTAGTGGAAACGAGAGAGACTGTGGTTGGAGTCCCCTCGCTGTGTTTCTAAAAGAACCAAGATGAACAAGTCATGGCTCTCAGAGGACTTTTCTTCCCCTGGGTCAGCCAGGGGATGGCAAAGGCACGCGTATTTTTGAGAGTGCTTCATGCAAAGCATCTTTTTCATCTTGAAAATGGGGGTCAACTGATGCCAGTCAAGTGGGGTGTGTGTGGCCCAATTAGTGGAAACGAGGGAGACTGTGGTTGGAGTCCCCTCGCTGTGTTTCTAAAAGAACCAAGATGAACAAGTCATGGCTCTCAGAGGACTTTTCTTCCCCTGGGTCAGCCAGGGGACGGCAAAGGCATGCGTATTTTTGAGAGTGCTTCATGCAAAGCATCTTTTTCATCTTGAAAATGGGGGTCAACTGATGCCAGTCAAGTGGGGTGTGTGTGGCCCAATTAGTGGAAACGAGGGAGACTGTGGTTGGAGTCCCCTCGCTGTGTTTCTAAAAGAACCAAGATGAACAAGTCATGGCTCTCAGAGGACTTTTCTTCCCCTGGGTCAGCCAGGGGACGGCAAAGGCACGCGTATTTTTGAGAGTGCTTCATGCAAAGCATCTTTTTCATCTTGAAAATGGGGGTCAACTGATGCCAGTCAAGTGGGGTGTGTGTGGCCCAATTAGTGGAAACGAGGGAGACTTTGGTTGGAGTCCCCTCGCTGTGTTTCTAAAAGAACCAAGATGAACAAGTCATGGCTCTCAGAGGACTTTTCTTCCCCTGGGTCAGCCAGGTGATGGCAAAGGCACGCGTATTTTTGAGAGTGCTTCATGCAAAGCATCTTTTTCATCTTGAAAATGGGGTCAACTGATGCCAGTCAAGTGGGGTGTGTGTGGCCCAATTAGTGGAAACGAGGGAGACTGTGGTTGGAGTCCCCTCGCTGTGTTTCTAAAAGAACCAAGATGAACAAGTCATGGCTCTCAGAGGACTTTTCTTCCCCTGGGTCAGCCAGGGGACGGCAAAGGCATGCGTATTTTTGAGAGTGCTTCATGCAAAGCATCTTTTTCATCTTGAAAATGGGGGTCAAATGATGCCAGTCAAGTGGGGTGTGTGTGGCCCAATTAGTGGAAACGAGGGAGACTGTGGTTGGAGTCCCCTCGCTGTGTTTCTAAAAGAACCAAGATGAACAAGGCATGGCTCTCAGAGGACTTTTCTTCCCCTGGGTCAGCCAGGGGACGGCAAAGGCACGCGTATTTTTGAGAGTGCTTCATGCAAAGCATCTTTTTCATCTTGAAAATGGGGGTCAACTGATGCCAGTCAAATGGGGTGTGTGTGGCCCAATTAGTGGAAACGAGGGAGACTGTGGTTGGAGTCCCCTCGCTGTGTTTCTAAAAGAACCAAGATGAACAAGTCATGGCTCTCAGAGGACTTTTATTCCCCTGGGTCAGCCAGGGGACGGCAAAGGCACGCGTATTTTTGAGAGTGCTTCATGCAAAGCATCTTTTTCATCTTGAAAATGGGGGTCAACTGATGCCAGTCAAGTGGGGTGTGTGTGGCCCAATTAGTGGAAACGAGGGAGACTGTGGTTGGAGTCCCCTCGCTGTGTTTCTAAAAGAACCAAGATGAACAAGTCATGGCTCTCAGAGGACTTTTCTTCCCCTGGGTCAGCCAGGGGACGGCAAAGGCATGCGTATTTTTGAGAGTGCTTCATGCAAAGCATCTTTTACATCTTGAAAATGGGGGTCAACTGATGCCAGTCAAGTGGGGTGTGTGTGGCCCAATTAGTGGAAACGAGGGAGACTGTGGTTGGAGTCCCCTCGCTGTGTTTCTAAAAGAACCAAGATGAACAAGTCATGGCTTTCAGAGGACTTTTCTTCCCCTGGGTCAGCCAGGGGACGGCAAAGGCACGCGTATTTTTGAGCGTGCTTCATGAAAAGCATCTTTTTCATCTTGAAAATGGGGGTCAACTGATGCCAGTCAAGTTGGGTGTGTGTGGCCCAATTAGTGGAAACGAGGGAGACTGTGGTTGGAGTCCCCTCGCTGTGTTTCTAAAAGAACCAAGATGAACAAGTCATGGCTCTCAGAGGACTTTTCTTCCCCTGGGTCAGCCAGGGGACGGCAATGGCACACGTATTTTTGAGAGTGCTTCATGCAAAGCATCTTTTTCATCTTGAAAATGGGGGTCAACTGATGCCAGTCAAGTGGGGTGTGTGAGGCCCAATTAGTGGAAACAAGGGAGACTGTGGTTGGAGTCCCCTCGCTGTGTTTCTAAAAGAACCAAGATGAACAAGTCATGGCTCTCAGAGGACTTTTCTTCCCCTGGGTCAGCCAGGGGACGGCAAAGGCACGCGTATTTTTGAGAGTGCTTCATGCAAAGCATCTTTTTCATCTTGAAAATGGGGGTCAACTGATGCCAGTCAAGTGGGGTGTGTGTGGCCCAATTAGTGGAAACGAAGGAGACTGTGGTTGGAGTCCCCTCGCTGTGTTTCTAAAAGAACCAAGATGAACAAGTCATGGCTCTCAGAGGACTATTCTTCCCCTGGGTCAGCCAGGGGACGGCAAAGGCATGCGTATTTTTGAGAGTGCTTCATGCAAAGCATCTTTTTCATCTTGAAAATGGGGGTCAACTGATGCCAGTCAAGTGGGGTGTGTGTGGCCCAATTAGTGGAAACGAGGGAGACTGTGGTTGGAGTCCCCTCGCTGTGTTTCTAAAAGAACCAAGATGAACAAGTCATGGCTCTCAGAGGACTTTTCTTCCCCTGGGTCAGCCAGGGGACGGCAAAGGCACGCGTATTTTTGAGAGTGCTTCATGCAAAGCATCTTTTTCATCTTGAAAATGGGGGTCAACTGATGCCAGTCAAGTGGGGTGTGTGTGGCCCAATTAGTGGAAACGAGGGAGACTGTGGTTGGAGTCCCCTCGCTGTGTTTCTAAAAGAACCAAGATGAACAAGTCATGGCTCTCAGAGGACTTTTCTTCCCCTGGGTCAGCCAGGGGACGGCAAAGGCACGCGTATTTTTGAGAGTGCTTCATGCAAAGCATCTTTTTCATCTTGAAAATGGGGGTCAACTGATGCCAGTCAAGTGGGGTGTGTGTGGCCCAATTAGTGGAAACGAGGGAGACTGTGGTTGGAGTCCCCTCGCTGTGTTTCTAAAAGAACCAAGATGAACAAGTCATGGCTCTCAGAGGACTTTTCTTTCCCTGGGTCAGCCAGGGGACGGCAAAGGCACGCGTATTTTTGAGAGTGCTTCATGCAAAGCATCTTTTTCATCTTGAAAATGGGGGTCAACTGATGCCAGTCAAGTGGGGTGTGTGTGGCCCAATTAGTGGAAACGAGGGAGACTGTGGTTGGAGTCCCCTCGCTGTGTTTCTAAAAGAACCAAGATGAACAAGTCATGGCTCTCAGAGGACTTTTCTTTCCCTAGGTCAGCCAGGGGACGGCAAAGGCACGCGTATTTTTGAGAGTGCTTCATGCAAAGCATCTTTTTCATCTTGAAAATTGGGGTCAACTGATGCCAGTCAAGTGGGGTGTGTGTGGCCCAATTAGTGGAAACGAGGGAGACTGTGGTTGGAGTCCCCTCGCAGTGTTTCTAAAAGAACCAAGATGAACAAGTCATGGCTCTCAGAGAACTTTTCTTCCCCTGGGTCAGCCAGGGAACGGAAAGGCACGCGTATTTTGAGAGTGCTTCATGCAAAGCATCTTTTTCATCTTGAAAATGGGGGTCAACTGATGCCAGTCAAGTGGGGTGTGTGTGGCCCAATTAGTGGAAACGAGGGAGACTGTGGTTGGAGTCCCCTCGCTGTGTTTCTAAAAGAACCAAGATGAACAAGTCATGGCTCTCAGAGGACTTTTCTTCCCCTGTGTCAGCCAGGGGACGGCAAAGGCACGCGTATTTTTGAGAGTGCTTCATGCAAAGCATCTTTTTCATCTTGAAAATGGGGGTCAACTGATGCCAGTCAAGTGGGGTGTGTGTGGCCCAATTAGTGGAAACGAGGGAGACTGTGGTTGGAGTCCCCTCGCTGTGTGTCTAAAAGAACCAAGATGAACAAGTCATGGCTCTCAGAGGACTTTTCTTTCCCTGGGTCAGCCAGGGGACGGCAAAGGCACGCGTATTTTTGAGAGTGCTTCATGCAAAGCATCTTTTTCATCTTGAAAATGGGGGTCAACTGATGCCAGTCAAGTGGGGTGTGTGTGGCCCAATTAGTGGAAACGAGGGAGACTGTGGTTGGAGTCCCCTCGCTGTGTTTCTAAAAGAACCAAGATGAACAAGTCATGGCTCTCAGAGGACTTTTCTTCCCCTGGGTCAGCCAGGGAACGGCAAAGGCACGCGTATTTTTGAGAGTGCTTCATGCAAAGCATCTTTTTCATCTTGAAAATGGGGGTCAACTGATGCCAGTCAAGTGGGGTGTGTGTGGCCCAATTAGTGGAAACGAGGGAGACTGTGGTTGGAGTCCCCTCGCTGTGTTTCTAAAAGAACCAAGATGAACAAGTCATGGCTCTCAGAGGACTTTTCTTCCCCTGGGTCAGCCAGGGGACGGCAAAGACACGCGTATTTTTGAGAGTGCTTCATGCAAAGCATCTTTTTCATGTTGAAATTGGGGGTCAACTGATGCCAGTCAAGTGGGGTGTGTGTGGCCCAATTAGTGGAAACGAGGGAGACTGTGGTTGGAGTCCCCTCGCTGTGTTTCTAAAAGAACCAAGATGAACAAGTCATGGCTTCCAGAGGACTTTTCTTCCCCTGGGTCAGCCAGGGGACGGCAAAGGCACGCGTATTTTTGAGAGTGCTTCATGCAAAGCATCTTTTTCATCTTGAAAATGGGGGTCAACTGATGCCAGTCAAGTGGGGTGTGTGTGGCCCAATTAGTGGAAACTAGGGAGACTGTGGTTGGAGTCCCCTCGCTGTGTTTCTAAAAGAACCAAGATGAACAAGTCATGGCTCTCAGAGAACTTTTCTTCCCCTGGGTCAGCCAGGGAACGGCAAAGGCACGCGTATTTTTGAGAGTGCTTCATGCAAAGCATCTTTTTCATCTTGAAAATGGGGGTCAACTGATGCCAGTCAAGTGGGGTGTGTGTGGCCCAATTAGTGGAAACGAGGGAGACTGTGGTTGGAGTCCCCTCGCTGTGTTTCTAAAAGAACCAAGATGAACAAGTCATGGCTCTCAGAGGACTTTTCTTCTCCTGGGTCAGCCAGGGGACGGCAAAGGCACGCGTATTTTTGAGAGTGCTTCATGCAAAGCATCTTTTTCATCTTGAAAATGGGGGTCAACTGATGCCAGTCAAGTGGGGTGTGTGTGGCCCATTTAGTGGAAACGAGAGAGACTGTGGTTGGAGTACCCTCGCTGTGTTTCCAAAAGAACCAAGATGAGCAAATCATGGCTCTCAGAGGACTTTTCTTCCCCTGTGTCAGCCAGTGGACGGCAAATGCACGCGTATTTTTGAGAGTGCTTCATGCAAAGCATCTTTTTCATCTTGAATATGGGGGTCAACTGATGCCAGTCAAGTGGGGTGTGTGTGTCCCAATTAGTGGAAACGAGGGAGACTGTGGTTGGAGTCCCCTCGCTGTGTTTCTAAAAGAACCAAGATGAACAAGTCATGGCTCTCAGAGGACTTTTCTTTCCCTGGGTCAGCCAGGGGACGGCAAAGGCACGCGTATTTTTGAGAGTGCTTCATGCAAAGCATCTTTTTCATCTTGAAAATGGGGGTCAACTGATGCCAGTCAAGTGGGGTGTGTGTGGCCCAATTAGTGGAAACGAGGGAGACTGTGGTTGGAGTCCCCTCGCTGTGTTTCTAAAAGAACCAAGATGAACAAGTCATGGCTTTCAGAGGACTTTTCTTCCCCTGGGTCAGCCAGGGAACGGCAAAGGCACGCGTATTTTTGAGAGTGCTTCATGCAAAGCATCTTTTTCATCTTGAAAATGGGGGTCAACTGATGCCAGTCAAGTGGGGTGTGTGAGGCCCAATTAGTGGAAACAAGGGAGACTGTGGTTGGAGTCCCCTCGCTGTGTTTCTAAAAGAACCAAGATGAACAAGTCATGGCTCTCAGAGGACTTTTCTTCCCCTGGGTCAGCCAGGGGACGGCAAAGGCACGCGTATTTTTGAGAGTGCTTCATGCAAAGCATCTTTTTCATCTTGAAAATGGGGGTCAACTGATGCCAGTCAAGTGGGGTGTGTGTGGCCCAATTAGTGGAAACGAAGGAGACTGTGGTTGGAGTCCCCTCGCTGTGTTTCAAAAAGAACCAAGATGAACAAGTCATGGCTCTCAGAGGACTTTTCTTCCCCTGGGTCAGCCAGGGGACGGCAAAGGCACGCGTATTTTTGAGAGTGCTTGATGCAAAGCATCTTTTTCATCTTGAAAATGGGGGTCAACTGATGCCAGTCAAGTGGGGTGTGTGTGGCCCAATTAGTGGAAACGAGGGAGACTGTGGTTGGAGTCCCCTCGCTGTGTTTCTAAAAGAACCAAGATGAACAAGTCATGGCTCTCAGAGGACTTTTCTTCCCCTGGGTCAGCCAGGGGACGGCAAAGGCACGCGTATTTTTGAGAGTGCTTCATGCAAAGCATCTTTTTCATCTTGAAAATGGGGGTCAACTGATGCCAGTCAAGTGGGGTGTGTGTGGCCCAATTAGTGGAAACGAGGGAGACTGTGGTTGGAGTCCCCTCGCTGTGTTTCTAAAAGAACCAAGATGAACAAGTCATGGCTCTCAGAGGACTTTTCTTCCCCTGGGTCAGCCAGGGGACGGCAAAGGCACGCGTATTTTTGAGAGTGCTTCTTTTTGATCTTGAAAATGGGGGTCAACTGATGCCAGTCAAGTGGGGTGTGTGTGGCCCAATTAGTGGAAACGAGGGAGACTGTGGTTGGAGTCCCCTCGCTGTGTTTCTAAAAGAACCAAGATGAACAAGTCATGGCTCTCAGAGGACTTTTCTTCCCCTGGGTCAGCCAGGGGACGGCAAAGGCACGCGTATTTTTGAGAGTGCTTTATGCAAAGCATCTTTTTCATCTTGAAAATGGGGGTCAACTGATGCCAGTCAAGATGGGTGTGTGTGGCCCAATTAGTGGAAACGAAGGAGACTGTGGTTGGAGTCCCCTCGCTGTGTTTCTAAAAGAACCAAGATGAACAAGTCATGGCTCTCAGAGGACTTTTCTTCCCCTGGGTCAGCCAGGGGACGGCAAAGGCACGCGTATTTTTGAGAGTGCTTCATGCAAAGCATCTTTTTCATCTTGAAAATGGGGGTCAACTGATGCCAGTCAAGTGGGGTGTGTGTGGCCCAATTAGTGGAAACGAGGGAGACTGTGGTTGGAGTCCCCTCGCTGTGTTTCTAAAAGAACCAAGATGAACAAGTCATGGCTCTCAGAGGACTTTTCTTCCCCTGGGTCAGCCAGGGGACGGCAAAGGCACGCGTATTTTTGAGAGTGCTTCATGCAAAGCATCTTTTTCATCTTGAAAATGGGGGTCAACTGATGCCAGTCAAGTGGGGTGTGTGTGGCCCAATTAGTGGAAACGAGGGAGACTGTGGTTGGAGTCCCCTCGCTGTGTTTCTAAAAGAACCAAGATGAACAAGTCATGGCTCTCAGAGGACTTTTCTTCCCCTGGGTCAGCCAGGGGACGGCAAAGGCACGCGTATTTTTGAGAGTGCTTCATGCAAAGCATCTTTTTCATCTTGAAAATGGGGGTCAACTGATGCCAGTCAAGTGGGGTGTGTGTGGCCCAATTAGTGGAAACGAGGGAGACTGTGGTTGGAGTCCCCTCGCTGTGTTTCTAAAAGAACCAAGATGAACAAGTGATGGCTCTCAGAGGACTTTTCTTTCCCTGGGTCAGCCAGGGGACGGCAAAGGCACGCGTATTTTTGAGAGTGCTTCATGCAAAGCATCTTTTTCATCTTGAAAATGGGGGTCAACTGATGCCAGTCAAGTGGGGTGTGTGTGGCCCAATTAGTGGAAACGAGGGAGACTGTGGTTGGAGTCCCCTCGCTGTGTTTCTAAAAGAACCAAGATGAACAAGTCATGGCTCTCAGAGGACTTTTCTTCCCCTGGGTCAGCCAGGGAACGGCAAAGGCACGCGTATTTTTGAGAGTGCTTCATGCAAAGCATCTTTTTCATCTTGAAAATGGGGGTCAACTGATGCCAGTCAAGTGGGGTGTGTGAGGCCCAATTAGTGGAAACAAGGGAGACTGTGGTTGGAGTCCCCTCGCTGTGTTTCTAAAAGAACCAAGATGAACAAGTCATGGCTCTCAGAGGACTTTTCTTCCCCTGGGTTAGCCAGGGGACGGCAAAGGCACGCGTATTTTTGAGAGTGCTTCATGCAAAGCATCTTTTTCATCTTGAAAATGGGGGTCAACTGATGCCAGTCAAGTGGGGTGTGTGTGGCCCAATTAGTGGAAACGAAGGAGACTGTGGTTGGAGTCCCCTCGCTGTGTTTCAAAAAGAACCAAGATGAACAAGTCATGGCTCTCAGAGGACTTTTCTTCCCCTGGGTCAGCCAGGGGACGGCAAAGGCACGCGTATTTTTGAGAGTGCTTCATGCAAAGCATCTTTTTCATCTTGAAAATGGGGGTCAACTGATGCCAGTCAAGTGGGGTGTGTGTGGCCCAATTAGTGGAAACGAGGGAGCCTGTGGTTGGAGTCCCCTCGCTGTGTTTCTAAAAGAACCAAGATGAACAAGTCATGGCTCTCAGAGGACTTTTCTTCCCCTGGGTCAGCCAGGGGACGGCAAAGGCACGCGTATTTTTGAGAGTGCTTCATGCAAAGCATCTTTTTCATCTTGAAAATGGGGGTCAACTGATGCCAGTCAAGTGGGGTGTGTGTGGCCCAATTAGTGGAAACGAGGGAGACTGTGGTTGGAGTCCCCTCGCTGTGTTTCTAAAAGAACCAAGATGAACAAGTCATGGCTCTCAGAGGACTTTTCTTCCCCTGGGTCAGCCAGGGGACGGCAAAGGCACGCGTATTTTTGAGAGTGCTTCTTTTTCATCTTGAAAATGGGGGTCAACTGATGCCAGTCAAGTGGGGTGTGTGTGGCCCAATTAGTGGAAACGAGGGAGACTGTGGTTGGAGTCCCCTCGCTGTGTTTCTAAAAGAACCAAGATGAACAAGTCATGGCTCTCAGAGGACTTTTCTTCCCCTGGGTCAGCCAGGGGACGGCAAAGGCACGCGTATTTTTGAGAGTGCTTCATGCAAAGCATCTTTTTCATCTTGAAAATGGGGGTCAACTGATGCCAGTCAAGTGGGGTGTGTGTGGCCCAATTAGTGGAAACGAGGGAGACTGTGGTTGGAGTCCCCTCGCTGTGTTTCTAAAAGAACCAAGATGAACAAGTCATGGCTCTCAGAGGACTTTTCTTTCCCTGGGTCAGCCAGGGGACGGCAAAGGCACGCGTATTTTTGAGAGTGCTTCATGCAAAGCATCTTTTTCATCTTGAAAATGGGGGTCAACTGATGCCAGTCAAGTGGGGTGTGTGTGGCCCAATTAGTGGAAACGAGGGAGACTGTGGTTGGAGTCCCCTCGCTGTGTTTCTAAAAGAACCAAGATGAACAAGTCATGGCTCTCAGAGGACTTTTCTTCCCCTGGGTCAGCCAGGGAACGGCAAAGGCACGCGTATTTTTGAGAGTGCTTCATGCAAAGCATCTTTTTCATCTTGAAAATGGGGGTCAACTGATGCCAGTCATTTGGGGTGTGTGTGGCCCAATTAGTGGAAACGAGGGAGACTGTGGTTGGAGTCCCCTCGCGGTGTTTCTAAAAGAACCAAGATGAACAAGTCATGGCTCTCAGAGGATTTTTCTTCCCCTGGGTCAGCCAGGGGACGGCAAAGGCACGCGTATTTTTGAGAGTGCTTCATGCAAAGCATCTTTTTCATCTTGAAAATGGGGGTCAACTGATGCCAGTCAAGTGGGGTGTGTGTGGCCCAATTAGTGGAAACGAGGGAGACTGTGGTTGGAGTCCCCTCGCTGTGTTTCTAAAAGAACCAAGATGAACAAGTCATGGCTTTCAGAGGACTTTTCTTCCCCTGGGTCAGCCAGGGAACGGCAAAGGCACGCGTATTTTTGAGAGTGCTTCATGCAAAGCATCTTTTTCATCTTGTAAATGGGGGTCAACTGATGCCAGTCAAGTGGGGTGTGTGAGGCCCAATTAGTGGAAACAAGGGAGACTGTGGTTGGAGTCCCCTCGCTGTGTTTCTAAAAGAACCAAGATGAACAAGTCATGGCTCTCAGAGGACTTTTCTTCCCCTGGGTCAGCCAGGGGACGGCAAAGGCACGCGTATTTTTGAGAGTGCTTCATGCAAAGCATCTTTTTCATCTTGAAAATGGGGGTCAACTGATGCCAGTCAAGTGGGGTGTGTGTGGCCCAATTAGTGGAAACGAAGGAGACTGTGGTTGGAGTCCCCTCGCTGTGTTTCTAAAAGAACCAAGATGAACAAGTCATGGCTCTCAGAGGACTTTTCTTCCCCTGGGTCAGCCAGGGGACGGCAAAGGCACGCGTATTTTTGAGAGTGCTTCATGCAAAGCATCTTTTTCATCTTGAAAATGGGGGTCAACTGATGCCAGTCAAGTGGGGTGTGTGTGGCCCAATTAGTGGAAACGAGGGAGACTGTGGTTGGAGTCCCCTCGCTGTGTTTCTAAAAGAACCAAGATGAACAAGTCATGGCTCTCAGAGGACTTTTCTTCCCCTGGGTCAGCCAGGGGACGGCAAAGGCACGCGTATTTTTGAGAGTGCTTCATGCAAAGCATCTTTTTCATCTTGAAAATGGGGGTCAACTGATGCCAGTCAAGTGGGGTGTGTGTGGCCCAATTAGTGGAAACGAGGGAGACTGTGGTTGGAGTCCCCTCGCTGTGTTTCTAAAAGAACCAAGATGAACAAGTCATGGCTCTCAGAGGACTTTTCTTCCCCTGGGTCAGCCAGGGGACAGCAAAGGCACGCGTATTTTTGAGAGTGCTTCATGCAAAGCATCTTTTTCATCTTGAAAATGGGGGTCAACTAATGCCAGTCAAGTGGGGTGTGTGTGGCCCAATTAGTGGAAACGAGGGAGACTGTGGTTGGAGTCCCCTCGCTGTGTTTCTAAAAGAACCAAGATGAACAAGTCATGGCTCTCAGAGGACTTTTCTTTCCCTGGGTCAGCCAGGGGACGGCAAAGGCACGCGTATTTTTGAGAGTGCTTCATGCAAAGCATCTTTTTCATCTTGAAAATGGGGGTCAACTGATGCCAGTCAAGTGGGGTGTGTGTGGCCCAATTAGTGGAAACGAGGGAGACTGTGGTTGGAGTCCCCTCGCTGTGTTTCTAAAAGAACCAAGATGAACAAGTCATGGCTCTCAGAGGACTTTTCTTCCCCTGGGTCAGCCAGGGAACGGCAAAGGCACGCGTATTTTTGAGAGTGCTTCATGCAAAGCATCTTTTTCATCTTGAAAATAGGGGTCAACTGATGCCAGTCAAGTGGGGTGTGTGTGGCCCAATTAGTGGAAACGAGGGAGACTGTGGTTGGAGTCCCCTCGCTGTGTTTCTAAAAGAACCAAGATGAACAAGTCATGGCTCTCAGAGGACTTTTCTTCCCCTGGGTCAGCCAGGAGACGGCAAAGGCACGCGTATTTTTGAGAGTGCTTCATGCAAAGCATCTTTTTCATCTTGAAAATAGGGGTCAACTGATGCCAGTCAAGTGGGGTGTGTGTGGCCCATTTAGTGGAAACGAGAGAGACTGTGGTTGGAGTCCCCTCGCTGTGTTTCCAAAAGAACCAAGATGAGCAAGTCATGGCTCTCAGAGGACTTTTCTTCCCCTGTGTCAGCCAGTGGACGGCAAAGGCACGCGTATTTTTGAGAGTGCTTCATGCAAAGCATCTTTTTCATCTTGAAATTGGGGGTCAACTGATGCCAGTCAAGTGGGGTGTGTGTGGCCCAATTAGTGGAAACGAGGGAGACTGTGGTTGGAGTCCCCTCGCTGTGTTTCTAAAAGAACCAAGATGAACAAGTCATGGCTTCCAGAGGACTTTTCTTCCCCTGGGTCAGCCAGGGGACGGCAAAGGCACGCGTATTTTTGAGAGTGCTTCATGCAAAGCATCTTTTTCATCTTGAAAATGGGGGTCAACTGATGCCAGTCAAGTGGGGTGTGTGTGGCCCAATTAGTGGAAACTAGGGAGACTGTGGTTGGAGTCCCCTCGCTGTGTTTCTAAAAGAACCAAGATGAACAAGTCATGGCTCTCAGAGAACTTTTCTTCCCCTGGGTCAGCCAGGGAACGGCAAAGGCACGCGTATTTTTGAGAGTGCTTCATGCAAAGCATCTTTTTCATCTTGAAAATGGGGGTCAACTGATGCCAGTCAAGTGGGGTGTGTGTGGCCCAATTAGTGGAAACGAGGGAGACTGTGGTTGGAGTCCCCTCGCTGTGTTTCTAAAAGAACCAAGATGAACAAGTCATGGCTCTCAGAGGACTTTTCTTCTCCTGGGTCAGCCAGGGGACGGCAAAGGCACGCGTATTTTTGAGAGTGCTTCATGCAAAGCATCTTTTTCATCTTGAAAATGGGGGTCAACTGATGCCAGTCAAGTGGGGTGTGTGTGGCCCATTTAGTGGAAACGAGAGAGACTGTGGTTGGAGTACCCTCGCTGTGTTTCCAAAAGAACCAAGATGAGCAAATCATGGCTGACAGAGGACTTTTCTTCCCCTGTGTCAGCCAGTGGACGGCAAATGCACGCGTATTTTTGAGAGTGCTTCATGCAAAGCATCTTTTTCATCTTGAAAATGGGGGTCAACTGATGCCAGTCAAGTGGGGTGTGTGTGTCCCAATTAGTGGAAACGAGGGAGACTGTGGTTGGAGTCCCCTCGCTGTGTTTCTAAAAGAACCAAGATGAACAAGTCATGGCTCTCAGAGGACTTTTCTTTCCCTGGGTCAGCCAGGGGACGGCAAAGGCACGCGTATTTTTGAGAGTGCTTCATGCAAAGCATCTTTTTCATCTTGAAAATGGGGGTCAACTGATGCCAGTCAAGTGGGGTGTGTGTGGCCCAATTAGTGGAAACGAGGGAGACTGTGGTTGGAGTCCCCTCGCTGTGTTTCTAAAAGAACCAAGATGAACAAGTCATGGCTTTCAGAGGACTTTTCTTCCCCTGGGTCAGCCAGGGAACGGCAAAGGCACGCGTATTTTTGAGAGTGCTTCATGCAAAGCATCTTTTTCATCTTGAAAATGGGGGTCAACTGATGCCAGTCAAGTGGGGTGTGTGAGGCCCAATTAGTGGAAACAAGGGAGACTGTGGTTGGAGTCCCCTCGCTGTGTTTCTAAAAGAACCAAGATGAACAAGTCATGGCTCTCAGAGGACTTTTCTTCCCCTGGGTCAGCCAGGGGACGGCAAAGGCACGCGTATTTTTGAGAGTGCTTCATGCAAAGCATCTTTTTCATCTTGAAAATGGGGGTCAACTGATGCCAGTCAAGTGGGGTGTGTGTGGCCCAATTAGTGGAAACGAAGGAGACTGTGGTTGGAGTCCCCTCGCTGTGTTTCTAAAAGAACCAAGATGAACAAGTCATGGCTCTCAGAGGACTTTTCTTCCCCTGGGTCAGCCAGGGGACGGCAAAGGCACGCGTATTTTTGAGAGTGCTTCATGCAAAGCATCTTTTTCATCTTGAAAATGGGGGTCAACTGATGCCAGTCAAGTGGGGTGTGTGTGGCCCAATTAGTGGAAACGAAGGAGACTGTGGTTGGAGTCCCCTCGCTGTGTTTCTAAAAGAACCAAGATGAACAAGTCATGGCTCTCAGAGGACTTTTCTTCCCCTGGGTCAGCCAGGGGACGGCAAAGGCACGCGTATTTTTGAGAGTGCTTCATGCAAAGCATCTTTTTCATCTTGAAAATGGGGGTCAACTGATGCCAGTCAAGTGGGGTGTGTGTGGCCCAATTAGTGGAAACGAGGGAGACTGTGGTTGGAGTCCCCTCGCTGTGTTTCTAAAAGAACCAAGATGAACAAGTCATGGCTCTCAGAGGACTTTTCTTCCCCTGGGTCAGCCAGGGGACGGCAAAGGCACGCGTATTTTTGAGAGTGCTTCTTTTTCATCTTGAAAATGGGGGTCAACTGATGCCAGTCAAGTGGGGTGTGTGTGGCCCAATTAGTGGAAACGAGGGAGACTGTGGTTGGAGTCCCCTCGCTGTGTTTCTAAAAGAACCAAGATGAACAAGTCATGGCTCTCAGAGGACTTTTCTTCCCATGGGTCAGCCAGGGGACGGCAAAGGCACGCGTATTTTTGAGAGTGCTTCATGCAAAGCATCTTTTTGATCTTGAAAATGGGGGTCAACTGATGCCAGTCAAGTGGGGTGTGTGTGGCCCAATTAGTGGAAACGAGGGAGACTGTGGTTGGAGTCCCCTCGCTGTGTTTCTAAAAGAACCAAGATGAACAAGTCATGGCTCTCAGAGGACTTTTCTTCCCCTGGGTCAGCCAGGGAACGGCAAAGGCACGCGTATTTTTGAGAGTGCTTCATGCAAAGCATCTTTTTCATCTTGAAAATGGGGGTCAACTGATGCTAGTCATTTGGGTTGTGTGTGGCCCAATTAGTGGAAACGAGGGAGACTGTGGTTGGAGTCCCCTCGCTGTGTTTCTAAAAGAACCAAGATGAACAAGTCATGGCTCTCAGAGGACTTTTCTTCCCCTGGGTCAGCCAGGGAACGGCAAAGGCACGCGTATTTTTGAGAGTGCTTCATGCAAAGCATCTTTTTCATCTTGAAAATGGGGGTCAACTGATGCCAGTCAAGTGGGGTGTGTGAGGCCCAATTAGTGGAAACAAGGGAGACTGTGGTTGGAGTCCCCTCGCTGTGTTTCTAAAAGAACCAAGATGAACAAGTCATGGCTCTCAGAGGACTTTTCTTCCCCTGGGTCAGCCAGGGGATGGCAAAGGCACGCGTATTTTTGAGAGTGCTTCATGCAAAGCATCTTTTTCATCTTGAAAATGGGGGTCAACTGATGCCAGTCAAGTGGGGTGTGTGTGGCCCAATTAGTGGAAACGAAGGAGACTGTGGTTGGAGTCCCCTCGCTGTGTTTCTAAAAGAACCAAGATGAACAAGTCATGGCTCTCAGAGGACTTTTCTTCCCCTGGGTCAGCCAGGGGACGGCAAAGGCACGCGTATTTTTGAGAGTGCTTCATGCAAAGCATCTTTTTCATCTTGAAAATGGGGGTCAACTGATGCCAGTCAAGTGGGGTGTGTGTGGCCCAATTAGTGGAAACGAGGGAGACTGTGGTTGGAGTCCCCTCGCTGTGTTTCTAAAAGAACCAAGATGAACAAGTCATGGCTCTCAGAGGACTTTTCTTCCCCTGGGTCAGCCAGGGGACGGCAAAGGCACGCGTATTTTTGAGAGTGCTTCATGCAAAGCATCTTTTTCATCTTGAAAATGGGGGTCAACTGATGCCAGTCAAGTGGGGTGTGTGTGTCCCAATTAGTGGAAACGAGGGAGACTGTGGTTGGAGTCCCCTCGCTGTGTTTCTAAAAGAACCAAGATGAACAAGTCATGGCTCTCAGAGGACTTTTCTTCCCCTGGGTCAGCCAGGGGACGGCAAAGGCACGCGTATTTTTGAGAGTGCTTCATGCAAAGCATCTTTTTCATCTTGAAAATGGGGGTCAACTGATGCCAGTCAAGTGGGGTGTGTGTGGCCCAATTAGTGGAAACGAGGGAGACTGTGGTTGGAGTCCCCTCGCTGTGTTTCTAAAAGAACCAAGATGAACAAGTCATGGCTCTCAGAGGACTTTTCTTTCCCTGGGTCAGCCAGGGGACGGCAAAGGCACGCGTATTTTTGAGAGTGCTTCATGCAAAGCATCTTTTTCATCTTGAAAATGGGGGTCAACTGATGCCAGTCAAGTTGGGTGTGTGTGGCCCAATTAGTGGAAACGAGGGAGACTGTGGTTGGAGTCCCCTCGCTGTGTTTCTAAAAGAACCAAGATGAACAAGTCATGGCTCTCAGAGGACATTTCTTCCCCTGGGTCAGCCAGGGAACGGCAAAGGCACGCGTATTTTTGAGAGTGCTTCATGCAAAGCATCTTTTTCATCTTGAAAATAGGGGTCAACTGATGCCAGTCAAGTGGGGTGTGTGTGGCCCAATTAGTGGAAACGAGGGAGACTGTGGTTGGAGTCCCCTCGCTGTGTTTCTAAAAGAACCAAGATGAACAAGTCATGGCTCTCAGAGGACTTTTCTTCCCCTGGGTCAGCCAGGAGACGGCAAAGGCACGCGTATTTTTGAGAGTGCTTCATGCAAAGCATCTTTTTCATCTTGAAAATAGGGGTCAACTGATGCCAGTCAAGTGGGGTGTGTGTGGCCCATTTAGTGGAAACGAGAGAGACTGTGGTTGGAGTCCCCTCGCTGTGTTTCCAAAAGAACCAAGATGAGCAAGTCATGGCTCTCAGAGGACTTTTCTTCCCCTGTGTCAGCCAGTGGACGGCAAAGGCACGCGTATTTTTGAGAGTGCTTCATGCAAAGTATCTTTTTCATCTTGAAAATGTGGGTCAACTGATGCCAGTCAAGTGGGGTGTGTGTGGCCCAATTAGTGGAAACGAGGGAGACTGTGGTTGGAGTCCCCTCGCTGTGTTTCTAAAAGAACCAAGATGAACAAGTCATGACTCTCAGAGGACTTTTCTTTCCCTGGGTCAGCCAGGGGACGGCAAAGGCACACGTATTTTTGAGAGTGCTTCATGCAAAGCATCTTTTTCATCTTGAAAATGGGGGTCAACTGATGCCAGTCAAGTGGGGTGTGTGTGGCCCAATTAGTGGAAACGAGGGAGACTGTGGTTGGAGTCCCCTCGCTGTGTTTCTAAAAGAACCAAGATGAACAAGTCATGGCTCTCAGAGGACTTTTCTTCCCCTGGGTCAGCCAGGGAACGGCAAAGGCACGCGTATTTTTGAGAGTGCTTCATGCAAAGCATCTTTTTCATTTTGAAAATGGGGGTCAACTGATGCCAGTCAAGTGGGGTGTGTGTGGCCCAATTAGTGGAAACGAGGGAGACTGTGGTTGGAGTCCCCTCGCTGTGTTTCTAAAAGAAACAAGATGAACAAGTCATGGCTCTCAGAGGACTTTTCTTCCCCTGGGTCAGCCAGGGGACGGCAAAGGCACGTGTATTTTTGAGAGTGCTTCATGCAAAGAATCTTTTTCATCTTGAAAATGGGGGTCAACTGATGCCAGTCAAGTGGGGTGTGTGTGGCCCAATTAGTGGAAACGAGGGAGACTGTGGTTGGAGTCCCCTCGCTGTGTTTCTAAAAGAACCAAGATGAACAAGTCATGGCTCTCAGAGGACTTTTCTTCCCCTGGGTCAGCCAGGGGACGGCAAAGGCATGCATATTTTTGAGAGTGCTTCATGCAAAGCATCTTTTTCATCTTGAAAATGGGGGTCAACTGATGCCAGTCAAGTGGGGTGTGTGTGGCCCAATTAGTGGAAACGAGGGAGACTGTGGTTTGAGTCCCCTCGCTGTGTTTCCTAAAGAACCAAGATGAACAAGTCATGGCTCTCAGAGGACTTTTATTCCCCTGGGTCAGCCAGGGGACGGCAAAGGCACGCGTATTTTTGAGAGTGCTTCATGCAAAGCATCTTTTTCATCTTGAAAATGGGGGTCAACTGATGCCAGTCAAGTGGGGTGTGTGTGGCCCAATTAGTGGAAACGAGGGAGACTGTGTTTGGAGTCCCCTCGCTGTGTTTCTAAAAGAACCAAGATGAACAAGTCATGGCTCTAAGAGGACTTTTCTTCCCCTGGGTCAGCCAGGGGATGGCAAAGGCACGCGTATTTTTGAGAGTGCTTCATGAAAAGCATCTTTTTCATCTTGAAAATGGGGGTCAACTGATGCCAGTCAAGTGGGGTGTGTGTGGCCCAATTAGTGGAAACGAGGGAGACTGTGGTTGGAGTCCCCTCGCTGTGTTTCTAAAAGAACCAAGATGAACAAGTCATGGCTCTCAGAGGACTTTTGTTCCCCTGGGTCAGCCAGGGGGCGGCAAAGGCACGCGTATTTTTGAGAGTGCTTCATGCAAAGCATCTTTTTCATCTTGAAAATGGGGGTCAACTGATGCCAGTCAAGTGGGGTGTGTGAGGCCCAATTAGTGGAAAGGAGGGAGACTGTGGTTGGAGTCCCCTCGCTGTGTTTCTAAAAGAACCAAGATGAACAAGTCCTGGCTCTCAGAGGACTTTTCTTCCCCTGGGTCAGCCAGGGGACGGCAAAGGCACGCGTATTTTTGAGAGTGCTTCATGCAAAGCATCTTTTTCATCTTGAAAATGGGGGTCAACTGATGCCAGTCAAGTGGGGTGTGTGTGGCCCAATTAGTGGAAACGAGGGAGACTGTGGTTGGAGTCCCCTCGCTGTGTTTCTAAAAGAACCAAGATGAACAAGTCATGGCTCTCAGAGGACTTTTCTTCCCCTGGGTCAGCCAGGGGACGGCAAAGGCACGCGTATTTTTGAGAGTGCTTCATGCAAAGCATCTTTTTCATCTTTAAAATGGGGGTCAACTGATGCCAGTCAAGTGTGGTGTGTGTGGCCCAATTAGTGGAAACGAGGGGGACTGTGGTTGGAGTCCCCTCGCTGTAATTCTAAAAGAACCAAGATGAACAAGTCATGGCTCTCAGAGGACTTTTCTTCCCCTGGGTCAGCCAGGGGACGGCAAAGGCATGCGTATTTTTGAGAGTGCTTCATGCAAAGCATCTTTTTCATCTTGAAAATGGGGGTCAACTGATGCCAGTCAAGTGGGGTGTGTGTGGCCCAATTAGTGGAAATGAGGGAGACTGTGGTTGGAGTCCCCTCGCTGTGTTTCTAAAAGAACCAAGATGAACAAGTCATGGCTCTCAGAGGACTTTTATTCCCCTGGGTCAGCCAGGGGACGGCAAAGGCACGCGTATTTTTGAGAGTGCTTCATGCAAAGCATCTTTTTCATCTTGAAAATGGGGGTCAACTGATGCCAGTCAAGTGGGGTGTGTGTGGCCCAATTAGTGGAAACGAGGGAGACTGTGGTTGGAGTCCCCTCGCTGTGTTTCTAAAAGAACCAAGATGAACAAGTCATGGCTCTAAGAGGACTTTTCTTCCCCTGGGTCAGCCAGGGGACGGCAAAGGCACGCGTATTTTTGAGAGTGCTTCATCAAAAGCATCTTTTTCATCTTGAAAATGGGGGTCAACTGATGCCAGTCAAGTGGGGTGTGTGTGGCCCAATTAGTGGAAACGAGGGAGACTGTGGTTGGAGTCCCCTCGCTGTGTTTCTAAAAGAACCAAGATGAACAAGTCATGGCTCTCAGAGGACTTTTGTTCCCCTGGGTCAGCCAGGGGACGGCAAAGGCACGCGTATTTTTGAGAGTGCTTCATGCAAAGCATCTTTTTCATCTTGAAAATGGGGGTCAACTGATGCCAGTCAAGTGGGGTGTGTGAGGCCCAATTAGTGGAAACGAGGGAGACTGTGGTTGGAGTCCCCTCGCTGTGTTTCTAAAAGAACCAAGATGAACAAGTCCTGGCTCTCAGAGGACTTTTCTTCCCCTGGATCAGCCAGGGGACGGCAAAGGCACGCGTATTTTTGAGAGTGCTTCATGCAAAGCATCTTTTTCATCTTGAAAATGGGGGTCAACTGATGCCAGTCAAGTGGGGTGTGTGTGGCCCAATTAGTGGAAACGAGGGAGACTGTGGTTGGAGTCCCCTCGCTGTGTTTCTAAAAGAACCAAGATGAACAAGTCATGGCTCTCAGAGGACTTTTCTTCCCCTGGGTCAGCCAGGGAACGGCAAAGGCACGCGTATTTTTGAGAGTGCTTCATGCAAAGCATCTTTTTCATCTTGAAAATGGGGGTCAACTGATGCCAGTCAAGTGGGGTGTGTGTGGCCCAATTAGTGGAAACGAGGGAGACTGTGGTTGGAGTCCCCTTGCTGTGTTTCTAAAAGAACCAAGATGAACAATTCATGGCTCTCAGAAGACTTTTCTTCCCCTGGGTCAGCCAGGGGACGGCAAAGGCACGCGTATTTTTGAGAGTGCTTCATGCAAAGCATCTTTTTCATCTTGAAAATGGGGGTCAACTGATGCCAGTCAAGTGGGGTGTGTGTGGCCCAATTAGTGGAAACGAGGGAGACTGTGGTTGGAGTCCCCTCGCTGTGTTTCTAAAAGAACCAAGATGAACAAGTCATGGCTCTCAGAGGACTTTTCTTCCCCTGGGTCAGCCAGGGGACGGCAAAGGCACGCGTATTTTTGAGAGTGCTTCATGCAAAGCATCTTTTTCATCTTGAAAATGGGGGTCAACTGATGCCAGTCAAGTGGGGTGTGTGTGGCCCAATTAGTGGAAACGAGGGAGACTGTGGTTGGAGTCCCCTCGCTGTGTTTCTAAAAGAACCAAGATGAACAAGTCATGGCTCTCAGAGGACTTTTCTTCCCCTGGGTCAGCCAGGGGACGGCAAAGGCACGCGTATTTTTGAGAGTGCTTCATGCAAAGCATCTTTTTCATCTTGAAAATGGGGGTCAACTGATGCCAGTCAAGTGGGGTGTGTGTGGCCCAATTAGTGGAAAAGAGGGAGACTGTGGTTGGAGTCCCCTCGCTGTGTTTCTAAAAGAACCAAGATGAACAAGTCATGGCTCTCAGAGGACTTTTCTTCCCCTGGGTCAGCCAGGGAACGGCAAAGGCACGCGTATTTTTGAGAGTGCTTCATGCAAAGCATCTTTTTCATCTTGAAAATGGGGGTCAACTGATGCCAGTCAAGTGGGGTGTGTGTGGCCCAATTAGTGGAAACGAGGGAGACTGTGGTTGGAGTCCCCTCGCTGTGTTTCTAAAAGAACCAAGATGAACAAGTCATGGCTCTCAGAGGAATTTTCTTCCCCTGGGTCAGCCAGGGGACGGCAAAGGCACGCGTATTTTTGAGAGTGCTTCATGCAAAGCATCTTTTTCATCTTGAAAATGGGGGTCAACTGATGCCAGTCAAGTGGGGTGTGTGTGGCCCAATTAGTGGAAACGAGGGAGACTGTGGTTGGAGTCCCCCCGCTGTGTTTCTAAAAGAACCAAGATGAACAAGTCATGGCTCTCAGAGGACTTTTCTTTCTTTGGGTCAGCCAGGGGACGGCAAAGGCACGCGTATTTTTGAGAGTGCTTCATGCAAAGCATCTTTTTCATCTTGAAAATGGGAGTCAACTGATGCCAGTCAAGTGGGGTGTGTGTGGCCCAATTAGTGGAAACGAGGGAGACTGTGGTTGGAGTCCCCTCGCTGTGTTTCTAAAAGAACCAAGATGAACAAGTCATGGCTCTCAGAGGACTTTTCTTTCCCTGGGTCAGCCAGGGGACGGCAAAGGCACGCGTATTTTTGAGAGTGCTTCATGCAAAGCATCTTTTTCATCTTGAAAATGGGGGTCAACTGATGCCAGTCAAGTGGGGTGTGTGTGGCCCAATTAGTGGAAACGAGGGAGACTGTGGTTGGAGTCCCCCCGCTGTGTTTCTAAAAGAACCAAGATGAACAAGTCATGGCTCTCAGAGGACTTTTCTTCCCCTGGGTCAGCCAGGGGACGGCAAAGGCACACGTATTTTTGAGAGTGCTTCATGCAAAGCATCTTTTTCATCTTGAAAATGGGGGTCAACTGATGCCAGTCAAGTGGGGTGTGTGTGGCCCAATTAGTGGAAACGAGGGAGACTGTGGTTGGAGTCCCCTCGCTGTGTTTCTAAAAGAACCAAGATGAACAAGTCATGGCTCTCAGAGGACTTTTCTTCCCCTGGGTCAGCCAGGGGACGGCAAAGGCACGCGTATTTTTGAGAGTGCTTCATGCAAAGCATCTTTTTCATCTTGAAAATGGGGGTCAACTGATGCCAGTCAAGTGGGGTGTGTGTGGCCCAATTAGTGGAAACGAGGGAGACTGTGGTTGGAGTCCCCTCGCTGTGTTTCTAAAAGAACCAAGATGAACAAGTCATGGCTCTCAGAGGACTTTTCCTCCCCTGGGTCAGCCAGGGGACGGCAAAGGCACGCGTATTTTTGAGAGTGCTTCATGCAAAGCATCTTTTTCATCTTGAAAATGGGGGTCAACTGATGCCAGTCAAGTGGGGTGTGTGTGGCCCATTTAGTGGAAACGAGAGAGACTGTGGTTGGAGTCCCCTCGCTATGTTTTACATGATTTTCGAAAGGCATGACATGCCTAAGAGGTTGAGTTTCATCATCTGCAACTTGTTGGCAACAGAAAGGCTGCCTTTACACCCTTTTGAGACCGAAGATTTTCGAGACTTTATGCCCATTGCAGTGCCCCAAGAGCCGATGGTCAGTCGTCACTCCTTCTCCAAAAAAGGCTTGCCCGCGCTACCACAGTAGGTCACACACAACCTCACCGATTCCTTGAGAAACTCTGTGTGTGACAGCGTGCATTTCAACACAGATACTTGGACCAGTAAGCATGGACAGGGGAGTTACATGTTGCTGACTGGCCACTGGGTAACTATGGCGAGAGATGGAGAAGGGTTTGCTGTACAAGTCTTGCCGTCCCCACGACTTGTGTGTCAATCCTTCCTCTGTATGTACAAGTTCCTCCACTGCTTCTGCCTCCTCAACCTCGTGTGGGTCCTCCACCTCGGCCCAAACCCTGTGTGGTCAGGCTACCCTTCCTTGTAACTGCGCCCAAGGAATCCCACACATCTCATTACTATGCTGGCAGCAGAGCTCAAGGCCATCATGCGGTCAAATGTTTACTTTGAAATGTAGGGGAAATGTGAGACACCGCTGAGGAATTGTGAACGGTTAGCTCTAAAGAGTGAGACCGAGTTTCATCAATGGTTGTCTACAGTCAACCAGCAGTCAGGGAAGGTTGGGTGCGACAATGATGCAAACCAGTCTGCGACCCTTCTTCAGGGCAATGTGACACACGTGCCTTGTATGGCTCACGTGTTGAACCTGGTTGTCCAGCAATTTTTAAAACACTATCCCTGCCTACATGGCCTTCTGCAGAGGGCACGGTGTAACGCCTGCCTGGATCGACACACTCAGATGGGCTGTAAAGGATAGGCTAGAGGCAACCCACTCACCAAGCTGGACACCCAGAACCCTGAAACCCTTTAACCCCTATACAGTGATTTGGAATTACACAGGTCCCACGTTGATCAATACCTGTGGAAGGCTGCAGTTCCAGAGAATAGTAGCCATGCAGGTTCAAAAACATTAATTGAGGAAGAGGAACAGAATGGGATGGCCAGGACTTAATCAGAAAACAAGCAGAGGTGAAATGCGGATCGGCCAACGAGGTACATAAACAGCAAGCAGGAAACGTAGTCAGGTAACAAGCACACAAACTCATAAAACTGAACTGGGGGTAACAGTAACAAGAGGTTCATAGCTTTGTCTGGCAGTGGTCTGCAGACAGGAGGGGCCTAAAAAAGGGTGTGGTGTCTTCCCATTGGGACCAGAGTACAAACTGATTGAGTGGACTACGTTGGTGACTTAAAAGCCGTGTGCGGCAATGATGCAAACCTGTCTGCGGCCCTTCGTCAGGGCAATGTGACACACGGGCCTTGTATGGCTCACGTGTTGAATCTGATTCTCCAGCAATTTTTAAAATACCATCCCGGCCTACATGGCCTTGTGCAGCGGGCACGCTGCTATGTGGTCACTTTCATCCTTCGCACCCAGCAGCTCAACAACTTTCATCGCTCCGGAAGTCTTAGGTTCTGGCAGTTAAACGCCGGAAATGCGATGTTCCGACACGCAGGAATTGGAATCTGCACATGTTGCAGCGTGTGTTGCAGCACCGCAGAGCCCTGCTGAAATACGGTATGACGTATACCCTGGGCTAACTTGATCCAGAGGTGGTGCAGATCACGCTGCTGGAGTGGTGTCAGATCAAGGACCTATGCACCCTTCTACACAGTTTCCAAATGTCGACGAAGATGTTTAGCACTGGCAATGCCATTCTCAGCGTGACAATTCTGGTCACCTACATGATGGAGCACACTGTAAGCATTATTCGGAGTCAGGTATTGGTCCAAGAGGAAGGTGAGGAAGTACAGGAGGAGTCATATGCAGAAGGGATAATAAGATCTACAAGGTCCATACGGTAAGCGGCACCTAGGCAGCAGTTATGGTGGGGGATAGGGATTAACAAGGGCGCATAGTATCAGCAAAAATTGTTGAGGAAGGTGCAGGAGCCATGAAGAAATGGAGGACGAACTTGCGATGGGCATGGAAGACTCAGCAGATGAGTGAGAGCTTGCTCACATTTCGGTTGTGCGAGGTTGTGGGGAGAGGGCAGAGGAAGGAGGCACGATTCTCACCTCTCTGCCACCAACACACCAAGGACTTGGTCCTCCTGGATGCACAAGACACATGAGCGGCTTCTTGCTGCACTACCTACAACATGACCCTCGGATTGTACGAATTCGAAGTAATGCTAACTACTGGGTTGCCACACTGTTAGATCCCCGGTACAAGACAAAATTTGGCGAAAAAATTCATGCCATATAAAGGGACGCACGTGTGCAGGAGTATCTTCAGAAGGTGTTACGCAATCTTTGATCTGCTTTTCCACTAAACACCAGTGCTGCACAGAGTGAATCTCAACGGTTTGTCATGGATAGGAGGAAATGGTCTTTTACTTGTCCACATCTGAGGGACCGAGGGGTGGCTGTTGTGCTGAGATGCCATTGAGTACGGTGTCCCTGCAGAGTTGCACTTTTGGTCATATACAAAATGAGTTGAAAAAGGACAGATGCGGGTGAAAAGGGGAACAGGTGTGTTGGAAAGGGGAAAAAAGTTTTGGTCCGTGGGTTTGGTGGTTAAGCAAAAGTAACATTTGATGAAGAAACACCATCTGTTACGGTGGGACTGGCAGATTTGGATAAGGTGGTATATACTATGTTACAGCTATATAACGAAAATTAATAAGAAAAGAAAGAGAAAGGTATATATCCCCATCAGCAGTCAGTGTCCACCGTGCTCCCAGATGGAAAAGGAGAGGTTGGCAACTGGAAGGTTCGGTGGAGGATACAGAGCTGTGTGGCTATGAAACTAATAGTAGCCTGAATCAAGTTAGACGCCACTCGGATCTTGAGACTGGGAGCCCTGTTAGCGTCACAGGGTCCACACGCCCACCCAGCCCAGGAACTCCCTGTTAACATCACAGGGGCCATTCAGTATGCTGACCGTGTGCATTGGGGCCATACCTGTGAACAGCAGGCACATCAGCAGCAGCAGGCCTGTTAATGCCACTGGGCTGCACAAGCAGGACTTGTAGGACAGGAGCTGGTCTTAACCGTTCTGCGTTACCAACTGTGGTGGCGGCCTGCATCAACGCCCTATCCCTGCCTACCTCTGGCCTAAAGCCACAATGGGTTCAACACATGGAGGTGTGCTCTTTCGGAGCATAATAGAAGACTGCGCACCTCCTTGTTGTCTCCAGCACCTTCTATAACCTGGGTCCGCCCCAAACCAGGGTGGACCACAATGCACCTCCTGGAGACAAAAGCAGAGTGATACGTCATGAGTGGCATAACTAGCGTCCTATTTGGAACCGCAACTTCAATGATGACCTCATGGCTGTCATGACCCAAACACCTCACCAGTCATCGTCTGACCATCAATAATGAGGTGACAAGTCATAGGGGCGGGCCTCTGCAAGCCATTTGGGAGTGGCCTGGCCACATCGTCAGGACACCTGATGCCCTGTGGTCTAAATGGGCCCCCCACATCACGGGCAGGGCCAAAGAGTTCATTACCGGACCTAGTTTCTGATGCAGTAAGTGCCTGACCATAGTCAGTTGCATGAAATACAGTCTCTGAAAAAAGACTATCAGCTTTAGCATGGTGTCTATGCACAACACAGGACTTAGACCCGTCACGGAGTGCAAGTACCTGTGCAAAGAGGCTTTTCGCACTAAGTGTGGGAGCATGCGCTGTAGCCCGAAATGAAGACTTAGCCTCAGGAATGGCACAGTCAGGCTGAGCATACTCACTAGGCGAAACACTGGAGTTAGGCTGCGGCTGGGGTAATTCGTCACACGCATACGCACTAGCTGCCTCTCCACACTTACACGTGGAGGAGAAAGCAGCCAGCTGGACAACCCGAGGCACAGGCCTAAATGGCAGCTGATGCCTGGGCGCAACTGAAACCGCAGCAGGCTGCTTGCGTTTAAGGCGTCACCGTTTTGTAACAACAAATAACATCCAAAAGAACAGGTGTACTTCTTCCCATGGATAATCTGATATGTTCCCTTTTTTCATGGACACGACCATCGCTAACAAATGTAGATGAGGCCAAATCAGCAGCTGCTTCAATGGATCTGAATTGCTCCATAAAGTGGCCTCTCCTCCACCCCAATTTCAAGATCCCAAATACTCCATTCCTCTGTGGTGTCAATCCAATCGCACTTGCTTCCTAACAGCTCTCAAGTTTCCACCAGCCCTGCTGAGTATGGGGTGACAGAGATGGTTGAGTTTGCATAGCTGTTCAGTCGCACTATAGCGAGTTCCTCGAGGTAGCAAGTTCCATGAGACAGGGGAAATGATCTGCGCAGATAGCTTGAAGCTTTGTGACTGGGATCCAGGCCCCGATGAAGAAGGTGCTGAGTCTAATCTACACCCTCATTTACAAATAGTAAATCCTCCTGGTGGAGACAATGGGGAACATGATGAGGAGCACAGATACCTGATTGGAAGGACAACTTTACTATTCGGTCAAGGCAGGAAGAGGTTGTCTCGGAGGACTCAGGACGAGGGGAATGAAAACACACAGGGTTATTGATGAGGTTGGAGACAACACTTAGTGTCAAACCAAAGTCAGCCAGTCGATGAGGTCAGCAGAGGAGGTGGAGGAGGATGCTACTGACGACGAGGTTACGTTGCGTCTTCCTGGCCAGAGACAATGTACTGGAAGCACGTCAACAACTGAATCCTGGACCACAACTTTGACTCTGAGCAGATGTCGTGTTGGCTATGCAGGTCGCATGGGCTGTAAGCCTTTCTTAGCCTGTGAATTTTTGGACATCGCAAAGGATCACCCAAGTCATGGAATCTGTAAGATTTGTCAAAAATCTGTAAGTAGAAGGCAAAAACTCACACTTTTGAGTACTTCCTCCATGAAGTATCACATGGATATGAATTGACAGCGTGAAGGTGTATTGCTCAGCTTTAGCAACTGTCAACGTAATATGCTTATTTGCCGTTCATTGCATGCATTGTTGCAGACTACACACAAGGGGCTGCTGTTTTTTTGGATCTGCCTTTAGTCACTATAGCAATAGAAAATTGCTCTTCGGGGGTGGACTTGGAGATGCTGTCTATGAACAGAATGAAAAGCTAAAGGTGTGTGTTACAGCAAGGAGCCACCGCGGAAACACTTTGTTCAATTGTGAGGGGAGTTGTGTTGTTCTTTGATGATGAGCACTGTAACGTCAGTGAGCAGCATCCTGTGCCACAGACCAACATTCTTACAGTGCTGTCTATACTGTTTACCGTGAGAGGAGCATAAAGTCTGTATTTCTGGCAACTGGACATCACAGTACCCGGGTACGGTAGGCTGTGCCCAGACAATAATGCGGGCACAAAACACTTTGTTTTATTAGCAAAACACATATCTGTTCTGGGTAGACCGAATATATAGACAATAAGACTTGCTGCCTCTGCACTGTCAAATTGTTACGTACAGTTTAAATCATAGAGGGACAGCAACACATGTTTGCATTGACTGTTGCTTTTCAAGATTTCCATGACTGTGTTGCAGAGCTGTGTGGTTTGCATTCACACTGTTATCATCTGCAATATCTGTGAGGCTTTAGCTAACAAGGGTATTCAGGGGGGGGTCATGTGTTTTGTCTATGTTTAGGTAGATAACTTGAAAGCTCTTGTGATGCGCCACTGGTAAGTCGTGTTCGCACACACACACACACACACACACACACGCACAAACACACAATTACTGCTACACAGAGGGATTAGCAGGTAGTAGGCAACAGAATAGATTGTTCAATTATTTTAATTGTATGCATGGTTCTTATTGTTTGTTTTGGTAAAGTTAAACAATCATTTATCAACCCAACTGGCTAGAGTCCTTTTCCTTTAGCCTGGTTTTGCTGCATACTGGGGAGCCCACCCTGTACACGACTTAAAATGAAGCATAAGTCGCAATGTGAATTTCACTGTGCTACAATGGGGACTAGCGTGCCTGTGCAACCACCGCCTGCCCCATCAAGTGCATCTGCGTGCTCTTCATCCTCTGTGACTGTGGGGACAGCAGTCACACATGGTTTTTCACACTGAACTTCCACTCCTTAACCCGCAACAGGTAGTGTGATTGGCAGGTCATCACTTGTTTTGGAAGTGGAAACAGAAGGTATTGTTGAGCTGTCAGACATCGAACGAACCATCATTGGATGCAGGCTACATTATATCCACGCCTGCACCTTCGTCACAGATTGCCTGGACTACCTGCAGTTAATAATTGCATTCCAGAAATGGAAAGGAGTGTAGAATGCACATGTGTTGTACCTTGCTTGGCAGCAAAGGAACACTAACTTAGTATTCCAGACAATTTTAGGAAGGCAGAAAAAGAGTCAGCTCTTTGTGCAAATTAAATAGCGTGGCAAAAGTTGACAGATGGGTACAGTGGCCGTGTTCTGTGGGTACCAGGACAGTAAAAGAAGCTTCACTTTCTATCCCTCGTAATGATCAAATGCAGCAAGGAATTCCCTGAGTTTGCTATAAAATTAGCATAGCAAAATGGGCATGAGTGTAGAATGCAGAGGTGCTTGAGATTGCTTGGCACCAGTGGCACAATAAAGGAGTCCTACAGGCATTTTTTGTATACCACTAAGTGGCAGTATTTTTTGCTATAATTATAGCTTATTAAAAACAGAGCAGGAGGGTGTCATGCAGAGGTGCTAGAAATAGCTTGGCACCAGTGGGGCACTAATGGAATACAACAGCCAGTTCTATGATGCCACAAAATGGCAGTATTTTGTGCTATAATTATAGATTATTAAAAACAGAGCAGGAGGGTGTCATGCAGAGGTGCTAGAAATAGCTTGGCACCAGTGGGGCACTAATGGAATACAACAGCCAGTTCTATGATGCCACTAAATGGCAGTATTTTGTGCTATAATTATAGATTATTAAAAACAGAGCAGGAGGGTGTCATGCAGAGGTGCTGCACATAGATTTGCACCAGTGGGGCATTAATGGAATACAACAGCCAGTTCTATGATGCCACTAAATGGCAGTATTTTGTGCTATAATTATAGATTATTAAAAACAGAGCAGGAGGGTGTCATGCAGAGGTGCTGCACATAGATTTGCACCAGTGGGGCAATAATGGAATACAACAGCCAGTTCTATGATGCCACTAAATGGCAGTATTTTTTGCTATCATTATAGCTTATTAAAAATAGAGCAAGAGGGTGTCATGCAGAGGTGCTGCACATAGATTTGCACCAGTGGGGCATTAATGGAGTACAACAGCCACTTCTTGTATGCCACTAAGTTTACTCAATTTTTGGTATTATAATGTATTAGTAACAATGAGTTTGAGTGTGCAATGCAGGCAGACGTGCTGCAAATATCTTTCCACTAGTGTGACTACACAAAAGTACAATAGCCACGTTTAGGATGCCACTAGGTACACTGACTGTTTGCTAGTATAATGGCTTAGTTAAAAAGAGTTTGAGTGTGCAATGCAGGCAGACGTGCTGCAAATATCTTTCCACTAGTGTGACTAGACAAAAGTACAATAGCCACGTTTAGGATGCCACTAGGTACACTGACTGTTTGCTAGTATAATGGCTTAGTTAAAAAGAGTTTGAGTGTGCAATGCAGGCAGACGTGCTGCAAATATCTTTCCACTAGTGTGACTAGACAAAAGTAAAAAGTACAATAGCCACGTTTAGGATGCCACTAGGTACACTGACTGTTTGCTAGTATAATGGCTTAGTTAAAAAGAGTTTGAGTGTGCAATGCAGGCAGACGTGCTGCAAATATCTTTCCACTAGTATGACTACACAAAAGTACAATAGCCACGTTTAGGATGCCACTAGGTACACTGACTGTTTGCTAGTATAATGGCTTAGTTAAAAAGAGTTTGAGTGTGCAATGCAGGCAGACGTGCTACAAATATCTTTCCACTAGTGTGACTACACAAAAGTCCAATAGCCACGTTTAGGATGCCACTAGGTACACTGACTGTTTGCTAGTATAATGGCTTAGTTAAAAAGAGTTTGAGTGTGCAATGCAGGCAGACGTGCTGCAAATATCTTTCCACTAGTGTGACTACACAAAAGTACAATAGCCACGTTTAGGATGCCACTAGATACACTGACTGTTTGCTAGTATAATGGCTTAGTTAAAAAGAGTTTGAGTGTGCAATGCAGGCAGACGTGCTGCAAATATCTTTCCACTAGTGTGACTACACAAAAGTCCAATAGCCACGTTTAGGATGCCACTAGGTACACTGACTGTTTGCTAGTATAATGGCTTAGTTAAAAAGAGTTTGAGTGTGCAATGCAGGCAGACGTGCTACAAATATCTTTCCACTAGTGTGATTAGACAAAAGTACAATAGCCACGTTTAGGATGCCACTAGGTACACTGACTGTTTGCTAATATAATGGCTTAGTTAAAAAGAGTTTGAGTGTGCAATGCAGACAGACGTGCTGCAAATATCTTTCCACTAGTGTGACTAGACAAAAGTACAATAGCCACGTTTAGGATGCCACTAGGTACACTGACTGTTTGCTAGTAAAATGGCTTAGTTAAAAAGAGTTTGAGTGTGCAATGCAGGCAGACGTGCTGCAAAAATTTTTCCACTAGTGTGACTAGACAAAAGTACAAAAGCCACGTTTAGGATGCCACTAGGTACACTGACTGTTTGCTAGTATAATGGCTTAGTTAAAAAGAGTTTGAGTGTGCAATGCAGGCAGACGTGCTGCAAATATCTTTCCACTAGTGTGACTACACAAAAGTACAATAGCCACGTTTAGGATGCCACTAGGTACACTGACTGTTTGCTAGTATAATGGCTTAGTTAAAAAGAGTTTGAGTGTGCAATGCAGACAGACGTGCTGCAAATATCTTTCCACTAGTGTGACTAGACAAAAGTACAATAGCCACGTTTAGGATGCCACTAGGTACACTAACTGTTTGCTAGTATAATGGCTTAGTTAAAAAGAGTTTGAGTGTGCAATGCAGGCAGACGTGCTGCAAATATCTTTCCACTAGTGTGACTACACAAAAGTACAATAGCCACGTTTAGGATGCCACTAGGTACACTGACTGTTTCTTAGTATAATGGCTTAGTTAAAAAGAGTTTGAGTGTGCAATGCAGGCAGACGTGCTGCAAATATCTTTCCACTAGTGTGACTACACAAAAGTACAATAGCCACATTTAGGATGCCACTAGGTACACTGACTGTTTGCTAGTATAATGGCTTAGTTAAAAAGAGTTTGAGTGTGCAATGAAGGCAGACGTGCTGCAAATATCTTTCCACTAGTGTGACTACACAAAAGTCCAATAGCCACGTTTAGGATGCCACTAGGTACACTGACTGTTTGCTAGTATAATGGCTTAGTTAAAAAGAGTTTGAGTGTGCAATGCAGGCAGACGTGCTGCAAATATCTTTCCACTAGTATGACTACACAAAAGTACAATAGCCACGTTTAGGATGCCACTAGGTACACTGACTGTTTGCTAGTATAATGGCTTAGTTAAAAAGAGTTTGAGTGTGCAATGCAGGCAGACGTGCTACAAATATCTTTCCACTAGTGTGACTACACAAAAGTCCAATAGCCACGTTTAGGATGCCACTAGGTACACTGACTGTTTGCTAGTATAATGGCTTAGTTAAAAAGAGTTTGAGTGTGCAATGCAGGCAGACGTGCTGCAAATATCTTTCCACTAGTGTGACTACACAAAAGTACAATAGCCACGTTTAGGATGCCACTAGGTAGCATATACTAGCAAACAGTCAGTGTACCTAGTGGCATCCTAAACGTGGCTATTGTACTTTTGTCTAGTCACACTAGTGGAAAGATAATGCAAATATCTTTACACTAGTGTGACTAGACAAAAGTACAATAGCCACGTTTAGGATGCCACTAGGTACACTGACTGTTTGCTAGTATAATGGCTTAGTTAAAAAGAGTTTGAGTGTGCAATGCAGGCAGACGTGCTGCAAATATCTTTCCACTAGTGTGACTAGACAAAAGTACAATAGCCACATTTAGGATGCCACTAGGTACACTGACTGTTTGCTAGTATAATGGCTTAGTTAAAAAGAGTTTGAGTGTGCAATGCAGGCAGACGTGCTGCAAATATCTTTCCACTAGTGTGACTACACAAAAGTCCAATAGCCACGTTTAGGATGCCACTAGGTACACTGACTGTTTGCTAGTATAATGGCTTAGTTAAAAAGAGTTTGAGTGTGCAATGCAGGCAGACGTGCTGCAAATGTCTTTCCACTAGTGTGACTACACAAAGTTCCAATAGCCACGTTTAGGATGCCACTAGGTACACTGACTGTTTGCTAGTATAATGGCTTAGTTAAAAAAAGTTTGAGTGTGCAATGCAGGCAGGCGTGCTGCAAATATCTTTCCACTAGTGTGACTACACAAAAGTACAATAGCCACGTTTAGGATGCCACTAGGTACACTGACTGTTTGCTAGTATAATGGCTTAGTTAAAAAGAGTTTGAGTGTGCAATGCAGGCAGACGTGCTGCAAATATCTTTCCACTAGTGTGACTACACAAAAGTCCAATAGCCACGTTTAGGATGCCACTAGGTACACTGACTGTTTGCTAGTATAATGGCTTAGTTAAAAAGAGTTTGAGTGTGCAATGCAGGCAGACGTGCTGCAAATATCTTTCCACTAGTAAGACTAGACAAAAGTACAATAGCCACTTTTAGGATGCCACTAGGTACACTGACTGTTTGCTAGTATAATGGCTTAGTTAAAAAGAGTTTGAGTGTGCAATGCAGGCAGACGTGCTGCAAATATCTTTCCACTAGTGTGACTACACAAAAGTACAATAGCCACGTTTAGGATGCCACTAGGTACTCTGACTGTTTGCTAGTATAATGGCTTAGTTAAAAAGAGTTTGAGTGTGCAATGCAGGCAGACATGCTGCAAATATCTTTCCACTAGTGTGACTAGACAAAAGTACAATAGCCACGTTTAGGATGCCACTAGGTACACTGACTGTTTGCTAGTATAATGGCTTAGTTAAAAAGAGTTTGAGTGTGCAATGCAGGCAGACGTGCTGCAAATATCTTTCCACTAGTGTGACTAGACAAAAGTACAATAGCCACGTTTAGGATGCCACTAGGTACACTGACTGTTTGCTAGTATAATGGTTTAGTTAAAAAGAGTTTGAGTGTGCAATGAAGGCAGACGTGCTGCAAATATCTTTCCACTAGTGTGACTACACAAAAGTACAATAGCCACGTTTAGGATGCCACTAGGTACACTGACTGTTTGCTAGTATAATGGCTTAGTTAAAAAGAGTTTGAGTGTGCAATGCAGGCAGACATGCTGCAAATATCTTTCCACTAGTGTGACTAGACAAAAGTACAATAGCCACGTTTAGGATGCCACTAGGTACACTGACTGTTTGCTAGTATAATGGCTTAGTTAAAAAGAGTTTGAGTGTGCAATGCAGGCAGACGTGCTGCAAATATCTTTCCACTAGTGTGACTAGACAAAAGTACAATAGCCACGTTTAGGATGCCTTTAGGTACACCGACTGTTTGCTAGTATAATGGCTTAGTTAAAAAGAGTTTGAGTGTGCAATGCAGGCAGACGTGCTGCAAATATCTTTCCACTAGTGTCACTACACAACAGTCCAATAGCCACGTTTAGGATGCCACTAGGTACACTGACTGTTTGCTAGTATAATGGCTTAGTTAAAAAGAGTTTGAGTGTGCAATGCAGGCAGACGTGCTGCAAATATCTTTCCACTAGTGTGACTACACAAAAGTCCAATAGCCACGTTTAGGATGCCACTAGGTACGCTGACTGTTTGCTAGTATAATGGCTTAGTTAAAAAGAGTTTGAGTGTGCAATGCAGGCAGACGTGCTGCAAATATCTTTCCACTAGTGTGACTACACAAAAGTCCAATAGCCACGTTTAGGATGCCACTAGGTACACTGACTGTTTGCTAGTATAACGGCTTAGTTATAATGAGTTGGAGTGTGCAGAGGACAGGAGGGTACAGTGCCAGGATTGTGGGGCTCTGGGTAGAGGAATGGAAGCCTGCCTTTCTATTTCCTCCTAATGGGTAAATGCATCGACGAAATCCCTGACCTTAGCTACACAGACGCTGTCTCTGTTTTCAGGACCTGTCACCTATGGCTCTGACCCTGCCGGTACGAGCCCTTAAAAGGACTGATAGAAAGTGCTCTCCCTAAGCTGTCCAGCGCTGTGGATGGAGCGCATACAGCTGTATCGGCGATAGGATTTAGGACGGAGCTGCGCCAGTGATGTCTGACACCAAGGACGCAGAAGGCAGATAATGGCGTGCTGGAGGAAAATGTCCGGTTTTATAATGCAGGGACATGTGACATGGACATCCTATCACACATGCCGTTGCTTCTCTGGCTAAAAGTCCACTTAGCTGTGTGTGTGTCTGGGATTGGCTGACATGCTGGCCCGCCCCACAAGACGCACGCGCTTAGGGAAGTAAGACAAGGAAAAAAAAAAAAAAAAAAAAGGCGATCGCCATTATACAAACAGCAGTGATCTGAAGGCGCTGTTCACGCACACTATACACTGAAATGTCATAATAGTGTGACTTACACTATTACAGCGGAAAGCCAGCTAGGAATTAGCTGTTTTTTTGCTGCTAGAACCGTTCTCGAACGTTTCTAGAACTATCGAGCTTTTGCAAAAAGCTCGAGTTCTAGTTCGATCTAGAACAGGCCCCAAAATTACTCGAGCCTAGAACTGGAGAACCTCGAACCGCGAACCGCGCTCAACTCTAATGTTAAGTTCTTCTATAGGGGTTAATAAGTGTATTAGTGTTCACTACAGTGAAAGTAAAATATTCTTTTTAACACTGATTTTGCAAACTTAAAAATGCCCTTATATTCAAAGTAAGAATTTGATGATACACAATCAACATTTATGTATAAGAAAAAATTCCAGCAACAAGTCCATGGAAAAATCTTCATTAAAAATTCATGTTTATTTATCAAACTTGTAAAAACAGTCCATGTTAACAATTGCCCCAACAGAGGACGCGTTTCGAACGACCAAGTTCTTAATCCGTCTCTAACTCTTCTGAGAAAAAAATGGACTCATTAAAAAGGGCTGAAACCCTAACATGAACCTCATTAACCAGTAGAAAGGTTTAGGAGGTGCAGCAAAGAAGTTCTCCTATTAACCCTACATATTCAAAGTCCCAGAGAAGACCAACCACAGTCTCTTATAGCACTAATTCCCATTATCCACATTCTAGTTTGTTTTTAATTATTTTTATTTCTATTTAAATTTTTATTTTTATTTTATTTAATTTTATTTAATTTTCGTTCTATCATTATATCATTATATCCCCCTATCACTACTTCCCAATCAGAAGCAAATTCAAAGGAAGAAGAGAAAAAAGAGAAAAAAGAGGAAATCCCCCTCTAATAGAATTTATTTCCCTAGGAATTATTTTCTATGATGTTTTTTTCATAAATTTTTAACAAACTTCCAATAGAGTCCACTCTTTTCTCAATCAGAAAAAGTACAATGGAATATATTACACATCTCATTCCTATCCGGTCCCATATTCACAATGATACAAAAAACAAAATTATAAAAATTTACAACAAATACAAAAAAACAAAAAATTACAAAAAAAATCAAAATTTTACATTTCACATGTTATTCTTCCCTAATATGCATATAACACATCATTTCTCCTGTTCAAACCCATCGGATATCTAGAAATGAGTTCTGCTACCTTCCATTCCGTGCACGGTCCTGGATAAGCGGTCTCCGGCAAATAGCAGGTGAGCTGGACAAAGCGAAATTGTTTGTGTTTACAATCAACATTTAGTATTCATAGAAGTACTCAATCTTTTGAAAGCCGTTTCTCGATGTTTCCTATTCTAAAATTTTTGCTTGGGCTACCCAAGCACAGCATGTTTAGGAAGTCAGGCCCAATAGTCACATCTTTCAGACTTCCTAAGCATGCTTTGCACAGAGTAGTCTGAGACTTTTGTGGATACTTTGCAGATAGGCAAACAGGACCACAGAATGTTGAAAAGAAGGCAGCTGCATTTAAAAGAGAAGTCACCGGGTATGTATACCATACATTGGTTTTGTATGGTCAAAGCTTTTCTTTTGTACAGGTGCATTACACTTATACCAAGTATCTATTTTTTTTGTCATGTTTGTATATAGGGTAAAAGTAGTTACAATAGTGGCTTATTGCAGGAAAGGGTAATCATTTTAACATATTTAATCTAAAAAAAAGTCTGAAATGCTGAACTCATTAAAAAGAACCTAATAGAAGATACATGCTGCCTGATAGACAAGTAACATGTATCCAACACTGGGTGTAGGATTTCAGCCATGTATGTTTGACTCTGCAGTGCTGTGGTATATCAAATAAAAACATGCATTAAAAGCCTCGAAAGACCAAGTCACACTGGTGACTATTCAAAAAAGATAGTTACTGGCAGCTTTTCCTTGCCACTACCAGTAACTCACAGGTCTCTCCCAATAATAAATAAACAGGTTAAGCTCACTGTGTAGATCAATCTCAGCTACCTTCTGGAGCCCGGACAAGGTGCTGCCACGCCTCAAGATCCAAATAGAAAAAAAGTCCAGCTTCAACAGAGGGATAACAATTGTTTTTTTCTTTTATTTTCCTTTTGGCACAAGTATACAGCACATTGCAGTCAAGATAATAACATGACCGACGTCAGCGACGCATTTCAAGTGAAAACGCACTCTTAATCAATTCTGTTTGGCTCTCCCAATAATGCACACAGTGCATTGGGCTGTAATAAGGTACTGGTGTGCAGCCTTTTCTGTGTGCTTTGGTCCCTTTAAGACCCTGTGCGCACACTGAGGATTTACCACGGATTTTGCAGCGGATTTGCCACGGATTTGCTGCAGAAAATGTGTCTAACATTGCTGCAGTGATTTCTCAGCAAATTCTATGGGTTTAAAAAAATGCTGTGCGCACACTGCATTTTCTTATACCCTCGGATTTACCCGCAGATTTTCCGCTGCGTAATTAATGAGCATGTCCCTTCTTTTCTGCAGGTATCTGCGGTTTTTGCCATAGATAATTGTAAAAATCCACAGGGACCAAACTGCGGGAAATCCGCGGTAAATCCGCGGCAAACGGCGGCAAAACTGATGCAAAAATGCGGGTGCGTTTTTACCGTGGGTGTGGGATTCTTTCAGAGGGTCTGTTTGTTTCTTAAGAAAAAGTTACTTTCTAGTGTGCACATAGCCTTAAAAGCTCTACTTTTTGGCCCTGTGGGCATGCTGCGGATTTACCGCGGATTTTGCCTCGGATTTGCTGAAAAAAATGTGTCTAACATTGCTGCAGTCAATTCCCCAGTAAAACCTATGGGTTTTAAAAAATGCTGTGCGCATATTGCCGTTTTTTTTACCCGCGGATTTTCCGCTGCAGAATTAATGAGCATGTCACTTCTTTTCCGCAGGTACCTGCGGTTTTTGCCGTAGACAATTGTAAAACTCCGCGGGGACCAACTTGCGGAAAATCGGCTGCAAATCCACGGTAAAACCGTGGCAAATTGCGGCAAAAACACGGGTGCGGTTTTACCGCGGGTGCGGGATTCTTTCAGAGGGTCCATTTTTTTCTTAAGAAAAAGGCAGTTTCTAGTGCGCACATAGCCTTAAAGTATGTTTTTCTCTGAAACACCGCAGCATTTCAGAGTCAAACATGTATTGCTGAAATCATGCTTGGATGGAGCAATATTTCAGCATCCTATTTTCCTATAAGGTTTGTTAAACATGTTGAGTCATTGGCTGAATTGTTTTCTATCTAATGCTGTTGATGGGTATGAGTGAAAAGTGCCAGAAAATGCTAATAGAAACAATTTTCAGGGTTTACTCACACTGAGGAAAAAAATGCAGCATGCTGCGTATGGTCAAGTTAATCGGACAAGACTCTCCTATTCAAGTCTATGCGGCCAAGAAAAAAATCGGAAGCCACATGGACCAGCCACATGCCGTCCATTTTTACATATACATTGCCATTCTGTAGTATAGAACATTGAAAATGGTCCAGTTAAGGGTTCTTGAATAATAGCTGCTGAGAAAAAAATGCATTGCATACAGCTAGCATACGCATATCATATGGATAGCATACAGATGGCATACGCATATCATACGGATAGCATACAGATGGCTTACGGATGTTATACAGATGCTAGGGGAGATAAACTTGTACACTTGCATTGCATTCCCATGACAAAGAGAATACCAAATGGATTTCACTTGTCCAATTATTCTTTTTGTACACTATTGTGAGCAAACCCTTAGGCCGGTTTCACACATCCGGCTTTTTGCCGTTTTACCGGATCCGGCGCTCTCCCGTACAGATAATACAGTACAATGACAGCGCTGTAACTTCCGGGTCACATGCGCCGGTCACATGACAGCATGTGACCGGCGCTTGTTGCTCTGTCATTGTACTGTATTAACTGTACGGGAGAGCGCCGGATCCGGCAAACCGGCAAAAAGCCGGATGTGTGAAACCGGCCTTAATGTGAGTAGATAAATAGAGTGTTTTGTGCTGGTGTGGTTTATTGAGTTAACAATTTGAGAATAATTTGAATAAGGTTCATTCTTAATGTAAGCAATTTATCTATACTACTGTGCTACATATCTAACAGCCAATGGTTATATAATATTATTTGAAGTTCTAAAAGAATTGCTTGACATTGATTCTTGCTTCATACTTCTTGTATGTTAAGGAATTTCCATGCTGAATGCCTATTCCTTTCTTTGAAATGACCTAAAACCTTCACAGAACGGTGCTTACTCATTTGAAATTCAGAATATAGATGAAAGTATACCAAAATAGCAAATCTCTGTGCATGGAGAGCTATAGGACCCAATGACTGTTATTTCACAAATAATCAGCGGATGAAGAAAAACATCAATCTACCACCTCAAGAGCTTATCTTTCTTGACAATTATTGATTATCATGCTTCTCTGACAATTTATAATGTACTACAGGCTTCATGACTGACAGCTACTACTAGTATATACCTGAAACTCCATATTTGGCTTTATCCTACATAGTTTTATCAGTAAAAGGACATATTGCGTGTTTTATTAAAATAATTGGCTTATTAATGTTTAACTGTTTAAAGAGACTCTGTCGAAGTCCATAACTGCTCCCATCTGATAATATAATTGTATGGATTGGGATCAATTTAATTGATAACTTATTTCATTGGGATTACAAATGCTGCCGTTTGAAAGGTGAAATTGATCAGGCATTTTATCAGATAAACATGACGAATTTGTTCAGACCTGGACACCTGGATATTTGTGGTGATTCCACTTTTTGGCACATTTCTTTTTCTTCTCGTCCATTGGTCATTTTACTTGTGCTATTGGAGATCTCTATAGGGCGGTGCCCTCTATTTGATTATCTTGTTCAGTTTTTTCATCTAGCATTTTTTCCTTCCTAGCTTAAGCTGCTTTCACACATCAGTTTTTTGGCATCAGGCTCGATCCAGCGAAAAAACTGATGCGAAAAAATTTATCAGTTGCCTTAGTTTTTTCCATCAGTTCCTTCAGTTTTTTGACATCCATAGTGATACTGAGCATGCTCAGTTTAAAAAAACTGATCCAGCAGCCGTATCCGTTTTTTTGCTGCATTACGTCGGATCCGGCGTCCATAGGATTCCATTATAAAAGACGCCGTACGACGCTGGATCCGGCGTGATACGTTTTTTCTCCGGAGACAAAAAATGCTCCCCTCAGCATTCCATTCGGCCACCGGACAAGCAAATTTTGCCGGATCCAGCGAAAGCAAGATGGAACGCAAGGCCACCCGGCACAATCCGTCGCTAATAGAAGTCTATGTGGGAAAAAACGGATCCGGCGGCAGCAGACGCCGGATCCGTTTTTTCAGGTTTTTGCCGGATTGTGCTTGATGGCAAAAAACTGATGTGTGAAAGAAGCCTTACCCATTATGTATCAGAGATATAGAATTTTCCACAGATTTGACAAGCAATTCGCCTAGTGCTTTCTCAATGGGAGATGAGATAAACTTCTCCTGCTTAGCCTTAAAATATGCTACTAAGTGGGGCCAATTAGATGGTACATGAGCATTATCTTCATACAGCCCCCTATATACTGTGTGAGGCCCCCTCTAGCACTTCTCTATACCATATGATGATTAGTGATGAGCGAGTATGCTTGTTACTACTCGGTACTCGCACGAGTATCACTGTACTCGGGTTACTCGGCGGGGACCGAGTAATCTCGCGATACTCGTGCTGTACTCGTGGTCTTCATCCCTGCATGTTGGCGCTCTTTTGAGAGCCAGTCCTCATGCAGGGATTGGCTGGCAGACCACTGCAATGCCACAGCCCTGTTAGTTGTGGAATTGCAGTGATTGGCCGGCCTGCACAGCGTGACCGAGCCTTTATACCGGCGGGCGCGCTGTGCTCTGCACACAGCCATCCAGACAGTGAGTGCAGGGAGAGTGTTGCTGCTTCAGGGAAAGGTTTGCGGCCCTTTATAGCTATTTCCGTATCAGGGCTGCAAACAGTGTGACCAGAAGTCCTTCTCAGGACTATTATAGTTGTATACAGGCAGGCAGGGTATAGCCAGGTCGGAGTACAGTAGCAGAGTCCTTCTCAGGACTATTGTTGCTGTATACAGGCAGGGTATAGACAGGTCGGAATACAGGCTAGTGACCAGAAGAGTCCTTGTCAGGACTATTGTAGCAGTATACAGGCAGGCAGGCAGACAGGCAGGGTATATAGCCATTCCTAGTGGTGACCGTATACCAGCCTTCATCATATCTGGGGCTGGTGTACACAGTCTAAAACAGTCCAGATAGTGTCAGACTTCTCAGTAATTGTCGCTCCTAAAAACCTTTTAGGTTTTTAGTGCGTCCGTGCTTGCATTTAAAAACCGCACGTGTGTGCCTGTCGGTGGCAGCGTACAGGTGCACGATTTGCACAAACTATTATATAACGCACAAGTCTAGTGTATAATACACGTCAGTCAGCAGTGTCTGATAGTGTCAGACTTCTCAGTAATTGTCGCTCCTAAAAACCTGTTAGGTTCTTAGTGCGTCCGTGCTTGCATTTAAAAACCGCACGTGTGTGCCTGTCGGTGGCAGCGTACAGGTGCACGATTTGCACAAACTATTATATAACGCACAAGTCTAGTGTATAATACACGTCAGTCAGCAGTGTCTGATAGTGTCAGACTTCTCAGTAATTGTCGCTCCTAAAAACCTGTTAGGTTCTTAGTGCGTCCGTGCTTGCATTTAAAAACCGCACGTGTGTGCCTGTCGGTGGCAGCGTACAGGTGCACGATTTGCACAAACTTGGATATAACGCAAAAGTCTAGTGAATACACGTCAGCACAGCATTGCAAAATGCGCAAGGGCGTTGGCAAGCAACAAGGAAGTGGACGTGAAGGTGGTGCAGGCAGAGGCCGAGGTCGTGGGCAAGCTCTAATTTCGCCACAACAAAGGGCCACATCTAGTCGCTCGCACGTCCTGTCCCAAATTCTTGGGGACCGCAGCAGTACACTGCTCTTGAACCAAGACCAGTGTCAACAGGTTGTTAGTTGGATAGCGGATAATGCTTCCAGTCAGATTGGCACCACCACAAACACTCTGTCTTCCACACGGTCAAGTGTCAGTAGCCGTGATACTGAGTGCACATTTCAGAACCTGATCCTCCTTCCTACCACAAGGCTGAGTACACGTCCTCGGACATTACTGATCCCACACTTGGACACTCGGAAGAGCTGTTCACGTTTCCATTCGCACATTCTGGCCTCTCGCCAGCTCATGTTGAAGTGGGTCATGAGGAGATCGTATGTACAGATGCCCAAATATTTGAGCAGCCACGTTCTCACGAAGTTGGCAACGTGTCTCAACAAGGGGTGGACGATGATGAGACACAATTGTCAGGAAGTCAGGAGGAGGAGCAGGGTGCGGAAGAGGAAGACGACGTGGTGGATGATCCAGTAACTGACCCAACCTGGCAGGAGGATATGCAGAGCGAGGACAGCAGTCACAGGGGGAGGGAGGCGTAGCATCCCAACAGGCAGTAAGAAGCAGGGTGGTGGCTCCAGGCAGAAGTCAGGCAACCGTTCCCCGGTACAACAACACGACACAAGGTGCCTGTACAAATGTTAGGTCTTCCCGAGTCTGGCAGTTTTTTAAGTTGGCTCCAGATGATCCTAAAAAGGCCATTTGCAACACCTGCCGTGCCAGCATCAGCAGGGGTACCAAAACTAGCAGCCTGACCACCACCAGCATGATCAGGCACATGTCAGCCAAGCACCCGACTTTGTGGGAAGTACAACAGAGTCGAGGAGCAGTGCTTGCTGATGTCACTGCTACGTCTTCGCTTGTTGTGCATGCGAGCCAATCCCCTGTCCATGCTGCCTGCAAACAAGCCTCCTCCGGTCCTGCACCTGCAGTTGCCTACGCAGAAATAACACCATCATCAAGCACGTCCTTGTCCCAGCGCAGCGTTCAGTTATCCATTCAGCAAACCTTTGAACGCAGGCGCAAATACACTGCCAACGCCCCACATGCCACAGTTCTAAATGCTAACATTTCGCGACTGCTTGCGCTGGAAATGTTGCCTTTTAGGCTGGTGGAGACAGAAGCCACTTTAGGCAAATTTTTCTTCTGTGAATCAATGCTGTTATGATGGATGCGGTATGTAGTTTAGCATTGAATTTCTGAAATATTCAAAGCCTTCCCTAAAGTAGACATTTTCTCAATGACAGCATATGTTGTTATAAAACCTCTATATAATGCTTAGCCTTGGTAACATGTGTGGCACCGAGGAGGCAGGGGGGTTAGCCTTACTCATTGCCGTGCCGCTGCTGTCGGTTCGGGGATGTCACGAGTGGCCCTGCCCGGCTTCGTGCCCTGGGGTTTCCACAATAAAAGGAGAATTAAGAAGTGGATGCTTGTCGTGATGCCACCTGCAGTACGCGGCCAGGGATTAGCCGCCGCTGCTGTTGCTGTCCTCTGGGATGGATGGTAATAGCAGTTGAAATGGTATCCCTCCCGACAGATGGAGCGGGCCCCGGGGAGGATGATGAGGGGAGTAGTGGTAGTGGCGGGAGCCAGAGCGCGGGGTACCGGTGCCGGTAAGAACAGACGGACACAGTCTCTGTGGGTCCCGGGTGTCTTTACTTACAGTTCTTTAAATAACCCGGTCGCTGCCACAGTATCACTGGTCACCGCTGTGATGGGCCCCATCAAACCTGGATCCTGTTGGAGGTCAGTCCTGTGTGGTGGTTAGTGGGCCGTTCCTCCTAGCGCCATGTAAGGTGGATTTCCGTGGCGTAAACCTACTTGGGAACCCCAATCCATGTTGAGTGAAAACTCCTGTCCTGTTTGCAGGTGCCGCACTTCCACAATGGGACCTGGCTCGGATCAAGGCCTCGAATTCTATATGGCACTGTGCTTCAGGCACTGTGTTGGCCAGGGAGACGTGCAATCTCCCCATCCCGGCAGATTCTGGAAAACCAGCTTGAAAAATGATCTTCCTTAGGGTTCTGCACCCTGTGTCACGCCACACCCGAAGGAGCAATGAAGCTCTCCCCTCGGCAACCATATGAACTCCTGTGTCCCACCAGAGCCACCGGTGTAACCATCTGCTCCCTTCCTCTCCTGCTGGAGAACTCCCTAACTGTCATGTTAGCTCCTGACTTTCCCTGGTTGTTGCTCCTCCCCCAGGTCCCTGTCACTAGTGGGTGGCTGCCCCCCCATGTTTGGTGTCTGCCTTAGGAACCTAGCCTAGCCTGATCCCCAGTGAGGAGGCCATCCTGATTGTGTGTTTGAGTTGTGTAAGTGATGAAACCAGTACCGACCTCCTCTGGATCCGACTTGAGCACCGCACCTTAAGTGGGGTGCAGTACCCTGTGGCAACTGAGACCTCAGGGGTGCCACATTCCCCCACAGCAAATTGCAGCACTCCCTGGCTGCAACCAAGCTTAATTAGTACACCACAATTTTCAATATACAAAATAACAAATAACATTCTTCCCATTATGGGAGGCACATCACATTAACGTTGGAAAATACATTAACGCTGTATGGTTCACTGTTCAACATGGTATCAAAACATTGCTCAAGTACTAATCATTAGTGAATATAGCAATAAGAGGCTAAAATTTAACTTTTAATTCTAACGTATTAAAAGCCCAAGAGGGGTACAAGTAACCATAAAACTCCCCAGTGATCTGATATCTCAGATAATACCTGTCGTAGCACAGGGAGTCAGTGATGTATAACAAACATAACAGAAAAACACAATAAACATAAATAATAAATTGAGTAGATTGTGTCCACCCAAGGGACAGTGGTCCACCTATTAGGGAAGAAAAAACAATCAAACAAACTCAATATACACAAATCAAGAGCTGAATGTTGGTCCTCAGTGGAGGGACCAACACATAATCCTATTGCTCAATATGCAAATAAATGGGAACAATCTCACCCATATTCAGTGGTCTGGGGCAACTCAGGATCTCCTCCGTGTAGGTCCTCCTTATGTCATCAGACTGTCGCTGACCCTACACAAACCTAGGAGGTTATCTTAACCTGTTGCCCATACTTCTGTCCTGACAAGGACAGACCACAGCTGGCCCTCTCTATATACCCCTACACCGATCCTAGCCACGTCCCGACGCGTTTCGTCACACAAGACTCATCAGGGGACTCCGGTGTTTAGATAGAGGCCAGAGGTCCTAAGCCCTCGCTCCCAGAATAACACAAGGGAACCAGAGCCACAGTGATAGAGGGTATATAAATGGTAGCAGACCAATAAGAGTTAGAGGCCACTTAAGAGACTCACCAGTGGTGATTCAGTTGCACAGGTGAATCCATATCCAGTATATTACAAAGTAACACCCCATAGTGACGCCCCTTCATGCGCCGATCTCATATTCACGTGGAACGCAAACAGCGTTACTTCCACAATGAGATCCCATAGAACACATCCGGGTCTCGCATAGCGATAAACTGGAAGTGCGTCACATCGGGGGCGGGACACTCATACAACGCTAATGCGCAAACTCCACTCCTGGAGCGCAAAAGCGGCATTCAGTTCGTGTACCGGAAATGAGGTGGGGGAATGACGCGGCGGTGGGAGTGGTAGGTGCATCACGCATACATCAAACCACCCACCGCCCAGTCAGTGAGATCACGGGTAATAGTAACACGCCTCACATTCCCAGTGTCTAGCATGCACATAGGGAAGCGGACCCCAGCCGGCCACATACCCCATTCACCGGATCAAGCCCCAATATCGCGCATCAGGCGATGGGAGGCACAAACAGCACGATAAAGAGGGGGGCACTAAGCAAACGACAATGCACACGTCCCAAAGAAAAAACCCACCAAATGAGGGAAACCCCATTAGCACACAGAGGGGAAGGGGATCATGAGGCAGGATCATATCACTGGATGCACCTGTTTGTAAATCACCACAAATCTTACTAAGAGCCATCTTAAAGATCCTTATTCAGTGTATTCAGATTTCATTACACATGATAAAAATATAGTCATGTTACTGAGATATTGCAGAAGTATACAAATCCCAGGGTTCCACATATATAGAGGGATTAATTCATGTATTCACTATCCCTCTAAGACTATATAGGTTACATCTACTTCAAACATGTGATCAAGGTTATCATTGGCTGGTAATTTTCCTACTGTCTAGATAAAGCTGGCAAATTGAAGCTGTTCATTAAGGCCCCCCGGGGACGAGGTACCCAATCTGAATATCCATTTCGTTTGCTGTTGGAGTACCCGTCTGTCCCAGTTGCCACCTCTCTTTGGTCTAGGGACGACATCAATACCAATAAAACGGATCGCTGTGGGATTACCACCATGTTTTTCCCAGATGTGTCTGGCTAGCGGTTTGTCCCTCTTATGCTCGATGTCGCCAAGATGATCTCCGATTCTTCACCTAAATTCACGGATCGTTTTCCCCACATACTCTAAGCCGCAGTTGCAGGTAGCTTTGTAGATCACTCCTTGAGTGCGACAGTTTATGAAATGACGTATTTCAAAATTCCTGTCCAGCACCATACTCCTGAAAGTTTTCCCGACTTCTAGGTAGGGGCATGCTATACACTTAGAGCATCTATAGCAGCCTTTCACTTCCCTAGATAACCAATTAGTCTCTTGGTGTCGTTCAAAATGGCTATGTACGAGCCTGTCACCAAGAGATCTCCCTTTTTTGTAGGTAATCATTGGACGTTCGGGCAAAGAGGGGCCCACATCCCTGTCCATTAGAAGTATAGGCCAATGGCTCTCTAGGATTTTACGGATTTCAGTAGCTCCATTATTAAAGGTTGTGATGAATCGAGAGAAACCACTCTCCTCCAATGGCCTCTCCCGGTCCATCAAAAATTCCGTTCTAGGGGTGTTCTTTGCCTCGTTGTAGGCTCTCTTAAGAATCTCCCCAGGGTAGCCCCTCTCCTTAAAACGATCACGGAGCTCTCTTGATTGGCTTTCAAAGACCCTTTTATCCGAACAGTTCCTCCGTAAACGGAGGAACTGTCCTTTAGGAATCCCCTTCCTCATATGGAAGGGATGACAGCTCTCCCATCTGAGGAGAGAATTGGTGGCTGTGGGTTTACGGTAGGTTGAGGTGGAAATTTCACCATTTCCATTTTTCTGGATGAGGATATCCAGAAATGGGAGATGATCTTCCCCAATTACATGTGTGAAGGTGAGGCCGATGTCATTTTGATTAAGGCCCGCTACATAGTTAGACAGTTCCAACCTCGATCCTGTCCATACAATCAGTATGTCATCTATGTAGCGGGCCCATACCTCAAATTTCGATGTAAACTCCTCCATCTCCTCCACAAAAATCCGCGTCTCCTCCCACCAACCCAGGAACAAATTGGCGTAGGAGGGAGCACAAGGGCTCCCCATAGCCGTGCCCCTGAGTTGGTGGTAGATCCACCCATCGAAGGTGAAGATGTTCCTCTTCAAACAAAACTCCAAAAGTTTGAGAACAAATCTATTATGCTCCTTATACTGACAGCCCCGCGTGTTCAAAAAATAATCCACCGCCTCAAGACCCTTCGTATGGGGAATAGAAGAGTAGAGAGCCTCGACATCTACACTTCCAAGGAGTGTGCCCTCACTCACTGATATCCCGTCTAATTTCCTAAATAGGTCAGGTGTATCTTTCACAAATGAGGGTAGGGCTGCAACGAATGGCTTAAGAACTCTATCCAAATATATCCCACAATTCTGGGTCAGATTGTCGATCCCAGAGACTATTGGCCTCCCCTTCAAAGGGCAGAGGCCCTTATGGACCTTCGGTAGGCAATAAAAGGTCGCCATTGTTGGTTCTTTCGGGAGAAGAAACTCATACTCCGTTTTACTAATCACCTCGGACAAAAGGCCCTCATCCAGGATATCCTTAAGTTCCCCCAGATACTGTTTCGTTGGATTTGCCAGGAGTCTTTCATATCCAGTCCTGTCACTCAGGATTTTGATACAAATCTCTGCATACTGGTCAATGTCCATGACAACCACATTGCCCCCCTTGTCTGAGGGTTTGATGACAATGTGGTTGTCATGTTATTTGGTGTATATAGGGAGGACTGAGAGATAGATCTCAATTCGCGGGTAACAAGTTCCTCAAAAACATCAATCGCCGATTGATCACCTGAGGAGGGAGGAAATTTTGTGCTCTTATTTTTCAGATCGGTAAATGGTCCCCTACCCTGAAGACTGGGATCCATAGTGCCGATACTTTCCAGTAAGCGTATGTCCGGTAGAAGGTCAGGTGGAATGTCAAGGTCCTGACACAATCTGGTATCTTGACGCAAAAAGTGTTTCCTCCACCTGACCTTCCGCAGGAATAGATTCAGATCTTTGATGACTTCAAAGGTGTCAAAATTCGAAGTGGGGACGAAGGAAAGTCCCCTCTTAAGAAGTTCAACCTCTGTTACCCAAGGTTTTTTTTGACAGGTTAATAACCTGTACGTTAGAAGTTAATTCCTGGGTTGTTGAAGCCGATTCCTGAGGGGATAAGGTTCTAAAAAAGGGCTCAATGGTAAATTACCTCCCCTATCACCAGATCTGGAGCCTCTTCTTCCTCTCCCTCTTCCCCTTCCAGAACACATCCGGGTCTCGCATAGCGATAAACCGGAAGTGCGTCACATCGGGGGCGGGACACTCATACAACGCTAATGCGCAAACTCCACTCCTGGAGCGCAAAAGCGGCATTCAGTTCGTGTACCGGAAATGAGGTGGGGGAATGACGCGGCGGTGGGAGTGGTAGGTGCATCACGCATACATCAAACCACCCACCGCCCAGTCAGTGAGATCACGGGTAATAGTAACACGCCTCACATTCACAGTGTCTAGCATGCACATAGGGAAGCGGACCCCAGCCGGCCACACACCCCATTCACCAGATCAAGCCCCAATATCGCGCATCAGGCGATGGGAGGCACAAACAGCACGATAAAGAGGGGGGCACTAAGCGAACAACAATGCACACGTCCCAAAGAAAAAACCCACCAAATGAGGGGAACCCCATTAGCACACAGAGGGGAAGGGGATCATGAGGCAGGATCATATCACTGGATGCACCTGTTTGTAAATCACCACAAATCTTACTAAGAGCCATCTTAAAGATCCTTATTCAGTGTATTCAGATTTCATTACACATGATAAAAATATAGTCATGTTACCGAGATATTTCAGAAGTATACATATCCCAGGGTTCCACATATATAGAGGGATTAATTCATGTATTCACTATCCCTCTAAGACTATATAGGTTACATCTACTTCAAACATGTGATCAAGGTTATCATTGGCTGGTAATTTTCCTACTGTCTAGATAAAGCTGGCAAATTGAAGCTGTTCATTAAGGCCCCCCGGGGACGAGGTACCCAATCTGAATATCCATTTCGTTTCCTGTTGGAGTACCCGTCTGTCCCAGTTGCCACCTCTCTTTGGTCTAGGGACGACATCAATTAAGGACAATCGGGCCTATCAGGTGGTTAACAACCAGTTGCCTGGTCAAGTGACTGAGTGTGAGCCATCCTCCACGGATACTGACATTTCGGACAGTGTTAATTATAGGAGACAGAGGAATAACAGTAATAGAGGAAGGGGAAGAGGGAGAGGAAGAAGAGGCTCCAGATCTGGTGATAGGGGAGGTAATTTACCATTGAGCCCTTTTTTAGAACCTTATCCCCTCAGGAATCGGCTTCAACAACCCAGGAATTAACTTCTAACGTACAGGTTATTAACCTGTCAAAAAAAACCTTGGGTAATACAGAGGTTGAACTTCTTAAGAGGGGACTTTCCTTCGTCCCCACTTCGAATTTTGACACCTTTGAAGTCATCAAAGATCTGAATCTATTCCTGCGGAAGGTCAGGTGGAGGAAACACTTTTTGCGTCAAGATACCAGATTGTGTCAGGACCTTGACATTCCACCTGACCTTCTACCGGACATACGCTTACTGGAAAGTATCGGCACTATGGATCCCAGTCTTCAGGGTAGGGGACCATTTACCGATCTGAAAAATAAGAGCACAAAATTTCCTCCCTCCTCAGGTGATCAATCGGCGATTGATGTTTTTGAGGAACTTGTTACCCGCGAATTGAGATCTATCTCTCAGTCCTCCCTATATACACCAAATAATCTGACAAAGGAAGAGATGGGGACATTGAGGGAACTGGAACATGACAACCACATTGTCATCAAACCCTCAGACAAGGGGGGCAATGTGGTTGTCATGGACATTGACCAGTATGCAGAGATTTGTATCAAAATCCTGAGTGACAGGACTGGATATGAAAGACTCCTGGCAAATCCAACGAAACAGTATCTGGTGGAACTTAAGGATATCCTGGATGAGGGCCTTTTGTCCGAGGTGATTAGTAAAACGGAGTATGAGTTTCTTCTCCCGAAAGAACCAACAATGGCTACCTTTTATTGCCTACCGAAGGTCCATAAGGGCCTCTGCCCTTTGAAGGGGAGGCCAATAGTCTCTGGGATCGACAATCTGACCCAGAATTGTGGGATATATTTGGATAGAGTTCTTAAGCCATTCGTTGCAGCCCTACCCTCATTTGTGAAAGATACACCTGACCTATTGAGGAAATTAGACGGGATATCAGTGAGTGAGGGCACACTCCTTGGAAGTGTAGATGTCGAGGCTCTCTACTCTTCTATTCCCCATACGAAGGGTCTTGAGGCGGTGGATTTTTTTTTGAACACGCGGGGCTGTCAGTATAAGGAGCATAATAGATTTGTTCTCAAACTTTTGGAGTTTTGTTTGAAGAGGAACATCTTCACCTTCGATGGGCGGATCTACCACCAACTCAGGGGCACGGCTATGGGGAGCCCTTGTGTTCCCTCCTACGCCAATTTGTTCCTGGGTTGGTGGGAGGAGACGCGGATTTTTGTGGAGGAGATGGAGGAGTTTACATCGAAATTTGAGGTATGGGCCCGCTACATAGATGACATACTGATTGTATGGACAGGATCGAGGTTGGAACTGTCTAACTATGTAGCGGGCCTTAATCAAAATGACATCGGCCTCACCTTCACACATGTAATTGGGGAAGATCATCTCCCATTTCTGGATATCCTCATCCAGAAAAATGGAAATGGTGAAATTTCCACCTCAACCTACCGTAAACCCACAGCCACCAATTCTCTCCTCAGATGGGAGAGCTGTCATCCCTTCCATATGAGGAAGGGGATTCCTAAAGGACAGTTCCTCCGTTTACGGAGGAACTGTTCGGATAAAAGGGTCTTTGAAAGCCAATCAAGAGAGCTCCGTGATCGTTTTAAGGAGAGGGGCTACCCTGGGGAGATTCTTAAGAGAGCCTACAACGAGGCAAAGAACACCCCTAGAACGGAATTGTTGATGGACCGGGAGAGGCCATTGGAGGAGAGTGGTTTCTCTCGATTCATCACAACCTTTAATAATGGAGCTACTGAAATCCGTAAAATCCTAGAGAGCCATTGGCCTATACTTCTAATGGACAGGGATGTGGGCCCCTCTTTGCCCGAACGTCCAATGATTACCTACAAAAAAGGGAGATCTCTTGGTGACAGGCTCGTACATAGCCATTTTGAACGACACCAAGAGACTAATTGGTTATCTAGGGAAGTGAAAGGCTGCTATAGATGCTCTAAGTGTATAGCATGCCCCTACCTAGAAGTCGGGAAAACTTTCAGGAGTATGGTGCTGGACAGGAATTTTGAAATACGTCATTTCATAAACTGTCGCACTCAAGGAGTGATCTACAAAGCTACCTGCAACTGCGGCTTAGGGTATGTGGGGAAAACGATCCGCAAATTTAGGCGAAGAATCGGAGATCATCTTGGCGACATCGAGCATAAGAGGGACAAACCGCTAGCCAGACACATCTGGGCAAAACATGGTGGTAATCCCACAGCGATCCGTTTTATTGGTATTGATGTCGTCCCTAGACCAAAGAGAGGTGGCAACTGGGACAGACGGGTACTCCAACAGGAAACGAAATGGATATTCAGATTGGGTACCTCGTCCCCGGGGGGCCTTAATAAACAGCTTCAATTTGCCAGCTTTATCTAGACAGTAGGAAAATTACCAGCCAATGATAACCTTGATCACATGTTTGAAGTAGATGTAACCTATATAGTCTTAGAGGGATAGTGAATACATGAATTAATCCCTCTATATATGTGGAACCCTGGGATATGTATACTTCTGCAATATCTCGGTAACATGACTATATTTTTATCATGTGTAATGAAATCTGAACACACTGAATAAGGATCTTTAAGATGGCTCTTAGTAAGATTTGTGGTGATTTACAAACAGGTGCATCCAGTGATATGATCCTGCCTCATGATCCCCTTCCCCTCTGTGTGCTAATGGGGTTCCCCTCATTTGGTGGGTTTTTTCTTTGGGACGTGTGCATTGTCGTTCGCTTAGTGCCCCCCTCTTTATCGTGCTGTTTGTGCCTCCCATCGCCTGATGCGCGATATTGGGGCTTGATCCGGTGAATGGGGTGTGTGGCCGGCTGGGGTCCGCTTCCCTATGTGCATGCTAGACACTGGGAATGTGAGGCGTGTTACTATTACCCGTGATCTCACTGACTGGGCGGTGGGTGGTTTGATGTATGCGTGATGCACCTACCACTCCCACCGCCGCGTCATTCCCCCACCTCATTTCCGGTACACCAACTGAATGCCGCTTTTGCGCTCCAGGAGTGGAGTTTGCGCATTAGCGTTGTATGAGTGTCCCGCCCCCGATGTGACGCACTTCCGGTTTATCGCTATGCGAGACCCGGATGTGTTCTATGGGATCTCATTGTGGAAGTAACGCTGTTTGCGTTCCACGTGAATATGAGATCGGCGCATGAAGGGGCGTCACTATGGGGTGTTACTTTGTAATATACTGGATATGGATTCACCTGTGCAACTGAATCACCACTGGTGAGTCTCTTAAGTGGCCTCTAACTCTTATTGGTCTGCTACCATTTATATACCCTCTATCACTGTGGCTCTGGTTCCCTTGTGTTATTCTGGGAGCGAGGGCTTAGGACCTCTGGCCTCTATCTAAACACCGGAGTCCCCTGATGAGTCTTGTGTGACGAAACGCGTCGGGACGTGGCTAGGATCGGTGTAGGGGTATATAGAGAGGGCCAGCTGTGGTCTGTCCTTGTCAGGACAGAAGTATGGGCAACAGGTTAAGATAACCTCCTAGGTTTGTGTAGGGTCAGCGACAGTCTGATGACATAAGGAGGACCTACACGGAGGAGATCCTGAGTTGCCCCAGACCACTGAATATGGGTGAGATTGTTCCCATTTATTTGCATATTGAGCAATAGGATTATGTGTTGGTCCCTCCACTGAGGACCAATATTCAGCTCTTGATTTGTGTATATTGAGTTTGTTTGATTGTTTTTTCTTCCCTAATAGGTGGACCACTGTCCCTTGGGTGGACACAATCTACTCAATTTATTATTTATGTTTATTGTGTTTTTCTGTTATGTTTGTTATACATCACTGACTCCCTGTGCTACGACAGGTATTATCTGAGATATCAGATCACTGGGGAGTTTTATGGTTACTTGTACCCCTCTTGGGCTTTTAATACGTTAGAATTAAAAGTTAAATTTTAGCCTCTTATTGCTATATTCACTACGTATTTGATAAGTGGCCTCCTCTGATTGAGGTTTGCTGAAAGTACTAATCATTAGCAGCATAGGATTCCCAACATTTACAATCTTGTTCAAAGAATCACTTTCATTATGAGACTAGTGCAAATATCAGCATATAAAACATTTTTTCCAGCTTTATAAAACTTGTACACATATTAACAGGTAAAATTTCCTTACTGTATCACTATAAAAAAAAATCAACAATGACGGAGTCCTTTTGTGCCACCCGATGGTGCACAGGTCCCGGTCAGTGGACTGTTCCTTAAATATTTAAAGCTTACAAGCCACCCTAATTCTGGTAGGGTGCACAACTGGTGCAACTATATACAAATCAACCAGCCCCACTCTCCCTTGTGCCGGGTTTAGGTCACTTGATCCCCAGGGTGCAAGTTTCATCCGGGGTGACCTTTACAGAAGCCACCACTGCTGTCTCTGTCCTCCAGGGTGGATGGTAATAGCAGCTGAGATGGTATCTCTCCCTACAGGTGGAGCGAGCCCGGGGAGGATGATGAGGGGAGTAGTGGTAATGGCGGGCGCCAGAGCGCCGGCAAGAACAGATGGACACAGTCTCTGTGGGTTCTGGGTGTTTTTACTCACAGTTTTTTAAGTAACCCGGTCGCCGCCACAGTAGCACTGGTCAGAGGTGTGATGGGCCCCGTTGTACCCGGATCCCGTTGGAGGTCAGTCTGGTGTGGTGGTCAGTGGGCCCTTCCTCCTAGTGCCATGTAAGGTGGATTCCCATAATGTAAAGCTACCTGGGAACCCCAGTCCGTGTTGAGTGAAAACTGTCCTGTTTGCAGGTGCCATGGTTCCGCAATGGGGCCTGACTCAGATCAAGGCCCCAGATCCTATATGGCACTGTGCTTCAGGCGCTGTGTTGGCCAGGGAGACAATCAATCTCCCGTCCTGGCAAATTCTGTAAAATCAGCTTGAAAAATGATCTTCCCTAGGGTCCTGCACCCTGTGTCGCACCGGTATGAAGGGAGCAATGAAGCTCTCCCCTCATCAACCATATGAATTCCTGTGTCCCACCAGAGTTACCAGTGTGATCATCTGCTCCTTTCCTTTTCTGCTGGAGAACTCCCTAACTGTTGTGTTGGCTTCTGACTTTCTCTGGTGGCTGCTCCTCCCCTAGGTCCCTGTCACTAGTGGGTGGCTGCCCCCCATATTTGGAGACTGCATTAGTACCCTACCCTAGCCCGGTCTCCAGTGGGGAGGGCACCCTGATTGTGTGTTTGAGTTGTGTAAGTGGTGAAATCGGTACCAACCTCCTCTGGATACGAGTTGAGCACCGCACCGTAAATGGGTTGTAGTACCCTGTAGTGACTGAGGCCTCAGGGGCGCCACACATGCTTTTATACACCATCAAGTAGGTTGGTTGAATATTGATCCCTCAATAGTTTTTTTATAAGTAGTTGGTGGGTCCTCGTAGCTTGGAGCGTTTTTGGGGTCCCTCTCCTGTTGTCTCCATCCTGGCCGCTACGGCAGGCAGCTTGAACCTCTCTTGGGTCAGACCTCTGTCCCCATTACCAGCTTCTCTCTCTCCTGCTGTGCCCCGGACTCTAACGTTGGTAAGGTTCTTGATGGTTCCTTCTCCGGGCAGATTGTTATCAGGTGAGCCTGAAGCGTCTTCCTGAACTAGGGCTCTGTACCCTGTTGGTGCTCGGTTCAGTGAGTACTTCCACCATACACTCCCTGGCAACCATACTCCCTTTTACTCAGTGGTCACTTTACACTTTCCTCTCAGCACGTCAACTTCTGACTGACTTTCTGTCTGACTTTCCACGCTCACTTCTGACAAGATGTTCATCGTCCATCGACTTCACTGACTAGCCCTTCCTCCTCCCAGGTTTCTCACTAGTGGATTGAATGCATCCCAGCCAATAGGTGACCATCTGTCAGGTCCATCTCTAGCCTGTGACCCAGTTCTGGGGAAAAGGGTGTGGATTTGTGTGTGTATTGTGTTAATTACCAGCACTGGTCTTCCAGAAATTTGGGGTTAGATGTACAGTGCTTTGCGAAAATATTCGGCCCCCTTGAATTTTTCAACCTTTTCCCATATTTCAGGCTTCAAACATAAAGATAAAAAAATAATTTTTGTGGTGAAGAATCAACAATAAGTGGGACATAATTGTGAAGGTGAACAATATTTATTGCTTATTTTAAATTTTTGTAAAAAATAAAAAACGGAAAATTGGGGCGTGCAATATTATTCGGCCCCTTTCAGTTAATACTTTGTAGCGCCACCTTTTGCTGCAATTAAAAGTCAGTTTTGCACATCGAGAGACTGAAATTCCTTCCCATTCTTACTTTGCAAACAGCTCGAGCTCAGTGAGGTTGGATGGAGAGCGTTTGTGAACAGCAGTTTTCAGCTCTTTCCACAGATTCTTGATTGTATTCAGGTCTGGAATTTGACTTGGCCATTCTAACACCTGTATACGTTTATTTGTGAACCATTCCATTGTAGATTTTGCTTTATATTTGGGTTATTGTCTTATTGAAAGACAAATCTCCATCCCAGTCTCAGGTCTTTTGCAGACTGCAACAGTTTTTCTTCAAGAATGGTCCTGTATTTGGCTTCATCCATCTTCCCATCAATTTTACCCATCTTCCCTGTCCCTGCTGAAGCAAAGCAGGCCAAAACCATGATGCTGTCAGCACCATTTTTGACAGTGGGGATGGTGTGTTCAGGGTGATGAGCTGTGATGCTTTTACTCCAAACATATCGTTTGGCATTGTGCCCATAAAGTTCAATTTTGGTTTCATCTAACCAGAACACCTTCTTCCACATGTTTGGCGTGTCTCCCAGGTGGCTTGTGGCAAACTTTAAACAATACATGTTATGGATATCTTTGAGAAATAGCTTTCTTCTTTCCACTCTTCCATAAAGGCCAGATTTGTGCAATGTACGACTGATTGTTGTCCTATGGACAGACTCTCCCATCTCAGCTGTAGATCTCTGCAGTTCATCTAGAATGATCATGGGCCTCTTGGCTGCATCTCTGATCCGTCTTCTCCTTGTTTGAGATGAAAGTTTGGATGAACAGCAGGGTCTTGGTAGATTTGCAGTGCTATGATACTCCTTCCATTTCAATATGATCGCTTACACAGGGCTTCTTGGGATGCTTAAAGTTTTGGAAATCTTTTTGCAACCAAATCCGACTTTAAACTTCTCAACAACAGAGTCATGGGCTTGCCTGTTGTGTTCCTTGGTCTTCATGATGCTCTCTGTGCTTTAAACAGAACACTGAGACTATCGCAGAGCAGGTACATTTATACAGAGACTTGATTACACACAGGTGGATTATATTTATCAGCATCAGTCACTTAGGTTAACATTGAATCATTCAGAGATCTTCAATGAACTTCTGGAGTGAGTTTGCTGCACTGAAAGTAAAGGCGCCGAATAATAGTGCACACCCCAATTTTCAGTTTTTTATTTTTTACAAAAATTTAAAATAAGCCAATAAATATCGTTTACCCTCATAATTGTGTCCCATTTGTTGATTCTTCACGATAAAATTTTAATTTGTTATCTTTATGTTTGAAGCCTAAAATGTGGGAAAAGGTTGAAAAAGTCCAGGGGGGTGAATACTTTCGCAAGGCACTGTTGTACCCTTTGGCACCTGACACTCAGGGATGCCACATTTATGTGTATGTATCTAAACTGTGAACATATGCAGCAGGTGAAATAAGTAGTGACTATACATCACCAATGTTCTAAATAAATATAGGTGCTACTAGTATGGATTTATCACCAGATTACAGGCATTTTTTTATGCTTTTCTACACTACACCGCAGGTTTGAAACCTTTACCACAAGTTAGTTTACTCTAAATAAAAAACAGCACTGTGAACATGAGATTTCTGTAAATCCCATTCACTTTGCTGAAACTGTAACACTGTGTTTTTGAGTGCAGCAGGTCCCTAGTCATTGATGATCTTACTGGCATTAGGCTTACATTTAATGAGTATTATAATTTTATATTTGTATACGTATTGTTATCTGTACACATGTGGTTCCTTAAATATAATGCATTATCAGTAGGTTTTTAACACTGTTATTCTTACTATTATGTTTCTATTTGCCTTTAACCCAGGCTTTACTTTAGCCCAGTTAAAAATTGTAGTCTATTTATATACAATTGTACCAGGGGTCTCAGTCTTTTTTTCTCTTGTGATTTTTACTATTTGAGAACTCTTTTCATTATATGTTTCAATAAATATGGTGTGTTTTTATACTTTTTGTTTTTATACTTTTTATACTTTTGGGGCTTACATTACTATATTTGGGCATTTGCAAAGAAAATACACAGCTTTAAAAACTCAGAAAAAAACTCATTGTGGCAAGAGCACAGAACTATAGGGGACTGATTTAACTGTGGGTATTGTAAGGTTTTATGTGCAGTACTTTGAACATGAAAATATTTTAAGTATTTATTATGGGTGATTAATGTAATGTGAGAGATTAGTATTTCTTTTAATGATTATGTCAATTTTCTAAATCAGGTTGTGCAACTATTTAGTTGATTAACTGAGTGTAAGGCGAAGTCAGAAGGGGAAAACCTTGGGAAGGGCAAGTTATAAAAGATATGCCGTTTTAAGGACTATGAAATACTTTTAAAACACTAATTATCTATCTACATGAGTAAAACACATTGGACCTAATATAATAGTACTTATGGTTTTAAACTATGATTGGAATGTCTGCTTGTCCTATAGAAGTAGGGAAGGAGATTTATTACCTTGGATGCTGTGTACTATGGCGGAGCTGACTTCTAAACAAACTATAGGAACATAAGTGGACACTGAATCTGTACATCTGTACTACATCATGTTTTGAGAGTTGCAACATTATATTTATTGGGAATTTTTTTTGAAGACTTTTAAATGTTTTCAACCTTGTTGATCTGTGCTTGCTCAATAAGAAATTACTCATGTATTTCATTGGAGTATTTTCTCTTTATTTAGGTATATTGTATCATATATACAGTGTTATCCCATGAAAAGATATAATTAAATATTTACAAAAATGTGAGGGGTGTACTCAATTTTGTGAAATACTGTATATTTTTAACAGGTGTGGAAAAACTATTTGAGCCCTTCCCTTTACCATTTAGAAATGTTTAGAATTATTAATTTATCCATTCATTCATTAGTAATATAGTACTCCTAAGATGTATTAACCTGGCTTATTGCCTAGTTGCAAATTAATGGTTTTACCTTGTCATTATGACCTACAGTAGAACAAAAATATTTTGAATAACATGTAAATTATGACGTTTGCTAGATTATCTGTTAATATAAACATTAACTCATAATTAAAGAATAATAAAGCTGATCACTGTAAATGTAGTTGTAAACCTTGAAGTCTATTGTTTAAGAGTTACCTAACTTCTCTCTAAATTTTATAGATTGTATTTTTCCATGGTGTCTAGTGAAATATGATGTTATCCAAACACTGCAAAAAATAAAGTTGTAACTAATGATACATGAATTGTCATGAAGTAGAATTGGATGAATACAGCTTGTAATGTTAGCAATTTGCAACATCATTAATCACTTCCCTGATTTTTTTTTGTGAGTTGTTAGATCTTTAAAATGTCATCATAGAGTAAATCTTTATGAAATTATGTTTACCCTAAAAACATACATGTTACATTTTCTTTTGTAATACTGAAATCAAACCCTCTTTCATTTTTTTCCTCCACGTTTTCCTCCTTTTATTCTAAGAGCCAAAACTTTTAATTGGTCTGTCTACATAACCATACTAGGGCTTGTTTTCTATGGGAGTTAGAGTTTTGGTGGATAGTAAAACTAATCCAGCTCGTCTGTGGCAGTAACCGGCATGCAAGGACCAAACGTTCTGACCCGTGGAAAATCTCAGAGGAGAAAAAGGGATTCAGCTTCTAGAACATGGCAAAATAACTCCCTGAAACTTCATTCCATTAAAACCACGGATTTTTTCCAATACATATCACCATAATATGTGGAGCCAGGGAGCCCAGGAATCGGCAACACGTTTCGAACGCTGACTGCGTTATTTGTCAAGCCTAAAGTGTAAAATTACCCATAAGGTATTTAAACTGGTCCCAGCCAATCAGGAAAAATATCAAATTAATTAATACAAACACATGTGCAGATACCACATAAGTTATACACAGAAAAATATACATACATTACATATGCACAATGAAAAAAGAAAAAAACATACAAAAAACATGGAAAACAAATTTAATTTTTTTTTCTTCCTTTTTTTCTCGTTTCTTCCCTTTCCCTTGTTATCTTGTTATTAAAAATTCAGTAATGAAACATGACAAATTTAAACCATTGGTTGATCTTGCTCTGAAATGAAAAATCCAATATACTTCATGTGTTAAAACCTGGGGCCCCGTCACACGCAGCGACGTATCTAACGATATATCGCCAGGGTCACGGATTCCGTGACACACATCCGGCATCGTTAGCGACGTCGTTGCGTGTGACAGCAAGAAACGACCGTTAACAATGGAAAATACTCACCTTATGGCTACATGCGCACGCTGCTTTTTTTGCTGCTTTTTTGCTGCTTTTTTGGCTGCAGTTTTGTCAGCAGAACTTTCTGACATCTGACTTCCCAGGAAAGTCTATGAGAAGTCAGATTTGTCATGCGCACACTGCAGTTTATTTGTCAGCGTTTTTTTTGTCAAAAGTTTGTGACAAAAAAAATGCACCATGTTCATTCTTTCCTGCGTTTTTGTCAACATTTGTCACCCATTGAAATCAATGAGGGCATCAAAAACGCAGGAAAAATGCATGCTAATCACAAGTGGTGCATTTTACCTGCGTTTTTGCTAGCAAAAACGCAGGTGATTTGTCAGGAAGTGAGGTCAGGCAAGTGGTCCCGTCCCGTCCTCCACGTGTTCCCCGAAGTACCGCTGTCCCCAGGGGAGATGATGTGGAGGACGGGACTATCAGCAGCGGCGGCAGCGAGAGGGGGATGGACATTGGCAGCTGAAAACATTGATTTTTCCCTCTCGCTGCTGCCGCCGCTGATAGTCCCGTCCTCCACGTGTTCCCCGAAGTACCACTGTCCCCAGCGTGCACGCACAGGGGAGATGATGTGGAGGACGGGACTATCAGCAGCGGCGGCAGCGAGAGGGAAAAATCAATGTTTTCAGCTGCCAACGTCCATCCCCCTCTCGCTGCCGCCGCTGCTGATAGTCCCGTCCTCCCCGTGTTCCCTGAAGTACCGCTGTCCCCGCACAGAGCAGATGATGGACCCCTCTCACTGCCACCGCCACCGCCGCTGAAAGTCCCGTCCTCCACGCTCCTGCCGGCCGGCTCCACGCTCCTGCCTGCCGGCTCCACGCTCCTGCCAGCCGGCTCCACGCTCCTGCCGGCCGGCTCCACGCTCCTGCCTGCCGGCTCCACGCTCCTGCCTGCCGGCTCCACGCTGCTGCCTGCCGGCTCCACGCTCCTGCCAGCCGGCTCCACGCTCCTGCCGGCCGGCTCCACGCTCCTGCCTGCCGGCTCCACGCTCCTGCCTGCCGGCTCCACGCTGCTGCCTGCCGGCTCCACGCTCCTGCCAGCTCCACGCAGTAGCGCGATCAGCTGAGCTGTCTCTGAGGTTACTTGCGGCCACCGCTGGATTCAGCGGTGGCCGCGGGTAACCTCAGTGACAGCTCAGCTGATCACGCGGCTGCCTTCATTAGATGCATGGAGGTGACCGGAGCGGCGGTGTCTGCTGCTTCTCCGGTCACCTGCATGCAGCAGAGCTAGATGCGACGCTGGAGCATGCTGGATTACGCCGGACATGGAGGGCTTTGTCGGGGTTAATAAATTGGTAATGAGGGAATGTGTTTGTGTTTTTTGTTTCTAATAAAGGATTTTTTCATGTGTGTGTGTTTATTTACTGTAATTTACAGATTAATCATGGAGGGTGTCTCATAGACGCCTGACATGATTAATCTAGGACTTATTGGCAGCTATGGGTTGCCAATAACTCCTTATTACCCCGATTTGCCAACGCACCAGGGTAAATCGGGAAGAGCCGGGTACAGCCCCAGAACTGTCGCATCTAATGTATGCGGCCATTCTGGGCGGCTGCTGACTGATATTGTTAGGCTGGGGGGCTCCCCATAACGTGGAGCTCCCCATCCTGAGAATACCAGCCTTCAGCCGTATGGCTTTATCTGGCTGGCATTAAAATTGGGGGGGACTGCATGCCAGTTTTTTTTAATTATTTATTTATTTCTAATTTTTTTTTTTCAATTCAACAAGCTTTATGGGCTTGTTTGAACTGAAAAATACATGAAACAATTGTTGACAAAACTGCAGCCAAAAACGCACCAAAAAAGCAGGAAAAATGCACCAAAAAAGCACCTACATTTTTTGTGACATTTCCAGGCTCTCTCTGACAAGGTGCAGTTTTGGCTGTAGTTTTGGCTGCAGTTTTGGCTGCAGTTTGTGAACACGAAAAAAAAGCAGCGTGCGCATGTAGCCTATCAGCTATCGTTGACACGTCATTCCTTTTTAAAAAATCGTTGATTATTGAGCACGCAGGTTGTTCTTCGTTCCCGAGGCAGCACACATCGCTACATGTGACACCTCGGGAACGATGAACTGCAGCTTACCTGCGGCCGCCGGCAATGCAGAAGGAAGAAGAAGGGCGGGATGTTTCGTCCCGCTAATCTCTGCCCCTCCGCTTCTATTGGGCAGCCGCTTAGTGACACCGCTGTGAAGCCGCACAAACCGCCCTCTGAGAAAGGAGGCAGTTCACCGGCAACAGCGACGTCACTGGGCAGGTAAGTCCGTTTGACGGCTCCTAACGATATTGTGTGCCACGGATAGCGATTTGCCTGTGACGCACAAATGACGAGGGCGGGTGCTTTCACCAGCGATTTCGCTAGCGATGTCGCTGCATGTAACACCCCCTTTAATGTCACCAACATGGGGAGTAACTTTTACCCTTTCCAGACCAAAGATACATAGAGAGTTAATATTACATTCATGCTGAACAACAAAGTGTTTGGCTGCAGCAGATAAATGACTGTGTGTTATAATATTGTTTTTAGAGTTAAGAATGTCCCTAATGTTCTCATTGATGCATATTTTTAGTTTGTGTATCCTGTAACCTATATATAATAATGGTGTTAATGGAATGAAGTTTCAGGGAATCGTTTTGCCATGTTCCTGAAGCTGGATAGTTTTGATTGACATCACTCATTTTACCATACAATGTAGTGAAAATCAGGAAAAAAAATTCCAAATGTAAGTGTGAAAAAACAAGCAATTTTGGCTGTTTTGGGCTTTTGTTTTTAAGTTACTAATTGTATTGTAAAAATGTTTTTAAAACGTTATTCTTCAGGTCAGAGCAATTATGGCAATGCCAAAGTTGCATAGATTTTATTTTTTTGTACCTGGCAAAAAAAAATTCTGCAACTTGTAAAACCTTCAAGGTGTGATAATTTTCAGTCATCGGTGCTGTATGAGGGCTTATTTTTTGCAGAGATAGGGGAAAGTTTTATTTATATCATTTTGGTTGATGTTTTGATCACTTCTTATTGTATTTTTTATGGAAGTGTGATATGCAAGAAGAAACACATCTGACATTTCATTTTTTTCTCTTTACGGCGTTTCCTATATTAGCCAAGTTAGAGACAGACAACATCTGCAGTCAGGCTCTTAGACACAGAAGCTGGCTACTTAGTTTAGCCTGCATCTGTCTTGACGACGTTGGCTTCGCTCCTGAGCCAAATGCACATACTTTGATCAACTCTATGACGCATATATCTGACATAGGGTGTTAATGAGTTAACCCCTTAACGACCCATGACGTACTAGATACGTCATGGATCGTTTTCCGGTAAGCCCCGCCCCCTGCCGCCGGCGGGCGGCGGCGATCGGCGCACATATCAGCTGTTATCAACAGCTGATATGTGTGCCTGCTAGCCGCGGGTGGAATCGCTTCCACCCGCGGCCATTAACCCCTTACATTTTGCTGCCAAAGTCTTGGCAGCGATATGTATATGGGCGCCGCCATTACAGTGACTTACCCCGCCCCCGCCGGAAGTCACGTGACATGATCACGTGACTTTCGGCGGTTGCCATGGTAGCACAGGGTCATGTGATGACGCCTGTGGCTAACATGAGTCACTTCCTCTCAATGCCGGAATACAGCCGGCATTGAAAGTGAAGCAGCAAATCTGCAGTTCTCAGCTCTGTAGCTGAGATCTGCAGATTGTGCAAAGCGGGGACTAGTAAAATAAAAAAAAAAAGTAAAAAAAAAGTTTTAAAAAATTAAAAAAAAATAAAAAAACCTAAAAGTTCAAATCACCCCCCTTTCACCCCATTGAAAATTAAAGGGTTAAAAAAATAAAAAATACACACATATTTGGTATCGCCATGTTCAGAAATGCCCGATCTATCAAAATATAAAATCAATGAATCTGATCAGTAAACGGCGTAGCGGCAAAAAAATTCCAAACGCCAAAATTACGTTTTTTGGTCGCTGCAAATTTTGCGCAAAATGCAATAACAGGCGATCAAAACGTAGCATCTGCGCAAAAATGGTACCGTTAAGAACGTCAGGTCAAGACGCAAAAAATAAGCCATCACTGAGCCTCAGATCCTGAAAAATGAGAACGCTACGGGTTTTGGAAAATGGCGCAAAACGTGCGCCACGTTTTTCGGACAAGCTTGTGAATTTTTTTTAACCCCTTAGATACAAGTAAACCTATACATGTTTGGTGTCTACAAACTCGCACCGACCTGAGGCATCATACCCACACATCAGTTTTACCATATAGTGAACACGGTGAATAAAATATCCCAAAAACTATTGTACAATCCCAGTTTTTTTGCAATTTTTCCGCACTTGGAATTTTTTTGCCATTTTCCAGTACACTATATGGTAAAACTTATGGTTTCATTTAAAAGTACAACTCGTCCCGCAAAAAACAAGCCCTCATATGGCAAGATTGATGGAAAAATAAAAAAGTTACGCCTCTCGGAAGAAGGGGAGCAAAAAACAAAAACGCAAAAACGGAAAGTGCCCGGGGGCTGAAGGGGTTAAAAGAAGAATATAATTAGAAGTGCGTATTTCTGCAGTAGAAACTGTAACCTTAGTTGCCAGCACAGCTCCATCAGCTGAAGGAATGCAAATCATCTATTTAATATTCCTGTACATAATCCCATGTATTCACTGTTTGAATGATTGTTAAGCCACCTTTATTTCTAATATTATATGCACAGATTAGGTCAGCTAAACTTCACTAAAAGGCTGGAACATGTCTTCAAGTATAATGCTATGCAAAAGAAAGACTCTTGAATTCTTCCAGTGCACTTATACAGATAAGGTGGCATTCGAAGAATCTGGAGAACCTAAGGAATATAGATGAAAAAAATCTTTTAATTATAGTCTAAGTATGATAGCGTGTGCATAACAATCAGTCCAAATTCAGCCATAAAAATGAAAAAAAGTTCTAAAAATAATAAAGGAATGACATACTTATTTCAATATTTATAAAGAGATTTTTGGTTGTGATTAGCAAAACTTAAACGTATAAATTACCATTCTCATGTATGTACTGTTTCACATGGGATGTTAGTATAATGATTAGGTTAATCTTTCTCAAATTATAATTATTAAAGGTAACCTGTCACCTTTGAAAATGCTATTTATGGAGTTACTCTGCATGTAAATATCATTATAATGCTACTAAAAGTGCAGCTACCTGAAAAAAATGAAAATATTTCCTTCCAAGAGCTGCCAGCTTTCAGTCATCAGGGCATTCATAGAGCAGCTACAGTTAACGATTGCAGAACCATTCATTACACTGGGAGCGACAGCTGTAAACAATATCTGGCACTTTGATTGACAGCTCACTCTACACAGATGTGCGGCAGACCTGGCTGACAATCAAAATGCTAGGACATGATTACACTATAGTGAGAGGTGCTGTGAGTGATGACTGTAATCTCTCCCTGCCCCACTGATATGACTGAAAGCCGGCACCACCAAAGAAAATAAGGGTACCTTCACACTTTAGCGATGCTGCAGCGATCCGACCAGTGATCTGACCTGGTCAGGATCGCTGCTGCATCGCTAAATGGTCGCTGGTGAGCTGTCAAACAGGCAGATCTCACCAGCGACCAGTGACCAGCCCCCAGCCAGCAGCGACGTGCAAGCGACGCTGCGCTTGCACGGAGCCGGCGTCTGGAAGCTGCGGACACTGGTAACTAAGGTAAACATCGGGTATGGTTACCCGATGTTTACCTTAGTTACCAGCGCACACCGCTTAGCTTAGCGTGTGCAGGGAGCAGGAGCTGGCACTGGCAGCGTGAGAGCTGCGGAGGCTGGTAACGAAGGTAAATATCGGGTAACCACCTTGGTTACCCGATGTTTACCTTGGTTACAGCTTACCGCAGGCTGTCAGACGCCGGCTCCTGCTCCCTGGACATTCAGGATTGTTGCTCTCTCGCTGTCACATACAGCGATGTGTGCTTATCAGTGGGAGAGCAACAATAAAAAAACGAACCAGCACTGTGTGTAACGAGCAGCGATCTCACAGCAGGGGCCAGATCGCTGCTCAGTGTCACACACAGCGAGATCGCTAATGAGGTCACAAAAAACGTGACTCAGCAGCGATCTCAGTAGCGATCTCGCTGTGTGTGAAGTACCCCTTAGGTTCATCATGCTTGCTTTTGGTAAGATGGTCAGTTAGAATTGTAATGCTATTTACGTGCAGATTCACCCCATATCCGCAAGTAGGTAGTGTTTTCTAAGGTGACAGGTTCTCTTTAAAACCGGTTCTCAATCTCTACTTGTGTTACAAATTGTTCAAAAATATTTTTTTAATTATAGGAATACAATTCTGTATATGTCTTATGGGTATTATTAGGCTTATGTATAACACATGCAGACATTTATAAAAGCCAAAATAACTCATTACTTTGCCAGCAGCAATCCCCAATTACTGTAAGCAGACAGTGGTGGTATATAAGCGCAGGGTATGAATTTACCCACTGTCAGAATAAAGAGGTCTTAGCTGCTCTAGTTCTAAGCATACAGAGTGTCTAAAATGTCCTACCAGAGAAGAACATGCTCATATCTACTGTGTTCTGTGTTCTATGTAAAATTTTCTGTCCTATCTATTTTTTGATGTGTTGAGGTATTGAGTTTCAGAGAGATGCATAGGATAAATTTTTGAAATAATGAGAGGACTACATAAAAGGAGAGCAGAAAAGAAAAGATTGTGAAAACCAAAGATTAGGCACAAGAAGGTAGAAGAGAAACTATCAAAATAAAAACAGTGACAAGAAATAATAATGAGAATCCTGCTAGAAATTCAATCAATCAAACCCTGGACATACACAATAAATATGCAGATCATCATGACTGCATAGAAAACCAATTGAATTTACTTACCCCATTCAGCCTATCAATCAATGTTGCCTCATACTGCCTTACAAAGGCTTCGGTGTTAAAGATTAGCAGAGAGATCTCAGACATTTTACTGATTCCATGGCTCCCAACCACCCGGGAATCAGCAGCATTGTCATGTTGTGGCGCCCCTGATACCTCAGTCACCACAGGGTATTGCATCTGTCTTAAGGTGCAGTACTGATGCAGGTAAGAAGAGGTTAACTACTGGTGTTCAGAGCTTACACACATCCTGAGCTCATAACTTACATAATCACCCAGTTAGTGAGCTAGCACAAGCAGTTACACAGGAAGCCAGATAGCCTGGGGAATTCCCGATTGCAGGGGCAACCACCAATGAGTAATCCCAAAGGTGGTGGCTGCCTGGGGAAGAGAGCAAACACAAACAGTTTGTAGTCAGATCAGTCTGGGACAGAGAAGCAACAACAGGTCCATAGGGGGTGTGCGACCCAGTTCCCCTCAGGGAGACCGCCTGGGATGCGTGCTTCAGAGCTATCCCAGGAAAGGAGAAAGTGTCACAACATCATGGGACTTGTAGTACCACGGTGGCTGTAGAGAGTGCTTAAGAGCTTCTTTAGCTATGACTGGTCAGACTGGAAGAGACCGGGAAGACAGAGAGAAGCAGGAGATGACCAAGTGGAGCTGGTGAGAGAGAGGAGAACATGGTAGCTGAGGTTAAGCCTAACCATTCCCACAGTGCTAGTGCAGTCAGGGTGCAGAGCCCTCGGTTATGGAAACCTTCATGGACTCTAACAAATCTACAGGGGATGGGGATTCCAAGTCCCATCGCCCACTACCCATTTTCCCAGAGCACAGTGACATATATAGGATCCAGGGTCAGAACCACAGCTGGACCCCACATCGTACCTGCATCACCTGCATACGAGACGGGACATTTAACACCAATGGTGGGGTCCCCAAATCACTTCAGGCCATGGGGAACCACGTGTCAGCACAGAGGAGGAAGGTCTCACATGCTCCACAACACCCGTGGTGACCTCTGATTCATCTGGGATCGGCTGGAGCCCAGCATGGCGGTGACCGGTACCCTGGGGCAGCATCATAAGAACTGTAAGTAAAAGACCTGGACCTGCAACCATTGTCTCAGTCCCTTACTACCGGCGCCAACGGCCCTTCTTCCCCGTCGCCACCGTTTCCCCCTGGGGCTTGCTCCACCTGTGGGGAGCTGGACTACCTGAGCTGCATCAACATCAGCCCCAGAGGAGAGCCACATCTTGCAGCAGTGGATAAATCCCTGGCCGTGCACCACGGGTGGCGTTGCAAAGCATACACCCATCCCTTATTACCGGGACACCCTGCACATTTCTTTAACCCTAGAATGCACAACCATAGAAATCAACCATAAAAAACAAGTAACCTAGCAGGCCTTCGATGCCCCAGGTATGCATTCTAGGGTTAATGATATTGACGGGGCCATGGAGCTGGGTCAGGCCAGTTACAGCAACCCCAAATACCACTGGCCCGGTGGCGGGTGAGCCCTGAGGCCCCGGGATGCTGCAATGCCATTCCCTAATCTTGTCTCAGCTCCTCCTTCTCTAAGTGCAGTGCATAAATTAAATATTTTCTGGCTTCCTGGGACAAGAACATAGAAACTCTTTAACTGTAGGCAGCAGTTCTACCATTGAGCCAAAATCTATACTCCGTGACAAAGGAGTATTTGGTAATCTTGACCTTGCAAGCAGGGAATACAGAAACAAATTAGTCAACTACATACAGATGCATTATAAATATTTGAGATTATAATTCAACCATCATGTCATTTTAAAATAACCAAATAAAGATGAAGATTTTAATTATGGGACTCGTCACTTTATCCTTTTCTTGAGAAGCTTTGGAGTGGAGACGCAGAAAAATAAGCGGACTACATCATTTGATAAGACACGATGAGGCACGTGTTTTCTTCATTGCTGGCATTATAAATATATCTCTACATCCCTGGAGGTGAAACATAGTCCAATTTTTTTGTTCCTATAAAACTACCATAAAATAATAAGAAATAATTACAAAATGGTCATTGTCTTATTCCCCTCCCTGGGATTCAAACCAACAAGATTCAACAATGTCAGCGGATTCCCTAGCCTTGGAGCCATAGACTCTGGTGATGATAAAGGGAGAACTTTCTATACTTGAAGCTGCATTGCATCCTCTGACTCCACAGGCAGATTGCACTGGACATAAAGATCTATTATACAGAGCAGTGCATCTCTATGTCCTGTATTCTAGAGAAAAAACATTTTTTTCCTTTAATAAAATTATTAAAAACAATAAAAAATTAGAATCATTTAATTTTTAATACTTTAAAAAAAAATAAAAATAATAAACATCACAAATCAGCAAATACAATGGACATATTTGGTGTCCCTGTAATAGTAATGACCTGCACAACACAGCGATCGTATTATTTATGAGGATTGGGTACATGGTAAAAACATTATTTTTTTCTATAAAACTCATAAAAAAACATAATAAAAATATAATGATGAGGTTGTGTTCACATGTAGTGTAAATGCTGCTTTTTTCTCTAGGTGTTCTTACCACACAATGCAATATTTTGCATATGTTAATGCGTTTTCCTCAATATTTGATACATGTTTGGTGCCGATGTGAATTTGGGTTTTTAATGCATTTTAATACTACAGAAAAGTTTGATTCTGCATATAAAAATGGAACAGCATTTTTTGCTATTATTTTTATCAAGTCCACAAAGAAGCTTATAGAGAAAAAAAACACCAAAGCCGCACAATTGAGCAGTGTCCTTAGACGCTCAATGGGGATTTTCATGAAATCACATCCACTTTGCTTGTACATTTAGTCCATGTTCACATGTATTGTAAATGTTCATTTTTTTTTGTCTGATGCTTTTTTGTATCGAAATTTTACTGTGTAAATGTCCAAGGAAAGTGGATTTGATTTAATTAAAACTGCTTCCACTGTGCGTCTAAAGACAGAGCAGAACTCTGCTGATTTGTTGCCCTTTTTTTCTCAAGTAGCTACTATGTGGAGCTTAACAAATTAATGCAAAAAACTGCAGCTACTTTTACAAGTGCAAATTCCCAGCTTTTCTATACTATAAAAAACACTTAAAAACGCAGCTTCACTGCTTTGTAGTTTGGTGCAGACACCTGAAGAAAAAAAACCCCACAATATTTATGCAACGTGTGAACACGGAATTACAGACATAAAAAAGCAATGTCATATAGTGAAACTACATAAAAATGAAAAAGTTATGCTCCTATGACTATGAATAAATGAACAGTCAGGAGCATCTGCTGAAGTTCCCTCACTGTCAAATACGTGAGGCTTGTGGTATGGTTGGAGCGTGGTTGTGCCACCCCCGGTAGACCTCTTATGTCACAGTGGTGATGTGGCCGTGCCGGGGGGAAGCAACAGGCTTTTGTAATTGGGGTAAAAATAATAAAAATAATATTAAAAAGAAAGAAAATAAAATAAAAATAAACAAATAAAGTGTTTGCAATACTAGTTGGGTGTTCAGCATTGGTATGGCCGGGAACTGCTGGAAGGCCCCAGGAGTAAGGTTGTGATATGCAGAGCCAAAGAGTTCACCTCTCTTGCCCCCAACTTGGGCTGGTTCTTGGGGATGTTGAAGTCCTGGGATTTTCAAGAAAATAACAGTCTGGATTTTTAATCCCTTCTTGTGAGCAAGCGACTTGACTCCTGAAGGAAAACACACTATTTCTTCCAGAAGTTTCCAGACTCAAATGGGTCACTGTGTTCCCAGATAATTCACTGCTCCTTATAGAAAAGTTAAAAGCAGTCTAGCAGTTTGCCACTGACCTTGAAAGTCCTAGTGGCCTAGGGACTGATAGCCTGCCAATGTGTAGTTGGCCTTCCAGAGGTTTTAGCAGTTACCTCAGTACAGAACCATCTCCATGTTACACTCCTCACTTCACCCTGGCTGCAAATCCAACTCTGACTGAATTTACCTCACACCGAAGCTCATTCCCTATTTTCTTCTAGGGCGCACATTGAAGCTTTGGTTTCATCGCAAATGAACAGCCGCAGAAGGGGAGTGTATGAACATGTGTGTCTGTATATAGTGAACAGCAGAGAAAACCGTATCTCAAAACTAACAACACATCATACAGATTGAATTACACATGTAGGCACTATCTGTGACAACTGGACACAGGAAGCCACATGGTTGAATGTGCACACCACATAATTTGTCACTCTTTTTGTTCTTCAAGGGTTGGGAGGTATGATAGTATACATGCTGACTTTGTGGGCCATGTACTTGTGATATTGACCTGCACTCCAAAATGTTTAATGCTCTTCACTAGATTCAAGTTGGAAATGATCATTCTCTTTACTGGTTTAGTACCTTTGTATGTTGCTCTGATGGATTAATTGGAATAACTGTGATGCCCCAGGGCTGTGGGGTACTCGGTCCCGGGCTCTGTAGTGCTCAGTGGGGTCAGTCGTGGTCACGGCCCGGTACCATGGCCTTGGGGTGCCATCCCTCAGGAAAGAAAAAAAGGTTTTTGGTAAAAATAAAAGAAAATAATAAAAGTGTTTGTCGACTATGCCACTTGCGGTGTGTGGCCAGGTTATTTAGGGCCACTGCTGCAGGTTTCTGCTGGGGTTGATGGAGTGATGCAGCCTGGATGGTTAGAGCTCTCTCCAAGCAGGTACAAGCCCCAGCAGTGGATGATGGGGGTTGTAGTGGGGAAACAGTCTATGTGAGTGCACGCCGTCAAGGAAACAGTCCACACCAGTGTTGCAGTTTAACTTGCCTTGTTTACTTTTGGTGATGGAACCACAGGTGCCGGTTCCAGGTGTACTCGCTCCCCTTGTTCTCCGTGCCAGCTGGACCTGAGATGGCTGTCCTCCATGCACACTTGTTGTGATTGGACTACCGTGGCCTGGAGCTACTTGTAAGTCCCTTCTCCTCGGTCTGGGCCCTAATGCAGGCAGCCTGGAGTATTTAAGTGGTTCAATCCCCGGTCCCCTCTTTGCTGCTTGTGCTTCAGGCTTTCGTAGGTTGGCAATTGACCCTGGAGATCTTCTCGCCCCGGCAGAGTTAATAGATGACCATAAAGTGTTCCACTGTCCTACGGTCTGCACCCTGCCTTGTGCTGCGTTCAGTGAGCCTTGGTTCCGAACTTCCATAGGCCCTCTATGGTTCCTGAAGTCTGCTGCTGCCACAGGTAAACCACAGTGCTTGGAGTCCTGGTTCCCTACTCCACAGTTCTCACTCCTATTACAGCTCTTCGTTGTCTCTACAGGTCTCTTTCCGTACTTTACTCTTTCTACTCCTTCACTTCACTCCTCTCTCCTTCTCCTCCTCACTAAACTAACTACTACTTCCTTCCGCCAACTTCTCAACTGACCACTGGCCCCTCCCCCTTGCTGGGTCTCTCCCTACAGGCTGGGTGGCTGCATCCAATCAGTGCTCTCCCCTTTTACCTATTACTAAGCAGTCTCCCAGGTTAGTGTCCGGGTTGTGTATGTGGCCTGAAGGTGCTGGTGTACTTATTGGCACAGATATTCTGGAGTTTGGGTTGCCACGGGTTACATTTACGGCACCTAGTACCGCAGGGGTGCTACATTACAATTGTTATTCAATACAATTATTCTGAATATTGTCTATAGCTGATCCCTTTTTATCTATCAGTTCCAAGTATGCCAGTACTGTTGAGATGTACTGTTCTCTAATTTTTAGTATTTTATAGTTCCATCTGCTGAACAAGCCAAGGTCAACTGAAATGACTGATATTAAAAGATATAACAGAGATGACTATTAATATATTAATTTTATTGACTGCCCTTACAATCTATGAAACAGATAAAAAGTAAATAAGATAACGTTATATACAGATCTTAACTTGATCAGCTAAGCGATTATCCTTGATCACTTTGGCTTTGTCATTAGAAACATGACACTTGTCCAAATAGCCAATAAACAGCAGAATAATCAGTGAAGCTTATAGTCTCTGGATTACATCCCAGGCAGATACAGATGGTAAAACATTCAGTATAATGACTTGAAATAAGTTGTATATATTTTGCTGAGATTTTATGCTGTTTGTTTTATATTCTTAATGAACGAATGAAGATTGTACCAGAATTTCTCACAAAGGTAATATTTACTGATTTCTTGTATTACACAAGGCATCATTTTCTTAATGAGCATAATACTTTCAAATTGAGTCCATTTGTGTTTAAATAATATTGAGAATTCCTAAAGGTTACTTTATGTGTAATGATACTGTTTCTGTCTCCCCTCCTGGTGGTTTTTAAGACATCTTCTTGGTGCCTGTGAATTATATATATATATATATATATATATATATATATATATATATATATAAATATATATAAAAAAAATGTTTTATTGATTTGTTGCAGCAAAAATAATCAAATTTCAGCACAATCAAGAAGAACACATGCTACATGTTAACACATAGCATTACAACTCAAGTGCCACAACATGAGCATAAAAGACACAGTCCAATAAAAAAAGGGGAATTTCTCCTATAGCCTGCTGTAGCAGTTGTCATGTATAACTAATACAGGAAAAGAGAAAGCTTATCAGAAATTCAAAGAAAAGAAAAGACCGGAAATTGGGAAAAGAGCGAAGGGGAAGTTAGGGGGGGAACAATCCACGGAGACCACCCAAAACCAAGCAAGTCCATTGGAGAAGAGTGAAGAGCCACTGAGGGTGGTCTACCACAAGGGCCTCCCCCAGAGGTGGGGCTATGTCCCTGTGTTAGGGCCAGGGACAGCCAAGAAAGATTCTCAGTGAAACCATTTCGCAGCCGTAGCCTCTACATGTCACGGGACAGGGCCAGGATCCGCTCCATCCAGTAAATCACATCCACTCGCCAATCCACTCCTCCAGAGTTGAAGGATCCAGTGATTTTCAATGGCAAGGGATAATAGTCTTGGCGGCCTGAAGGAGATATCTCAACAGAAATTTTTTTTGTACGCTTTTTTGGACAACGGGAACATGTAAAGTAGGACCACCTCGGGACGTCTAGGCACCACAATCCCCGAAATCTCATGGATCGCCCCCAAGACCCCATCCCAAAATGCCATCAGGGACGCACACGACAACCACATATGTGTCATGGTGCCCTCTGGTTCCCACATCACCAACATATATCCGGGACCCCCGGGTACCATCTATGAAGAGAGGAGGGAACCCTGTACCGCCTCGAGATGATTTTATAACTGGTCTCCTGAGACCTAGTGTCAGTTATCGACTTATGAGACAAATGGAAGAAACACTCCCACTGTTCCCTGGAGAACATCTGATTAAGTTCACACTCCCAAGCCCCACAGAAGGGAGGGAGGGAGTCCAAGTCATTGGAGGTCAGTAGTTTATATATGGTTAAGATAGCATGTTTGGGGGATGAACTCGTGGTGCACAGGGCTTTGAAAGGGGACCGAGAATACGACAGCTTAGTCTCCTGATTAAGAGATGAAATAAAGTGTTGGAGCTATGCATATATAAAATATGTGGTGACGTTTCGAGGGTCTCTCCCCTAGGATCTCAGAAAGCGGGAGGGTGATTCTCTGGGGAGTCACATGCAGCAGGTGCAAAGGCGCCCTTTTGCAGCCATCTAGGAAGAAGGTAGCCGAGGCTCCCAGAGGGAACCTTGGATTGTCCATCACTGGTAACATCGGAACCCATGGGCGGATCAGTTCACCTCTTCTCCCAGGTGCATGTAATGTTCGCAGAGTCTGACCAACACTGTTGCCCACCGCAAGCTTACCGTGATTAAGTAGGAGCCAGGTCCAGGGAGGGGTTGACACCGACAGAGGACAAACATCATAGGCAATATGCACCCATAGTTTAGATCTCCCGCCATGTACCAGGTCAAGAACCTGTGCGTGGGCTGCCATTAAATGATACCTCTGGCAATCCAGCAACCCCAAACCTCCCTTGTCTTTTGGTCGGATCAACACACTGCCCCGTCTTCTAGTGCGACACTTCGACCAAACAGATAGAGTAAATAGTTGTTGAAGATTGCGCCAGTATGATGCGGGGATGTGGACGGGCACCATCTGCAGAAGATATAGTATTTTGGGCAGAGCTGTCATCTTGAGGGCACCAACCCTCCCAAACCAGGACATAACCCCTTCATGCCATGTAGCCAAATTCCTCTCCAGATTAGTAAAAAAATGTTGGAAGTTGAGGAGAAACAATCTTGACAAGTCGGAGGGTATGGTAATGCCTAGGTAGCCGATGCTAATGTTTTGGGCTATTTAAAGGATTTAAAGGGGGAAATTAGGTTGTAGTGAGGAGATCAGACTCTGGGGTAGGGAAATGTTCAAGAACTCGGACTTATCGAAGTTAATCCTGAAGTTAGACCAGCCACCAAAGTGCTCCAGCTTGGACATCAGAAACGGGAGCGGGACAAATGGGTTTGTGAGGTAGATCAAAAGGTCATCAGCAAACACTGAACATTTGCATTCTTGGTCTGCTATCCTAATCTCTTGGATGTCTAAGCTGGCCTGCAGGGCAGCCATAAGGTGCTCCATCACAAGGACATAGAGCAGGGGGAACAAGGGACAGGCCTCTCTTGTCCCATTATGAATGGTGAAGAGTTCCATTGATCTTTAAATGAGCCAACAGGGTGCGATACAGGGCAAGTATTTTAGCAGTAAGTTTGGGGCCCAATTCAAGGTGGTTCAAAGTTTGTGAGAGAGATTCCCAGGATATGCTGTCAAAGGCCTTCTCAGCGTCCAGCGACAGGATCATGAGAGGGGCTCCCCAGGTACGAATGTAGTGAAATATGTCCAATGTTTTTAGGGTATTGTCCCTGGCCTCTTTCCCCGGGACAAACCCAACCTGATTTAGGTGAATCAGGTCCTGTAAGAGGGGGTTTAATCTATTGGCAATGAGTTTAGCATAGCATTTAATGTCCACATTAAGCAGGGAAATCAGTCTACAGCTTCCACAGATGCTCGGGTCCTTTCCCGCTTTAGGGATGACCGTAATATGCGCCGATGTAACGTCAGCTGGGAAAGAGTTGGTCTCTGAAATTGAATTCAAAGACTCAAGAATCAAGGAAGTGAGGAGTGCAGAGAAGGACTTATAGAATGTTGCTGTTAGTCCATCCAGGCCAGGGCTCTTATTTTCCGGTGTGTCCTGGATGACCTGCAAAAGTTCTTCTAGTGTGAATGGGGTCTCCAAGCTCTCAATTATGGCTCAATTCAATTTTCTGAAGGGAGAAGGGGGGTAATTACTTGCAGCATTAGGGGCCGCCAAAGGGGGAGGTAGGTTGTACAGCTTAGAATAATATGAATGAAAAGCACCTGAGATCTCAAGGGTGCTGTGCACCAATTTATACGAGGAGTTTTTGATGCAGGAGATAAGGGCTGCTGCCTTTTTGACTCATAGTGCATTTGCTAGCATTTTTCCCGGTTTTTCACCAAACTCGCAGATTCTGCTCCTGCCCAATTGGATAATGTGCCTATTTGAAGAGTCCAATCATTTTTTAACCTCCAGTCTAGCCTTCAGAAGTGATCTGAGTGTTGAAGCCGTTAATGCGCGCTTATGAAGAAGCTCCAGGGTTGTGACCCTCTGGAGGGCATCTTTGATGGCCATGGCCCTGTCTTTTTTGATTCGAGGGCCATGTTTAATAAGTATCTCGCGTAGAACACATTTCAGGGTTTCCCATTTAAATACAGGTGCAGTGGCATCTGACACGTGGTCCTCAGCAAAGTTCGAACTAGAGGCTCGAATATCTGAGATGCAGCTCTCATCTAAGAGCAGAAACTCATTTGAGTCACCAGGATCCTAACGTCCTCATCATGGAGAGAACATGAATGGAACAAAACACCGGGACGTGGTCCGACCAAATGATGTTGCCAATCCCCTTGTAGGTGAGCCAAGATAAAGCACTATGCTGAACCAGGATATAATCCAGGAGTCCTGTGGATGCGAATAAAAGCTATAATGGCTACCTGAGGGGTGTTTTATGTGCCACGTGTCATACAGCTGGAGCTGTAGTAGAGATTTTTGTATTAGTTTAATTACCGTGTAAGAAACATTTAACCGACCTTTGGAATTATCCAGAGCTGGGTCTAGTGTCACATTTAAATCTCCACACAAGATCACTAAACCTTTTACCAAAAGGAGAGCTGCATCCACGAGTCCAGCCACAAAGCGGTCCTGATTTTGATTGGGCGCACACGCATTTATGACCGTGAAATTGTGGTTACCCAGGGATAGTGAGAGAATAATTTAATGTGTCCCTCCATCTATTTTGAGGCCTTTTATAAACTGTGGAGGAAAGACAGGCGCATAGGGTCTTAACCGGTAAAATCAATAAAAAGTATAATAGGGTTCACTCACCTATGGATGTTGTGAGAGTCACAAAAGCATAAAGCATAGAAGTCAGTGGAGACAGCTGCGGACCTGTAACAATGAGATAGAAGTTTCATAAAGAAGTCGGGGATCAGTGCCGCGCTTATCACCATTCAATCAAAAGGATAATTTTCCAAGTCATTTATTAAGGAAGCATGAACAAGTCAGACTTGTTCATGCTTCCTTAATAAATGACTTGGAAAATTATCCTTTGGATTGAATGGTGATAAGCGTGGCGCTGATCCCCGACTTCTTTATGAATTTCTATTTTGAGGCCTAGTATTTGGTGAGGGAGTGATCTCTGCAAGGCTATCGCTACCCCCCTCGAGCATGATTCTAGGTTGTTGGCAAATAACCATGTGGTATAGTATTTATTTTGATCTTCGGATTGTTGTTTGCTTTGAAATGTGTCTCCTGGAGGCAAATCAGATGTACCTTACGTTTATGTAGATGATATAGGATCTGCACCCGCTTTTCAGGAGTGTTGAAGCTCTTCACATTGAAGGAAGAGATGTGCAGGTCCGCCATCCATAATGTAATCAGGATTCTGCAGTGTAGGATATACTGGACTGTATTTTCAGTGTGTGGTCTCCGTGGTAAAGCCAGGAATGAAAAGAGGGAGATAGGAAGCAGAAAGAGAGTAAGAGAACAGCAATATAAAACAAAAGCAGAGGGATAGCCTCTGCATACAACACTAAATGTTTCAACTCGTGCAACGGGAGCATGCCCGCCTCAGACCAGCAGGGCAGGGGTTCCCAACCAATGTGGGGTAAGAAGAGGTTAGGAATAACAAAAGAACAGCTCCTAATTAACTGAGCAAAAATGGAAGAAAAGAAAAAAAAACCAATGTGATACGAAAACACCGATATCCTAATATACAATGAACAACTAACATCAGAGACGGGTATCATAGGGACCTCAAAAGGTTCCCGATAGTGGACAGCATCCTCAAATGGAGTCACTGGGGCCCCTAGGGGTCTGGCTGTGGGCGCCTTCTACTCCTTGACATCTTCACTCTCTGGGGGAGGCCTGTGGACTGTTTACAAAAGGTGGGGGCCTGGGAGGACCCCGATCTCTGCCTGGCACCCCAAGGGCAGAGTAGAGTGTTAGGCCAGTGGGGATGGGTCAGAGCCGGCAAGTCCAGACCCGATAGGAATGAAGGCAAGTCCTGAGGGGAATGAAGGAGATGGTTTTTTGAGTCTTGGCAGACCGAAAGGGAAAAAGGGAATCACCAGCGAAACAAGATACCTCTTTCCATTAAGGTGTCCAGCAGAGGTTAAAAGGGCTGTTCTTTGAAGTTGGATTTCTTCCTTGCCGGCTGCAAAATGGCTTCCTTGAGAGCATAGAAATGGATGTGGCAGATAATGTCCCTTGGACGGGGGTCCTCTGGGTCTAGAAGGCGGAGTGCTCTATGGGCTCTATCCAGTTCGATTCCAGTCACTGGTGGCCGCTTAAGGATCCTTTTAAAGATAGTGTTCAGCAGTGAAGGGATATCCACTGAGGCAATGGACTCAGGCAAACCCCTGATACGGAGGTTGTTCCTCCTGTTGCGGTTCTCTAAGTCATCCATATTTTGTTGTATATAGAACAATTGCTTGGCATGTTCACGCACTGTGGCTTGTAGGATATGAATAGAGACAGTCTTGGTTTCTTGTACCATGGATATACCATCCACTCTGAAGGTGAGTGATGAGAGATCTGCTCAGAATTGGGCGAATTCTTGCTTGCATTCTGCTACGACTTTGTTTGCTAGAGCTGCAATGTCACTTTTGGTTGGTATTGTCTGGAGGAGGGCACGAAGATCTGCTAGGGAGGCAGGTCTATCCTCTTCCCCCGAAGCAGCAGGCACATGCATGGAAATTGCATGATAAGTTGACTGAGATCTATAAGGCAGCCGTCTCCTTTTTCCCAGTGAGACGACTGAGATCGGCATGCGTGGGAACAACTCTGTGTCAGGGCCGTCTGATGTAAAGGTGGCAACATATCTGGCGAAGCAGGAAGTTGAAGGGGTGGGCTATATACCCATGATGAGCCTGTGGACCATCTGGAGGGGGGGGCTTGGTGATGATACCCCCGTGGGTAGCACCCAAGATGATGTCTCTCCATCTTCATGGGGGAGGGGTCCCACATCCCCTTCCACAACTGGTGGGGGCTGGGTATATGCCCCATCCTGCATCAAGGAATCATCCAGGCCACGGGACACACCAGGTTCAGGGGGGAGGCCCAGGGAGTCCCCTGTCCTTCTCCCCCTGCAGCTCTGGCATCGGCCCAAGGGATAGTGGTGCATGCTGCTCCCCAGACCAACCTCCCCTCACCCCGCATGGAGCCCCACCAGTGCCATGGAGCTGCATTAGGGACGGGATCTTGGGTGGACTACACCACAGCTCCTTTACCTTCTCGCGGGTCTCTGCCGGTGACATGATGCGGTTGCCATCTTGGAATGGCACCGCCACCATGCTGATCTTCTCTGCACCCGGAGCTGGGTTTGTCAGCACATCGGGCGCACACTCACCCCTCCGAGCCTGTTGCGGGGTGCCTCCAGCTCGTTCCTACAGACCGTCATCTCTCTTGTTTCCCACAGCGGGGGTCTGGGCGATGCCCTCTGTCTCCTGTGCAGGCCGCATGGAGGCCTCCGGCGGCATCTTCTGAGGGCCGGAGATGTATGCATCCAGGCTTCTCTGCGAGGATACAGAGTGGGTGGCTGAGTTGGTCCTGGCATTTCTCTCCAGAGGTCCGACCCATTTTAGAGCAGGGATGCCGGTGTATTCTCGGTTGGTGCAGCGGAACTCAGGAGCCGTGCGACTTCACCCAGCCATGCCCCCCTCGCCTGTGAATTATTTATCTTTAGTTATGAAAAATCTGTCCTGATTAAGTGATGGTTACACATGTGCTCAGTATATTGCAGCTACCAGAAATAAGCGCAGCAGGCAAAATTTTAATTTGCCTGTTTTTCTTGGGAAATTCATTTTACAGAGATCTTGTTCTCCTTTACTTTAATGTCCTTAATTACGTTCTGGGGCATCCCCAGGGACCAAAGCATAATAAACATAATACGTAAAAAATAATAAAAATTGTTATACTCACCTGTTACTTACCTTTATGGTTACTCACCGCCACTCTTGTGTTCCGCCTAATATATTTGAAGAAAATTGAAGAAATTTCCATTATACATAAACAATCTTTCTACACTGAAGCATGAACATCCCTTTAATATTGACTGACATGTGCACAATTGTGAGTTGTGAAAAAAATTAAATGGAAGCAAAAAAATAATCTGGGTAGATAATTATATTATTTTAGAAGATTATATTAGCTCTAAATTATTGGATCATGGATATACATTACAAAGTTACACAGGTTGAAAAAAGAGCTAGACCCATCTAGTTCAACCTTCCTCCATCAATTACACATGTCATTATGTCATTTATAACCAAAAATGTTGTGTGTACTGCCATTACTACCTCTTGTGGTAGGGCATTCCACATTCCGAACGCTCTAACTGTAAAGAAGCCTTTCCCATGTAGCTGCGGGAATCGCTTTTCTTCCACTCACAGTGAATGCCCCCTGTTTTTGTATTGACTTTGGAAGGAATAAGTCATGTGACAGTCCTTTGTATTGACCACACATGTATATATTGACTCATTTTAATCATATTAAAAAAACATTTAAACCAGACATTAACAACTAATATAGTCTTAATAATGCATTATTATTTATTTCATGGCTATTTATGCCAATTATATTTGTATTTCATTATTTATTTTCTTATCATTTATCATCACCTTTCCTGTTCTAGTTCTTTGTTCTTTAGTAATGATCATTGCTAATATTTCCTATTTAATTACAACAAATATATCTTTCACAGGTGTCCATTTATACTGCAGAGCAGCTCATAATAATTAGACTATCATGTATTGAAATAATTTACTTGTTATAAATTCACTGAACATAATTGTGTGAACCTACGTGATTTTCTATTTTCGTTTTAAAATGAGAATATCATTAATGCTCACTTTATGCAAATTTTCAAGAATATACTGTATGATTCTTAAACAGTGTATCATCTGAAAAATAAAGGAATGAGAAGATCTGACGAGATTCAAAATTTCCAAATCATGCAGATTTTACAAGGAAATTTGATTTACAGCAAATGTTTTCTCCGCAAACGAAATATCTCTAATTATAATCTGTCATCTGTAAAGATACCATAGAATAACAAATGTAAGATTTGGGAGAAGAAAAAAACAACTAATACCTCACTGCTCACCTCTCCAGCTACCCCCACTGCTCGATGTCCATTAGACAGACGATATTTGATCACTCTTCTTATCATAACTGTCATGATCAGACTACTCTCTAGTGCCCCCTTATGGTCAGGTCAATTTTGGCACTGCCAGACAATATTTAAATGAGGCTTCTGAGCTACTATTATACCAAATATTGAACGTCTCACAGCAAGGGCAATGCATATCACTGATTCCTGCTAATGGAATATACAGTGTGTCCACCCATTTCCTGTTCACCGCCATTAACTTGAGAATGGCGGTAGCTATAGGAATAGAAGTGGTATCTAGGTATGATGGTGGGATATGGGGGGAGGTGTATCTTGCTGTACAGATTCCTATATTAAGCTTGGTTCACTGTCTTATTTGTACTGCTTCTGTGTACATTTCTATTGTTTGTAAGTAATCACCCTCTATAGTGCAAGGTTATAGCCCCTTGAGGCGCTTCCGTTCCTGGGTGTGGCCTAGAGTCCATTTACTGTAAACTCTCTGCTTACCTAAAGAATTGGGCAGTCTATTTGAGAACTTGAAGGAAGAAGGATTGATCCTCTGAGAGAAGCTGGGACTTCTTAGAGAGACGAGGACATTCATGCCACTACTGGACAATTTTACCCTCTGTTTTGTGGATTATCTTATGGACCGTTTTGATTTGCTTGGAATCAATGCTCTTTGGATTGTACAACCATCTCTCGCTCTGTTGATTGTGTGATATGGGAGCAGGACCCCATGACACTAGGTATAGTAAAGTAGTCATGCGCTACGCAATGAAACCACCTATAGCGCCACCTGGTGAAAAACAACGGAGTTAGCATTTTTATCTCGAAAACGGAATGAGATAGAGAAAAAAAGGGAATTAAAAAATTGTAGGGCATCATCAATTCAACACGAATCGACACCTTGCATACAGAAATTTTGTTTTCCACCAAAGGCGCTATAGGTGGTTTCATTGCGTAGCACGTGGCTACTTTGCTATACCTAGACACCACTTTTATGCCTATAGCTGCCGCCGTTCTCAAGTTAGTGACGGTGGACACACTGTATACTGCTCAAAAAAATAAAGGGAACACAAAAATACCATTTTGTTGCTTAAGTGCTCCCTTTATTTTTTTGAGCAATATATATGTGTGTGTATATACGGTGTATATATATATATATATATATATATATATATATATATACAGTTAGGTCCAAAAATATTTGGACAGTGACACAATTTTCGCGAGTTGGGCTCTGCATGCCACCACATTGGATTTGAAATGAAACCTCTACAACAGAATTCAAGTGCAGATTGTAACGTTTAATTTGAAGGTTTGATCAAAAATATCTGATAGAAATTGTAGGAATTGTACACATTTCTTTACAAACATTCCACATTTTAGGAGGTCAAAAGTAATTGGACAAATAAACCAAACCCAAACAAAATATTTTTATTTTCAATATTTTGTTGCGAATCCTTTGGAGGCAATCACTGCCTTAAGTCTGGAACCCATGGACATCACCAAACGCTGGGTTTTCTCCTTCGTAATGCTTTGCCAGGCCTTTACAGCCGCAGCCTTCAGGTCTTGCTTGTTTGTGGGTCTTTCCGTCTTAAGTCTGGATTTGAGCAAGTGAAATGCATGCTCAATTGGGTTAAGATCTGGTGATTGACTTGGCCATTGCAGAATGTTCCACTTTTTTGCACTCATGAACTCCTGGGTAGCTTTGGCTGTATGCTTGGGGTCATTGTCCATCTGTACTATGAAGCGCCGTCCGATCAACTTTGCGGCATTTGGCTGAATCTGGGCTGAAAGTATATCCCGGTACACTTCAGAATTTATCCGGCTACTCTTGTCTGCTGTTATTTCATCAATAAACACAAGTGACCCAGTGCCATTGAAAGCCATGCATGCCCATGCCATCACGTTGCCTCCACCATGTTTTACAGAGGATGTGGTGTGCCTTGGATCATGTGCCGTTCCCTTTCTTCTCCAAACTTTTTTCTTCCCATCATTCTGGTACAGGTTGATCTTGGTCTCATCTGTCCATAGAATACTTTTCCAGAACTGAGCTGGCTTCATGAGATGTTTTTCAGAAAATTTAACTCTGGCCTGTCTATTTTTGGAATTGATGAATGGTTTGCATCTAGATGTGAACCCTTTGTATTTACTTTCATGGAGTCTTCTCTTTACTGTTGACTTAGAGACAGATACACCTACTTCACTGAGAGTGTTCTGGACTTCAGTTGATGTTGTGAACGGGTTCTTCTTCACCAAAGAAAGTATGCGGCAATCATCCACCACTGTTGTCATCCATGGACGCCCAGGCCTTTTTGAGTTCCCACGCTCACCAGTCAATTCCTTTTTTCTCAGAATGTACCCGACTGTTGATTTTGCTACTCCAAGCATGTCTGCTATCTCTCTGATGGATTTTTTCTTTTTTTTCAGCCTCAGGATGTTCTGCTTCACCTCAATTGAGAGTTCCTTAGACCGCATGTTGTCTGGTCACAGCAACAGCTTCCAAATGCAAAACCACACACCTGTAATGAACCCCAGACTTTTTAACTACTTCATTGATTACAGGTTAACGAGGGAGACGCCTTCAGAGTTAATTGCAGCCCTTAGAGTCCCTTGTCCAATTACTTTTGGTCCCTTGAAAAAGAGGAGGCTATGCACTACAGAGCTATGATTCCTAAACCCTTTCTCCGATTTGGATGTGAAAACTCTCATATTGCAGCTGGGAGTGTGCACTTTCAGCCCATATTATATATATAATTGTATTTCTGAACATGTTTTTGTAAACAGCTAAAATAACAAAACTTGTGTCACTGTCCAAATATTTCTGGCCCTGACTGTATATATATATATATATATATATATATATATATATATATACACTGTATATATACACCTCTTTACCCTTGCTGGTAGCATCACAATACTCCTATGCAAAAATAATCTTTGCCACCACCAACCTTTAAGATTGGATACACATTTCAGATATCATAAGGCTCTCTTCGGGTTCGGGGATCGTATATAGTGCAAGAGGAAAGAAGCTATTAAACTTTATATATTTAATTAAAAAGAATAGGCAGTGTTTATAAAAATATACAAGATGTTACAAAAGGGAAAGAATACAAACACTACATAGACAATTACATAAAAATAAAAGGGATGAGCATGAAACTTACTAAACTCGTGCCATTGGTATGACTTAGGGATTTATGGAGGGAGGATCTCCAAAGGTACACAAATGGTCAGCACCACAGCTTGTCTATATCCTCCAGAACTGAACAAAGAAAAAATACGCCAACTCGCTTTTATGACTTCAGGTCACCCTACCCTCTATGACCTCATTTTGAGATGTCTTGTGGGATGTGCCCGGAACTTCAGAAGATTAGGAAATTTTAGTTGTTTGCATATCTTTGCCTCTGGGACTCAGTGGTGAGGGATATTAGTGTCATATTTTATATCTCGATTTTTCCTTTGCATAGATATCAAACACGACACAAAAAGGCGGCTAATAATAATAATAATAATCAGGTTCTTATTATGGGGGATTTCAACTATCCAGACATACAGTGCGTCATAGAATCTTCTAGTTGTGCTAAAAGCTGTACATTCTTATCTACCATTCAAGACTAGAGGTGAGCGAACCGGTCGCAGTTCGGCTCGAGTTCGGTTCGCCGAACAGAGGTCTTGTTCGAGTTCGGTTCAGCGAACCGGTTCGGCGAGCTGCTCGAACCGCATAGGAAACAATGGGAGGCAATCACAAACACATAAAAACAGAAAACACCCTCAAAGGTGTCCAAAAGGTGACAAACAACTCGCAACACAACACAAACGCATGGGAAAGTGACAAGGACATATACTCATGCGAAAACAAAAGAGCAGGACAAGAAAAAAGAGGAGGAGACACAGATATAGGCATGGCATGCCCTTCTACAATCATGTAAAACACCGCAAGGTTACTCCAAGCAGAGTCTCCCTTTTATCCAAAAATTGGGCCACACAGACACCACTTCAGTGGCAGCACTTGTGCCCCAGTTGTACACTTCAACAGGTAAATTTGCATCAAGCACATTCAAAAAGACGCCATACTTAACTGTCCCCAGGATGACACACGGGGTAGGTAGCAAAGCCTTTGCTGAACTATGACTTGTTCATCTTGGCTCCTTTTAAAAAACACAGCAACCAAGGGTTACTCCAAGCGGAGTCTCCCTTTTTTCCAAAAATTGGGCGCCACACACACCCACCCCTTCAGTGGCAGCACTTGTGCCCTAGTTGTACACTTCACAGGTAGATTTGCATCAAGCACATTAAAAATACGCCATCCTTAACCGTCCCCAGGATAACACCGGGGTAGGTAGCTAAGTCTTTCCTGATCCCAGCTCTGTTCAACTTGGATCATTTTTAAAAACACTGTAAGCAAGGGTTACTCCAAGCGGAGTCTCCCTTTTTTCCAAAAATTGGGCCCCCCACACACACACACCCATTCAGTGGCAGCACTTGTGCCACAGTTGTACACTTCACAGGTAGATTTGCATCAAGCACATTCAAAAATACGCCATCCTTAACCATCCCCAGGATGACACCGGGGTAGGTAGCTAAGTCTTTCCTGATCCCAGCTCTGTTCATCTTGGATCATTTTTAAAAACACTGTAAGCAAGGGTTACTCCAAGCGGAGTCTCCATTTTTTCCAAAAATTGGGCCCCACCCACACCCACCCCTTCAGTGGCAGCACTTGTGCCCCAGTTGTACACTTCATGGGTAGATTTGCATCAAGCATATTCAAAAATACGCAATCCTTAACCGTCCCCAGGATGACACCGGGGTAGGTAGCTAAGTCTTTCCTGATACCAGCTCTGTTAATCTTGGATCATTTTTAAAAACACTGTAAGCAAGGGTTACTCCAAGCGGAGTCTCCCTTTTTTTTCCAAAAATTGGGCCTCACACACACCCACCCCTTCAGTGGCAGCACTTGTGCCCCAGTTGTACACTTCACAGGTAGAGTTGCATCAAGCACATTCAAAAATACGCCATCCTTAACCATCCCCAGGATGACACCGGGGTAGGTAGCTAAGTCGTTCCTGATCCCAACTCTGTTCATCTTGGATCATTTTTAAAAATACTGTAAGCAAGGGTTACTCCAAGCGGAGTCTCCCTTTTTTCCAAAAATTGGGCCCCACACAGACCCACCCCTTCAGTGGCAGCACTTGTGCCCCAGTTGTACACTTCACAGGTAGATTTGCATCAAGCACATTCAAAAATACGACATCCTTAACCGTCCCCAGGATGACACCGGGGTAGGTAGCAAAGTCTTTGCTGAACCATGACTAGTTCATCTTGGCTCCTTTTTAAAAATACAGCAAGCAAGGGTTACTCCAAACGGAGTGTCCCTTTTTTCCAAAAATTGGGCCACACAGACACCCACCCCTTCAGTGGCAGCACTTGTGCCCCAGTTGTAACACTTCACAGGTAGATTAGCATCAAGCACATTCAGAAATACGCCATCCTTAACTGTCCCCAGGATGACACCAGGATAGGTAGCAAAGTCTTTGCTGATCCCAGATCTGTTCATCTTGATCATTTTTAGAAACCCAGCAAGCAAGGGTTACTCGAAGCAGAGTCTCCCTTTTTTCCAAAAATTGGGCCACTCATACACCCACCCCTTCAGTGGCAGCACTTGTGCCCCAGTTGTACAATTCACAGGTAGATTTGCATCAAGCACATTCAAAATACACAAGCATTTACTCTCCCCAAGATGACACAGGGGTAGTAAATTCCTTGTGGATCCATGATTGGTTAATTTTGATGAACGCTAGTCTATCCACATTGTCACTGGACAGACGCGTGCGCTTATCTGTCAGCACACACCCAGCAGCACTGAAGACACATTCAGAGACAACGCTGGCAGCTGGACATGACAAGATCTTCAAGGCGTAAGTGGAGAGCTCTGGCCATTTTTCAAGATTTGAAGCCCAAAATGAGCAAGGCTCCATTTGCAAAGTTATGGCATTGATGTTCATTTGGAGATACTCCTGTATCATCCTCTCCAGCCATTGACTATGTGTCAGACTTGTTGTCTCTGGTGGTCTTGCAAAGGATGGTCTTGCAAAATTATGAAAAGATTCAATAAAATTGCTGTTACCAGCACCAGATACGGTGCTGCTGGTACGGATAGACTGTTGAAGATGACGAGACCGTCCCATCTTTGTCGAGTTACAACTGGGAGATTAACTCCGTGCACCACAGGTGTTTGGTGGAAAAGCCGAGTTAAGATCGAGTAACACCTTTTTCTGGTACTCCTGCATACTTGCGTCCCTTTCTATGGCTGGAATTATGTCACAAAATTTGGACTTGTACCGGGGATCTAATAGTGTGGTAAGCCAGTACTCATCATCACTTCTAATTTTGACAATACGACGGTCATGTTGGAGGTAGTGCAGCAAGAAGGCGCTCATGTGTCTTGCGCAGCCATGAGGATCAAGTCCGCGCTGTGTTTGTGGCATAGAGGTGCTAACCGTTCTTTCTTCCTCTGACATCTCCCCCCAACCTCTTTCAACAGAAATTTGACCAAGGTCTCCCTTATTTGCTGAGTCTTCCATGTCCATGAACAGTTCGTCCTCCATTTCTTCATGTTCTCCTGCACCTTCCTCAACATTTTACCTGCTCCCATGCGCCCTTGTTGATCCCTGTCCCCTATGGTCCCATGCCTACCGCCTTGGTGATGATGAACGTCTGGACCTTGGTGATATTGTTGTCTCTTGCGCATATGAATCCTCCTGTAGTTCCTCCCCTTCCTGTTGTCCCACCCCCTGAGTCCGAATAGTGTTTAGCGTGTGCTCCAGCATGTAAAAAACTGGAATTGTCATGCTGATTATGACATTGTCAGCGCTAAACATATTCGTAGCCATGTCGAAACTGTGCAGAAGGGTGCATAGGTCCTTGATCTGAGACCACTCCATCAGAGTGATCTGCCCCACCTCTGCATCTCGTTGTCCCAGGCTATACGTCATGACGTATTGCACCAGGGCTCGGTGGTGCTGCCACAGTCGCTGTAACATGTGGAGAGTCGAATTCCAGCTTGTTAGCACATTGCATTTCAGGCGATGAACCGGCAGGCCGAAAGACTTCTGGAGCGATGCAAGTCGCTCAGCTGCGGCGGTTGAACGGCGGACGGGAGCAGACAGTTTTCGTGCCCTGTTCAGAAGGCCATCTAGGCCGGGATAGTGTGTTAAAAATTGCTGGACAACAAGGTTCAACACGTGAGCCATACAAGGCACGTGTGTCACCTTGCACAGATGAAGGGCCGCACCCAGGTTTGCAGCATTGTCGCACACGGCCTTACCAGGCTGCAGGTTGAGTGGAGACAACCATTTACCAAACTCAGTCTCCAGAGCTGCCCACAACTCAGCCACTGTGTGACTCTTATTTCAAAGACATTTCGAGATAAAGACCACCTGATGCCGTTGCGATCTGTAGCCAGCATAGTAATGAGGGGTGCGTGATTTCTTCTGCGCAGTTACAACGCTAGTGGCCTGACCAGGCAGGCTTGGGATGGAGGTGGAGGACCAAGACGAGGTTGAGGAGGCAGAAGCAGTGGAGGAATTTGGACAGACAGAGGATTGACACACAAGTCGTGAGGACGGCAAGACTTGTTCAGCAGACCCTTCAACATCTATCACCATAGTTACCCAGTGCATAGTCAGCGACATGTAACGTCCCTGTCCATGCTTACTGGTCCAAGTATCGGTGGTGAAATGCACCCGTTCACACACAGAGTTTCTCAAGGAAGCGGTGATGTTGGGTGCGACATGCTGGTGTAGCGCAGGCACACCTTTCTTAGAGAAGTAGTGGCGACTGGGCATCTGGTACTGGGGCACAGCGACAGACATAAGGTCTCTAAAATCCTGTGTGTCCACCAGGCGGAAAGGCAGCATTTCGGTAGCCAAGAGCTTACAGAGGGATAAAGTCAACCTCTTAGCTTTGTCATGGGTCGCAGGAAATGGCCTTTTATTTGTCCACATCTGAGGGACAGAGATCTGGCTGCTGTCGGTGGTGAGTAGGGTGTCCCTGGAAAAATGCAGGTTTGTGAGGAAAGTGCAGGCGGAGACATGATGTTGCCTTCATCCAACGTTGGTGCTATCGATGTCTGAGATAGCTGTACACACGCACTTGTTTCCCCTTCCAAACCAACTGACGACCTACCAAGCAAACTGCCTGTTGCGGTTACAGTGGTGAAAGTTGTGCGTGGAAAACCAGGTGTGACAGCTGTCCCCACAGTCCTAGAAGATGAAGAGCGCGCGGATGCACTGGAAGGGGCAGGCGGTGGATGGTCCGCTCCGCTAGGCCGCATTGCAGCACGGTGAGCTTCCCACTGGGACATATGATATTTATTCATGTGACGATTCATGGAAGAAGTTGTCAAACTGCTGAGGTTTTGGCCTCTACTGACAGATTCCTGACAAATTTTACAGATCACATGATTTGGGCGATCCTTTACAAGGTCAAAAAAAGGACCAGGCTAGTCAAGGCTTAGAGGGCATGGGACCTGCTGAGCCACCCCGACTAGTGCTCAGAGGCAGAGTGGTGGCTGAGGATGCAGTTGTAGACGTGCTACCAGTACTCTTCCTCTGTCCAGGAAAGTGCAAGGTAACTTCGTCGTCAGTTGCATCTTCCTCCACCGCCTCTGTTGACCTCCTCAAGTGCCTGACTGTGGGTTGACAGTAGGTGGGATCTAGAACTTCCTCATCAATTGTTGTGTTTGCTCTCCCTTCACCCTCAGACCGAGCCTCTTCCTGCCCTGACCGAATATTTAAGTTGTCATCCCAATCTGAAATATGCGTCTCATCGTCATCAGTATGTTCCACATTGTCTATAACAACAGGTGTTACAGTTTGTGAATAAGGGTCTACATTATGCTCAGAAACATGGTCACCAGGCCTGAATATGAGTCACAAAGGTTCTGGGCATCACTGCAGTCCATTAACTGGTCTGTACTCACTGTAGCTTTTGAGCAGACCTCTGATTCCCAGGCTATAGTGTGACTGAACAGCTCTGCAGACTCAGCCATCTCTTTTCCACCATACTGTGCAGGGCGGATGGAGACTTGAAAGCTGGGAGAAAGCAAGTGTGATTGGGATGACATCTCAGAGGACTGGTGTTTTTTGGATGCGGTAGTTGAGGAGGAGGAGAGGGCACTTGTTGGACCACTTAAGATCCATTCAAGCATTTTCTTTTTTTGGACATCATCTACCTTTTTTCCAGTTCTTCGTATCAGTAAAAAGGGGAGCACATCGGATTGTCCACGGAAAGTAGTAGACATTTTACTTTTGCTGGTAGATGGCCTATCCTCAGCAGATGTTAATGGAGCTTTGCCACCTTCCCCATGGACACAAACCTTTTTTTCCTTTTCCAATACGCCTGTTCCCCTTACCACCAGCATCTGTCATTTTGCCACTGATTTTGATTGAGACAAGATTGTGCACTTAAAATGTGGTAGTAAAAATTAAGAGGTGGTGTAGATTGCAGCGGTGGTCTAGCTTTATTGACAGCAGAATAAACAACAATAACTATCCCTGACAATTCAACTATAGCCCTTAAACTGGCAGCAGAGTTTGCTATTCTAATGGCTTAGTAAAAATGAGTTTGAGGGTGAAATGCAGAGGTGCTGGAAATAGCTTGGCACCAGTGGGACACTAATGAAGTCCAACAGCCACTTTTAGGATGCCATTAAGTTTCCTCAGTGTTTGCTATTATAATGGCTTAGTAAAAATGAGTTTGAGGGTGCAATGCAGAGGTGCTGGAAATAGCTTGGCACCAGTGGGACACTAATGAAGTCCAACAGCCACTTTTTGGATGCTACTAAGTTTCCTCAGTGTTTGCTATTTTAATGGCTTAGTAAAAATTAGTTTGAGGGTGCAATGCAGAGGTGCTGGAAATAGCTTGGCACCAGTGGGACACTAATGAAGTCCAACAGCCACTTTTTGGATGCCACTAAGTTTCCTCAGTGTTTGCTATTATAATGGCTTAGTAAAAATGAGTTTGAGGGTGCAATGCAGAGGTGCTGGAAATAGCTTGGCACCAGTGGGACACTAATGAAGTCCAACAGCCACTTTTTGGATGCCACTAAGTTTCCTCAGTGTTTGCTATTATAATGGCTTAGTAAAAATGAGTTTGAGGGTGCAATGCAGAGGTGCTGGAAATAGCTTGGCACCAGTGGGACACTAATGAAGTCCAACAGCCACTTTTTGGATGCCACTAACTGGCAGCACTCTTTTCAATTAAAATGGCTTTGCAAAAATGTGCAGGAGAGGAGAATGCAGAGGTGGTGGGACTTGCTTGGCACAAGTGCCACAATAATGGAGGACAGCATCCACTGTTTGTATGGCACTAACTGGCAGCACTCTGCAATTAAAATGTCTTTGCTAAAAAGGGCAGGAGGGTACAGTGGCCGGGTTGTGGGTCAGTGTAGAGGAAAGGAAGCCTCACTTTCTATCCCTCCTAATGGTGAAATGCAGCAAAGAAGTCCCTGAGCTTAGCTACACAGACGCTCTTATCTGTAGCTGTTAAAAACTGTTTCCACTGACCTGACTTTCACCTATGGCTCTGAGCCTGCTGTAATTAGCCCTTAAAAGAGCTGAAAGAAACTTCTATCCCCATTCTGTATAGCGCTGTGTGTAGAGCGTACACAGCAGGATTGTCGACAGGCGCTGCGTCTGCGGTGACTGTCACCCAGAAGCAGAAGGCAGAAAATGGTGTCCTGACGGGCAGATGCCCGTATTTATAATGCAGGGACATGTGACATGGACATCCTATCACACATGCCCTTGCTTGTCTGGCAAAAAGTCCACTTAGCTGTGTGTGTGTCTGGGATTGGCTGACATGCTGGCCCGCCCCACTACACGCGCGCTTAGGGAAGGAAGAGCAGAAAAAAAAAATCGCGATCGACATTATTTCAGCAGCAGTGATCTGAACGCGCAGTCCCCGCACACTATACGCTGAAATTTCATAATAGTGTGAGTCACAGAGTGACTCACACTATTACAGCGAAAAGCCAGCTAGTAATTAGCTTGGCTTTTTGCTGATAGAACCGTTCTCGAACGTAACTCGAGCTAACGAACTTTTAGCAAAAAGCTTGAGTTCTAGTTCGATCTAGAACACCCCCTAAAATCACTCGAACTGTGAACTGGAGAACCACGAACCACGAACCGCGCTGAACTCTAGTGCAGAGGTAACAGGACACCGCTCAAATGTCTGTGTGCTCTCTAGATAAAATAGCTACAGGTCACAGTTAGGGAACTCCCTACTGCACATGCTCACTGGATTCTATCCTAACATTCTACGAATGGTTACTATCATTATAATAAGGTGACGGACATTTTTATTCTGTTGTGATTACCCCCATAGACAAATTGATTGTGATTTGCTAATTAAATATAATTAGTAATTTATTTATCATGACATTTCCATTTTCTATTTTGTTTTTTCTTTTCCCGGAGAACCCCATTAAAGAGCAAGTAACATTCATTTCTGTTTAAAAACAGACTTAAGGCCGCTTTACACGCAACGACATATCTAACGATATGTCGTCGGGGTCACGGAATTCGTGACGCACATCCGGCCTCGTTAGCAACGTCGTTGCATTTAACACCTACGAGCCACCGCTAACGATCAAAAATACTCACCTAATCGTTGATCATTGATACGTCATTCATTTTCAAAATGTCATTGCTCGATGTGGACACAAGTTGTTCGTCGTTCCTGAGGCAGCACACATCGCTACATGTGTCACTCCGGGACTGACGAACAATAGACTTCCTGCGTCCTCTGGCAACGAGGTGGGGGTGTCGTTAATGTGGCTGCTCTCCACCCCTCCACTTCTATTGGTCGCCGGCTGTGTGACGTCGCTGTGACGCCGCACGAACCTCCCCCTTAAACAAGAGATTGTTCGCCGGCCACAGCGACGTCGTTAGGAAGGTAAGTGCTTGTGACTCCTTCTAGCGATATTGTACGCCACGGGCAGCATTTTGCCTGTGATGCACAAACGACGGGGGCGGGTGCGATCGCTAGTGACATTGTTAGCAACGTTGCTGCGTGTAAAGCAGCCATTAGACAATTGAAAGGGCTGAAAGATGAAGTTGGAGCCAGTCATCAACACCTAAATGCAGTACATCAAGCAAATATGAGAATTATTAGAAAAAAAGAGGGTTGTTTGTACAAGATCAATATATAGAAAAATCACTCAAAAACCATAAATAAATTCTTATTGCTGCTTTTAATAGAAAAAAGTGCATAGACAATTACAATTACGGTAAATCGAATACAATTCATATACAAAAGTATATACAAAACATATACAAAACAGGCACACACACGCAAAGAAACACGGAATGTGTGTCTGTTTGGTTTGTACGTGTGTGCGGTTTTTTTAACATGGATGACATGTCCACGTTTCGCCGGCATCACGCAGACACGGACCCGCTAAAGTCAATGGGTCCGTGCCTGCACGTACGTGACACGTAGCACGTACGTGTGCTATCCGTACTGTCCGTGTGCGTTTTTTATTTTTTGTAATGGTGAAACGGGTCAAGCCACACGGCTGCACAGGGACATGACATGTACGTATCTCACGCACACACGGACATTCTACATGCACGCACGGCAAGCATACGCCATCACACTGATGTAACACGTACCGGAGAAACGGACATTCAAAACGGAACACGGACTCGAAAAACGGACTGCGAGACATGCACGTGCTTTCTGCAGACGTGTGTTTCAGGCCTAAAGGAGACAAAAAAAGCATATGCTAAAGTACTGTGCCAAATGACATATAGGAAATAAATTCAAAGTTTATATGAATATTTTATTGCTTATATATCGTTTAGAGTTCTAGGAGTGCAGTTGTACTTAATTGCTTATATGCTTCTGCAATACAGTCAGAGCATGCTGCACTTGGTCATTTTGTTTAATTTTGCAAGAAAAGCTGATCTATTTACCCTTTTGAAATATCTATCTTCCTACTTTCTTTCTATCTATCTATCTATCTACCCACCAAACTTTATCTGTGCTTTTATATATATATATATATATATATATATATATATATATATATATATATAAATATATATATATATAAAAATATATATGTATATAAAAATACATCTATATGTCTATATATATATATATATATATATATATATATATATATGTACTTCTGTTTAGAATTGTCAGCTGCATTGACATTACCCTCATTTCTTTTTGACACATGTCAAGACCGCCATACCAGAGAGAAACCTACAAATGACATGCACACTGAGTAATAGATTGGAAAATTGGAAATACAAAATAGCACTGCAGAATGTTAACATTACTGGGTTTGTCAAAAGTATAGTGTATGTGATCTGTAACAGATCATGGGATTTCTTCACAGTCTGTCACTAACCTCCCACTTATTGCATCTGTAAATGTCATCTCATGGAAAATGCTGGTGAAATGTAAAATAAATTACAAATTGTATTATTATTAGCAAAAATAAATTAGGAGAATATTATAAAAATAGAATAGAAATATGAGAAATAAAATCATGAACTGCACTGTAACCAAGCAATATTGTCACCATAGTGTTATATAAAGGCTGGTGAAGTGTACAAAACAATAAAGTTCACAAAATATTTTAATGACAAAAAAAAGACAATTGTACTCTGTAATGCTAAAGCATGCAAGCCATGAATGAAAGAATATAGACAAGAAATTACTGCTAAAAGAAATCCAAGAAAAAAATCAGATATTTAGCATACAAAAAGGCCATTTCTATTTTTGGCCAGTAGACACGTCAAGGCAATCTCATATAACTGAGTACATACTCTGAACTGAAGCCTCTCTCAGGGTTTAAAACCTACATGTGCATGGGCAAGTAGGATCCTGCTACTAGAGAATAAAATCACCTGTAACTAATGGGGTAGGGGTAAACAGTCAGAAGGCATGATCCCATAATCTAGACAAACAGACTGACAGCATTACCTAACATTCAGTATGAACAGGTACATAACTGAACATGACATACAGGTGCATCTCAATTAAGTAGAATATCATTAAAAAGTTAATTTATTTCAGTAATTGAATGCAAAAAGGAACACACATATATTATATAGAGTCATTACAAACAGAGTGATCTATTTCAAGTGTTTATGTCTGTTAATGTTGGTGATTATGGCTTACAGTCAATGAAAACCCAAAAGTCATTATCTCAGAAAATTAATACCTGCAAAGGCTTCCTAAGCATTTAAAATGGTCCCTTAGGGTATGTGCGCACGTTGCTTTTTACCTGCTTTTTACCTGCTTTTTTGCTGCTTTTTCTTCTGCGCTGTTTAATGCCAAAATGGATGTGTTCTTCTATTCAAGCAAAGTCTATGGGAATTTGGGTTTCTTGTTCACACTATGTTGTTCAAAATGCTGCCTTTTTGTGGCAGAACTTTGGTCAAAAACTCAGCTTTGCAGTGCAAAACCCAAATGGCAAAAACAATTGACATGTTGCTTCTTTGAAAAGCTGAGTTTTTGACCAAAGTTCTGCCACAAAAAGGCAGCATTTTGAACAACATAGTGTGAACAAGAAACCCAAATTCCCATAGACTTTGCTTGAATAGAAGAACACATCCATTTTGGCATTAAACAGCGCGGAAGAAAAAGCAGCAAAAAAGCAGGTAAAAAGCAGGTAAAAAGCAACGTGCGCACATACCCTTAGTCTGTTTCAGTAGGCTATACAATCAAGGGGAAGACTGCTGACTTGACAGATGTCCAGAAGGCAGTCATTGGCACACTCCACAAGGAGGAAAGGCCACAAAAGGGCATTGCTAAAAAGCTGGCTGTTCAGAGTGCTGTATTTAAGCATATTAATGGAAAGTTGAGTGGAAGGAAAAAGTGTAGTAGAAAAAGGTGCACAAGCAACCGAGATAACAGCAGCCTCGATAGGCTTGTTAAGAAATGGCCATTCAAAAATCTGGGAGAGATTCACAAGGAGTGAACTGCTGCTGAAGTCAGTGCTTCAAAAGCCACCACAAACAGATGTATCTAGAACATGGATCACAACTGTTGCATTCCTTGTGTCAAGCCACTCATGACCAATAGACAATACCAGAAACATCTTACCTGGGCCAAGGAGAAAAAGAACTTTACTTGCTCAGTGGGCCAAGGTGTTGTTTTCAGATGAAAGTAAATTTTGCATTTTATTTGTAAATCAAGATCCCAGAGTCTAGCGGAAGAGGCACACAATCCAAGCTGCTTGAGGTCTAGTGTGAAGTTTCCACAATCAGTGATTGTTTGGGGAGCCATGTCATCTGCTGTTGTAGGTCCACTGTGTTTTGTCAAGACCTAAGTCAGCACATCTATCTACCAAGAAATTTTAGAGCACTTCATGCTTCCCTCTGCCAACAAGCTTTTTGGAGATGTAAATTTCATTTTCCAGTAGGCCTTGGCACCTGTCCACACTACAAAAGTACCAATACCTGGTTTAATAACTACAGTATCACTGTGCTTTATTGGCCAGCAAACTCGCCTGACCTAAACCCCACAGAGAATGTATGGGGTATTATCAAGAGGAAGATGAGAAACACCAGACCCAACAATGCAAACAAGCTGAAGGCTGCTATCAAAGCAACCACCTGCGCTTCCATAACACTTCAGCAGTTCCACAGGGTGATCGCCTCCATGCCACGCCGCATTGATGCAGTAATTCATGCAAAAGGAGCCCCAACCAAGTATTGAGTGCATTTACTGTACATACTTTTCAGTAGGCCAACATTTCTGAGTTTAAAATCATTTTTTCAGTTGGTCTAATATAATAATATCATTTTATGAGTTAATGACTTTTGGATTTTCATTGGCTGTAAGCCATAATCATTAACATTAACATAAATAAACACTTGAAATAGATCACTCTGTTGTAATGACTCTATATAATGTGTTTCCTTTTTTGCATTGCATCACTTAAATACATTAACTTTTTGATGATATTCTGAATTACTGAGATGCTCTTGTATGTCATGTTCAGTTATGGAACTGTTCACACTGTGTTAGGGAGTGCTCTCAGTCCGTTTGTCTAGATTATGGGGTGATGCTTTCTGACTGTTCACCCCTCCCCCATTACAATGACAAAAAAAGGCAGTTGCACTTTTTAATGCTCTTTAACACAGCATCCCAAAAAAAATCAAAAAACCTAAGAGATTCATTTTTAATTTTTGTTTTGGGCTTTTGGATATGAAAATCAGGAACGTGCTAAACAAAAACTGACACACTCTCTGTAATGACCCTAATGTAAAAGATGTCACTATCAACCCTTGATCACATACCAGAGAGGTAAAAATTAAAAGAACACTTTAGTCCATAATAGAATCACGTGGTAAGAACGTGCCTGCCCTAACGGCAATTTTCGTTGTAGGAATTGCCGCTTTTGTATGCTTCATAATACTGAGAATCCTTTGCATATCGGATCGTCACTACATTATGTGAAACAATTTATCTCTTGCAAAAACAGGTATATTGTCTATGTGGTTTTCTGACTTTTTGGCAGATTTCACATAGGAAAAACCATAAGACCCCTGTATGTTTGCTTCAAAGAACATTTTAAATCCCTCATCACAGGAAAAGGATAGCCACGTCTGATAGAACACGTATGTGGTTCTCATTTTGGTGATCCCAATTCACTCTCTTTTGCTGGCCTGGTTAGGGTTAAACTTCCCGCCATTAGAGGAGACCTTCATGGGATTCTCCTTAAGGGTATGCTCACATGAGTGTATGAATCGGACGAGTGCAATGTGAGAAAGTCTCGCACTCGGACCAATGTTATGCGGGCGTCACACGATACGATCTATCGTGCGATCGTACGAGCGATTGTATCTGCCCCAGTCGTTTGTGCGTCAAAGGCAAATCGCTGCCCGTGTCGCACAAAGTCGTTAAACCCCCGTCACACGTACTTACCTGCTGAGCGACGTCGCTGTGGGCGGCGAACATCCACTTCCTGAAGGGGGGGGGGACATTCGGCGTCACAGTGACGTCACACAGCAGCCGGCCAATAGAAGCAGAGGGGCGGAGATGAGCGGGACGTAAACATCCCGCCCACCTCCTTCCTTCAGCATTGCCAGCGGGAGGCAGGTAAGCTGTGTTCATCATTCCCGGGGTGTCACACGGAGCGACGCGTGCTGCCCCAGGAACATTGAACAACAGGACGTGCGATATTTAGAAAATGAGCGACGTGTCAGCGATGAACAAGAAGGTGAGTATTTCTGCTCATTCATAGCTGTCACATGCTACGATATATCAAGCGATGCCGGATGTGCGTCACTTACGACGTGACCCCGCCGACATATCGCACGTATATCATCTCGTGTGACGCCCGCATAAGTCAATGAGACAGAGCAGTTGGTCAGCTTTTTTCTCATCCAGACTCTAGATGAGAGAAAAATTGCAACATGCTGCGATTTGCTGCTGATACAATACAATGCATGCAAGAGAAAAACAGACGTCACACGAGCCATCCTAGTGACGTCCGTTTTTTTGGATACAATCTTATCATGTAGCAGAGAACACTGTAAATTGTCCTGTAATTGACTGTGAATCACTAATAGCTTCTGAGAAAAAAACTCATTGCACACGGACAGCACACTGACAGCATACTGAGAGCACATGGATGCCAAGTGAGGAAGAAATCGTCCTACTCTCCTGGATGAGAATGGGACAATTTTTTTCATATGTTCATGTGAGTCCAGCCTATGGGGTACTTTGCACGCTGTGAAATCGCTAGCCGATGGTAGCGATGCCGAGCGCGATAGTACCCGCCCCCGTTGCACATGCGATATCTTGTGACAGCTGCCATAGCGAACATTATCGCTACGGCAGCTTCACATGCACTTACCTGCCCTGCAACGTCGCTCTTGCTGGCGACCTGCCTCCTTCCTAAGGGGGCGGGTCGTGCAGCGTCACAGCAACTTCACATGGCAGGCGGCCAATAGAAGCGAAGGGGCGGAGATTAGCGCGACGTAAACATCCCGCCCACCTTCTTCCTTCCTCATTGCAGGTGGGACGCAGGTAAGGAGATGTTCCTCACTCTTGCGGCTTCATACACAGCGATGTGTGCTGCCACAGGAACGAGGAACAACATCGTACCTGTCGCTGCAGTGAAATTATGGAAATTACTGACACTACACAGATCAGCGTTTCTAAATGCATCGTGTGCACAAGAAAGCCCTATTTCTCAAAGACTTTGCCTGGAAATCAAAACATGCAATTTTGCATTAAAACGCTCCAGCTCAAAACGCTGCTGAAACGCATGAAAAAAGCAAAGTGTGCACATAGCCTTAGTCTGGCTTAAGTCTTAGGGGTACTTTGCACTCTGCGACATCGCTAGCCAATTGTAGCGATGCTGAGCACGATAGTCCCCGCCCCGTCGCAGATGCGATATCTTGTGATAGCTCATTATCGCTACGGCAGCTTCACACGGATTTAACTGCCCAGCGACGTTGCTCTGGCCGGCGACCCGCCTCCTTCCTAAGGGGGCGGGTGGTGCGGTGTCACAGCGACGTCACACGGCAGGCGGCCAATAGAAGCGAAGGGGCGGAGATTAGCGCGACGTAAACATCCCGCCCACCTTCTTCCTTCCTCATTGCAGGTGGGACGCAGGTAAGGAGATGTTCCTCACTCTTGCGGCTTCATACACAGCGATGTGTGCTGCCACAGGAACGAGGAACAACATCGTACCTGTCGCTGCAGTGAAATTATGGAAATTACTGACACGCTGCGTTTTAGTTGCAGAAAATTTGTCAAAATCCCTGCATTTGAAGAAGCAACATGTCAATTTTTTTTTTGACATAATAAACGTTTTTGACATAATAAATGCAGGTCTTTTGGTCTCTCTCTCACTCTGTCGGTCGGTCTGTCAGTCAGTCTCTCTCTCTGTCTCTGTCTCTATCTTTACTTGAGTGCAACTGTTATTTTTGATATTATATGTTATGTTTAGTTTGCACCAGTTCAGACCATACGTTTAGGAAATGCCGGCAAATCTCCTATTTTGTATTATGGAGTCATGTATGTGCACTCCTCCCAGTTACTGTATTTTTCGTTTTATAAGATGCACCAGATTATAAGACGCACCCCAAATTCAGAACAAG